>NC_134270.1:88217151-88830487 GCF_031893055.1 Leptodactylus fuscus
GAGTCATTGAGGAGTCGAACAGCGAATGGTTAAGCCCCATTGTACTAATCCCAAAGCCCAATGGGACATGGAGGTTCTGTAATGACTTCAGGAAATTAAATGAGGTTTCAAAATTTGATGCGTACCCCATGCCCCGAGTGGATGAACTGATAGAGAGGCTGGGGAGTGCCAGGTACATCACAACACTTGACCTTACAAAGGGTTATTGGCAGATACCATTATCTGATGAGGCAAAAGAAAAGACTGCATTCTCCACTCCTGAAGGCCTGTTCCAATATGTAGTGATGCCATTTGGGTTACATGGGGCCCATGCTACATTTCAGAGGCTGATGGATCTGATCTTGAGACCACACTGTGATTATGCCGCTACCTACCTGGACGATGTGGTCATTTTTTCGCCTGATTGGAAAAGTCACCTCTGTAAGGTACAGGCCATCCTAGATTCCATCAGTGATGCAGGCCTGACCATAAACCCTGAAAAATGTGCAGTGGGTCTGGAGGAAGTAAAATACCTGGGCTACATTATCGGTAAAGGATTGGTGAAGCCCCAGATAAATAAGATTGAGGCAATACAGAATTGCCTAGACTGCTAACAAAAAAACAGGTCAAGGCCTTCCTGGGCATTACCAGATACTACCGCCGGTTTGTGCCCAATTTTGCTTCCATTGCATCACTATTGACGAACTTAACAAAGGGCGGTAAGTCAGTCATGGTAAAATGGACCCCAGAGGCAGAGAAGGCTTTTCAGAGTCTAAAGTCTGCTCTGTGTGAACAGCCAGTGCTAATCTCCCCAGATTTTAGAAAACAGTTTCTGGTTCAGACTGATGCATCTGATACAGGGTTGGGAGCCGTCCTGTCACAGGTGGTAAATGGGGAGGAACACCCAGTGATGCACCTGAGTAGGAAACTGACCCCAGCAGAGAAAAATTATGCCATAGTGGAGAGAGAGTGTCTGGCTATCAAGTGGGCCCTGGAGTCCCTAAAATATTATCTGCTGGGTAGAAAGTTTGTGTTGGTGACAGATCACGCTCCACTTGCCTGGATAAAGCAAAATAAGGAGAGAAATGCGAGGGTGATCAGATGGTTTCTCTCCTTACAAAACTTCTGTTTCAAACTTGAACATAGACCAGGGAAATTACAAGGAAATGCGGATGCATTGTCCAGGGTCTGCTGTCTGTTCAGTAAAAATGCCCAGACCTCTGGTCTGGAGAAGAGATATGTGGTAAAGTGTACGGTAAGGTGGTGGACGGAGTGTATATCTCGCCTGGTTTCCTCAGCCAGGCGAGATAAAGGAAAGCCAGAGCAATCATGTTCTAGCAGAACATAGTCTGCTAGAGCTCTTGTTCCATATTATGGGCTGGCAGGGGCGGATCCAGGGCCGGGCGGGCCCCGCGGCCCGGCCCTAACAAAATGGTCCCGGTCAGTTCGGCATAGTCGGGCAAGTGCCGGGGCCCACAGAGCCTCTGGGGGCCCCCCGGCACTTGCCTGTCATGATTTCAGCTCATCGGCGTCCGTCCGCCGATGAGCTGAATACATACGCGATTAAAGCAGGAGCTGTGAGATCAGCTCCTGCTTTAAAGCTCTGGCCCAGCTTGCGTGTGTAGGCGCGATGACGTCATCACATCGCGCCTACACACGCAAGTCGGGCCGGAGCTAAGCAGGAGCTGAGGTCACAGCTCCTGCTTTAATCGCGTATGTGACTGGAGAGAGGAGCGTCGGGGGAACGATGGAAGGTGAGTGATAGAAGGTGAGTGTAAGTGTTTGTTTTGTATTAAATATTAAGGTGGAACATAATGAAGGGGGCCCATGAAACTGGGGGGCAAATGAAGGGGAGGGGGGAACGGCATGACACTGGGGAAGATGAAGGGGGTGGGGAGAGAACGGCATGAAACTGGGGACAGAGATGGAGGGGGCCCAATGAAACTGGGGGGCAAATGAAGGGGAGGGGGGAACGGCATGACACTGGGGAAGATGAAGGGGGTGGGGAGAGAACGGCATGAAACTGGGGACAGAGATGGAGGGGGCCCAATGAAACTGGGGGGCAAATGAAGGGGAGGGGGGAACGGCATGACACTGGGGAAGATGAAGGGGGTGGGGAGAGAACGACATGAAACTGGGGACAGAGGTGGAAGGGGCCCAATGAAACTGGGGGCAAATGAAGGGGAGGGGGGAACGGCATGACACTGGGGCAGAGACGGGGGACATTAAACTGTGGGCAGATGAAGGGGGAGAACGTGATGAAACTGGGGACAGAGATGGAGGGGGGGACATGAAACTGGGGGCAGAGGAAGGGTGTATATGAAACTGGGGGAGAGATGGAGGGGGGGCATATAATTTACGGGTGACTGTAGGAGGATTATACTGTGTGGGAGCACATGATAAATGAATGAGAATGGGTGGAATCAACATAAAAGTGGGTGGAGCCAAATTTGCCGCGGCACGCACATTTTACCCCTCTTTCTACTCTTTAAAAATTGGGAGGTATGGCGTTGGTGATGCCACACTCCTGCATGACGTCACTTGCTTCATCTGCGACGCACAGTGTCTCGACTCCCCCGCCTCCTTTACAAGGGGGCCCACTGAGGCTCTGTTGCCCCAAGGGCCCATAAAAACCTGGAGCCGGCCCTGGGTCAGCATGTCCCGATTTCAACATAGGCGTTTAAAGCAGGAGCTGTCACAGCTCAGCTCCTGTTTTAACGCTGAGCTCCGGCATTTGTAGTCGCGATGTGATGACGTCACATCGCGCCTACAATATGTGTATGAGGGAGAGAGCTGCGGGGGAACGAGGAAAGGTGAGCACGTGTGTGTGTGTGTGTGAGAACAGCATGACACTGGGGCAGATGGAGGGGGAGAGAACAGCATGACACTGGGGCAGATGAAGGGGGGATGGCATGACACTGGGGCAGAAGAAGGGGGAGAAAACAGCATGACACTGGGGCAGATGAAGGGGGGGAGAATGGCATGACCCTGGGGCAGATGAAGGGGGGAGAACGGCATGACACTGGGGCAAATGAAGGGGAAGAGAACAGCATGACACTGGGGCAGATGAAGGGGGGAGAACGGCATGACACTGGGGCAGATGGAGGGGGAGAACAGCATGACACTGGGGTGGATGGAGGGGGGAGAACAGCATGACATTGGGGCAGATGATGGGGCGAGAACGGCATGACACTGGGGCAAATGAAGGGGGAGAGAACAGCATGACACTGGGGCAAATGAAGGGGGGGAGAACGGCATGACACTTAGGCAGATGAAGGGGGGAGAATGGCATGATACTGGGGCAGATGAAGGGGCGGTTGGCATGACACTGGGGCAGATGAAGGGGGGGAGAATGGCATGATATTGGGGCAGATGAAGGGGGGATTATGGCATGACATTGGGACAGATGAAGGGGGGAGAACGGCATGACACTGTGGCAGAGACGGGGGGGGGGGACATGAAACTGTGGGCAGATAAAGGGGTAGAATGGCATTAAACTGGGGACATAGATAGAGGGGGGGGCATGAAACTAGGGGTAGATGAAGGGTGTATATGAAAATGGGGGAGAGATGGAGGGTGGACATATAATTTACGGGTGACTGTAGGAGGATTATACTGTGTGGAATCACATGAAAAATGAATGAGAATGGGCGGAGTCAATATAAAAGTGGGCTGGGCCTAATTTGCTGCGGCGCTCTGCGCGTAGGGCCCCGCCAAAGTCAATTGCCCAGGGCCCCGCAAACCCTGGATCCGCCACTGTGGGCTGGCTTTTCTGGACTGGAGGGCAGGTTGGTAGTGGGAGCCTTCCAGTCCACACCATTACTCCACCACAGGTTTTGCCCTGAGTCCGGGGCATTCACAGGTGAGGCTTCCTTAGGGCTATTTACTGGGGAAGGAAGCTCAGTTATGGGCCTGATATACACACGGAGTGTGTGAGGAAAACACTCCTGAGACAAACAGGTATAGTGTGGACTTTGACCTGCTAATGCAGGGACTCAACCTGCTCTAGATCAGAGAGGTAACCTGTTGTATAGGTAGAGCCAGACAAGGCTTAGGTTTTTGTTGTTTTGTTACTTTGCTGGCACAGTGTTTTATGCCAAAATCCCAAATAAAACACTCTGGACTTGTTTATCCTACTACCTGTCTGCATGGTTGTATTGCAGTTCCCAACTGTGTGAGCTGAACCCCCTACAATATATATGCCTAACTTCAGAAATTGTTATACCATCCTGATGAAGAGACCTCTATAGAGTCTCAAAAGCTCGATATGCCATCAAATTTTTTTTTAAGTTTGCCATTAAAAAAGGTATCAACTACTGAGGACTTCCCTCAAAAAATTTCTTTCATTTCATATCCCCTGGCTAACACGGTACAAAGAAATTTTTTCTTATATGTACTTAATAGTAAATTACTGGGTAAGACTGCCAATAAAAAAGACTTAGGGATTTTGATGGACAGCAAGCTTACCTTTAGTGACCAGTGTCAGGAAGCTGCTGCCAAGGCAAATAAAATTATGGGATGCATCAAAAGAGGTATAGATTCTCATGACAAGGACATAGTTATGCCTCTATACAAATCACTGGTACAGCCACACTTAGAATATTGCGCGCAATTTTGGTCCCCGATATACAAGAAAGACATAAGTGAACTTGAAAAAGTGCAAAGACGGGCAACCAAAATGATTAGGGGAATGGGTGGACTGGAGTACAACGATAGATTACAAACTTGGGGTTATTCAGTTTAGAGAAAAGACGTCTTATGTGGAGATCTAATTACAATGTACAAATACATGAAGGGACAATACAAAGAACTTTCTAAGGATGTTTTTACTCCTAGGCCAGTGACAAGAGGACACCCTCTACGTCTGGAGGAGAGAACGTTTCACCAGAAACATAGAAGGGGATTTTTCACAGTAAGAACAGTGAGGCTCTGGAACTCTCTGCCCCAGGAAGTGGTGATGGTGGGTTCATTAAACAAGTTCAAAGAGGGCCTGGATGCCTTTCTTGAAGAGAAAAATATAACAGGTTATGGACTCTAGATTTTAAGGACACGTTGATCCAGGGTTTTTATACTGACTGCCAGATTTGGAGTCGGGAAGGAATTTTTTACCCTGAAATAGGGCAATTGGCATGAGCCTCATGGGGTTTTTTGCCTTCCCCTGGATCAACACTGTAGGGATTGTAGGGTTATAGGATGGACTTGATGGACTAATGTCTTTATCCAACCTCATCTACTATGTAACGATGTAACTATGTAACTCCTACTACTGATCCTAATCCTATTGACTCTGGGCATACATCATACCCTTAGAGATGGGATAATAAATTCATTAAACACCATGGTTTATAGCCGAGTCCCCAGGATGTGATGGACATCATTTCTTCATGGATTATGGGAAGAAAGGGAGAAACATAAATAAGAGTAAGAGTACAGTAAGTAAGTAACAACTTTTTGAGTTGTGCCTAAAGTGAGCAGTGTACAGTATGAAGAGGAAAGGGGCAAGAACTGTACTTTGTGGTGCCCCTGTACTACAGATCATAGTGTTAGTCACACAGCCCTGAGCTAAGTTTGTGAGGTAGTCTAGGATCCAGTTGGACAGGTGATGGTCCACTCCAACAAGGTCTAGCTCAGGGGTGCTCACACTTTCTCAGCATGTGAGCTACTTCTTTAAATGACCAAGCCCTAAGATCGACTACCCACTTCTTGTGGGCGGGGCCGGGGCGGGCCTGTAGGCGGAACGGGACATGTCTATGGGCGGGACTGGGCATGTGGGCGTGGCCGGGCGGATCGTGAGAGGTGGCCGCCCAGGCATCCCCGCTGTCTGCTTCTTCACATCGCACACTGAGTTATCTCTGGACACTGGCAGGCTGGGGCTGCAGCAGCCCCGCCTGCCAGTGTCCGTAGATGACTCTCAGCCTGCGCTGTGAAGAAGCAGCACCCCGGCCCCCTCCATCCCTAAGAGCGGCCTGCAAGTGCTTGTTCACAGCGCAGGCTGAGAGTCATCTACGGACACTGGCAGGCGGGGCTGCCGCAGCCCCAGCCTGCCAGTGTACAGAGATAACTCTCAGCCTGCGATGTGAAGAAGCAGACAGTGGGGATTCCTGGCTGCATCCCGCAATCAACCCATACATCCATTGTGATCAACCGGTAGATCGCGATTGACGTATTGGGCACCCCTGGTCTAGCTTGTTTCTCAGTAGCTCTGGCTGAATGCTGTTGACATCAAGTGGGATGTCAGTGCTACAGGTCTGTAGCCATTGAGGTCCATCAGATTAAGTGTCTTTGGAACTGGTACCACACAACATTATCATTTTAAACCCAAGACTGCTTCCCATAAATTAATGTACAAAGTGAAATTTGAATTTTTCATAGAAATTTGCCATTTTAGTGCCCAATATGTTGTGCCCACTTTGTGTCATCAGTGACACATACTCATAAATCTATTAAGTGGGTTTTTCCAAGTACAAAAAAGTTGTATATATGAGAGTAAACTGCCGCTTAGGCACACAGGAGGACGCAGAACTGAATGAGCACTGCACTTTTTAGCTTTAGGAGTATAGATTTAGAGGGGCTTTCTAGACACCATGGAGTTGCAAGTAAATTGGAATTCCCCACAAAATGACTCCTTTTTGTAGGGGCAATTTTGGGGTCTTTTTGGTGTCCAAAAACTAAAGGCACTCCTTGCCTTCTGCACCTGGTTGTGTGTTTCAAACAGCAGTTTATACACACATATGACATTAAATATATTATCATGTTGTCATGTATGTGGTCATAAACTGTAGTTTGGGAACACGGCAGGGTACAGAATGGAAAGAGTGAGGCTTTTGGAGCACATATTTAGATGTTTGCTATCTGGACAACATGTCATGTTTGCAGATCCTCTAAGGTGCCAGAAAAGTGGTAATATGTTCATTTACATTTCTGTAAGGGGTCACTTCATGGGAATTCCAATTTACTGGCATTATTTCCTTTAAAAGTTGGGAGGTATGCCAAATGTTTAGGCAAACAGGCTATGATTAGTTACCAAAAATACCTAGTATGAGAAGGTGACAGACAGAATGCTGGAATAACACTATATCTTCCCCAGATTTTTAACGTATGTGTGGTCCAGTGCAGGTCTTGAGTAGGCCTCAGCCTCAGGTGTGGGTCCTAGGCTCATTACTTGGTGAAGAAAAGCCTGCAGATCCTGCACTTCAGGGCAGATCCAGGGATTGAGGGGAGGCATCTGGGTCTGTCCTGTTGCTCTGAGTCTGGTGAGATTGTAGAGTGCTTATTAGTTTGTTCGTGCAACTGATAACAAGCCACACATTTAGTTAGTTTATTTTTACTGTTTACCGTATTTTTCGGACTATAAGACGCACTTTTTTTCCCCAAAATTTTGGGGGAAAAGAAGGGTGCGTCTTATAGTCTGAAGGTGGCGCCTGGCATCCGCTGTAATAGAGAGGCGGAAGCCGGCAAGTGATAGACGCCATTACAGGTGCCGGGGTCTGAGACATCGCTGCGCTCCTCTGCCCTGCATGAAGCCAGCAGCGGCAGGGGTGATGCTATTCTGCTCCTCCGTGCCCCCGCCGCTGGCTTCATGCAGGGCAGAGGATCGTAGCGATGTCTCAGGCACCGGCGTCTATCCCTCCCCGGCATCCGCCTCTCTAGTACAGCGGATGCCAGGTCAGTATCCGTGGCCCCTTCTTCCCCGGGGCCGGTCCCAACCGGCCCCGTACCTGTAAAGTTGCAGGCCGGCTCCTGCGTGGCAATATCGCAGGAGCCTACCTGTTTGGGTGACAGCCGGGAGCCTAATGAGGCTCCTGGGTCTGTCACTGCTATATATTAGTATTGCGGCTGGGTCTATGACCAGCCGCCGTAATACTAATATACAGAATGTCCCATAGACGACAATACAGTTGTATTGCCGTCTATGGGACTTGCGATCAAGTGACCGCAGGTTCAAGCCCCCGGGGGGGAATAAAATAGTAAAAAAAAAAAAAAAAACCTTTAAAAATATGAAATAAATAAAAGTTCTACATCACCTCCTGTTTTTTTTTCAATACAAGGTGATCTAAGCAATAGATATCCCCCAAAATGGTATAACTAAAAAGTACAGCTGGCCCCGCAAAAAAAACGCTCTATGCATCCCCGTACAGCTGCAGGGTCACCTGTCAATGTGGCCTTGCAGCTGTTGCAAAACTACAACTCCCATATATTAAATATTTTACCAGTTTTTGCTTCAAAATTTTTTTTTCCTATTTTCCTCCTCTAAAACCTAGGTGCGTCTTATAGTTCAGTGCGTCTTATAGTCCGAAAAATACGGTAGTTAGTTGCTCAGACAAGCAAGATTTTGCTTCTTATTGTTTTGCCTGGAGATAAGGCTGTATTTTATTTTGCTCATTTTCTGCCTGAAGTTAAGGTTTATCTGTTTTTATTTTTTTTGTTTTTAAATAAACCTGTTTCCTGCATATTTTGTGTCCCTGACTGGTTGGATCCGCACTACTGTTACTACCGAGGTACCTTCCCCATACTAGTTACAGTATCTAAGGCCCTTTTCACATGTTCTTTTTTCCTTCCATCAGAGACATGCATAGAACTATAGTCTTACATATAGAAGGCTGCAATGAATGCCACTTGACAGGCATGCACTGGCATATATCATTCATTGACTCTCATTGTAAAAAGAAAAATTATATAATACACGGTATTTGTTCTTATCGTATCCTTCTGTATAGGAAGGTGCAGCAGACTAAGGTATGTTTATGATACACATTGGCTCGGTTTATAAACAAGGACACTTACTTTTCTGGTTGTTTGTCTCCAATCTCTTTGATCTTCTCCTGGAAAAAAGGAAAAAAAAAACTTAATTAAAAACTGTTTACAATTTCATATTGTGATTAATTGTCCAGTATTATATAATGTCATGTGAATCTGATGGTTGCTTATGACATAGCTTGGAAATCCAGGGAGTAAGACAGAGGTCAGTAAGCAAACGGGAATTTACAGACAAAACATGGATATCCAAACTAGGAATAGAAAACTAAGTTAATTGGCACTAGTGTCAGGAGGGTAGGGTTTTAAATAGGCCTCCTCAGTGGTTAACTGGACCAAACTAGGAAGTTTCTAAAACTGCAAACGCTTCCCAGGTTGGCAAGATAATGTTAAAGGTGCAACAGCTGGAAAGAAAATCCTGACAGATAAAATATAGCCCTCATTGTACATATGCTAGATGAGAGTGGTGAACGCAGCTGCCAGACTCCTCTGGCATTGGCTTATATCCACAAAAACAAAGAGATTAGGCATTTGAAATCCAACTTCATGATCTGATTCCTTACTTCTCCAACATCTGCTATCAGGGGAGCATTGGAAAACTTTTATAATTTTTATATAGATGAGATGGCTGGCAGAACCTAGAGAAATTGATGGTTTTGGCCAATACAAATTCCAATACACAATACACATAACCTTATACTATATATATATATATATATATATATATATATATATATATATACTTCCATCATCTCCCCCCCCCCGGGGGGTTGCAATTCAATTTTTAGGGCTCCAGCCCAAGGGCCTGCAAAATAATTTTTTAGGGCTCACCCCCAAGGAGTTGCAATCTAATTTTTTAGGGCTCCCCCCAAGGGCCTGAAAATTAATGTTTTAGGGCTCCCCCCAAGGGCCTGAAAATTAATGTTTTAGGGCTCCCCCCAAGGGCCTGAAAATTAGTGTTTTAGGGCTCAGCCCAAGGGCCTGAAAATTAATGTTTTAGGGCTCACCACAAGGGCCTGAAAATTAATATTTTAGGGCTCACCCCAAGGGCCTGAAAATTAATGTTTTAGGGCTCACCCCAAAGGGCCTGAAATCAAGTTTTTTAGGATGAAACACTGCTGCTGCATGGCTCTAGTCACCCCAAGGGACAAAAAATAAAACACTGCTGCTGCATGACTCTTGTCACCAAAAGGGCATAAAACACTGTATTTTAAAGGCTGTACTCACTCCAAAGGCCAAAAGCACTGTATTTTAAAGGCTCTACTCACTGCAAGGGCCAAAAACACTGCTGGTGTGAGGCTCTACTCATGCCAAGGGCCAAAAACACTGTATTTTAAAGGCTCTAATCACGCCAAGGGCCAAAAACACTGCTGGTGCGAGGCTCTACTTACTCCAAGGGCCAAAACCTCTGCTTTTTAAAGACTCTACTCACTCCAAGGGCCAGAAACACTGCAGGTGCAAGGCTCTACTCACTCCAAGGGCCCAAAACACTGCTTTTTAAAGGCTTTACTCACACCAAGGGCCAAAAGCATTGTGTTTTAAAGGCTCTACTCACTCTAAGGGACAAAATCTGAATCTCTGCTGTTTATAGGCTCAACTCACCCAAAGAACCAACAAATCTCTGCTGGTGCAAGGCTGAACTAAGTTAAAGGGCCTAAAACTCTGCAGGTAAAAGGCTGAAGTCACCTAAAGGGCCTCAATCTCTGCTGGTAGCTCAGCTTAAGGGCCTGTAACTTAATTTGGAAGGGCTCCTGTTAAGGGCTAGAAAAGTGAATTTTGGAAGGTCTTACCACATCACACACACTCAAAATGACAGTTAAGGGTGAGGGCTTTTGGATTTCCCATTGTCTATTCCATCTGTGGTTGTCATGGGCAACGTGATTAAAAGGGGTGCTTGTTAATGTTTTTTTAGCTTAAAATTGGGTTTGTGTCCATCCATTTGGGGAGTAAAGAAGGTTTCCAGGTATTTTCCCACTTTGATAGAGGTTTTTTTGAATGTGGAAAGTGTGTAGTTGTTAGGCTGTGATAGTGGGGTAATACCCTGTTTCCCCGAAAATAAGACACTCCCCCCCCTTCACCTTCTGGATCACATACAACCGGCAGTCATGCCGGCGCTCCGCTAAGGAAGCATCAGCATGACTGCCGATTGTTCCCTGCTCCAGCCGCTGCATAAGACATCCCCCGAAAATAAGAAAGGTCATATATTTCGTTAGATAATTAATTATAAGAAACTGTCTTATTTTTGGGGAAACAGGGTACAGGGACTTTGGTGTGTTAGATGCCCCCAGACATGCTTCCCCTGCTGTCCCAGTTGCATTTCAGAGGTGTTGGCATCATTTGCTGAGGTGTGATAGTGGACTTGGTGACCTTCCTGAGTCGAATGGTGGGATCCCCTGAAACGAAGCATTTTCTCCCATAGACTTATAATGGGGTTCGATATTCGTTCTAATAGTCGAATATTGAGATGCTATTCGAAATGAATAACGAACATCAAATATTTTACTGTTCGCTTATATCTAGTTAGGGCCAGTTCACACGGAGTTAACGGGTGCATTCTGGTATGTATACACGTGTCAGAATGTGAGTGCTCAAAACAGAATCTCATTCATTTCAATGTGTCGTTATAGGCGCGTGCAAAATTACGCGTGCAAAATTACGCGTGTTATACGCCTGTAACAACACATTGAAATGAATGAGATTCTGTTTTGAGCGCTCACATTCTTACACGTGTATATGTGCCCTCCCCCCTTCCGACACCAACGGCGAAGACCTCAACCGACCCCCTACTACACATTCCTGCGTGCTCTATTATGCCCCATAGTGGCCCCTGCACACAGTATTATGCCCCATAGTGGACCCTTCATACAGTATTATGTCCCATAGTAGCCCTTGCACATAGTATTATGTCCCTTACTGGCCCCTGCACACAGTATTTTGTGCCTTACTGGCCCCTGCACACAGTATTATATCCCATAGTGGCCCCTGCACATAGTATTATGTCCCTTACTGGCCCCTGCACACAGTATTATGTCCCTTACTGACCCTGCACACAATACCATCCCCAATAGTGTCCCCTGCACACAGTATTATACCCCATAGTGAACACCCATAAACAATTATTATACTATGGGGTCTTTTCAGACCCCAGAGTATAATAATCGGAGACCCGGGGGAATAAAAACATAAAAAATTACTGTTATTACCTGTCCCCTGGCTCCTACGCTGTCTTCTCCGCTGCCGTCCTTCTGAAATGACGTCAGACGTCACATGACCCGGGACGTAGGCCGGGTTCATGTGACGTCAGAGATGTCATAAAGAATGTCAGGAAGGAGGCCTGGCAGGATCGTGGAGAGGTAAGTAACACTGTTTTTTATGTTTCTTACCTTTCCCGGTCCGCCGATCATTATACTCAGGGGTCTGCAAAGACCCCCGAGTATATTGATAGTATTTGTGGGGCCCGCAATGTCACTTACTGATCTCGGCCCAGCCAGGATCGGCAAGTGAATAGGGCCCGTAACGGCCTATTAAAACAAAAATAAAAATGCCCCCTAATGGCCCGGGCCCTGTGGCAGCTGCCTCCGCTGCCTCTATGGTAGTTACGCCCCTGCCCTATGGTAACAAGGGAAATCAATGGGAGCCGCTCAGGTTCTGGACCAAGAACCCTCAGATAATACTCATTTTCTTCCAGAAAATGATTGCAATCACAAATTCCTTGGTATTATTATCTTTATTTAATTTGTCTTCAATGGAAAACCACAAAAAGAATTGTCAAAAAGCCAAATTGGATATAATTCCACAGCAAACATAAAAAAGGGGGTGGACAAAATTATTGGCACTGTTTGAAAAATCATGTGATGCTTCTCTAATTTGTGTACTTAATAGCACCTGCTACTTACCTGAGGCACCTAACAGGTTGGTAGCAATAACTAAATCACACTTGCAGCCAGTTGAAATGGCTTAAAGTTGACTCAACCTCTGACCTGTGTCCTTGTGTGTACCACATTGAACATGGAGAAAAGAAAGAAAACCAAAGAACTGTCTGAGGACTTGAGAAGCAAAATTGTGAGGAAGCATGAGCAATCTCAAGGCTACAAGTTCATCTCCAAAGACCTGAATGTTCCTGTGTCTACCGTGCGCAGTGTCATCAAAAAGTTTAAAGCCCATGGCACTGTGGCTAGCCTCCCTAGATGTGGATGGAAAAGAAAAATTGACGAGAGATTTCAACGCAAGATTTTGAGGATGGTGGATAAAGAACCTCGACTAAAATCCAAACAAGTTCAAACTGCCCTGCAGTCCGAGAGTACAACAGTGTCAACCCATACTATCCGTCGGCGTCTGAATGAAAAGGGACTGTATAATAGGATATCCAGGAAGACCCCACTTCTTACCCAGAGACATAAAAAAGCCAGACTGGAGTTTGCCAAAAATTACCTGGGAAAGCCAAAAACATTTTGGAAGAATGTTCTCTGGTCAGATGAGACAAAAGTAGAGCTTTTTGGGAATAGGCATCAACATAGAGTTTACAGGATAAAAAAGAGGCCTTCAAAGAAAAGAACACGGTCCCTACAGTCAAACATGGCAGAGGTTCCCTGATGTTTTGGGGTTGCTTTGCTGCCTCTGGCACTGGACTGCTTGACCGTGTGCATGGCATTATGAAGTCTGAAGACTACCAACAAATTTTGCAGCATAATGCAGGGCCCAGTGTGAGAAAGCTGGGTCTCCCTCAGAGGTCATGGGTCTTCCAGCAGGACAATGACCCAAAACACACTTCAAAAAGCACTAGAAAATGGTTTAAGAGAAAGCACTGGAGACTTCTAAAGTGGCCAGCAATGAGTCCAGACCTGAATCCCATAGAACACCTGTGGAGAGATATCTCAGGGACCTGGAGAAGTTTGCCAAAGAAGAATGGTCTAAAATTCCAGCAGAGCATTGTAAAAAACTCATTGATGGTTACCGGAAGCGGTTGTTTGCAGTTATTTTGTCTAAAAGTTGTGCTACCACGTATTAGGCTGAGGGTGCCAATACTTTTGTCTGGCCCATTTTTGGAGTTTTGTGTAAAACGATCAATGATTTGACTTTTGTTTAACTCGCTTTTGTGTTTTTCATTGCAAGCAAAATAAATGAAGACATTAATACCAAAGAGTTTGTGCTTGCAATCATTTTCTGGAAGAAAATGAGTATTATCTTACAGAATTGCAAGGGTGCCAATACTTTTGGCCAACACTGTATATATATGCAGTGGCGTAACTAGGAATGGCGGGGCCCCGTGGTGAACTTTTGACATGGGGCCCCCCGACACCGAAGATCTCGACGGAGTCCCTCCTACGCATTCCTGTGCGCTCTATTATGACCAATAGTGGACCCTGCACACAGTATTATGCCCCATAGTGGCCCCTACACACAGTATGATCCCCCATAGTGGCCCCTGTACACAGTATTATACCCCATAGTGGCCCCTGCACACAGTATTATGCCCCATAGTGGCCTCTGCACACAGTATTATACCCCATAGTGGCCCCTGCACACAGTATTATGCCCCATAATGGCCACTGCACACAGTATTATGTCCCAAAGTGGCCCCTGCACACTGTATTATGCCCCATAGTGTCCCCTGCACACAGTATTATGTCCCTTAGAGGCCCCTGCACACTGTATTATACCCAATAGTGGCCACTGTACACAGTATTATGTCCCATAGTGGCCACTGCACACAGTATAATGTCCCATAGGGGCCCCTACAGGACTAAATACTGTCACGTCACCCGCTGACCGCTATACCTGGACAATTGTGAGGCACACAGGGGTTAATGTGAGGGACATGATAGGGTTAACTTCTATTAATATGAGGCACATGGAGTTACTAAAACAAAAGTAATCACCCCAAATGCCTGATATCAATAAGTATAGTAACCCCAGTATGTACCTGTTACCTGTTTTCTTTCTTTAGTTTCATTTTCCTTCTTCCTTACTTCTTCCTCTCCTCTTGAGTGCAGGATGGCAGGAGCTTGGCAGGGATAAGCCCCGCCTCCTGGGCTCTCCTCAGCCCTCTCATTGGTGGGCAAAGGACAGACAGAGAAAGGGAGGGGGGAGAGAGGGGGAACATCCTGAAGCGCTGAGAGGAGCCAGACCTGCAGCTCCTGTGTCTCAGCCGTTGCTGCAGCTTCGGGGCCCCCTGTTGGTGGAGAGACTCCGCCTCCTCAAACACGAGCCTCCAGCAGAACCAGCGTTGATTGGCCGAATGCTGTACTCTGGTCAATCAACGCTGGTCATTGCATTCCTATGACAAAAAAGTCAGCTCCCTCATAACAGCAAGCTGCCAGCTCTCCCGATTAGCAAGGACGAGCCTGCTGCAGAAACAGCGTTGATTTGCCGCAGGGTCTTCTTTGCTAGTTGAGAGAGCTGTCAGCTTGCGGTTACGAGGGAGCTTACTTTTTATCAGGGCAACTACAAGCGCTGTGCAGTTAAAGCGCACGGAGCCCATAGACTATAATGGGGTCCTTGCGCTTTAACTGCACAGAGCTCCTCCAAAACACTCTCCTCCTGCTATTCGTGGGCTTGGTGACTCTCCTTTAGTCGAATAGTGGTTTCCCCTGAAACAAGCATTTTTTCCCATAGACTATAACCCATTATTCGATATTCAATTGAGTAGTCGAATATTGAGGCTCTACTCGAAACGAATCTCGAATATTTCACTGTTCGCTCATCTCTAATTATTATTATTATTATTGTTATTATTATTATTATTATTATTATTATTATAGCACATTGTACGTCTTCATAAGGTCATAATAGACCTTATTTTTAACTCTTTTTTATGATGATGATGATGATATCTCCTGTAGCTGGGAGTGATACCTACAGCCCTGGTTACAGGAGGAATACAGCTGTATGCTGTACTCCAGAGCTGAACTGGGTCCTCTAAGATCCAACAGCTCTCAGAGTTCCTTTCGTTGGGACATAAAGGAGCCGCATCATAGTGACTTCCATAGCTGTGCACACAGCACTCATTGAGCACTGTGTATACAGTGATCAGGAAGGCAGGGATAGTAAAAAATCATCCCTGCATTGTCTATGAGATGTCCGACTGTACTAACAGCCGGCATATTAAGCCCATGGCTACACAATCTTGTGAGGCAGACTAACTTTGCAATATATATGTTCGAATATATATATCCTTGTAGGGTTAGAAGTGGACCACCTGGACATATATAATCTAAGGGTGGGCTGAAAGAAGTTAAAAAATACAAGAACAATGGAAGACTTGATGAGATGCTGTAGTAATACTGCACATGTTACGTCCCTCAATAAATCTCTATTGATCAGTGATATACCTAGACAGGTGTGTTTGTGATAAAGACATCAACAGAGCCCTTCACAGGAAAATTTGCAAATGGCAAAAGTGGGAGTCATTTTTGAGTAGTGTGGTCTTCATTGAAAGAGTACTGCTAAATATATTCCAATTCCATATGTTAGGATCACATCCTCCATCTTGTATTCTGTCAGCCATCTTGTAACCTTTTTCTTATAGAAGCTTTATAAGAATGTCTGTTTAGAGTCTAAGAGACCCCTTTAGGGGATAAAGCGTGTGGAATGTTAATGGATGGGTTATAACTCCTTATCTGTTTGTGGTAAGGGTCTCATCTTTGAAGGTGTGTGTAGAAACCGGTTCTGTAACCTGTTGATCATTAGGCCAAAACCAGACTCGTCAGACAGCATGTGATCATTATCTCTCTTGCTGTGATATATACATCTAGAATTAGTGTAAGATGTTGGTTTACACATAAATATTTTAGATTATTCTTTATGTCATGAGAAAGGTCATCCCAGGTTGGAGTGTAATAATGAGATGCAGATTACATTAGACCATATCCAATAGTCATGTGCCACAGCTTACGTTATAACCAATCATGTCAAGTCCAACCTGCTTTTGTCTGTATAAATACTACCTCTCTGTAACAATAAATCAGAATCCATTTTGATACACCACCATCTGTGTCTTCGTGATTCTCCAGGTCAAAGATGACTTTAGCCGATCTTGGCCTGTTATTTAATTTGAAACTACAACAACATACGCTCTGGGGGTCTATGCCCCCAACACATATAATAATAAATAATAAATAAAATAAACTATTATGTCATTTTATTTGTGCTATTTAGCAATTACTATAAATATTGGAATGATTCATCAAAATCCCTATGAGTGGTGTACATATCTCATGCAACTAAAATAGAATGTGGAATATAATAATGCCAGTGCCATATTCTTCATCATCTATGTTTAAAAAAAATGTTTACAAAATGCTAGAGAGTGGCTGAAGCTGTGGCTCGGCTGTTAAGTTCCTGCCTTACATACACAAGACACTGTGTTCATAAACCCAAAGAAACCTAATAAAAAATGACATTGAATTAAGTCAAGGGAGGATCTCCCAGAAAGCAAATTATTAATGTTTACTGCAGTGAGCTGACATCACAGTGCAGTGAATAATGAACCGACAGCTGGGTGGAAGTGTATCTTGACTGGGGGAGTTGCAGTGTCTGGTAGGGAAGGGTGATTACCTGACAAATATATTTAGGCCTATTTAGTTAGTTCATGGATGCAATAGATTGCGTTTACACAACTCAATAAAGAAATGAATCACCTTACCCATACAACTTCTTTTATAATGGTGGCAATCTTCATTACTAGTTTAGGAAAGTGTCCAGGGTCCAAAGCTTGAGTGGAATGTTCAATGCAAAGACTAAAGAAGTACGCAGGAGAAAGCTTAAATTCAACTTTTGAGTTACGAGATTTTTCGATAATCTCCTTCAACACAGCATCTTCTTCTTGAGAGCGATATTGTAGGATTAACTCTCTACTTTCTATGTAAGCCTGAACAGCCTCTTGACGCTCCTGAAGTGATCTACCACACATCTGACATGAAAATGCTCCACTCAACCCAGAGGTAGACCAGGATTGCGGAAGCCAGGCTGGTCGAGTTTGGGTTATTCTAGGGTCCTTGTACATGAATAAAAAATGCTCTCCAAGCCCTAATAAATCCCCTGTATGCAGTTCAGCTTCTCTTTGGAGAACTCTGCCATTGTGAGTAACAAGTGCCCCTCGATAAGGCCTTACACGGACTATATTCTTTTGAGTAGAAGAATCCAGACGCCATACACAACAGTGGCGAGGAAGTATATCTGGTGCAGACAGAAAGGTATCAACATAATGACCTTTATCTCTTGAAGCTTTTTCTGATTTTCCAAATAGATGTTTTTTCCTAGTCATGACATATATGACAAAATCCTAAAACACAAAGAAAAACATATTTAAGTATTAAATTATTTATTAAACATTATATGCCTTTTTTATATTACATATTTTATAATGAAATACAAAATGTACAGTCGTCAGATTACCAAAAATATAATTACAGTAGTTGTCTGGAAAAATGGTCAGTTTTAAATCCTTTAAAAGAGAGCTACTCTTGCCAATGGGCTGGGTCTGATCTTTCAGTAAATCACTTTTCAATTGTTTGGGTGCTAAGCCCATAGAGAAAAGTGGCACTGTCTCTAGAAAAAGCAGACCAGTTTGAATAAGACCTTTAAGGGTCAGTGCACAAGGCTTTTTTTGGAGGCTGATTTTGAGGTGGATTCAGCATCAAAATCAGCACCAAAAAACTCTGTGTGCACTGACCCTAAGTCAATTGCAAATAATGTTTTGACCACTGTTTCCACAGCATATGTTTAAGGCAATTTGGCACATACAACATTGCTAAACAGTAAACTTTCTAATTGTATTTTTAAACTTTGTCATTCACTGTATGCCATTTTATCACAAACTGATTTTCAGGGTGTATATTGTTTATTGGGTGTATTGGACTAGCATGTGTATGGCTTGAGAAAGCACTGTTTGCAAGAGCGAAATGGCTGTTGCCTAATCCATGTGAACGTGCTATCATCCCCTCACATTTGTTTTTATATTCATATAATAAAGGACTGATTTTAAGAAGATATCTGCTTCGGGAGAGCGCCCCCCGATCTGTTCTCTCCACTTTCACATTTGAAATATTGTGTTTGGGTTGAAGAGCACTGCATTTACAAGATATCACTGAACATATATGACCCACATATGTCTCTGCCTTTAAATAGTCTAAGGGAGGGTTCACACAGTGTAACGTGCAGCGTGACCTTTTGCGGGCCGTTCACGCTCCCATTGATTTCAATGGGAGCGGGGATCGTATGCGCCGCACTATTTTGCGGCCGTGATTTAGCGGCCACAAAATCATGGCTGCAAAATAGCGCGCCGCATACGATCCCCGCTCCCATTGAAATCAATGGGAGCGTGAACGGCCTGCAAAAGGTCACGCGGCGTCTACGTGCCACATCACACGGCACGTTACACCGTGTGAACCCTCCCTAAGAATGGAATTTGAGGTCTTAGTAGTGCCACCCGGTGTTTGTTCTTTTTCACATATTAGGGTGTATATATTTAAAGCCCTTATAAATCCCCCTAGTATAACTCAAAACCACATTTGGTAAGTTTGATATGTCTTCAAACGTTAAAAGGTGGTGAAAATTTAGACATTTAATTTTTCTTCAAATTGTTCATTTAGCCCTAAAATTTACACATTCACAAAAGATTAAGGCTAAGGCCCCATGATGCAGCTTTTTTTTGCAGATTTTGTTGCATTTTTTTGAGCCAAAGCCAACATAAGGAATAGGAAATATAAATAAAGTTCTTATACTTTTTCCCATCTGCTCAATCCACTTCTGGCTTTGGCACAAAAACCACAACAAAATCTGCAACAAAAAAAGCTGCCTTTCCGCAATGTGGGACCTCAGCCTAAAGGAGAAAATTCATCTCACAATTTGTTATGCAATATTTCCCAAGCACAGAGATACTCCAAATGTGGATGTAAACTGTTGTTTGGTAGTGTCCCAAAAAGAAGGAGTGCCACTGGGGTTTAAAAAGCAGATCTTAAAAAAAAAAATCTTAAAAACAGAGCTGGATTACTTTCCAGGTGCCATGTCTTATTTCCAGATCCCCTAAAGTTTCAGCGCACTGGAAAATGCCTCATCCCCGAAAAAATGACCCCACGTTGGAAACTACATCCCTCAAAGGTTTTTATTAAGGGGTATAATGAGCAGTTTGAACTCAAAGGTCTTCCACAGATTTCATTAACATTGGGACAAAAAAATGAAAAATTGCTTTTTTGATAAAGTTTTGCTTTGGCCCCAAACTATTCATTTTTACAAGGGGTTAAAGGAGAACATTCCTGCAAAATTCATTACATAATTTCTCCAGCACAAGGCAATACCAAATGTACACTGTTGTAAATGTACATGACGATATTTGGCTGTTGGAAAGCAGATTTTGCTGGAATAGTTTTCTGTTAGTTATGTCTTATTTGCCCCGAAACTACCAGTAAATTATAAGTCTCTAAAAAAGGGATTCCATTTTGGAAACTATACCTCTTTTAAGGATGTTGTCAATAGGTATTGTGAGCATTGTGATGGTGGGTATAAATCAAATTTTATTGGACAAACAGTGATTATTTTTTCACAAATAAAAAAAAAAAAAATCAACTGTTCCAAATTATTATGCATGGCAGAGTTTCTAAACATATTTAGGTGATAAAGAACTGCAATGTACAAGAGCAGTGTACATGTGGGCAATAGTTGCTGGTTATGGTACGTTAGCCCTAGGCTACCCTCCCTCCCACTGCACCCCCTTCTTCACCACCTCCCCTTCCGCGGAAGCCCCGCGCCAGCCACCGGCCTTCGCTTCCGCAGCAACCAACTTCACCCCTCGGCCTGAAAACCCACCTCCGATTTCCCCCGTGTGTGGTAGAACCCCTCTCATATCCCCGCCTCCTTTCCCACGGCGGTGCACATACATACCTCTGGGCCTCCCTCCCACGGAACCCCCAAACTCTTGGGCGGCCCCCGTTCACAACCCTCCTCCTTATGTGGGTTCTCTTTGTAACCCCACTCCCCTGGCCTCCTGCCTCCCTGGCACCCCCTGATTCTCAATTTCATGTCCCCCATTTTCCCCTTTCCCCCTGCTCCCCACTCCTCCTCCTACCATGGAGAGAGGGTCCAGAGCAGAGCTCACTAGGAGGCGTAGGTGTGTCAGGACCAGTCTCTCTAGGACCTTCATCAGGTGGGATGTCAGTGCTACAGGTCGGTAGTCATTGTAGCCCATCGGGTTGGGTTTCTTTGGGACTGGTACCACGCAAGATGTTTTCCACAGTTGAGGTACCACTCCTAGCTTTAGACTCATATTGTACATGTGCGTAATAATACCACCTAGCTGGTCACTGCACATTTTAAGAACTCTTGCGCTTATACCATCAGGTCCTCCAGCTTTGTCTGCTTTAAGCTTCTTGATTTCCCTACACACCTGAGACTCCTGCAGGATCAGATAGTCAGATTGCAGTTGTCTGCAGGTCGCTGGGGGTTGGGTCTTGGTGTGTGAGGGGAGGGGGGTTGTCTGACATGCTGGTGGAGGAAGCATTGGCTTGGAGTCGAATCTATTGAAGAATAGATTAAGCTCGTTAAGCCACTTCCTGTCCCCTACTGTTCGATGCCCTGTCTTTTGCTTGTGTTCTGATATAGCCTTAAGGCTATCCACACCTCCGAGATTCTACCCTCCCCCATCTGTAGTTCCATCTTCCGCCTGTAGTTGGCTTTCCCTTCTCTGATCAATTGTCTTAGCTGTTTCTGCTCCGCCCCCAGGCTATTTTTGTCCCCAGACCTAAAAATTCAGAAATATATATGGTTTTATTTTTATTGTAAGGGCGGGAATAAAAGAGTAAACTGTGTAGAAACTGTGTTGCTTTGACTGGCGGTATATGGTGACAGACGTAAGTGTGTTATACATTGGTGTCGGGGGATGTATAGAGTGTCTTGTTTAGGGGGGTAGTGGTGTACTTTGTATGTGTAACATGTGGATTGAAAGGTAGAGTTTTGATGAGTTGTGCTATGAATTGTTTTCGAATGTTAAGAGTGCGCATAGGGGATTTTGTGTGTTTTGCCTGGTTTTTGTGGTACGACGTTCACTGCAGAGGCGAAATCTTTGTCTAGCTTTGTAGCACGGTTGATTTTGGAGAGAAGGCTAGCTTTGATGTATGTGTTTCACAGTATTCAATCAGTTTTATATGTATTCTAGGGCTTGGGTTATTTTTTGTTTCTGTGTGTTGTTTTTTTTTTTGTTTTTTTTTTGGCAGGCTAGCTATTTGTTAATGTTTTATTTAACATGTGGTGTGTGCAGTCGTTAAACCCACTAGGGGTCTTGAACAGTGTGTGTGATCATTACAATGCATTGCATAATAGCGGCACTGCTATTGCAGGATACATAGCATAGCCTGCAGTAGCATGTAAAAAGTGACATCCCAGGGAGGCTTCACACAGCTACCAGCTGCCATAGCAACCTGACGCCCGCAGCAGTGCTGAGTGCGGGTGCCAGAGATGAGAATCGGTTCTGGCACTGACCTGAGACATTACCGCAGGTTGCCAACTGTGTGAAATAGTAGGCAACTGGGCGGCTATGGTATCCTCCTGGAGTAACGTTAAGGTGATGGACCAAGTGGGAAAGTATATGTAAATGTTTATAGTGCATGTAAAAGAGCAAAAAAGTGGCACTACTGCAGCTGAGGCAGAACTGCTTTATAAGCAGGTTAAGGCAAAAACTGCATATGGGCTCAGAAAAAAGATCCCTGGTGGTGCTCACTATTATGAATACATCAACATTTGGCACATGAAAAAAATAGAAAAGAAAAATAGGGCACTCACCAGTCAACGGATCTAAAAACAGCAACATTTTATATCATCCTTAAAAAACAAGGTCAGCCATTTCGCCCATCAGGACAGAGAAGATAGAATGATACAAAAAAGAAAAAAGCGACGATCGTTTCGTGCGTCTAGCACTTCGTCACTTCCATTTGTTTTATATACATGCACTTGCACTTTTGACTATATAACTAATGTATCAGATGTGTGATGCAGTTTCTGCCTATTAGGGCCTTTATGTGTTTGGATACAGCCTAAAAATTAAGGTGCAAAGTTAAAATTAAAGTATTTAAAGAAAATTGCCATTCAATGCCCAATATCTTGTGCCCAGACAAACCTAACACTTTTGTTTGGGCACAAAACTGCTCAGAAGACAAGAAGCTTTTTGGGTTCTGGAATATAGACTTAGAAGGATTAGTATTTGGACACCATGTCACCTTGACGTGTAATTCTCCGAAGAAATGTGGTCATCACAATGGTTCCTTTTGTGCACACTATACTTATTTTATGACAGACCTTTGTTATAATCTTTCTATGTGCTCTTATAGATATAGGACTATCGGTCATAGCACTGTGTATATTGTTTACAGTCACTATAGGTACCTTTACCATACTTACCTTTATGTAATTTTTGTAGATACACTTACCATTCAAATTTACATACCCATTTTTATGTCTATTGAATTGCTTTGAGTTCAGACATCCTTTGTCTGATGGTACTTGCCCTTCACTGTTGTATGTTTCTATCTTATATTTATCAATAAAATTTGTATCCTTTTAACCCATTTTGAGTACTCCTCCCCTTTTTTTTTCTTTGTGTTTCCACATAGCGGAGTGGAATGAGCAGAAGGTAGAACTATAAGAACTTCCTATATATTCCCCATTCCTTTTGCAGCCATTCTTGGCTCTGGCTCAAAACGCAACAAAAACTGCAACAAAAAAAGCTGTGTTTTCACAATGTGGGGCCTAAACCTTAGGATAGCTTCTATTTGAATTTTTTTTTTGCAGGTTGTCAGAATAGCCTCCTAGAGCATGATTTGGCAGTGAACATTTTAAGCTGTTTCCCATGTGGATGTGGAAAATTCCTTTTTTCCAATGAAACACTGTAGACCAAAATTTTTCATTTTCCCAAAAGGTTAAATGAGAAAAGGTGTCTCTCAACTTGATAAACAATTAGAGATGAGCGAACGCTGTTCGATCGAATAGGTATTCGATCGAATATCATGGCGTTCGATTTATTCGTTCACAATCGAATACAAGGCCGCATACGCAGTAAAAATTTGTGTCCCCTCCCACCTTCCCTGGCGCTTTTTTTGCACCAATAACTAGGCAGGGCAGGTGGGACAGGAACTACGACAACGGAGGCAGTTAAAAAAATTGATAAAACCCATTGGCTGCCAAAAACATGTGACCTCCCATTCATAAGAACGGCTGCCGCCCTATTCGCCATTTCAGCAGTCAGAGATAGGGAGAGAAAGACATCTGCTGAGGGCTAGATAGCAATTAACTTCAGATAGGCAGGCAAGAAATAAAGAAGAAAACCAAAAGCTCTTCTCAGAGCTATACACTGTAGGGACATCAGTCCAGCTTTCAACGGACGGTGGAAAACAGGGCTACAGAAAAGTTACAAGTTCACATATAGCGGAGAAACAGCTTTCATTTTTGGCTGTCCGCACACAAAATAGCTGGAATACACAGCAGTGACTAGATCATATAGAGCTGAAGAAAGCCTTGAATTTTTTTTTTTTTTTTTTTTTGGGGGGGCCTGAAAAATAGCATCAATCCACTGCATTTACAAGTTCATATACCTGATAAAAACCTTGAATTTTGCTGTTTCTTGAAAAATAGCAGCAATCCACTGCATTTCCAAGTTCATATACCTGATAAAAACCTTGAATTTTTTGGAGGGCCTGAAAAATTGCAGCAATTCACTGCATTTCCAAGTTCATATACCTGATAAAAACCTTGAATTTTGCTGTTTCTTGAAAAATAGCAGCAATCCACTGCATTTCCAAGTTCATATACCTGATAAAACCTTGAATTTTGGGGGGGGCCTGAAAAATTGCAGCAATTCACTGCATTTCCAAGTTCATATAGCTGATAAAAATCTTGAATGTTGCTATTTCTTGAAAAATAGCAGCAATCCACTGTATTAACAAGTTCATATAGAGCTGGAAAACAGCTTTTCTTTGTGGTGTATAGACAATCAAAAAGGGAATAGTACATCCATAATGCACAAAACTAGGAAGGGGACGAGGACGAGGACGGGGGCGTGGAAATGCAGATGTGGAGCAAGGTTGCGCTCAACCAACAGCGTGTACTGTGCCTACAGCTCTGCGGCAGCAAGCATTACGCTTCTCCACAGTCCCTGGCTTGATGAACACATTGAGTAGGCTGCAGGGTACAAACCTAAGTAGGCCTGAGCACCAGGAAGAGGTGTTACAATGGCTGGCAGACAATGCTTCCAGCACATTCTCCACCAGCCAGTCAGCCTCTACCTGAACTCTTCCTCCTACCCAACAGACTGCTCCTCCTTCCTCACAACATGCCCAATCTTCCCAGCAACCTAATCCCACCTTTCCTACCTCCCAGGAGCTGTTTTTGGCTCCATTCACTGTCCCTCTCTCTGTCCCACCATGTCCTGAATCACCAGAGGTAACAGATGACTTCCCTGATGCACAAACACTGAAGCATCCGTTATCTCCGGTTGTTTTTGTTGACCTGCAATCGTCCCTTAGTGACGACGATGACGAGAAACAGTTGCCATCAGGGCAGCCTGTTACCGTCGTCGTTGCGCAAGAGGAGGAGGAGGAGCTGTTGGAGGATTTGGAAGATGAGGTGGTGGACGATGAGGCCACTGACCCGACCTGGACAGGCGGATGTCAAGCGGGGAGAGCAGTGGAGATATGGAGGGAAGTGCAGCACCAAAGAGGGTGACTAGAGGCAGAGGCATGTCGAGAGGCAGAGGACAGCTGCTTCACCAAAGCCAGGCCACAGCCAGCAGGTCCCAAAATGTTCCCTCTTGTAGCCAGCCTAGAAACCCCCTCCATCGAGGCCACGGTCTTCAGTGGTGTGGAATTTTTTTTATGTCTGTGCTACAGACAAATATAGTGCCGTTTGCACTATAGGGGCTCTAAAAAGAGCAACCTCACAACTAGAGATGAGCGAACACCCAAATGTTTGAAGTTCGAAATCCGATTCGAACAGCCGCTCACTGTTCGACTGTTCGAACGGGTTTCGAACCCCATTATAGTCTATGGGGGAACATATACTCATTACGTGGGGAAACCCAAATCCGTCTCAGGAGGGTCACCAAGTCCACTATGACACCCCAGGAAATGATACCAACACCCTGGAATGACACTGGGACAGCAGGGGAAGCATGTCTGAGGGCATATAAGTCACTTTATTACATGTAAATCCCTGTCAGCTTGTGATTTTTGCAAGCTAACTTTTTCCCATAGGAATGTATTGGCCAGCGTTGATTGGCCAGTCTTCAGAATTCGGCCAATCAGCACTGGCTCTGCTGGAGGAGGCGGAGTCTAAGATCGCTCCACACCAGTCTCCATTCAGGTCCGACCTTAGACTCCGCCTCCTCCGGCAGAGCCAGCGCTGATTGGCTGGAGACTGGCCAATGCATTCCTATGGGTATGCGGTGATGCAGTCGAGCTGAGCGAGTGCACACACTCACCACTGCTGTGCAGAGACTCAGCAGTGTTGAGCCAGTTCTGCTCAACTATACCATGTGCCGGTCGGCTCTGCTGTGCGAGCTTGTCACACACTCAGCTCTGCTGATTCTGTATACTGATTCTGTATACTGGCCAATCAACGCTGGCCAATGCCAGCGGTGATGCAGAGCTGAGTGTGTGCCGAGCTCACACAGCAGTGCTGACCGGCACACGGTGTAGTTGAGCAGAACTGGCTCAACACTGCTGAGTCTCTGCACAGCAGTGGTGAGTGTGTGCACTCGCTCAGCTCCGCTGCATCACCGCATACCCATAGGAATGCATTGGCCAGCGTTGATTGGCCAGCCTTCGGCCAATCAGCACTGGCTCTGCTGGAGGAGGCGAAGTCTAAGATCGCTCCACACCAGTCTCCATTCAGGTCCGACCTTAGACTCTGCCTCCTCCGGCAGAGCCAGCGCTGATTGGCTGGAGACTGGCCAATGCATTCCTATGGGTATGCGGTGATGCAGCGGAGTTGAGCGAGTGCACACACTCACCACTGCTGTGCAGAGACTCAGCAGTGTTGAGCCAGTTCTGCTCAACTACACCGTGTGCCGGTCAGCACTGCTGTGCGAGCTCGGCACACACTCAGTCTGCATCACCGCTGGCATTGGCCAGCATTGATTGGCCAGTATACAGAATCAGTATACAGAATCAGCAGAGCTGAGTGTGTGCCGAGCTCGCACAGCAGAGCCGACCGGCACACGGTGTAGTTGAGCAGAACTGGCTCAACACTGCTGAGTCTCTGCACAGCAGTGGTGAATGTGTGCAGCAGAGCTGAGCGAGTGCACACACTCACCACTGCTGTGCAGAGACTCAGCAGTGTTGAGCCAGTTCTGCTCAACTACACCGTGTGCCGGTCGGCTCTGCTGTGCGAGCTTGGCACACACTCAGCTCTGCTGATTCTGAATACTGATTCTGTATACTGGCCAATCAATGCTGGCCAATGCCAGCGGTGATGCAGAGCTGAGTGTGTGCTGAGCTCGCACAGCAGAGCCGACCGGCACACGGTGTAGTTGAGCAGAACTGGCTCAACATTGCTGAGTCTCTGCACTTCTTCTGTATCTCATTCGGACAATCAACGCTGCTCAATGCATTCCTTTGGGAAAAAGTTTATCTCACAAAAAACACAATTACACACCCGATAGAGCCCCAAAAAGTTATTTTTAATAACATTCCCACATAAATAAAGGTTATCCCTAGCTATCCCTGCCTGTACAGCTATCCCTGTCTCATAGTCACAAAGTTCACATTCTCATATGACCCGGATTTGAAATCCACTATTCGTCTAAAATGGGGGTCACCTGATTTCGGCAGCCAATGACAGGGACGCTACATTTCACTGACGGCACACTGGGTGAATGTAATTGAGGCTGGGAGTGGGTCACAATCTGGGGCGGTCTACCTCATTTCCCCGCCCAACATTCCTGGCAGGGGCTCTGAACCACCACCCTCCACCTCCTCCGCCATCACACTGACCCCAGCTACCAGTTGGAAATGCTGCAGCACTGGCATGGGGAGACGTCAGCAGGCCGTGCTGAAGCTCATAAACTTGGGGGACAGACAGTACACTGCCTCAGAGGTGAGGGATGCCCTCCTTGATGAGACAGCAACATGGCTCTCGCCGCTGCACCTGGGCCCAGACATGTTCGTGTGTGATAACGCCCGCAACCTGGTAGCGGCTCTGGAGCTTGCCAACCTCCGACATGTTCCATGTCTGGCCCATGTGTTCAATATAGTGGTGCAACGGTTTTTGAAAACATACCCCAATGTAGCTGAGCTACTGGTGACAGTGCGGCGCTTGTGCGCCCACTTTCGCAAGTCCACAGTAGCTGCTGCTAGCCTCCGAAGCCTCCAGCAACGCCTCCATCTGCCAGAACACCGGCTGATGTGCGACGTCCCCACACGCTGGAACTCGACATACCACATGTTGAGTAGAGTGTGTGAGCAGCAGAGACCCTTGATGGAGTACCATCTCCAAAACCCAAGGGTTCCTCAGAGTTAGCTTCTGCAGTTTCTGCACCATGAGTGGCCATGGATGGCAGACTTATGCGAGATCTTGCATGTCTTTGAGGAGTCAACCATGAGGGTCAGTTGTGATGACGCAATTGTGAGTGTCACAATCTCCCTCCTGTGTGTGATGCGAGAATCCCTCATCACCATCAGGGATAACGCATTGGACGCTGAGGAATCGGGCATAGGTGCTGAAACATCCCAGCAAGATAGTCATGGCACACTCCTGTCCACTTCACAGCATACATTGAGGGAGGAGGAGGACGAAGTGGCAGATCTCATTGTCACACAGGAGGCTAGGGGTAAAGTTCATTGCGTCCCATTGATGCAGCGCGGTTGGGGCGAAATGGAGGAGGAGGAGGAAATGGAGAGTGAGCATTCCGGTGGGGGCAGCCAAGTGACGTCAAGTAACACTCTGGCACACATGGCTGAATACATGTTGGAGTGCTTTGCAACTGACAAACGCATTGCCAAAATCCTGGAGAGCAACGACTACTGAATTTTTGCAATCCTCGACCCTCGGCATAAAAATTTTGTTTGTAATTTTATTTCGGTAGAGGGGAGGGCCAGTTACATGAGTAATAGCCACAAGCAACTGGTGCAGAATATGATGGAGATGTTTCCATCAACTGTCCTTGGCGGCATGAGCATGAGCGGTGAGGTCATGACCACCGCCCCTACTGGGCGGGGTTTTCCTTTTAACTAGTGTGAGCCGACGCCCGCCGGGGGCTCACACTTTCGCTGGAAGTCCACGGAAGTTTGTTTATGATAGTAGTACAGTGTTAGGATTGGGTCCTGCAGGTTGCTATCATAGCGCGCAGCGCCACCTGTGGGTCAGTCTAACCATCCAGCTTTGACTTTACTGAGCATGCTCAGAAGTATTGGAGCTGCTCACAAGCTAAGTGCCATTTCTCCCCTACTGAGCATGAGCGGTGAGGTCATGGCCATCGCCCCTATTGGGCACTATTTAAAGAAATAGTGTGATCCGCCGCCCGCCGGGTGCTCACACTTTGACTAAAATTTCCTCAAAGTCCATGGAGTGAATGACAGTAGGCCTCTGTGTGGGCTTCCTCTGCTTCTCCTGGGTGCTGTTAGGTAGGACCTCTAAACCCTGAACTGTTAGAGCTACACCAGGGCTAGGAGCGGTAGACGCCGTTTCAGCTTGTAGATCTGCAGCAGGTATGGTCTCTGAGATAGCGTGTGTACTGTCTGACTTCATGTATGGCTCCTACCTGTGTGCGGGAGCATGGGTGTTTGATGGCTCCAAGCTGTGTGCAGGACCATGATAACTCCCCTGGTTACTCTAAGCTGTGTGCAGGAGAATGTTCTAAACTTCCGTGGTGGCCCCTAGCTGTCGCAGGGGTAAGTGTGTGTGTTTGTTGGCCTGGGGTGAGTGTTAACCCTTGGCAGCCGTGTGTGTTTCACTTGTACTGGTGCACCTGGCCAGTGAGCTAAACTGGCAGGGTTTTAGTTGCACCTTGTTCACATGGAGTGTCGCACTGTACACACTGTTCACATTGAGTTCAGAAATACAGCCGCCCACCATTGGGCCTGTGGACCTCGCTGTAGTGTTCTACAGACTAGAGGTTCGCTGTAATGTTCTACAGACTACCGATTCTGTCATGACATACTGCCGCCCACTGGGCCTGTGGACCCAGAGGTTGTTGTGAAGAGGTTGTTTTGTTCAAAAAAATATTTATACACACAGAACTGTAACATACAGGGACAGGCTCCGGAATTGCAGGCAGGTTTTCGGACTAGGTCTCTGCTTGGGGTTACCTCTGCTTCTATCTAGGTGCTGTTAGTTAGGACCTGTAAACCCTGAACTGTCAGCTCTGCACCAGGGCTAGGAGCAGTAGACACTGTTCCAGCCTGTGGAGCTGCAGCAGGTTTGGACTCTGAGATATCCTGTTTAAACTGTCAAACTTACTTGGTAATTCCTAACTGTTGCAGGGGAGCTCCTAGCTGTTGCAGGAGCATGCAAAACTTCCGTGGTGACTCCTAGCTGTTGCAGGAGCATATTTGTTGCTGACCTGGGGTGAGTTAACCCTTGGCAGCCTTGTTTGTTTCAGCTGTACTGGTGCATCTGGCCAGTGAGGTTAACCGGCAGGGTTTTGTTGCATCCTGTCACATTGAGAATTGCACCATGCACCCTGTTCACATTAAGTACTACACCACTTGTCTGCCGGTGCAGTTTAACTGGTAGTGCACTGTTCAGATGTACAGCCGCCCCCATTCTGGGCCTGTGGACCTCGCTGCAGTGTCTTGCAGACTAGAGGTTCTGTCATTTAAAAAAAAAAAATAAAAATATATATATATATATATATATATATATATATATATATATATATATTGTGGTAAAGTGTATGGTAAGGTGGTGGATGGAGTGTATATCTCTCCTGGTTTCCTCAGCCAGGCGAGATAAAGGACAGCCAGAGCAATCATGTTCTAGCAGAGCATAGTCTGCTGGAGCTCTTGTTCCTTATTATGGGCTGGCTTTTCTGGACTGGAGGGCAGGTTGGTAGTGGGATCCTTCCAGTCCACACCCTTACTCCACCACGGGTTTTGCCCTGAGCCCGGGACAGTCACAGGTGAGCTTCCTTAGGGCTATTTACTGGGGAAGGAAGCTCAGTTATGGGCCCTGGTACACACAAGGAGTGTGTGAGGAAAACAGGTACCTTGTGGACTTTGACCGGCTAATATGGTGACTCAACCTGCTGTAGGTCAGAGAGGTAACCTGCTGTGTAGGTAGAGCCGGACAAGGCTTAGGGTTTTTTGTTGTTTTGTTTCTTTGCTTGCACAGTGTTTTATGCTGAAAACCCAAATAAAACACTGGACTTGTTTATCGTACTACCTGTCTGCATGGTGTCATTGCCGTTCCCAACCGTGTGAGCTGAACCCCTTATATATATATTAGAGGGAGGACCCGGCTTCGCACGGGTATATTACATTTTATGTTTGTGTATTGGCCCCATAAGAATTGTCCAATTTTGTGCTGGTGTATTTTGTATGTTGTTTGTGTGTGTCCATAAGCGTCATGTGATTATGTGTATCTCATTTTGAATGTCAGTGAAAAACCTGTGATCAGTTGTTATGGATACCTGGAGTAAAGCTGTATCTAATCCTTCCCCGTGTAGTACTGTGTTTAGATGCAAGTATCCAATCCTTGTTGGTGTGGTACTTTGTGCAGATGCACATATCTAATCCTCCCCGAGTGGTATTGTGTGAAGAGGCGCGTATCTAATCTTCCAGTAAGTGAAACTGTGTGCAGAGGCGTGTCTAATGACTCTGGCGTGTGGTACTGTGTGCAGATGCGCGTATCTAATACTCTGGCATGTGGTACTGTGTGCAAATACACGTATCTAATCCTCCCCCATGTGGAACTGTGTGCTGAGACGCGTATCTAATTCTCTGGCATGTGGTACTGTGTGCAGAGGCCTGTATCTAATTCTCTGGCATGTGGTACTGTGTGCAGAGGCCTGTATCTAATCCTCCAAAGTCTGGTACTGTGTTCAGATGCACGTATCTAATCCTTCCCTGTGTGGTATTGTGTGAAGAGGCGTGTATCTAATCCTACAGCATGTGGTACTGTATGCAGATGTGTGTATCTAATCCTATGGCGTGTACAAATGTGTGAATTTATTCCTCTGGCGTGTGGATCTGTAAGCAGACTCATGTATCTAATCCTACGGCATGTGGTACTGTGTGCAGACCTGATTATCTAATCCTCTGGCATGTGGTATTGTGTGCAGACGCATGTATCCAATCCCCCGGCGTATGGTACTGTGTGCAGATGTGCGTATCTAATCCTCCGGCATGTGAAACTGTGTGCAGACGCACGTATCTAATACTACGGCATGTGGTACAGTGTGCAGAGGTGCGTTTCTAATCCTCTGGCGTATGGAACTGTGTGCAGATGTGCATATCCAATCCTCTGGCATGTGGTACTGTGTGCAGATGCGCATATCTAATCCTTCCCCATGTGATACTGTGTGTAGAAACGCGTATCTAATCCTCTGGTGGTGGTACTATGTGAAGACATGCGTATCTAATCCTCCAGCATTTTGAACTGTGTGCAGATGTGCATATCTAATCCTCTCCCGTGTGGTACTTAGAGCAGACACAAGTATCTAATCCTTCAGCCTGTGTAACTGTGTGCAGACGTGCACATCTAACCCTCGGTCGTGTGGTACTGTGTGCAGATGCACGTATCTAATCCTCCCCTGTGTGGTATTGTGTGAAGTGGCACGTATCTAATCCTACGGCATGTGGAACTGTGTGTAGACGTGGGTATCTAATCCTATGGCATGTGGTACTGTGTGCAGACGCGCGTATCTAATCCTACGGAATTTGGTACTGTGTGCAGACGCGCTTACCTAATCCTCAGGCGTGTGGAACTGTGTGCAGACGCGCGTATTTAAACCTCCCCTGTGTGGTATTGTGTGAAGAGGCGCGTATCTAATCCTACGGCGTGTGGAACTGTGTGTAGACACACGTATCTAATCCTCCCCCGTTTGGTACTGTGTGCAGACACGTTTATCTAATCCTATGGCATGTACAACTGTGTGAAGACACGTGTATCTAATCCTCCCCTGTGTGGTATTGTGTGAAGAGGCACGTATCTAATCCTACGGCATGTGGTACTGTGTGTAGATGCGCGTATCTAATCCTCCCCCGTTTGGTACTGTGTGCAGACACGCGTATCTAATCCTCCCCCGTGTGATACTGTGTGCTGAGACGCGTATCTAATTCTCTGGCTTGTGGTATTGAGTGAAGAGGTGCATATCTAATCCTTCGGCATGTGGAACTATGTGTAGACGCACGTATCTAATCCTACTGCATGTGGTACTGTGTGCAGATGCGTGTATCTAATCCTCTGGAGTGTGGAACTGTGTGTAGACGTGTGTATCTAATCCTATGGCATGTGGTACTCTGTGCAGATGTGTGTATCTAATCCTATGGCGTGTACAAATGTGTGCAGACACGCGTATCTAATCCTATGGCGTGTACAAATGTGTGCAAACGCACGTATCAAATCCTTCAGTGTGTGGAACTGTGTGCAGAAGTGTGTATTTAATCCTCTGGTGTGTGGGACTGTGTGCAGACCCGTGTATCTAATTCTACGGCATGTGGTACTGTGTGTAGACACGCGTATCTAATCCTACAGCATGTGATACTGTGTGCAGACGCGTGTATCTAATCCTATGGCGTGTACAACTGTGTGAAGACACGTGTATCTAATCCTCCCCTGTGTGGTATTGTGTGAAGAGGCGCGTATCTAATCCTACGGCGTGAGGAACTGTGTGTAGACGCACGTATCCAATCCCCCGGCATGTGGTACTGTGTGCAGATGCGCGTATCTAATCCTATGGCATGTGGTACTGTGTGTAGACGCGCGTATCTAATCCTCCCCCCGTGTGGTACTGTGTGCAGACGTGCATATCTAATCCTCCCCGTGTGATACTGTGTTCTTAGACGCGTATCTAATTCTCTGGCTTGTGGTACTGTGTGCAGAGGCATGTATCTAATCCTCCAAAGTGTGATACTGTGTGCACACACACGTATCTAATCCCTTCCTGTGTGGTATTGTGTGAAGAGGCGTGTATCTAATCCTTCGGCGTGTGGAACTGTGTAGACGCATGTATCTAATCCTACGGAATGTGGTACTGTGTGCAGACGCGTGTATCTAATCCTATGGCATGTACAAATGTGTGCAGACGCGCGTATCTAATCCTCTGGAGTGTGGAACTGTGTGTAGATGCCTGTATCTAATCCTTCGGCATGTGGAACTGTGTGCAGATGCACGTATCAAATCCTTCAGTGTGTGGAACTGTGTGCAGAAGTGCGTATTTAATCCTCTGGTGTGTGGGACTGTGTGCAGACCCGTGTATCTAATCCTCTGGCGTGTGATAATGTGTGCTGATCTGTATATCTCATTCTCTGATGCGTGGTTTGGATATCAGTGTTGTATTGTGCATGTGGAGTGACTGTGTGTATTGCAGTTGGAATACGAGTGAAAGTCTTGCAGGTTTGTATTGGCTAAGGGGGGGGGGGGGGCGGCACTGTGTTTGGAATGCTGTATCTCAGCAACAGTACGTCCGAGTGAGTTGGAGTCTCATCTTAAACCTTCCCGGATATCTGAAGTATCTCTGTACCAAATTTGGTGAAGATCGGTCCAGTCGTTTGGTTCGCATTAGAGAACAGACAGACAGATGGACAGACAGACAAGAATTCATTTTTATTATATACTAGAGGGAGGACCCGGCTTCGCACGGGTATATTACATTTTATGTTTGTGTACTGGCCCCATAAGAATTGTCCAATTTTGCACTGGTGTATTTCGTATGTGGTTTGTGTGTATGTCCATAAGCGTCATGTGATTATGTGTATCTCATTTTGGATGTCAGTGAAAAACCTGTGATCAGTTGTTATGGATACCTGGAGTAAAGCTGTATCTAATCCTTCCCCGTGTAGTACTGTGTTTAGATGCAAGTGTCTAATTCTTGTTGGTGTGGTACTTTGTGCAGATGCACATATCTAATCTTCCCCATGTGATATTGTGTGAAGAGGCGCGTATCTAATCCTCCAGTAAGTGAAACTGTGTGCAGACGCGCGTATCTAATGACTCTGGCGTGTGGTACTGTGTGCAGATGCGCGTATCTAATCCTCCCCCATGTGGAACTGTGTGCTGAGACGCGTATCTAATTCTCTGGCATGTGGTACTGTATGCAGAGGCCTGTATCTAATCCTCCCCTGTGTGGTATTGTGTGAAGAGGCGCGTATCTAATCCTCCCCGTGTGATACTGTGTGCTGAGACGCGTATCTAATTCTCTGGCTTGTGGTACTGTGTGCAGAGGCATGTATCTAATCCTCCAAAGTGTGATACTGTGTGCACACACGTATCTAATCCTCCCCTGTGTGGTACTGTGTGAAGAGTCGCGTATCTAATCCTACTGCATGTGGTACTGTGTGCAGATGCGTGTATCTAATTCTATGGCGTGTACGACTGTGTGCAGACGCGCATATCTAATCCTCTGGAGTGTGGAACTGTGTGTAGACGCGCGTATCTAATTCTATGGCATGTGGTACTGTGTGCAGACGCGCGTATCTAATCCTCCCCCATGTGGTACTGTGTGTAGATGCGCGTATCTAATCCTACGGCATGCGGTACTGTGTGAAGACACGTGTATCTAATCCTCCCCTGTGTGGTATTATGTGAAGAGGTGCGTATCTAATCCTACAGTGTGTGAAACTGTGCGTAGAAGCATGTATCCAATCCCCCGGCATGTGGTACTGTGTGCAGACGTGTGTATATAATCCTATGGCATGTGGTACTGTGTGTAGATGAGCGTATCTAATCCTCCCCCGTGTGATACTGTGTGCTGAGACGCATATCTAATTCTCTGGCTTGTGGTACTGTGTGCAGAGGCATGTATCTAATCCTCCAAAGTGTGGTACTGTGTGCACACACACATATCTAATCCTCCCGTGTGGTATTGTGTGAAGAGGCGCGTATCTAATCCTTCGGCGTGTGGAACTGTGTGTAGACGCATGTATCTAATCCTATTGCATGTGGTACTGTGTGAAGATGCGTGTATCTAATCCTATGGCGTGTACAACTGTGTGAAGACACGTGTATCTAATCCTCCCCTGTGTGGTATTGTGTGAAGAGGCATGTATCTAATCCTACAGTGTGTGGAACTGTGTGTAGACGCATGTATCCAATCCCCCAGCATGTGGTACTGTGTGCAGACGCGCGTATATAATCCTATGGCATGTGGTACTGTGTGTAGACACGCATATCTAATCCTCCCCCATGTAGTACTGTGTGCTGAGACGCGTATCTAATTCTCTGGCTTGTGGTACTGTGTGCAGAGGCATGTATCTCATCCTCCAAAGTGTGGTACTGTGTGCACACACACGTATCTAATCTTTCCCTGTGTGGTATTGTGTGAAGAGGCGCGTATCTAATCCTTCGGCGTGTGGAACTGTGTGTAGACGCGCGTATCTAATCCTCTGGAGTGTGGAACTGTGTGTAGACGCGCGTATCTAATTCTATGGCATGTGGTACTGTGTGCAGACGCGCGTATCTAATCCTCCCCCATGTGGTACTGTGTGTAGATGCGCGTATCTAATCCTACGGCATGCGGTACTGTGTGCAGACGCGTGTATCTAATCCTATGGTGTGTACAACTGTGTGAAGACACGTGTATCTAATCCTCCCCTGTGTGGTATTATGTGAAGAGGTGCGTATCTAATCCTACAGTGTGTGAAACTGTGCGTAGAAGCATGTATCCAATCCCCCGGCATGTGGTACTGTGTGCAGACGTGTGTATATAATCCTATGGCATGTGGTACTGTGTGTAGATGAGCGTATCTAATCCTCCCCCGTGTGATACTGTGTGCTGAGACGCATATCTAATTCTCTGGCTTGTGGTACTGTGTGCAGAGGCATGTATCTAATCCTCCAAAGTGTGGTACTGTGTGCACACACACATATCTAATCCTCCCCTGTGTGGTATTGTGTGAAGAGGCGCGTATCTAATCCTTCGGCGTGTGGAACTGTGTGTAGACGCATGTATCTAATCCTATTGCATGTGGTACTGTGTGAAGATGCGTGTATCTAATCCTATGGCGTGTACAACTGTGTGAAGACACGTGTATCTAATCCTCCCCTGTGTGGTATTGTGTGAAGAGGCATGTATCTAATCCTACAGTGTGTGGAACTGTGTGTAGACGCATGTATCCAATCCCCCAGCATGTGGTACTGTGTGCAGACGCGCGTATATAATCCTATGGCATGTGGTACTGTGTGTAGACACGCATATCTAATCCTCCCCCATGTAGTACTGTGTGCTGAGACGCGTATCTAATTCTCTGGCTTGTGGTACTGTGTGCAGAGGCATGTATCTCATCCTCCAAAGTGTGGTACTGTGTGCACACACACGTATCTAATCTTTCCCTGTGTGGTATTGTGTGAAGAGGCGCGTATCTAATCCTTCGGCGTGTGGAACTGTGTGTAGACGCGCGTATCTAATCCTCTGGAGTGTGGAACTGTGTGAAGACACGTGTATCTAATCCTATGGCGTGTACAAATGTGTGCAGACGCGCGTATCTAATCCTCTGGAGTGTGGAACTGTGTGTAGACGCCTGTATCTAATCCTTCGGTATGTGGAACCGTGTGCAGACGCGTGTATCAAATCCTTCAGTGTGTGGAACTGTGTGCAGAAGTGCGTATTTAATTCTCTAGTTTGTGGGACTGTGTGCAGACCCATGTATCTAATCCTCTGGTGTGTGATACTGTGTGCTGATCTGTGTATCTAATCCTCTGATGCGTGTATCTCAGTTTGGATATCAGTGTTGTATTGTGCATGTGGAGTGACCATGTGTATTGCAGTTGGAAAATGAGTGAAAGTCTTGCAGGTTTGTATTGGCTAAGGGGGGGGCACTGTGTTTGAAATGCTGTATCTCAGCAACGGTACGTCCGAGCGAGTTGGAGTCTCGTCTTAAACCTTCCCGGATATCTGAAGTATCTCTGTACCAAATTTGGTGAAGATCGGTCCAGTTGTTTGGTTCGCATTAGAGCACAGACAGACAGACAGACAGACAGACAGACAGAAATTCATTTTTATAATATAGGGAGACTAGAGGGAGGACCCGGCTTCGCACGGGTATATTACATTTTATGTTTGTGTAGTGGCCCCATAAGAAATGTCCAATTTTGCACTGGTGTATTTTGTATGTGGTTTCTGTGTATGTCCATAAGCGTCATGTGATTATGTGTATCTCATTTTGGATATCAGTGAAAAACCTGTGATCAGTTGTTATGGATACCTGGAGTAAAGCTGTATCTAATCTTTCCCCCGTGTAGTACTGTGTTTAGACGCAAGTATCTAATCCTTGTTGGTGTGGTACTGTGTGCAGATGCACATATCTAATCCTCCAGCGTGTGGTACTGTGTACAGATGTGTGTATCTAATTCTCCCCCGTATGGCATTGTGTGAAGAGACACGTATCTAATCCTCCGGTAAGTGAAACTGTGTGCAGACGTGCATATCTAATCTTACAGCATGTGGTACTATGTGCAGACGCGCGTATCTAATCCTCTGGCATGTGGTACTGTGTGCAGACAGGTGTATCTAATCCTCTGGCGTGAGGTACTGTGTGCAGATGCACGTATCTAATCCTCCCCCGTGTGGTACTGTGTGCTGAGACGCGTACCACATAATTATCTGGCATGTAGTACTGTGTGCAGAGGCATGTATCTAATCCTCCAAAGTGTGGTACTGTGTTCAGACGCACATATCTAATCCTCGCCTGTGTGGTATTGTGTGAAGAGGCGCGTATCTAATCCTACGGCATGTGGAACTATGTGTAGACGCACGTATATAATCCTACAGCATGTGGTACTGTATGCAGCCGTGTGTATCTAATCCTATGGCGTGTACAACTGTGTGAAGATGTGCGTATCTAATCATCTGACATGTGGAACTGTAAGCAGACGCGCGTATCTAATCCTACGGCATGTGGTACTGTGTGCAGACGTGCTTATCTAATCCTCTGGTGTGTGGAACTGTGTGCAGATGCGCGTATCTAATCCTCCCCTGTGTGGTATTGTGTGATGAGGCGTGTATCTAATCCTACGGCGAGTGGAACTGTGTGTAGACGCACGTATCTAATCCTACGGCATGTGGTACTGTGTGCAGATGCGCGTATCTAATCCTCTTGCGTGTGATACTGTGTATTGAGATGCGTATCTAATTCTCTGGTTTGTGGTACTGTGTGCAGAGGCTTGTATCTAATCCTCCAAAGTGTGGTACTGTATGCAGACACACATATCTAATCCTTCCCTGTGTGGTATTGTGTGAAGAGTCGCATATCTAATCCTACAGCGTGTGGAACTGTGTGTAGACGCGCGTATCTAATCCTTTGGCGTGTGGTACTGTGTGCAGATGCGCGTATCTAATTCTCCCCTGTGTGGTACTGTGTGCTGATGCGCGTATCTAATTCTCTGGCTTGTGGTACTGTATGCAGACACACGTATCTAATCCTCCCCTGTGTGGCACTGTGTGAAGAGGTGCGTATCTAATCCTACAGCATGTGGTACTGTGTGCAGACGTGTGTATCTAATCCTCTCTGTGTGGTACTGTGTGCTGAGACACGTATATAATTCTCTGGCTTGTGGTACTGTATGCAAACACATGTATCTAATCCTCCCCTGTGTGGTATTGTGTGAAAAAGCATATATCTAATCCTACGGCATGTGGTACTGTGTGCAGACGCATGTATCTAATCCGCTGGCGTGTGGTACTGTGTGCAGATGCACATATCTAATCCTCTGGCATGTGGTACTGTGTGCAGATGCGCGTATCTAATACTCCCCCGTGTGGTACTGTGTGCTGAGACGTGTATGTAATTCTCTGGCTTATGGTACTGTGTGCAGACACACGTATCTAATCCTCCCCTGTGTGGTATTGTGTGAAGAGGTGCGTATCTAATCCTACGGCATGTGGAGCTGTGTGTAGACGCGCGTATCTAATCCTACGGCATGTGGTACTGTGTGCATACGCGTGTATCTAATCCTCCCTGTGTGGTACTGTGTGCAGACGCGTGCATCTAATCCTCCCCCGTGTGGTACTGTGTGCTGAGACATGTATGTAATTCTCTGGCTTGTGGTACTGCGTGCAGAGGCATGTATCTAATCCTCCAAAGTGTGGTACTGTGTGCAGACACACGTATCTAATCCTCCCCTGTGTGGTATTGTGTGAAGAGGTGCGTATCTAATCCTACGGCATGTGGAACTGTGTGTAGATGCACATATCTAATCCTACGGCATGTGGTACTGTGTGCAGATGTGCATATCTTATGCTCTGGTGTGTGGAAATGTGTGCAGATGTGTGTATCCAATCCTTTGGTATGTGGTACTGTGTGCAGACGCATGTATCCAATCCCCCGGCGTGTGGTACTTTGTGCAGACGCGTGTATCTAATCCTTCGTCATGTGGAACTGTGTGCAGAAGCGCGTATTTAATCCTCTGGTTTGTGGGACTGTGTGCAGATGCGTGTATCTAATCCTCTGGCGTGTGATACTGTGTGCTGATCTGTGTATCTAATCCTCTGATGCATGTATCTCAGTTTGGATATCAGTGTTGTATTGTGCATGTGGAGTGACCATGTGTATTGCAGTTGGAATATGAGTGAAAGACTTGCAGGTTTGTATTGGCTAAGGGGGGGGGGGGGGCATTGTGTTTGGAATGCTGTATCTCAGCAACGGTATGTCCGAGCGAGTTGGAGTCTCATCTTAAACCTTCCCGGATACCTGAAGTATCTCTGTGCCAAATTTGGTGAAGATCGGTCCAGTCGTTTGGTTCGCATTAGAGCACAGACAGACAGACAGACAGACAGAAATTCATTTTTATAATATAGGGAGATATATCTCCCTATATTATAAAAATGAATTTCTGTCTGTCTGTCTGTCTGTCTGTCTGTTCCACACAGTTCCACACACTGAAGGATTTGATACGTGCGTCTGCACACAGTTCCACATGCCAAAGGATTAGATACACGCGTCTGCACAAAGTACCACACCCCGGGGGATTGGATACATGCGTCTGCACACAGTCCCACAAACCAGAGGATTACATACGCGCTTCTGCACACAGTTCCACACACTGAAGGATTTGATACGTGCGTCTGCACACAGTTCCACATGCCGAAGGATTAGATACACGCGTCTGCACAAAGTACCACACCCCGGGGGATTGGATACATGCGTCTGCACACAGTCCCACAAACCAGAGGATTACATACGCGCTTCTGCACACAGTTCCACACACTGAAGGATTTGATACGTGCGTCTGCACACAGTTCCACATGCCGAAGGATTAGATACACGCGTCTGCACAAAGTACCACACCCCGGGGGATTGGATACATGCGTCTGCACACAGTACCACATGCCAAAGGATTGGATACACGCATCTGCACACAGTTCCACGCACCAGAGCATAAGATTTGCACGTCTGCACACAGTACCACATGTCGTCGGATTAGATACGCGCGTCTACACACAGTTCCACACTCCAGAGGATTAGATACACGCGTCTGCAGACAGTTGTACACGCCATAGGATTAGATACACGTGTCTACACACAGTTCCACACACCAGAGCATAAGATATGCACATCTGCACACAGTACCACATGCCGCAGGATTAGATATGTGTGTCTACACACAGTTCCCCACGCCGTAGGATTAGATACGCGCCTCTTCACACAATACCACACAGGGGAGGATTAGATACGTGTGTCTGCACACAGTACCACACTTTGGAGGATTAGATACATGCCTCTGCACACAGTACCACAAGTCAGAGAATTAGATGTGCGTCTCAGCACACAGTACCACACGGGGGAGGATTAGATACGCTCATCTGCACATAGTACCACATGCCAGAGGATTAGATACGCGCATCTGCACACAGTACCACACAGGAGAGGATTAGATACAGGCCTCTGCACACAGTACCACAAGCCAGAGAATTAGATACGCATCTCAGCACACAGTACCACACAGGGAGGATTAGATACGTGCGTCTGCACACAGTACCCCACGCCAGAGGATTAGATATATGCGTCTGCACACAGTAACACATGCCGTAGGATTAAATACGCGCGTCTACACACAGTTCCACATGCCGCAGGATTAGATACGTGCCTCTTAACACAATACCACACAGGTGAGGATTAGATACGTGTGTCTGCACACAGTACCACAAGCCAGAGAATTAGATACGTGTCTAAGCACACAGTACAACACGGGGAGGATTAGATACGCACGTCTGCACAAAGTACCACATGCCTCAGGATTAGATATGTGCCTCTTCACACAATACCACACAGGGGAGGATTAGATACGTGTGTCTGCACACAGTACCACACTTTGGAGGATTAGATATATGCTTTCTGCACACAGTACCACAAGCCAGAGAATTAGATACGCATCTCAGCACTCAGTACCACACTCCAGAGGATTAGATACGTGCATCTGCACACAGTACCACATGCCATAGGATTAGATACATGCGTCTACACACAGTTACACACGCCGTAGATACGCGCCTTTTCACACAATACCACACAAGGGAGGATTAGATACGCACATCTGCACACAGTTCCACACACAAGAGGATTAGATAAGCACGTCTTCACACAGTATTACATGCCGTAGGATTAGATACACGCGTCTGCTTACAGTTTCACATGCCAGACGATGAGATACGCACGTCTTCACACAGTTGTACACGCTATAGGATTAGATACATGCGTCTGCATACAGTACCACATGCTGTAGGATTAGATACGCGTGTCTACACACAGTTCCACACGCCGTAGGATTAGATACGCGCCTCTTCACACAGTACCACATGCCAGATAATTAGATACGCATCTCAGCACACAGTACCACACTGGGGAGGATTAGATACGTGCATCTGCACAAAGTACCTCACGCCAGAGGATTAGATACACCTGTCTGCACACGGTACCACAACGCCAGAAGATTAGATACGCGCATCTGCACATAGTACCACATGCCGTAAGATTAGATATGCACGTCTGCACACAGTTTCACTTACCGGAGGATTAGATACGTGCCTCTTCACACAATGCCACACAGGGGAGGATTAGATACACACATCTGCACACAGTACCACACGCCGGAGGATTAGATATGTGCATCTGCAAACAGTACCACACCAACAAGGATTAGATACTTGAGTCTAAACACAGTACTACACGGGGAAGGATTAGATACAGCTTTACTCCAGGTATCCATAACAACTGATCATAGGTTTTTCACTGATATCCAAAATGAGATACACACAATCACATGACGCTTATGGACATACACACAAACCACATACAAAATACACCAGTGCAAAATTGGACATTTCTTATGGGGCCACTACACAAACATAAAATGTAATCTACCCGTGCGAAGCCGGGTCCTCCCTCTAGTATATATATATATATATATATATATATATATATATATATATATATATATATATATATATACAAGAATTCATTTTTATAAGATAGGGATATATATATATATATATATATACACACAGAACCATAACACCTGCACACCGTACACCGAGACATTCCACATCCCACAAATCGTTTAGCAATCTGGTTGCTAGGCAAATTTTTTGGTTCACCAACAAATAATCCAGGTGAAAGATAGTCTCCTAGAGATTTTTCCTTTCTTGCTACATAGCGTAATCCATTCCCTATAATTTCTTTAGAAACAGGGTCTGTATTCAAAATAGACAAATTTTTCTTAATGATATTTACTCTTATCATATTATGGACTAAAGGCTGTTGAAAAGGTTAAGCTGTTATTTTCTGTTGTGGTGGCAACTTTATTTTCCAATAATGATTCCCTTGATTTACCTCTTATTAATTTTTTAGCTCTACTTAGAGTCCATTCTGGATATTTTCTTTTACGTAACCTGTCTAAAGTTTCTGATGTAAAACAGTTACAATCATCATCCTTAGCACAAGCCCTTTTGGTCCGAATTAATTCGCTCATGGGGACAGATTTTATTGTGTGCTTTGGGTGGCAGCTGTCTGCCCGAAGTGCCGTATTCCCTGAGGTTGGCTTTCTGTACAATGAGGAAAAAACTTTTCCCTTTCGCATATCCCCATACAAGGTAATGTCCAAAAAATCTTTGCTTACAGAGCCGTGTGAAAAAGTAAATTTAAAAAAAAGTAAATTATCATTTAAATAAACTAAAAATGATGGTATGAACGCTACATCTCCTGACCATACAATCAGTATGTCATCGATGTAGCGTCCATGCCAGCTTAAACAATGAAAAAAAGGATTACGTACAGTATATATAGTTTGCTCCTCCCAATATGCCATATACAAATTGTGCGAGGGATGGTGAAAATGGATACCCATCGGTGCTCCACATATCTGTAAATAATATTTACAATGAAACATAAAAAAATTGTGCGTTAATAAAAATAAAGTAACTGAAAGAATATATTCACACGTCTCTGGTACATAGGGACTGTAGTTGTATAAATGATGTGCTAAGGCATCAATAACAAGATTGTGGGGTATGCAAGAATAAAGGGAATTTACGTCACAAGTTACCCAATTGTAATTTTCTTTCCACAAAAAATTGTTAAAAAACAATAACACTTCCTTACTGTCCCTAATATAGGCAGGTGTCCTGAATACCAGGGGCTGAAGAATTGAGTCTAGCCAGACTGCTATTCTTTCATTGACCGAACCGACACTCAAAATTATCGAACGCAATGGGGGAGGAGTTAATTGTTTATGAACCTTTGGTAAACCATAGAAAATTGGTGTTGTTGGATTTAGGTTAATTAAATATTGTGCCTCTGATGGTGAAAAAACACCTAACACTATACCCTCTGAGATCAAAATCTCAGAATTAAAACATTAAAACTCAGAGAGGCCTTTTGGATTCACAAATTCCAAACACTAGAGCCTCGCGGACTGAACCGTGATTATGACATCAGGAGTTTTTGTTAAGTCTTTGCTTAGACTCTTTATTTGATTACTAAAATATATTTTTCTTTCTCTGCAGAATCGATTATGACCTAGGAGGAAAATTATGGTGCCCGGGCAATACTTACCGGTGTCTTCTTACAAGGGGTAGTTCGCTGCCCCTTACCCACTTTTTTTCTTTTTTTCTTTTTTCCTTTCGTTCCCCCTTTCCCCTCCTTCACCTCTTTTTTCCTTTTTCCTTCTTTCCCCCCCCTCCCCTTAGCACCCCCCTTTTTTTTCCCCCTCTCTTCTGATTTTTCCCCTTTTTTTCCCCATTATTCCTTCACTTTTTTCTTCCTTTTTTTTCTCATTTTTCTTCTTTTTTCTTATTTAGATTTTTTTCCCCCTTTTTTTTCCCCTTTTTTTCCCCTTTTTTTCCCCCTTTTTTTCCTTTTTCCTTTTATATACACATGTCCCTTTAATTCCTCCATGTGTTCCAGCCTGGAACGCATGGTTATTCCATTATACACTTGTCCTTGTTTTTTATTTTTTATTTTCTTTTTTCTCTATTTTTATTATACTTTCTCCTTCCTTTCTTTTTTCCTGTGATCTACTCCATTAGTTCTTCTTATGTAGACTTGCCTGCACTCTCCTGATGCGTTCCACTGTGGAACGCATAACTTCCGGCCGCGGCACATGCGAACCGGAAGTGCCCGTCTTCCTTGTGCGTTCCACAGTGGAACGCATAACTTCCGGTCGCGGCACACGCGAACCAGAAGTGCCCAACTTCCACACTCCACGGGGCGGCTAATAACGCTGCGGACACAGGGAAACCTGTGTCTGCCCTCTATACCACCAACGCCATCCTCCTTCTCCTCCTTCTTCCCCTTAGCTGATTATACATTGTGGGGGAGGCGCCGAGGGTCCTTTGGCTTGGGGCCACGCCCCCTTTAGGGGCGGGGCTCCCGGTCTGATGGCTCTTGGCGCCAAAAATCCCTTTTAACCCCACACTCTCATACCTCTACTGCACCCTCTGACCTGGACCATTTCACAAGCTTCCACTTTCCACTATACCCCACCGGTAAGATTGTACAGGATTTGTGATACCAATGTATTCATAGGACATAACATTTTGTCTAGTAAGCTGGGCACCATTCCTCAGTAGAAGCACGGCGACATATCCTATTCGGTTTTGCAGTATATCATCTTGTTGAATACACCTACTTCACCTGTTTATGCATGCTCTACTATTGTCTGCTCATTTTATGGTGTTACCCAGATATGCATATGTCTTATAAACCCTATACCTTTTGGGCTATATATCTAACACCATTGATTACCTTGTTGTGTACTATTGTCTGTATGTTATTTGTATATTATTTGTACTATATTTCTGAGATGGAATCACTTATATTTTGTTATTTCCTTTTGTATTTTTAAGACAAACTGAAGAAGGTCTATATAAGACCGAAACGTTTTTGTCGGATGTTAATAAAAGTTCACAATATTTTGGAAGCATTAATTTGAGTGCAGGAAATTTATTTCTATTTTGCTATGGCTATGAGAAGCCTTTTCCTGGCACCAAACTCCTTGACTGAGTGACGGCACATTAAGATTTTAAGGATTATTTCTCCTTGACCGAGCACCGGTATAATGTCCATCAATACATTTTCCTATAATCCTGAAGACACAGCAAATATCATATCCAGAACAACCACATCAGGGGGATTTTTACATATTGCTCCCACTGAATTACGCTCCAGGGATTATGAAAAGGCCTCTAAAGCCCTCTTAAATCACGAGTTACACTGTGTGACCCTCACAGAATACCTCAAGACACAGAGAATCCCTAGGGGCCTACGGTCACATCTTCGACCCACCATTTTCAGCGACAATACGGAGTATTGCTCATTGTTTGAGCAAATTCTGAACAAATGCTCTTTGGACTTGATGACCTTAACAGTTGACTACCTTCAAAAATCCATTACTCAACAACAAGAAAAAATTAAAAGTATTGAGTCACAACTGAGATCCACCCTCTCTGAAACGGATTTCTCCACACTTAAGAATAAAGTAGACTCTACCCTATCTACCTACAGACAGGAACAGGAGAAGAAAAAAAGGAATAAATTTCTACGGGACGCCGAGGATTATACCACCAACCGGGTCTACAAATGGCAGGATACACTCAACTCCTCAAGATTCCACAGAAGAGGTCCCCGTTTCCATGGCTACTCTTCAAATTCAGGTTCGGAGAGCGACCTATCTGGAAATCGTTCCGGACCGTCCACTTCCTTAGGACGGAATTCAAGACCACCCAGAGGAAGAAGACAAGGAGGGGTGGCCAATGCAGGAGAGGACGATCAAACACGGATGACAACTCGCTCACAGGTAATACAACACCACTTGTAGTGAACATTTCCTCCAAGAACTTATCACCCTCCCAACTTAAATTACTTCAGAAAGGCTTGTCCTTCTGTCCTGCTTACAAGTTTAATTCTTTCCAACTTGAAATGGATCTTGAGCGTTTCTTTAGGAATATACGCTTGAAAGCCCATTTTCACAAGGACGAAGTAGCCTCTATTCCAGATACCTCACAGGATACTACTCCTGTGAGCGTCACTACCCTCGGATTGAGAAATAAGAGTACTTATATTCCCCCAAGAGGCTCACATGCGTTAGAAGCATTTGTGGACCTGGTTAAGAAAGATATTAGGGCCCTTTGCACTAATATAGAGAGAGGTACCTGGTTCAATCCTCCCAACCTGACCCCAGAAGAACAAACATCCCTCAAAACCCTTATGGAGGATAAGGACGTAATAATTAAACCCGCAGATAAGGGTGGGGCAATAGTGATATGGGATAAAAGAGCTTATATTCAGGAGATTGAATCTCAGCTCACTGATACCAAAATCTACCAGAAATTACCAGGTAACCCTACCCTATCCATTATGAATAAGATCAAAACTATTATGGACATGTTTTTGGAAAGAAAGATCATTGATTCCAAGACACATGAATTTCTCCTTAAAAAATATCCCATCATTCCTGTCTTTTATGTACTTCCCAAAATACATAAACGATTGGAAAACCCCCCCGGGAGGCCAATCGTAGCTTCAACGGATTCGGTCCTGTCACCCCTGGCCATTGTATTGGAGAGAATACTCACTCCATTAGTCAAAAAAACTAAATCTTTTTTATTAGACACAGGAGACTTCCTAAACCATATTAAGACCCTACCCAAACTAGGACAGGATTGTTGGCTGGTGACGTTTGACGTCAACAGCCTATATACTTCAATAATACATCAGAAAGGTATTGAGGCCACTCGTACATTACTGGAAAATTCCAATAAATCTCCAGCCACAATAGAATTCTGCATGACTGCTTTAGAACTGGTTTTGACTAACAATTTCTTTATGTTCCGTGATGATTTCTTCCTACAGGTACAGGGTACCGCTATGGGGTCCAATGTGGCCCCCCCATATGCAAACGCGTATATGTCATTCTTCGAAGAGAAATACATTTACAACAACATCTTGTTTCAACAACATTGTTTATGTTGGAAAAGGTTCATCGATGACGTTTTCTGCATATGGGAGGGCCCATTGGACACCCTCCTCCATTTTCACTCCTTTTTGAACTCAGTATGGGATGAACTACAGTTCACCATACACCATAATACACAGCAAATTGATTTCTTAGACACCACAGTGATTAAACAATTTGATGGCTCTCTTCAAACTGACTTATTCACTAAAGCTACAGACCGTAATAGTTTATTACACTATTCTAGTTACCATCCCCCAGCAACTAAAAGATCTCTTCCATGGTCCCAATACCAAAGGGTCTCGCGCATTGTGTCTGACAGCTCACTCAGGGAACAAAGGTTACTAGAAACACAATCGAAATTCACTGAGAGGATACCCATCAAAAATCACTACTTTGAACAGAAATCATACCCCCAGAACACACTATGATAACTCTAAGCGTATCCCCTTTATCCATACATTTCATCCGTTTACTTACAAGGTCCACAGAATTATCCGTACCCATTGGCCGTTATTACAAAAAGGTTATCCTGATATTCCATCTTTCACGCAACCTTTCCTTCCATGTTTCAGGAGAGCCGCCAATTTACGCAACAAATTAGTCAAAGCAGACTTAGGCTCAAGTACTAGACAACCACGACAAACATTTCTCAATACCCGCAAAAATGGTACATTTCCTTGTTTACATTGCCCACAATGCAATAACATTCAGAAAGGTGACCATCTTACACATCCACACACAGGTAGGAAGTTTCCTATTAAAGACTACTTTAGTTGCGACACTAATTTTGTAGTCTACATGATTAAATGCCCATGTGGTTTAGCGTATATTGGAGAAACGACACAGGCCATTCGTGACCGTATCTCTCAACATAAGAGTACCATACGAACTAAAAATTTGTTATTACCAATTCCCTACCACTTCCACCAAGCCAAACACACCATTTCTCAGTTAAAATTCCAGGTCATAGAACATATACCCAAGGCCAGACGAGGGGGTGACAGAATTAAAACATTAAAACGTACTGCGCATGAGCGAAATTGCGGTCCCAGCCATAGTGAGGGCACCGCAATTTCACGCATGCGCAGTATGTTCGGCAATCTTCGCCGAACAGAGCGTACTGCGCAGGCGTCCGACAGATGCTGAAGAAGCAAGGGGAGGACACCGAAGACCAGAGAGACGGCGCTGCGGTCGGTTTTCGAGCTGCAATGGGGACGCCCCCATCGCTGCTCCTGCGATGGGGGACGCCCCCATCGCTGCGAGAGAACTCATTAGCATACCGGTACAAACCGGTATTTTGAACGAACGGCGCGGCGGAGAGCACTTCCACAGGTAGGAGACGAATAGCCTTTTTAAAGGCTATTCCGACGTGGTAACTAGAAAAAAATGTGTTTTAGTGGTAGAATCCCTTTAAGATCTTCTTTGGTTTTATGTTGGAATAAACTAAAGCTAGTATCCCTAGATTTTATAGGGTAGAATGTAAGGTTTGATGTGGATACTTTAATGCTCTCCAAATTTTTTCAATTCCTCCCTCATTAGACTGCTCCAATTCTCTTAAATTTAACAAAGTCATTTGTTCATGAAACATAAGTCCAGAGAATTCTGATGGTACATGTTTATCATCTGAACAAACTTCTTGCTTTAAATTCGTAGATAACACTGCGGTTTTTTCTTTGAAATGTTTCTTAACCGTAAGAAACCAAAAATATAGGGTAGCAAATTAAAACTCAAATGCTTTTATTAATACCTGCTAAAATATTTAATATAAAATTGCTCCCCCACAAGTGAACCACCATCACCTATCAAAATGTAGGATAGCTAGACTACAGATAGTCGCATAGGTCTGATTGGGGGTATAGTAGCCAAAACAGGTATTCAAGCTACTAGGATGTTAAGGGGAAAAAAATAAATAAACATGGATACTCCCCCTCCTTTCCTCTGATCTCTTCAACACCCCATATCAGATCTAATGTGTAAGTTGCTTTTGGGAGATACACAGGACGCTCTTATATTCTATTGTTATCTCAGCTTCTGTGCCAATATAAATAGCAACTAAACTAGCTGTTTACAATGTTTCTAACTGATGAGTATTCTCATCAATCCTCCCAGTTGATGGTCATGGCATCAGGAGATGGAATAGAATACTAGAGGTAAACACCTGGCTTCGACGGTGGTGCCGAGAGCAAGGATTTGGATTTTTGGACCATGGCGTGAATTACCTCTACGATGGACTCCTTGCTAGAGACGGGATACATCTCACAAAACCTGGGAAAAACATATTTGCCAGAAGACTTGCCACACTCATCAGAAGGGCTTTAAACTAGAAGAAGAGGGGATGGGAAGAAAAAAGAAAGACAAGAACATGCAGCTAAAAGACATACTAAACAAGGTTACTAGATGTGGTAAAGAGGACCCAAGACAGGATACTCAGAAGGAAATTACGAAAAAGGATGCAACAGAGCACAATCTGAAATGTTTTTACACAAACGCTCAAAGCATGGGAAACAAACAAGGAGAACTAGAGCTGATGATACACAAGGAAAACTATGACGTCATCGGCATCACAGAAACCTGGTGGAACGACATGCATGATTGGAACATACAGATGGAAGGATACAACTTATTCAAAAAGAATAGAACTAATAAAAGAGGGGGTGGAGTTGCATTGTATGTTAAAAAAGAACACATCTCCACAGAAATTACAGTTTTACAGAATGATAATCTACTGGAAATTAGTTGGGTAGTAATTCAAGGGAAAAACAATGATAAGGACATCATACTAGGCGTTTATTACAGACCACCAGGACAGACAGAAGACATGGATGAGATTTTTTCACAGCAAATGACCACGCTCTCAAAGAAACATGAAATAGTGATCATGGGAGACTTCAATTACCCTGACATTCATTGGGAAACCCATACAGCCAAGAGTAAAGGCTCCATCAAATTTTTATCCTCTCTAGCAGACAACTTCATTGCCCAGCTAGTAGAAGAAAACACGAGAGGAACATCCATTTTGGACCTAGTCCTAACCAACAAAGAGCACATGGTTAAGGGACTACAGGTAGCAGGGACACTGGGATTCAGCGATCATGCTATACTTGAGTTTGGGGTTGCAAGAAGAAGAAGACCTGAGAAGACACAGACTTCAAGGCTCGACTTTAGCAGGGCAGACTTCAAGAGCCTGAAGGCAAGGGTTAGCAGAATTCCATGGTGCAAAATTCTTAAGCACAAAAATGCACATGAAGGGTGGGAAATCTTCCGTAGGGAAATCATTAAAGCACAGGAACTAACAATACCTAGAAGGAAGAAAAATGGGAAGCACCTAAAAATATCAGGATGGATGACCAAAAAATTACATAACCTGCTAAAAAGGAAAAAGGAAACATACAAAAAGTGGAAGATGGGAACTATACCTAAGGAAGAGTACACAGCAGTCTGCAGACTCTGCAAGACAAGCATCAAAGGAGCTAAGGCTGAACACAAATTGAAGCTTGCAAAAGAGGCAAATAGTAAGGTAAAAGGATTTTGGGGATATGTTAACAGCAAAAGAAAAGTGAAGGAGACCATTGGAGTCCTGAAGAATGACAAAGGAGAAACAGTTAACATGGTGAAACAGCAGGTGGAGCTACTAAATTCATATTCATTAGTTTCTTGGGAGAAGACGGATACAAAATATGAATTTAGTATCCGTCTTCTCCCAAGAAACTAATGGAAATATCGACATTAATGGTGATGGAGATGAGGGGAAGGAGGACTCCAAGCTGACTATAAGCAAAGGTCTGGTAAGAGAGCACTTAGCCAAGTTACAGGAAACTAAGTCCCCAGGACCAGATGATTTACACCCTAGAGTCCTGAAAGAGATAGCAGAGGAAATAACAGAACCCCTTGCTATAATCTTCGGTAGGTCATGGGAAACAGGAGTGGTCCCTTTAGATTGGAAAAGGGCAAATGTTGTCCCCATCTACAAAAAGGGGAAAAGGGACGATCCAGGAAATTACAGGCCGTTAAGTCTGACCTCGATAGCAGGAAAAATCTTTGCGCAAATTGTCAAGGAACATTTACTTCGGTACCTGGATGGGAAGGCATTAATTAACCAGAGCCAGCACGGCTTTATGACCAATAAATCTTGTCAGACTAACCTGATTTCCTTCAACAACAAAATCACTGAATGGTTGGACCAAGGGAATGTCGTGGACATAGTATATCTTGACTTCAGTAAGGCATTTGATAAAGTATCACATAACCTTCTTATTGAAAAAATGATTAAGTATGGCTTTGACAAAAAAATCAGTTAGGTGGATTCACAACTGGCTTAATGATCGGGCACAACGAGTAATACTAAATGGCTACACATCGAACTGGAAGAAAGTCAAAAGCGGGGTGCCGCAGGGCTCTGTTCTGGGCCCAGTACTTTTTAATATCTTTATAAATGATCTGGACGATGGAATTATTGGGGAACTCATAAAATTTGCAGATGATACGAAGATAGGAGGAATAGCCAACACTAGAGAGGAGAGAGACTGTATTCAAAAGGACTTAGACACACTGGAACAATGGGCTGAGGCGAACAAAATGGTATTTAATAGGGACAAATGCAAAGTTCTACATCTGGGTAACAGAAATGTAAAAAACATATATAGTATGGGAGGAATAGAACTAAGTGATAGCATAGGGGAAAAGGACTTGGGCATAATAGTAGATCACAAATTCAACATGAGCCAACAGTGCGGTGCTACTGCAAAAAAGGCTAATAAAATTCTGGGATGTATTAAGACAAGCATTGAATCTAGATCAAGAGAGGTTATTATTCCGCTGTACTCTTCCCTGGTCAGACCACACCTGGAATACTGTGTACAGTTCTGGGCGCCTCAATTCAAGAAAGACATCGATATATTGGAGCAAGTCCAGAGAAGAGCAACCAAAATGGTGGAAGGTCTGCAAACCATGTCCTATGAGGAGCGGCTAAAAGAACTGGGACTGTTTAGTTTGCAGAAGAGAAGGCTGAGGGGAGATTTAATAGCAGTCTACAAATATCTGAAAGGTAGTCACAGTGCAGAGGGATCTACCCTATTCTCATTAGCACAAGGAAGTACAAGAAGCAATGGGATGAAACTAAAGGGAAAGAGATACAGATTACAGACATTAGGAAAAACTTTCTGACAGTGAGGGTAGTGAGAGAGTGGAATAGGCTGCCACGGGAGGTGGTGGGCGCTCCATCAATGGAAATCTTCAAGCGGAATCTGGATAAACATATAGCTGGGATGATTTAGGAAGACCTGCACTCGCAGGGGGTTGGACCCGATGGCCCTTGAGGTCCCTTCCAACTCTACCATAAGAAAGATTTATTTAAAACAGCAATGTAAAGATAGCAGAGTGCTTCCTCATATTCCACTCGCTACACTAAGTTTGCCTTTAGCTGCCTGGACTCTCACACTAATAGCTCCAGGCACTGATAACTGCCTAAATTCACAGCACTATTAGCCTTCAATTCCTGGCCCTCAGCTCTTGGCAATGCTAACTGCTTATCTTCTCAACAATCTTAGCTTCACTGGTAACAGCCTGACATGTTTCCTTACTGCTCACTGCAAGTAATTCATCAGAGGCTTCTATAAGATAGCTTGCCACTTCCTAAAATAAGTGATTGTTTCAAAGCAAGGAGAGCCTAATCACTGCTCCACTCCCCCCCTTGGCATTTTTTTGCAGCCAAATTGAACACCGCGGCATACGCAGTGAAAATTCGTTTCTCCTCCCAGCTTCCTTGGCGCTTTTTTTGCGCTAATAACAGCGCAGGGAAGGAGAAACAGGAATGACAACAGAGGCATTAAAAAAAAAAAGGAAAAAAACATTGGCTGCAGAAAACATGTGACTTCCCATTCATAAGAATAGTCAACGCCCGCTTTGTGTCATTCCACCTTTGGAGAGAGATAGGGTCAGAGCTCTGCAGAGGGAGAGATAGGTGTCTTGTTAGCTTCAGCTAGGCAGGGACAAAGACAATCACAACAAAAACTCTTTTAAGAGCTACAGTGCAGGGAGAGGAGTAATAGGGAAAAAAATCTCAACCCGGCTTTCCAAACTTGTGTACCCGGAAAAGCTAACTGGGATATACAGAAGATTGTCTGGCCAAATAGGGTAAAGCAAGCTTTCTCACGTTCTCCATACTGAAATGCTAATTTCATTAGGGCACAATTCTGAAGCTCAAGTCTGAATAAGTGCCAGCGTTAAAACTCCAATTTACAGGGAAATTATCATACACCTTGCTACTCGCAATTTTGGGTGACTGCAATTCACAGTGTGTTAGGGCGCAGTTGCACATTGCCATATACAGTCCTATGAAAAAGTTTGGGCACCCCTATTAATCTTAATCATTTTTAGTTCTAAATATTTTGGTGTTTGCAACAGCCATTTCAGTTTGATATATCTAATAACTGATGGACACAGTAATATTTCAGGATTGAAATGAGGTTTATTGTACTAACAGAAAATGCGCAATATGCATTAAACCAAAATTTGACCGGTGCAAAAATATGGGCACCTCAATAGAAAAGTGACATTAATATTTAGTACATCCTCCTTTTGCAAAGATAACAGCCTCTAGTCGCTTCCTGTAGCTTTTAAACAGTTCCTGGATCCTGGATGAAGGTGTTTTGGACCATTTCTTTCTACAAAACAATTCAAGTTCAGTTAAGTTTGATGGTCGCCGAACATGGACAGCCCGCTCTCAAATGATCTGAAAACAAAGATTGTTCAACATAGTTGTTCAGGGGAAGGATACAAAACGTTGTCTCAGAGATTTAACCTGTCAGTTTCCACTGTGAGGAACATAGTAAGGAAATGGAAGACCACAGGGACAGTTCTTGTTAAGCCCAGAAGTGGCAGGCCAAGAAAAATATCAGAAAGGCAGAGAAGAAGAATGGTGAGAACAGTCAAGGACAATCCACAGACACCTCCAAAAAGCTGCAGCATCATCTTGCTGCAGATGGTGTCACTGTGCATCGGTCAACTATACAGCGCACTTTGCACAAATAGAAGCTGTATGGGAGAGTGATGAGAAAGAAGCCGTTTCTGCACGTACGCCACAAATAGAGTTGCCTGAGGTATGAAAAAGCACATTTGGACAAGGCAGCTTCATTTTGGAAACAAAAATTGAGTTGTTTGGTTATAAAAAAAGGCGTTATGCATGGCGTCCAAAAAGAAACAGCATTCCAAGAAAAACACATGCTACCCACTGTAAAATTTGGTGGAGGTTCCATCATGCTTTGGGGCTGTGTGGCCAATGCCGGCATCGGGAATCTTGTTAAAGTTGAGAGTCGCATGGATTCCACTCAGTATCAGCAGATTCTTGAGAATAATGTTCAAGAATCAGTGACGAAGTTGAAGTTACGCCGGGGATGGATATTTCAACAAGACAATGATCCAAAACACCGCTCCAAATCCTCAGGCATTCATGCAGAGGAACAATTACAATGTTCTGGAATGGCCATCCCAGTCCCCAGACCTGAATATCATTGAACATCTGTGGGATGATTTGAAGCGGGCTGTCCATGCTCGGCGACCATCTAACTTAACTGAACTTGAATTGTTTGTCCAAAATACCTTTATCCAGGATCCAGGAACTGATTAAAAGCTACAGGAAGCGACTAGAGGCTGTTATCTTTGCAAAAGGAGGATCTACTAAATATTAATGTCACTTTTCTGTTGAGGTGCCCATACTTTTGCACCGGTCAAATTTTGGTTTAATGCATATTGCACATTTTCTGTTAGTACAATAAACCTCATTTCAATCCTGAAATATTACTGTGTCCATCAGTTATTAGATATATCAAACTGAAATGGCTGTTGCAAATACCAAAATATTTAGAACTAAAAATGATTAAGATTAATAGGGGTGCCCAAACTTTTTCATAGGACTGTAATTTGAATACTGCTACCCCTACCAGTACATTGAGCAAATCTGCCAGCGTTACACCTGGTATTTACAGGGAAATTATCATACACCTTGCTACTCGCAATTTTGGGTGACTGCGACTGCTTGTAACGCCGGCTCTACGAGCGCTCCCATTGAAGTGAATGGGAAGTGTTTGGGAGCCTTCCGCAGCGCTCGCGTGTACGGCTGTGAATGAAGCCCGGCGTTACTCCATGTGAAGGCAGCCTTAGGGCGAAAAATACCAAAAATGCATAAGGCTGCCAATAAAGGACAGGGACGAGGCCGTGGGCATCAAAATTGAGATGGGGAGGAAGCTACAGCGCATCCCGTGCCCGAGACAGCAGACATTGCGCTTCAACACAGTCCCCGGTTCGATGGCCACGTTAAGTAGGGTGCAGGGTACCACACTAACCAGGCACGAGCACCAGGAACAGGTGTTACAATAGCTGGCAGATAATGCTTCCTCCACATTGTCCAGCAGCCAGTCAGCCTCTACCTCAACTCCTCCTCCAACCCAACAGTCTGGTGCTGCTTCCTCCCAAAATTCCCAATTTTCACAGCAGAAAAATCCCACCTTTCACCCCTCCTAGGAGCTGTTCTCGGGTCCTTTAACTGTCCCTCACTCTGTGCCACCACTTAATGAATCCCAGGAGATAACAGATGATGTTCTGTGTTTTGATGGCCAAAACCTTGAGGATCCACCATCTCGAGTGGATTTTGTAGTTGTTGACCAGCAACCCGCCCTCAGTGGTGATGACGAGACTCAGTTGCCATCAGGGCAGCCTGTTGACATGAGTGTGGTGCAGGAGGAGGAATTTGAAGAAGATGTAACCATCCTGCTCCTGTGCGTCATGCGAGAATCCCTCATCGACATCAGGGAAAACACTTTGTATGCTGATGAGTCGGGCATAGCAGCAGCAGTACCATCCAATCAGGATAGTCACTGCACACTGCAGTCCGCTTCACAGTCTATATTGGAGGAGGAGGAGGAGGAGGATGACGAAGTGGCAGATCATATCATAGTCACACTGGAGGCTAGCGGGGAAGTTACGTGCGTCCCATTGTTGCAGCATGGATGGGGCGAAATGGAGGAGGAAGAGGAAAAGGAGGAAATGGAGAGTGAACAGTCCGTAGGGTCCAGTTAAGTGATGTCAACTAAAACTGTGGAACACATGGCGGAATTCATGTTGAGGTGCTTTTCAAATGACAAACGCATTGTGAAAATCCTGGATAACAACCAGTACTGGATTTTTGCAATGCTCGACACCTGGTATAAAAACAATATTTCCAGGTTTATTCCGGTTGAGGGGAGGGCCAGTCGCATTAACTATTGTCACAAGCAACTGGTGCAGAATATGATGGAGATGTTTCCGGCAGCTGTCGTTGGCGGCAGGGAGGAGAGTTCCTCCAACAGGCGATGAACTGCCATCCGGACCACAACCAACAGGGGCACACTCTCCAAGGTATGGGACACGTTAATGGCACCCCCTCGCGAAGCAACCGCCAATGAGGGGCCTAGTGTCAGCAGGAAGGACAAGTATAAGCGCATGTTGAGGGAGTACCTGGCTGACCACAGCCCTGTCCTCTCTGATCCCTCTTTGCACTACACTTGCTGGGTCTCCAAGTTTGATTTGTGAACGGAATTTGCACTATATGCATTGGAGGTCCTTTCCTGTCCTGCCGCCAGCATGCTATCCGAAAGAGTCTTAAGCACTGCCGGTGGCATTATTACAGATAAGCGCAGCCGGCTGTCAGCAGACAGTGCTGACCGTCTGACTTTCATAAGAATGAACAGCCAATGGATAGACCCATCTTTTTCTTGTGCACCGGTGTCAAGCACCCACACATAATTTTTAATGTGTGTACTCAACCTCTACAATTCCTCCTCCTCCTCTTCCTCCTCATCATCATCAAATTCATCCACCATCAGTGTTGCACAATTCGGTAAATACTACAATCTCCAAAGCCCCAAAAGACTGCTGGTTCAAGGCTCTACTCCCTCCCAGGGCCAAATACACTGCTGGTGCAAGGCTCTACTCCCTCACAGGGCCAAATACACTACTGGTGCAAGGCTCTACTCACTCCCAGGGCCAAATACACTGCTGATGCAAGACTCAACTAACTCCAAGGTCCAAATACACTGCGGGTTCAAGTCTCTACTTCCTTCCAGGACCAAATACACTACTGTTTCAAGGCTCTACTATCTCCAAGGGCCCAAAAGACTGCTGGTTCAAAGCTCTACTCCCTCCCAGGCCCAAATACACTACTGGTGCAAGGCTCTACTCCCTGACAGGGCCAAATACACTGCTGGTGCAAGGCTCTGCTCCCTCACAGGGCCAAATACACTACTGGTGCAAGGCTCTACTCACTCCCAGGGCAAAATACACTGCTGGTGCAAGGCTCTGCTCCCTCACAGGGCCAAATACACTACTGGTGCAAGGCTCTACTCACTTCCAGGGCCAAATACACTACTGGTGCAAGGCCATAACGGGAGCTGACAGGGATCCCAAGCTAATAAAGTGACTTTAGGCATGTTAAATCCCCCAGGCATGCTTCCCCTTCTGTCCCAGTTTCATTCCTGGGTGTTGGCATCATTTCCTGGGGTGTCATAGTGGACTTGGTGACCTTCCTGAGTCGAAGTGTGGATCCCCAAGTCACAAGCATTTTTTCCCCATAAACTATAATGGGGTTCGATAAGCAATCGAATAGTCGAATATTGAGAGGCTATTCGAATTTCGAATATCTGACTGTTCGCTCATCTCTAATGCGGAGTAATCACACTGGAGAGTTTCAAAAGGGAGATATGTATTGTATCTTCGGTGATGTCTCCATGAATAGAGACACACACAGTGATGATTCAGTTTGGATGTTTGTGTGTTTGGATGTTTGGATGATACTAGATCACTAGATCACATGACCAAAAAAAATGGACCAATAGGGTTTATGAATGGAATAAGTGAAAGACTCTTTTTATTGGATAGAAATGGTCACGTGACTAGAGTAAAAGAACGGAGGGAGTGTCTGTATTCTACGATATCGCACTATTTACGAAGGAGATGAATTTCCATTCATCTCCTTCGTAAATAGTGCGATATCGTAGAATACAGACACTCCCTCCGTTCTTTTACTCTAGTCACGTGACCATTTCTATCCAATAAAAAGAGTCTTTCACTTATTCCATTCATAAACCCTATTGGGGTATGAGCTTGGTTAGTTCAAATTGTCATATTCATATATATATATATATATATATATATATATATATATATATATATATATATATTGTAACATCTCTGCCTGTTCGGGCCTCTGCGCCACCCTCTGCTCGCATGCTGCGGCGCAGGAGGCGTGTGCAGTTTGATAATCTGCTTGGAGTTTTTGGTTGCACTGTGTGAACACGGCTCTAGTCCTTAATTGGATTTGCACCACACCCGTCTTCTGCCAAGGTTGCCTCTGTTCATTTAGTGTTTGATTTTGTCTTGCCTGTGATTGACAGCTTTTCTTCCTATCAGGTTCTGGGCGGGTTCTTCCTCCCCTATTTGGTCTTGGCTCACAGTCACACTGGTGCCGGTTATTGCCCTTGCTTTCTGGTATCTCTTGCTGTTATTTACTTGTATGCTAATCCTTGACCTCTGGCTTTCCTACTGACTATTCTCTTGACTCCGATTTGGCACTGCATCGCTCTCTTGTTACCGAACCTTGGCTAGCTGACCTCCCTTTGTTGTTGTTCGTCTTGTCTGCGTTTTGTGTTTCACGTATTCAGGGAGGGATTGTCTTCGTGGTTGTCGCCTATTACCTAGGATAGGGTCTGGCAATAGGAAGGGCAAGCGGGGGGCTTCAGTTTAGGGCTCACTGTCCCTTGTGCCCCTCCCTCCAGGGTTCACCAGCAGCTTCTGGGGAATTATCATCTGGCTATTCCCTAACATATATAATGTGATTTAGGAAGTTATATAATTGTAAGGGATAACTGTAAGAAAGTCCATCAGAGTTGTGAATACTCACTAGGGAAAATGTCTTTTGTTCATATTGTGGTGTAAATATGGCTATAGTATAATGGGATGTTAGATCTTTTGGTCACAATAAATGGCATATGAAATAGGATAACTTGATCTGTAAATGGATTATAATAATAAAAATAGGAATAATAGGAAAAAAAATGATGTACAACTTTGAAAGATATATCGATGAAAATTTATATGTACCGCTCAATTCTTGGAACTTGTGTATATATGTTTTTGTTCAGGAGATGTGAAAATACATTTACTTACTAGACTTATGGTAGCATAATTGGTAGTATAAGAAGTTTGGTAAAAGAGTGAGTATTATACAGTGAATAACGCAATTAGTCTGAATTAGTGTTAACTGAATACCGATGGAAGAAACACAAAACCAATAAATTTAACTCAAAGGAATGTTATTTAGGGAAGGTATATGTGCTAGTATGGGTGTATATAGTGAAATAATAGCACACTCTTTCCGAGGAAGGGGTGTGATGTTTGTAAAGAATCACCTACGGTAAATTCACATCTAATTAGCCAAAACTTGTGTGGAGAGGAAGCATCCTATTAATATTATAAAGGTGAAAGTTTGTGAGTTTGGATGGTTGTGGGTTTGTGTGTTTGGATGTTTAGATGTTTGTTCCTCAATCACGCAAAACCCGCTCCACCGATTTGGCTGAAAGTTTCCACAAACATAGTTACTACACTGGATTGTGAAATAGGCTACTTTTCGTCACAATAGCGCACATCCGTTTTTCCCAGGACCCCCACAAATCCCAAACTCACATCTCCATCTCTGTAATCTCACACACTTTCATCCATAGCAAACCACAAAACTTCCTATTGCCCTCTACAGCCTAACCCCTAACCCCACGCAATCACATTTACACATACTTTACCACTTTGCCCCTCACCTTAACGATACTCCAGGAGGCTACCTCTTCAACGCTCCAGAGCAGCCATGTTTGCCGACCCTCCACGCCTTTCACGATCCGCGACACCCTGTGGAATTCCTCAGCTCCGTAGAATTACCCGGCATCCCTTCACATAAACTAGAACTGAAGATTGGAGTTCCTGTTCTACTCATGCGTAATCTCGATGCACCCCGATTGTGTAATGGCACGAGGCTATGTGTCACACAACTAGGAACAGATATCATTCAAGCAGCAGGAGCAGCTAAAGGTGACAGTGTGTTAATCCCACGCATTCCAATTATACCAAATAATTTCCCATTTCAATTCAAACGACTACAATTTCCCCTTAAGTTGGCTTTTACAATGACTATTAATAAATCCCAAGGACAAATGCTGAAAGTAGCAGGAATACATTTGGCCATACCATGCTTCTCACATGGACAACTTTATGGACAACTTCTCACATGGACAACAGTTTTTCACAATACTTTTTCACAAAAGTCTCGCGTATTCTCTGGATTACAGCAAAAACAAAATACAAAGTTACATCTCATATCACATACCTTTCACACACTACTAAAACCTTACCCGCGCCTGTATTTACCCACTTCTACAATCACCGCAGACGAAGTCGCGGGTACCAGCTAGTGGTATATAAAGGTGAAGTCAGTCATTGCAATGTATGCCTAGAGAAAGGAACGTTGTTGGCGTTTTTTTTAAGGGGGGTGGGGTGGGGGGTTCATTTTTTGTTTTGTTCACTTTTGTATCTTTTCTAAAGATTCATTAAAAGTTAAATTTTATGCAATCATCCTTCAGAGAGCTGACGGTTTTCTCTATTTTTCTACATTTCTATACAAGTCATTCATTGTCCTGGATGTGCCGTGCACCCTGAAGAAAAGTGAAGGATATTGCAAAGATATGAATAATGGGCAAGCTCTTAATTATTTTTTCTTTTTTAGCCAAAAACACTGCTGGTGCAAGGCTCAACTCACCCAAAGGGCCAAAAACTAAATCTCTGCTGGTTAAAGGCTCAACTCACCCAAAGGGCCTAACATTCTGCTGGTGCAATGCTCAACTCAATTAAAGGTGCAACGTTTAGATGTCTTCTTTCCAAACTGAGGGTGATTCCTTTCGGTAAGATGTGATGGCTGTTTCCAGCCTTGTCCTTGTTGATCTTGTTCAGTAATGAGGCCAGCTCAGCATGAGGATCTTCTACGTTAGGTTGTCCATGCCCACTAACGTGCATGAAGACTCGATCACAGTAAATGTTCTTATTTTTCTCCAATTCAGTCTCTGAATGAACTGCTCTGAAAGATGGCCGATTCACTGCTGCAATGGCAATCACTGGGTTTTCCTGTTCTGGTTCCAAAGAATTGTGTGCCTTACTTGAAGAAGAGACAATATTAGTCCGACTGCTGCTTGCTTGTGCTGCAGCATTTGGTCTGTCAGCCTTGTGATGAACTCCTCATTCTGGACCCCATTACTTTCAACAGTCTCTAAAGTCTTTTGACACTTTGAATTTTGTTCAGTTCCAAAGGACTCTGTGTTTAGATTTTGCTCAGTAACAACTCCAGAACATGCCTTAGAAGGCAAGGTTTCCTTTAATGGCTCCATCTCAGCAGGATGATGATGAACCTTGGTTAAATCTGGTGTCGGAAGGGAAAGTGGTTTCTGATCTACATCTAAAGTACTGGAGCATGTTGTTTGGACTATTAACACCTGATCAGAACCCTGTAGAGGTAATGTAGAGTCCGATATTAGAGGACCATTACCCGTAGTAGTGGTTTCAGCCAATTCTCCACCTTTGCGGATCTCTAAATAAAAGTTACCCCCAGGACTTGATGCCAAATTGTTATCAATTTCACAATCAAAATCAAGGTCAATGTCTGGGTCCTCACTCCAATCCATTGCATCAATCCCACACAATGAACAAAATCACGGCCGCAAAATAATGCCACGTATACGATCCAGGATCCCATTGAAATCAATGGGAGCTTTTACGGTGCGCAAAGTATCACACGCTGTATACATGCCACATCACGCGGCACATTACTGCATGTGAATGGACCCTAATAGAGATGAGCGAGTAGTATTCGTTCGAATATCGAATCCTATTATAGTCTATGGGAAAAAACGGGAATGTTCTTACGGTTTCCATGGAAACCAAAGTTCGACACTTTAGATCCTCCAAGTTCCGGAAGTATCAGGAAGAGAAGCACAAGGAGGTTTTTGCATTGAATTCAATGGAATTTTCCCACGTGGTATTCGACTGATACGAGTATTCGATCGAATAGTAGTATTCGATCGAATACTACTCGCTCATCTCTAGACCCTAACAATTTTAAAGGGGCTAACAGTCTGCTGGTGCAAGGCTCAATTCACCCAAAGGGCTAAAAAACTCTGTTGGTGCAAGGCTGAACTAACTTAAAGGGCCTAAAACTCTACTGGTAAAAGGCGAAAGTCACTTCAAGGGCCTCAACCTCTGCTGGTAGCTCAGCTTAAAGGGGTTGTCCCATCACAAGGATCCTATCTATAATGCTTATTAATGTGAATGTAAGACTTTTCCTAAATACAATGCTTCAGCAAAACTGCTTTGTTTGTCCACTATCTCACTTTATTCATTTTTTTGTGGCCACAGCCCTGACCTAGCTGCTCCTGAGTCAAGTGATGTGTCTGCCTGCTCTCAGGGGGGAGGGAGGAGGGGCTAAGTACACGGGAGCGAGCCTGGAGGGGGTGTAGTTTACTCTTTGGGGGACAGGTGAAGCCAGCAACATCGCTATGCTTCTGCCCTGCATGAAGTCAGCAGCAGCAGAAGCGATGCTGTTCCAGGGGGGGGCGGAGGAGCAGAATAACAGCATCGCTTCTGCCGCTGCTGGCTTCATGCAGGGCAGAAGCATAGCGATGTTGCTGGCTTCACTTGTGCTGGCGTCTAACTCCCCGGCATCCGCTGTAATAGGCGGATGCTGGGGACTGTTAGACGCCGGCACAGGCACATCGCTATGCTTCTGCCCTGCATGAAGCCAGCAGCGGCAGAAGCGATGCTGTTATTCCGCTCCGGGGTCACATATGCAAAGCCAAGCGGCGAGATGCCGCCGGCCCTGCGTGCAAGCTCATACACCAGTCTAGCCTTCACAATGCTAATACAGACCCGCAGGGTGTCGGGTCTGTATTCGCATTGTGAAGGGTAGACTGGTGTATGAGCGGGCACGCAGGGCCGGCGGCATCTCGCCGCTTGGCTTTGCATATGTGACCCCGTCCACCAATGACGAAACAAAGCCGGAAGACAGAAGATTTTAGAGGAATGAAGACGGGTGAGTATGCGACGTGGGACAACCCCTTTAAGGGATTCTAACTTAATTTGGAAGGGCTCACGTTAAGGGCCAGAAAAGTGAATTTTTGAAGGTCTTACCACATCACACACACACACACACACACACACACACACACACACACACACACACATTCACAATGACAGTTAAGGGTGGGGGCTGTTGGATTTCCCATTACCTATGCCATCTGTGGTTGTCATGGGCATCATGATTTAAAGGGGTGCATGTTAATGTTTCTTTAGCTTTAAATTTGTGTTTCTGTCCATACTATTGTGGAGGAAAGAAGGTTTCCAAGTATTTTCCAACTTTCATAGAGTTTCTATTGAGTTTGGAAAGTGTGTAGTTGATAGGCTGTGATAGTGGTCTAAAGATGGCGCCGCACTGGGTGGCTGCCTCGATACAGAGCTCCAAGCTGAGAGCAACCTGTATCTTCCTTTTTCACTCTTTTTGTCTGTATCTTCAAGAATCCTCTAACCAAGCAAACTAGCATTATGAATTAGTCCTAATCGAATGGAAGACCCTGTGGAGTATTTTTTTTCCTTTTGTTTCTATTGTTAAGCATGGACAAGACTCAAGACCTGAATCAGCTGGAGTTTTCCTGTTTGCACATGTGCCTGTTACCATCCCCCAGGAGCTAAGGACAGCATGGTCACCATGCGGCATGGAGGAGAAACCTACATGGAAGTGTGGACTTCTTCTTTCAAGGAGATGATTTTTGGCGTCTATTGATGATGACTGGTATTTCTTTCCTTCACTGTGGACACGTGGGACTCTGTTACATCTTGAGAGCCTACCATCACCCACCTACCCCATGAGTTTATGGAAGCTTGGCAAGAGAGCAGCACCATGTATACCTGGATGGCTTCTAACTTCTTTGGGCAGTAGAACACAGTGGTAAGAAGAAAGGAGGAGGGCTTGTGATGAAGGACATTTGGGGCATTTTTTGTGGTTAATGGACAATAGTGCTGATGCAAGATACCGAACTACCAGCTGTGAGCATGAGATCTCACTACCTAGCAAAGGAACTACCACATGTTACCATGATAGCTGCGTATGTCCCCCACCTCTGCAAAAATAACATTTCTGCCTGTTATATCTACATGCTGTGACCCCCTCCTCGTGTCCTCCAACCACTGTCGGGCTGTATTATTAACATCACTCCGCACAGAGAACTAAATGATCCTGCATTGTGTCTGTGTTTCTTTCTTTTTTTGTTGCTATGATTCCTAGGATTTCTCTATCTGCCATGAGCTTGTATATGTTTTCTCTCTTGTACTGTACCATCTATGAAACTGTATCACTGAAATTTCCCCATTGTGGGACTGTTAAAGGATTATCTTATTTTATCTGAATACTGTGACTTGGGCGTGTTAGATGCCCCCAGACATGCCTCACCTGCTGTCCCAGTTGCATTCCAGAGGTGTTGTCATCATTTGCTGTGGTGTCATAGTGGACTTGGTGACCCTCCTGAGTCGAATAGTGGTTTCCCCTGAAACGAGCATTTTTTCCCCATAGATTATAATGGGATTCAATATTCGTTCGAATAGTCGAATATTGAGGGGCTATTCGAAACTAATATCGAATATCGAATATTTCACTGTTCGCTGATCTCTAAATTTGAACATTTCATTTTATTCACTAATACATTCATTTAGACCTAAAATTAACACATTCACAAACAGTTAAAATAGAAAATGCATCTGACAGTTTGTTATGCAATTTTTCCGGAGCACACCCACATGTGGGTGTAAACTGATTTTTGGGCAGATGGCAGCGCATGGAAGGGAAGGAGCAACATTGGGCTTTTGAAAAGCAGATTGTGCTGGAATAGTTTTAATGTGCCATGTCTCATTCGCAGACTCTCTAGAGTACCAAAACAATTAAATCTCTAAAAGTGACCCCATTTTAGAAACTACACCCCTCACAGAATTCATCAAGAGGTATAATGAACATTTTGACCCTACAGCTGTTTCACAGATTTTACTAATTTTGGGATGTGTAAATGAAAATTGACTAAAATGTCACTTTATCCCCAAAGTTTTCATTTTCACAAGGGGTTAAAGAAAAAAAAGCTCCCCCACAGTTTGTTAAACAATTTCTCCTGAACACAGCAATACCCCATATGTGGTCATAAATAATCTGCTACATGGTTTGGAATGGAAGGAGAATTATTTTGCTTTTGGATGGCAGATTTTGCTGGAATAGTTTTTATGTGCTATGCTGCATTTGCAGAGCCCCTAGAGTACCAATACAGTGGAAACCCCCTAAGAGTACCCTATTTTGGAAACTACACACCCCACAGAACATATCAAAGGGTATAGTGAGCATTTTGACCCTTCAGCTGTTTCACAGATTTTATTAACATTGGGACATGAAAATGAAAAATATTTTTTTTTTCCAATAAACTGTCAATTTAGCCCCAAATTTTTCATTTTCACAAGAGGATAAATGAGAAAAGGCTCTTTAATGTTCGTTTATAGAAATGAGCGAACAGTGAAATATTCGATATTCGTTATTCATTTCGAAAAGCCCCTCAATATTTAACTATTCGAACGAATATCGAAACCCATTATAATCTATGGGGAAAAAATGCTCGTTTCAGGGGAACCCACAATTCGACTCAGGAGGGTCAACAAGTCCACTATGACACCTCAGGAAATTATGCCAACACTTCTGCAATGCAACTGGGACAGCAGGGGAAGCTTTCCTGGGGGTATCTTTTTTTGTTTGTTTAATCAAACTTTATAGAATTTTTACATTTACAAATCCAGACAAGTTATATAAGTGGCAAATGAAAAGTTCACAAAAAATAAACATAAATCGTACACATGTATAACAATAAAAAACCCAACCATTTCTTAATATCAAAGCTAACAAAAGCATAGGTTAAGTAATGAACTACTCAACCGAGCAACAGAAAAACAGACATAGCACAGTCGATTAAAAAGGTGAATAACGAAGGAGTGTGAGATAATAGAGAAAGGGAAAGCAATAGGTAAATAAAAGAGAAGGTAATGAAAGAGAGCAGGGGGAATGGAATAAGAGCAAGGACTAATATCATATCATATAAGTGTTTGACACTTTCTTTCCAGCTGACCAGTTCTTCAAAACGTGCGACCTGGTGCACTTTTTCCATCCAGAGATGTATGGATGGACAGTTCAAATCCAGCCAAAACAAAGGAATAAGCGATTTGGCAGCTGTGACCATGTGTGTCCACAGGGCCAATTTGTTGGAACTAAGGGAGCCATATGGGTCCGAAAGGAGTATACTATCTGGAGAAAGGAGCATTGTAGTACCCAAAACTTTATTTATACACGACTCTACTTCCTTCCAGAAGGGTTGTATGAGATCACAGGACCACCATATATGCAATATGGTACCCTCTGAATCATGGCATCGCCAGCAAGTGTTGGAATCTTGAAGTCCATGTCTATAAAGCCAGTCCGGAGTATGATACCACCTGGTAAGTATTTTATAGTGGAGTTCCTGGAGTCTGACACAGGTCGACTGACCATGTGAGCATTTCAAGATGTAGTTTACATCTTCATCTGAAAATTTAAGCTGCAATTCTCTCTCCCAAGCCACCAGAAACGTCGGTTTGGGTGAAGACGTAGAGGATAACAGGGTCGTTTTGCAAGATGATATCTTCCTCTGTGAGGGCAAAGAAGAAATTAATCCCTTTTCAAAAGAGGTGAGTGGTCTGGTGGGTGATGCGGCCTTAAGTAGAATTGTCAAGATATTATTGAATGGTGATACAAGTAGGAAGTTCAGCTTGAGCCTAGGGACCTGTAGAGACTGCTGTGTGATTGGTGAATTGTCCACAATCAAATCCTTGAGCCGCAAGTCCTTTAGTGAGTGCCACAAAGTATGCATATCAGAATTTGTACAAAAATCTGTCTTCAGCAACATAGGAGTCAGGTTGGCAGGCAAAATCGGAGAGGGTGTAGGTGCCAATATCTCTTTGTACTCCAGCCATATTTCGATCGGACCCCGAATTAGGGAATGTAGTGTAGAACGAGCTCTGGGAGATCTCGGCGGAAACCATAGAAACCTTACAAAATCAGCATCAAAGAGTTCTTCAGCTAAAGCTGTCGTAAGAGAGTCTGTTATTGGAGCCACATAGGACAACCAGCGCAACAGCTGAATGGACTTGTAGTAGATAAGTAAATTCGGCAGAGCAATACCGCCTTCTCGTTTCTTTATGACTAATAGGGAGTAAGACAAGTGAGGCTTCTTATGCTTCCAAAGAAATTTAGAGAAGAGTCGTCTAATCGATACAAAGAAGGTGTTTGGGAGGTAAATGGCAGCATACTCAATAAGTAAATTAATTTCGGTACCACATAAACTTGCAACAGGTTTCTCCTTCCTAGCCAGGACAGGTAAGGTAAATCATAGTCTTGCAGGATCGCTTTTAGCTCTTGGAGCAAGGGAACATAATTTAGTGTGTAGATAGCTAACACATAAGAACGTAGTTGGACACCCAAGTACTTAATAGAGGTGTCTTTCCATGCAAAGGGAACCATTTTCCTGAGTTGGGAGATTTGTGTGGGGGGGGATAGATACATTTAATATTTCAGATATAGCTATATTAATTTTATAATTGGAGAGTTGGCCATATGCAGTAATAATGTTTTGTAATTCGGGGAGTGAGGTTAAAAGGGTTGGAGATAAGAAAAAGGACATTGTCTGCAAATGCTATCGCATGAACAGAGTGACCTCTAATTTTGAAGCCTGGAATAAGGGGTTTTTGTCTAACTGCCTGGAGTAAAGTCTCCAGTATAAGAACAAACAGGGTAGGAGACAGGGGACAACCCTGCCTCGTGCCATTTGATATTTCAAAATAATCCGAGAGGGAACCGTTAATTTTCAGTCGGGCATGAGGTTGGGTATATAGAGTAAGTATCGCACACACAAAGTCCGTGGGGATAGCAAAAGCTGAAAAGGCCTCTGCCATATACTTCCAATTCACTCTGTCAAATGCCTTTTCGGCATCGACACTAAAGAGAAGAAGTGGGTGGTTGAAGCGCTTGGCCAAGGCTATCATGTGAAGTAACCTAGAAGTATTCTCCTTGGCCTCTCTACCCTGATCAAAAACCTACTTGTTCTGCATGAACCAGCTTAGGAACGAGATCTTTTAACCTGGATGCTAAGAGTTTTGCCCACACTTTAAGATCAAAATTTAATAAAGAGATTGGCCTATAATTATTACAAGCAGTTGGGTCTTTCCCATCCTTATGTATTAGAGTGACGTGTGCCTCCTGTGTTTGTCGCATCATTGGGACTGCAAATTGCGAGAGTTTAGTTAAAGTATTCAGTAGCCAGGTCATCTGTCCCTGGTTGGAAGCATATATTGAGGCTAAAGTTATGGGGCGAGTAGAGATGCAGAGATGCGAGTAGACCTTTGATGAAGATGGCTCTACCTTCTGCATCTGCATGCTGCTGCGCAAGAACAAAGGGGAGCAATTTCTTCAGGGCAATTGCTACTCCTTTAGAGGAGGAAGTGGGGTGTGACAAATAGAACCACCTATCATAATCAGATTTATATGGCTTGGGGACATTATCCAATTTGAAATGTGTTTCCTGAAACATAATGATATTGGCATTCAATTTCTTAGACAGCCTCATAATCCAATGTCTTTTATGGGCGGAGTTCATCCCTTTGACATTGAATGACGATACCACTATGGAAGCCTGGCTAGGAGAAGGCATTTAACTCTACTGGAAAAGAAATAGAACAATAGGGTGCAGGCAATAACTATTGCTGGAGTGTAGTCTGTGGATACGAGTGAGAGAGAGAAAGAAAAGAAAGCAAGAAGACAGAGGAAGAAAATTTAGGAATAGAAAGAAGAACGGAGCAAAGACAAAGTAATCAACTGTGCTACTTAACCTAGGTGTAAAGGAGCAAGGAAGGACCAAAGTCCTATCCAAGATAGCCTAGACAATAATATGCAATAGTGAACTCAGTTAGGGGTGAGAGGGTATTCCTGATCGGGAAAAAGGACTCGGGGCCGTCCTAGAAGGGTGACAACATTACAAAGAAAACCTGCAAAAATGAAAACAATCAAATATGTCAATAACAAGTATACTTACAACCATTAGACAAGCTATCTAACGTATAAAGAATAATGATAGATCAAACGCCATAACCTTATGAGTCAGTAAGTTAACTTTAGATCTAAATGCACATAACTATATAAGCTTGGGTCCAAGTGGGTTAACATATTCTCGATCAACTGAAAGGATACTTCCTCATAGGATATGGAACAATATTTCGCTTCATCTCCATCAGCAAGAGTAAAGATCACAGCAGCCGTCCCCTAAGAATGACTTTCTTTGCCTTTGGCGACCGGTACCTGGACGAATCATTCCACGACGGGAGAGCTGGGAGTGAGGGAATAGAATCCAGACTCTGGGAAGGTAACCATGAGGGAATATCCATCGGTTCAATATCCAGTATAGACCAAACAGCCTCAAGATCCGTATGGTTATGCACAACAATACGTCTACCCCCATGCAAGATGGCGATGCAGAGGGGTATATCCAGACATATTGTATATTTCTGGCTCGAAGTTCATCTAGTAGAGACTTCAGTAATCTTCTCTTAGCTAAATTCGAAGGAGCAATGTCCTGATAAATCATGATCTCTCCAAAGATACTTGTTCTTTGTTCCTTGGTGTATTACTTGCTGTAAGTATGTGTATCCTGGTATGAAAGGAGACCACAGATAACATCCCTAGGGGGGTCTCCCTGTCTCGGCTTAGGGCAAAAGAACTGTATGAATTCTTTCTATAACCACTTGAGCCGCACGTTCAGGGCCCAGTAGTTCAGCAAAAAGGCTGGCCGCCATTTTGGGTAAATCATCAAGTGTATATGTTTCCGGGACACCCTTAAAGCATAGATTTTTCCTGTGGCTCCTATTTTCTTGATCCTCAATTAAGGATAGGGAGTAATCAAGAAGTTCCTTGTGGTGTTGCAAGTGCTCTGATACTGTGACTGCATTTTCTCTTACAGAGGAGTAAGTGTCCTGGACTCTGTGTTCTGTGGCTTTAATTTCAGCTTTAATGTCTGCTAGTTCCGCTAACACCGGGTTGAGAGCTTTAGACAGTGCATTATCTAACGCTTTATGTAGGAAGCTACGAGAAATATGAATAAGGCCCGTGTCCGGGTGCTCACCGTCTGCTGTGCTTTCTACTTCAGACTCATCCGCTGACTCTGGAACTCGCTGTGACTCCGGTACCATCTTGGGAGGACCACGCGACGAGAGAAGATTCTTCTTTCTAAGGTAACGTAGGAGGTCGCTTTGTTGTTTGGACACTCTGGGGGTACTTGGGGGTTCCCCCTGCTTGTCCTTTCCGGGTTTGACCATATTCATTCAGCAGGAATAGCAAAAACGGCCTCTCCGAGTCCTAGAGATGTGGAGCTGTAGTGAAAAGCAGCTACCATTTTACGCGGTCAGGCTCCGCCCCCCTGCCTGGGGGTATCTAACACGCCAAAGTCCCTGTATTACCCCACTATCACAGTCTAACAACTACACACTTTCCACACTCAATACAACCTCTATTGAAAGTTCAAAAATACCTGGAAACCTTCATTCCTCCCCAATAGTATGGACAGAAACCCAAATTTTAAGCTAAAGAAACACTACCAAGCACCCCTTTAAATCACGTTGCCCATGACAACCACAGATAGAAAAGGCAATGGGAAATCGAACAGTACCCACCCTTAACTGCCATTGTAAATAGAAGGACCAAAAGAAGGATCTGTGCTCCACTCGTCCAATAGATTTCAATAGTTTATTAGTGTGTTCGAACTAATAAACGATTGAATTGTAAAACACAAAGCAAAATAGGAACCCAAAATAAATGTAACAATCGTAAATATATAGGTTCCATTATGTATTCTACGCCCTATAGAAGCATGTCCTTACCACAAAAACGCAAACAAAAACCACAAAACAGGTAAGTATGACATAATTGTACAAACTATTAACACAAAGGGTATAGGGAAAACTAGAAGAAACAAAGACTGAAGTTCCCTATCAGCAAAATAAGTAATAAAATATAACCTTTAATAGTAACAATTAAAAACGTCATACAAACACCATAAGCTTAGAAATGTTACAATTATACTCTCTTCTATCGCACCTTGAGAGTTTCTTAACTAGTCTGTGTGCTCTCTGGTTCAAGTCCTGCAGTTAAAGGTATACAGCTATATCTCTTTCTTATTGCTGCACTACCCCTCTGCTCTTAAACATTGGACACACCTCAGCTAACTTGTATATAAATTGCTAGTATAATATATAAATATTGAGGGTGGGTTTCTAGACATACAAACAAGGGTAATCTCTATTGTGCCCAGGACCAGTAGAGGTTATGCGTACTAAAGGTCAATCCTGACGCTAACAGGTCCTAAATGTATGCCCTTACTTCCATACAATGCTTGCCCTCAAGTAAATAACAATTCCCCTACGCGTTTCCCTGTTGCCAGTTCATCAGGGGGGAGATAAAGAAATCTAGCATACGATGTGCGGTGAAAACCGCAGTTCACAAGGCCACGGTGGTTGGCCCTGTTACTTATGGGATTGTCCAAATCCCATAAGTAACAGGGCCAACCACCGTGGCCTTGTGAACTGCGGTTTTCACCGCACATCGTATGCTAGATTTCTTTATCTCCCCCCTGATGAACTGGCAACAGGGAAACGCGTAGGGGAATTGTTATTTACTTGAGGGCAAGCATTGTATGGAAGTAAGGGCATACATTTAGGACCTGTTAGCGTCAGGATTGACCATTAGTACGCATAACCTCTACTGGTCCTGGGCACAATAGAGATTACCCTTGTTTGTATGTCTAGAAACCCACCCTCAATATTTATATATTATACTAGCAATTTATATACAAGTTAGCTGAGGTGTGTCCAATGTTTAAGAGCAGAGGGGTAGTGCAGCAATAAGAAAGAGATATAGCTGTATACCTTTAACTGCAGGACTTGAACCAGAGAGCACACAGACTAGTTAAGAAACTCTCAAGGTGCGATAGAAGAGAGTATAATTGTAACATTTCTAAGCTTATGGTGTTTGTATGACGTATTTAATTGTTACTATTAAAGGTTATATTTTATTACTTATTTTGCTGATAGGGAACTTCAGTGTTTGTTTTTTTTTTAATTGTACAAACTACTAATAAAAATCTCAAAAATCTTTATTGTAATAATTTAACACGTACACAAAATAGGACAATGTAAAGAGAACAAATGTACACATACACAAATGGGTGTAATGGGATGCCACAGCTGATAGCGGTCCCTGTAGATACTGCTAATTTTCCTCACAAAACATAAAAAAGTACAAAATACACACTCTCATATCATGTATTGAAATTCACATAGGTGAGTGTTACCATCATAGACAACCGTATAGGACCTAGATATAAATTCTAAATCCCAGTGTTTTATGTTCACCCCTAAAGATGAGCAGTAGATATTGTAATATCAAAGACTATAGGTCCTATTAAGATATGTCTTACTTCCTATATACAAAGAGCGGCACACACATTGCCCTCAGAGGTCCAGTAACCACCATATGTTAGGAAAAAGACATGTTATGAGTACAAAAGGATTAGTATAAACACTCACCCATGGAGAAGATTGTAAGCAGATCACCAGGGACGGGCACCCACCACCCAACCCCGACGCGCGTTTCGGCGCAGAGAGCCTTCGTCAGGAGGACGAAGGCTCTCTGAGATTTTTGAGATTTTTATTAGTAGTTTGTACAATTATGTCATACTTACCTGTTTTGTGGTTTTTAATAAACGATTGAAATCTATTGGACGAGTGGAGCGCAGATCCCTCTTTTGGTCCTTCTATTTATTGTTCTCGCCATCGGTGACTGAAATATCTGCTGCTACTATCCACCCAGGGAGGGAGCCCCCTGTGATTGGTTCCTAGGCGCTATACTGTAAGTAGTTGTGAATTTCTCACAACTTCTCCAGGTGAGAGTCTTATGTACTACCAATTTATAATCTCTCACCTGTAATACAACACTAGATACGGCTCGGTGCTGTTCCTTCTTCTTTTTTGTTTTAATTGTGGATGTGTGTGTGTGTGTGTGTGTGTGTGTGTATGTGTGTGTGTGTGATGTGGCCCATAAGCTGAGCTACCAGCAGAAATTTAGGGCCTTTAGGTGACTTCAGCCTCTTACCAGCAGAGTTTTAGGCCCTTTGGGTGAGTTGAGCCTTGCACCAGCAGAATGTTAGCCCCTTTAAAATTGTTAGCTCCTAAAACGGTGGTTCCAGAACCATCATTCTCATTGTGTGGGATTGATGCAGTGGATTGGAATGAGGACCCAGACATTGACCTTGATTGTGATTGTGAAATTGATAACATTTTGGCATCAAGTCCTGGGGGTAACTTTTATTTAGAGGACCGCAAAGGTGGAGAATTGGCAGCAACCACTACTACTGGTAATGGTCCTTTAATATCAGACTCTACATTACCTCTACAGGATTCTGATCAGGTGTTAATAGTCTAAACAACAAGCTCCAGTACTTCAGATGTAGATCAGAAACCACTTTCCCTTCCGACACCAGATTTAACCAAGCTTCTATCATCATCATCCTGCTGAGATGGAGCCACTAAAAGAAACCTTGTGTTCCAAGGCATGTTTTGCAGCTATGACTGAGCCAAATCTAAACACAGAGTCCTTTGGAACTGAACAAAATTCATCAGCAGTGTTTTTGGCCCTTAGGGTTAGTTGAACCTTGCACCAGTGCCGCACCTCCCATGAGGCGACCTGAAGCGAGCGCTTCAGGCGGCACTATGCCAGGGCCTCAGGGAGGGCGGCATTTTTGCTAACCTAAGCCAGTCCAGGACAAGCTGTCCTGGACTGGCTTATCACAGAGCGGTGGTTTGGGGAGGCCGCTGGAGCAGCGCTGCTCCAGCAGCCTCCCCTCACGCTCAAGCAGAGAGCAGGCAGTCTCCGGGCCTACTCTCTGCCGGCGAACGGGGCTAAGCAACGCCCCTTCACTCGGCCATGCCCCCGATCCACACGGCCACGCCCCCAATCCACACGGCCACGCCCCCGATCCGCCCCCTCCTCCGGCGGAGGGGGGGCGGCTTTCTGCAGTTAGCTCGGGCGGCGAAAGGGGAAGGTTCACCCCTGCCTTGCACCAGCACGTGTCCCGTAACATCAGGCTGGCCCTAAGTTCTGCGCTTTGCACAAAGTTCCACTTGACCACCGACGCGTGGACAAGGGCATGTGGCCAGGGATGCTACATCTCAATCACGGCACACTGGCTGAATGTAGTTAAGGCTGGGACCGGGTTGTAAACTGTGGCGGCCTGCCTTGTTTCCCCGCCCAATATTCCTGGCAGGAGTGCTGAAACACAACCCTCCTCCTCCGCCGTTAAATCGACCCCAGCGACGAGCTGGAAACACTGCAACACTGGCATGGGGAGACATCAGCAGGACATGCTGAAGCTCATCAGCTTGGGGGACAGACAGCACACTGCCTCCAAGGTGAGGGATGCCATCCTGGATGAGATGGCAATGTGGTTTTCACCTCTGCACCTGCGCCCAGGCATTTTTTTTGTGTGTGATAATAGCTGGAACCTGGTAGCGGCTCTGGAGCTTGCCAGCCTCCAACATGGTCCATGTCTGCCCCACGTTTTCAACTTAGTGGTGCAACAGTCTTTAAAAATGTACCACAATGTTCTCGAGCTACTGGTGCGCCCACTTTGGCAAGTCTACAGTAGATGCTGCTAGCCTCAATACACTCCAGCAACGCCTACATCTGCCTGAAGCACAGGCTGTTGTGCGAGGTCACCACACGCTTAAACCCTAGATACCATATGTTGAGCAGGGTGTGTGAGCAGCAGAGACCTTTAATGGAGTTCCATCTCCAAAACCCAAGGGTTCATCAAAGTCAGCCCCCTCAGTTTCTGCACCATGAGTGCCCATGTGTGGCAGACTTATGTGAAATCCTATCCCATCCTTTCCACTGGACACTTTACAAACTCACTAGGACCTCTATGAAAGTGGATAAATAATTTGAAACTTCTTTCCTCTACATTAATATGGACAGAAACATAACTTTAAACTGAAAGAAACATTAGCATGCGCTCATCAAAATTCCTGATATGACAGCTGCGTTAAGCAGGGTGCAGGATACAGCGCAGACCAGACCCGAGCACCAGGAACAGGTGTTACAATGGCTAGCAGATAATGCTTCCAGCTGCTTTTCCAAAAGCCAGTCAGTAACTACCAGCAGTCATGTTCATACCCAAGAGTCTGCCCCTCCTTCCTCCCAACATGCCAAATCTTCCCAACAGAGTCATCCCACCCTTGCCCCCTCCCAGGATCTATTTTCGGGTTCTTTTACTGTTTCTCCCTCTGTTGAACCTCTTCCTGAATTGCATGAGCTACCAGACTACTTTGTGTGTCCTGGTGCCCAAATACTGGAGTATCCACCATTTCCTGCAAATTTTATGGTTGTGGACCCGCAACCATTGTTTCTGGGTCTCGGTGATGATGACGATACACAGTTGCCATCAGGGAAAGCTGTGGTTATGTGCGGTTTGCAGTAAGGGGAGAGTGAACAATTGGAAGAGGAGTTGGTGGACAAGGAGGCCACCAACCCGACGTGGGCAGGGGTGATGTCTAAGGGGGAAATCAGTGTAGATGTGGAGACAAACTAAGCACGAAAAAATGTGGCTATAGGCAGAGGCATGGACAGGGGTAATGTCTAGGGGGGAAAGAATTGTAGATGTGGATGCAAGCGCAGAAGTAGAAAAGGTGGCTAGAGGCAGAGGCATGTCCAGAGGCAGCAAGGCCAAAGATTTTCCGTGTACTAGCCACTCGCGCAAAGCTCACCCATGTTGGCAGACTTATGCGAGATCTCTTCGTGTCTTCAGGTTCAGCTGTGATGATGCACTCATGAGTGTAACAATCCCACTCCTGTGTGTGATGCGAGAATTCCTCATCCCCATCAGGTATAACGCATTGTACACTGAGGAGTCGGGCATAGGAGCAGAACCATTCCAGCAGGATAGTCAGTGCAAACTCCTATCTGCTTCACAGCGTATATTGATGGAGGAAGAGGAGGATGACGAAGTGGCAGATGATCTCATTGTCACACAAGAGGCTAGCGGCATCCCCTGACCAAACCACCGCCACTGAGGGGCCTAGTGTCACCAGGCGGGACAAGTATAGGCGCATGTTGTGGGAGTACCTGGAGTACAGCCCTGTCCTCTCCGATCCCTCTGCGCCCTACACTTAGTGGGTCTACAAGTTAGATTTGTGGCTGGAACTTGCGCTATACGCCTTGAGGTCTGCCCTGCCACCAGCGTGCTATCGGAAAGGGTCTTCAATGCAGGCGGTGGCATTATCACGGATAAGCACAGCTGGCTGTCAGCTGACATTGCTGACCGGCTGACTTTCATCAAAATGAACAGCCAATGTATAGACCCATCATTTTCATGTCAGTTACATGACAAATTTAGTACGGTTTGCACACTTAACAAGTCTAAACTGAGTAGGGGCTCTGAAAAGAGCAACCTTACCACCTCTTGCGTGCGCTGTCATTTGGAAGACAAGCCCTGGACTCAGTGGGAGAGAGCAAATGCAGGACAATCGTCGCCCGGCATTGCTGACACTGCCTCTTCCACTGTTTACAGTGCTGGTGCTGCAGTCCAGACCACCAGTCTGGACACCTACACATTTGTCTCAGACACTTTGGGGAAAGCCTCTCTGAAAGCCTACTCCCGCGCTGCAACCTCGACCACACCTACGACCTGTAAGTGCTTCAGCACTGGGGTGTGATGACGTCAGCAGGTCATGCTGAAGCTCAAAATCACGCCGCAAAATCACGGCTGCAAAATAACGCGGCGTATATGATTCTAATTCCCATTGAAATCAATGGGAGCTTTTACAGCGCGCAAACTCTCACACGCCATATACGTGCCAGATCACACGGCACGTTACATCTTGTGAATGCACCCTTACAGTCATGCCAAGTAATACACTGGCACACATGGCTGATTTCATGTTGGGTTGCTTTTCAGGAGACAAAGGCATAGCTCACATCATGGAGAACAAACAATACTGGATTGAGCTTATATAGCTTGCCTGAATTGCTGTGTATCCCAGGTAGGATTTTGGGGGTACAGCATTTAAAAATTGGATTGAGCTTATATAGCTTGACTTAATTGCTGTGTATACCAGGTAGGTTTTGAGGGGTACAGCATTAAAAAAACTCATATGATCTTATATAGCGTGACTGAATTGCTGTGTATCACACTTAGCTTTTGGGGGGTAGACCCTTAAAAATTGGATTAAGCTGATATAGCCTGATTGAATTGCTGTGTTTCCCACTTAGCTTTGGGGGGTTCATCTGAGGAAAGCTGGCTGTTGCGTATATAGATTGACTGAATTGCTGTGTATACCGCTTAGCTTTGGGGGGGGGGGGTACAGCATTAAAACAGGTTTGACCATACATGGACTGAATGAATGGCTGTCTCCCACTTATCTTTGGGGGCTACAGCATTAAAAACAGGGTTGACCATACATGGACTGAATGAATGGCTGTCTCCCACTTATCTTTGGGGGGTACAGCATTAAAAACAGCTTTTACCATACATGGACTGAATGAACGGCTGTCTCTCACTTAGCTTTGGTGGGTACAGCATTAAAAATAGGTTTGATCATACATGGACTGAATGAATGGCAGTCTCCCACTTAGATTTGGGGGGTACAGCATGGGAAAGCTGGATGTTGCGTATCTAGACTGACTGAATGGCTGTGTATCCCACTTAGCTTTGGGGGGGGTAGACCCTTAAAAATTGGATTGAGCGTACATAGCCTGACTGTATTTCTGTGTATCCCATTTAGGTTTTGGGGGTACACACCGTGGATATCTGTATTGAGCATACATAGCCTGACTGTATTTCTGTGTATCCCATTTAGGTTTTGGGGGTACACACCATGGATATCTGGATTGAGCGTACATAGCCTGACTGTATTTCTGTGTATCCCACTTAGGTTTTGGGGGTACACACCATGGATATCTGGATTGAGCGTACATAGCCTGACTGAATTTCTGTGTATCCCACTTAGGTTTTGGGGGTACACACCAGGGATATCTGGATTGAGCGTACATAGCCGGACCTAATTGCTCCGTATCCCTGTTAGGTGTTTGGGGGAATACTGCCTGGAAAGCTGGGTTGAGCATGTATAGCTGGACTGAATTGCTCTGTATCCCTGTTTTGGGGGGACACCGCCTGCAAAGCTGGGATGAGCGTATAGAGCTGGACTGAATTGCTTTGTTAGATGTTTGGGGGACAAAAACAAAATAATATTGATAACCAGTGAAAGTGCCCAATAACAAAACAAAAAGAAAAAGGATTTGTGAGTATCTATCAAGGGACGCTTAAAAATATGAAATCTTTATTAGGTAATTAAAGATAAAATTGTAACAACTCCTAAAAACAGACTAAGATAGTCTAGAATCCAATGCTGAGAAATAATGAACTAGCTTCTCTAGCAGCAATCTCAGGGATAGAGGGTATATGTCATATTCTAATCCCTTCCTACCCCAATTATTATATTGGCCAAAACCAGAGCCACTATTTTTGATGCATGAGCTCTGCTGTTATCCTGCTGTGGTGTAGGAGGTGTTGTTACCTTTTTCCCTATGCACCACATTTGGGATATTTTACAGTAGTGATACTGGTACCTGTTGGTTCTGTCAATCGATGTTGATTTAATTTCTGTCCAGGATTTTCCTTGTGTGTATGCCTCCCAATATAGTCCATGATAATCATGGTGCCTTACTTATTGAGTCTATTTTGTGCCTGTAGCGGCATTCTTACTTACCTGATGGATGTTTGTTTTCATCCTTTGTTTTTTTTCCGATGTATGGGCTGTGATTGGTGGTTTTTGACAAGCCCACGCATTGTGATAGGCTGCCAGCGTTAGGCTATACCGCATGGACATCATTGTTTTTGTAGGGTGGGGCTGCACGGAGGTTCCGTGATTCTCTGCCTGTGATTGGCTAGGCGGGGCCATGCACGCTGGATACACTGTTTCGCCTGGCCGTGGGGACCGTAATGAATCAGCTGTGAATTGGCTGCACAGCAAGTGTAGTGGGCGGATGGTGTGGTTTAAAAAGCCGGACCTCTCGCCGCCCCATACAGCCATACATCAGTGCCGCGGGGGGAGCGGGAGGGTTTGAAATACTAGCTCAGAATATTGAAATGTGTCAGGCAGAAAAAGTATAGGAAAATATTCCTTAACTGTAGGCAAATATCCCTTGATTAGGCAATTGGCCAATAGTTTGTTGGTTGGTCTAGTGTGTTTCATCCAGACCATTAATATACAGGTGTGATCAGTAGCATTATATATATATTAGGGAGAATACTATCCACATATTATTAACTCTTGGTGTTCCGTCCCTGCATCATATGTTTCTGATAGGCATCTTCTTTCTGGTTTTGGCCAATATAATAATTGGGGTAGGGAGGGATTAGAATATGACATATACCCTCTATCCCTGAGATTGCTGCTAGAGAAGCTAGTTCATTATTTCTCAGCATTGGATTCTAGACTATCTTAGGGCTCATTCACACGGAGTAAATGCCAGCTCATTCTGAACGTAAAACACGTTCAGAATAAGCGGCGTATAAAGCAGTTCCATTCATTTCTATGGGAGCCGGCATACGAGCGCTCCCCATAGAAATGAATGGGCTGCTTCTTTCACTACGAGCAGTTTCATTGAGGTGAATGGGAAGTGCTGCGTGTACGGCTCGGCATGAGCCGTACACGCAGCGCTTCCCATTCACTTCAATGGGACTGCTTGTAGTGAAAGAAGCAGCCCATTCATTTCTATGGGGAGCGCTCGTATGCCGGCTCCCATAGAAATGAATGGAACTGCTTTATACGCCGCTTATTCTGAACGTGTTTTACGTTCAGAATAAGCTGCCGTATACGTAGTGTGAATGAGCCCTTAGTCTGTTTTTAGGAGTTGTTACAATTTTATCTTTAATGACCTAATAAAGATTTCATATTTTTAAGCGTCCCTTAATAGATACTCACCTATCCGATTTCTTTATGTTTTGAGGACACCGCCTGCAAAGCTGGGTTGAGCTTATAGAACTGGACTGAATTGCTCTGTATCCCTGTTAGATGTTTGGGGGGACACCGCCTGCAAAGCTGATTTGAGCGTGTATAGTTGGACTGAATTGCTCTGTATCCCTGTTTTGGGGGGACACTGCCTGCAAAGCTGGGTTGAGCGTATAGAACTGAACTGAATTGCTCTGTATCCCTGCTAGATGTTTGGGTGGACACCGCCTGCAAAGCTGGGTTGAGCGTATAGAACTGGACTGAATTGCTCTGTATCCCTGTTAGGTGTTTGAGGGGACACCGCCTGCAAATCTGGGTTGAGCGTATAGAGCTGAACTTAATTGCTCTATATCCCTGTTAGATGTTTGGGGGGACACCGCCTGCAAAGCTGGGTTGAGTGTGTATAGCTGGACTGAATTGCTCTGTATCCCTGTTTTGGGGGGACACCACCTGCAAAGCTGGGTTGAGCGTATCTAGCCGGACTGAATTGCTCTGTATCCCCGTTAGGTATTTTGGGGGACACATTGTGGAAAGCTGGGTTGAGTGTATCTAGCCAGACCGAATTGCTCTGTAATCCCGTTAGGTGTTTGGGGGGACACATTGTGGAAAGCTGGGTTGAGCGTATCTAGCTGGACTGAATTGCTCTGTATCCCTGTTAGGTGTTTGGGGGGACACCCCGAGGAAAGCTGGATTGAGCGTGTATAGCTGGACTGAATTGCTCTGTGTCCCTGTTTTGGGGGGACACCGCCTGCAAAGCTGGGTTGAGCGTATATAGATGGACTGAATTGCTCTGTATCCCTGTTTTGGGGGGACACCCCGTGGAAAGCTCGACTCCTCTCCCTTCAGTATAGCTCTGAAAAGAGCTGTTGTTTTTCTTCCGTTTTTCCCTTCCTAGCTGAAGCTAATCCCTATCTAGCCCTCAGCAGCACGTCTGTCCCTATGTCTCAAAGCCGGAAAATGAAACGAAGATGGCGGCCGGTATTCTTTTAAATCGGAGTTCGCATGTTTTCTGCAGCCAATGGGTTTTTTCAATTTTTTTTCAATGCCTCCGTTGTCCTAGTTCCTGTCCCACCTCCCCTGCACAGTTATTGGTGCAAAAAATGCGCCAGGATAGGTGGGAGGGTATACAAATTTTTACTGCATTTGCCGCGTGGTATTTGATTGGAATCGAATACCTTGAACGGCCTGATATTCAATCGAATACCTATTCGATCGAATGGCGTTCGCACATCTCTATTCATTAAACAATTTCTCCTGAACACATAAATGCCCCATATTTGGTCATAATCTGCTGTATGTGAACATGGTGGGGCTCAAAACAGAGGGCAGACAATCTCAGTTTGGGTCTGGAGTGGCCCCACACAAAAGAGGTCATCAGAGAATCCAGGTGTTTGAAAAATCAGAGAGGTACGGGCACAGCTGAGTGACTCAATATATAAGCATTTGGGTAAGACAATCATCTTAATCAAATTAATCCAACCCGCTACAGACAGGGGCAGAGCAGCATAGAACTTAACTCTAAAGTGTGATATAAGCAGGAATACATTCAGGTCTAGGAACCTCCCATGGTCACTGGAAAGTACTATGCCCAGATACTTGCAGGAAGAAACTACCGGCAGCCCACATAGCATTCCACCCCCCGCCGCTGCTGAAGCACGTCCAATATGCGTGTAAGAAGATTTGGCCCAACTAGTTCGTAAATCGGAGTCGCTGCCAAATTCATCTATGAGCACCATGGCGCGGGGCAAGGATACAGAAGGATTAGACAAGAAAAGGAGGAGGTCGTCGGCATAGAGCGCGAATCTCTCCTCTTCGGGGGCCAATGAATATTCCCCGGTAAATAGAGTCCTGTCTAAGGATAATGGCTAGGGGCTCTATAGCTAAGGCAAACAGCAGCGGTGACAGTGGACAGCCCTGCCGCGTGCCCCTACCTAAGGAGAAATATGGAGACAGTGAACCATTGATAGATAACGCTGCTCTGGGGGAATGATACAAAAAGTGAAGCCATCCCCAAACCCATATCTACGAAGAGATTGCAAAAGAAAAGGCCATTCGACTGAATCAAAGGCCTTGGTTGCATCAAGGGAAGCTATCGCCCAATCCTCAGAAGAGACCAAGCCAATCTGGGTCACCACCTGGATGCATCGCAAATTGTCAGACTTGGACTTACCTGGCATAAAACCTGCCTGGTCCAGATGGACCAAATCTAGGATCACCGAGTTGAGTCGGTTAGCCAACATTTTGGCCAGTAATTTATAGTCAACATTCAACAAACTAATAGGTCTGTATGAGCCACAGTCCAGCGGGTCCTTGTCGGGCTTAAGAAGTAATATAATAGTCGCTTCATAGAAGGACGCCGGGAGACCATGGTCCACAAAGGCCGACTTATAACATTCCAGCAGCACAGGGAGAAGCTTATCTTTATATTGGGCGTACACCTCCACCAGAATGCCATCCAGGCCCGGAGATTTGGCATATCCGACAGCACCTCTGTTAACTCCTCCAAGGTAAAGGGGGAGTCCAAAAAATCGCGCTGCTCGGCAGACAAGGTGGGAAAAGGGATGGGGTCAAGATAGGTAGACATCTCCTGAGCACTAATCCTGAGTTTAGAGCAATACAGCCCACTGTAATATTGGTGAAATCTGTCACGGATGTCTCGACCGAGCGCACACGAAGAATGGCAGGGGAAGCTGTATTCTGATGCACCAGATGGGCTAACAAGCCGCTCGCTTGATTGCCCAGTTCATAAAATCTCTGCTTATTAAAAAACAGGGACCTACGAGCTTTGTCATGTAGAGCATGTAAATACTGCCTACCTGCATGCAGCCATTGGGACCTAGACTCATCAGTCGGATTGTCAACATAGGCCGCCTCAAGGTACGCACACTGAGTAGCTAAAGTAGTCTCCAAGTGTGAAGATTCCCTCTTAATACAGGAAATGGAAGATTTAATACAGCCTCTAAGGAATGGCTTAGTAGTCTCCTACAAAAGGGATGTTAAAGGGAGTTAATCTCCAGAAAAACTTGTAATTGGTCGGGTATCCTGTCACTAGGCAAAAACAATTTAAGCCAGAAGGGGTGTATGCGACAGCTATGGTGCGTCCTAATAGTGTCACCATAATTTAGCATGACTAGCAATGGAGAGTGATCTGAGACTGCCCTGGGTAAATAGGATACCGAGTGTAAGACGGAACATGCGTTCACATTCCCAAAGGCATAATCTATACGGGACAGAGCATGTCAACCCAATTCCTGTACCAACCCATGGGAGTGGGACGAGAGGAGGGTGGAGGATCTGGACCAGTATGAAGCCGGTCCAGAGCATTATTCATGACTTTATTAAAGTCTCCCAGACAAAGCACTACTGCTCCAGGGAATTTGGAAACAAACTGGGCCACTGTTTGGAGCACAGAAAGGTCAGATGCAGGGGGAAAATAGACACCCAGGATTACATGTAGGGTCGAGTCAATCCATGCCTGAACACACACATACCGTCCCTCAGGATCCCTCTCAACCACACCCAGCTCCCATTTAAGGCTACGATGTACTAAAACAGACACCTCCCTAGAGAAAGTAGTGTGCATGGAGTGAGCGGCCCATTGAACCCAAGATTTCTGTAGCCATTTAACATTTTCAGACACCAAGTGGGTCTCCTGGAGACACACAATATGGGGGTTGATCCGTCGAAGCTGGGAGAAAATAGTGCAGCATTTATGCAGACTGCCCATACTCCTTACATTCCAGGAAAGGACATTAAGTGACGCCATAACAGTCTACAGACCAATAAGTACAGGTCGAAAACATCAGGGCATCGGGACAAGATAGCGTTCGGCAGATCAGAAACCAAACAAAAACAGAAGTATAACATAACAATACACCCACAAGAGGTGCAAAAAATTGTACAAACAGTCTTGGAATACTGGACATATCAGTATTGCAGCTACAACAACGGGGGAGAAAGCATACCCAATACCGATGGAGTCCTGGGTGCTCTCTCAAGGAAAATAGCACAGTAAAGCTAAATGCAGACACGTTGTGGAGCCAAAAGTACAAAACCATAACAGTTCAAGCATATAAGGCACCTGGGCCAAGAAAAACATCATAATGTCCACCTGGGGAATAAAATCCGAAGGGTACATAACAGACATGGCAAAAAAAAAAAAAGTTTGTTTCAAATATGGACGGTCCAGCAGGACCTCTCACCACCAGGAAGCAGGGTCAACGCCACAGGGATCCAGGCAGAAGGGATAGCCAGTCCTCAGCATCCTTAGAAGAAGTAAAAACATAGAACGGTCACCGTGAATGACACGAAGCCTGGCCGGGCACACCATGAAGTATTGTATAGCCTTTTCCCGTAGCCGTCTCTTAACTGCCATGTAGGATGCCCGGGTCTTCTGGAGGGCAGCCGAAAAATCAGGGAAGATTGCCAACGTGGCTCCATTGAACTTAATATCGCCAGCCTGGCTTGCAGCCCGCAGAGTAGCATCTCGGTCGGTACTGTTGATCAAGCAAGCTAGCAGAGGAGTGGGGGTGCATCCAGAAGGGTATCACGCAACCACTTTTCAACAAAGGAACGGGGGTCAGCACCCTCCGCCCGCTCCGGAAGACCCAGGATACGAAGGTCTCTCTGTGTCCAGAGGCTCGCCGCCCGCTCTAATTCCTGTATTTTAGCAGAGTGGGGCTGAATGGAATCCTCAGCCTGGGAAACACGGTCCTCCACCTCACTGACTCTGCCCCGTAAAGTTTGAAAGTCTTTGCGAAGGAGACCTAGGTCAATTTTAACCTCCTCGATTTTGCCAGTCAGAGAAGTGGTGCCGGCCTGGATCGCCTCCAGAAGTTGAGCAGTCACTTGCGCCAGGGTGGGCTCGGCGTCCACCATGGAAGGGCCAGGAGGAGAGGCTGAAGGTGAAGCAGGGGCTGGTGGGATGACGAATCTAGCAAACCCTCGTAAGCGTTCAGAAGCAGAAGTAGACTGCGGGCGATTCATCTGGGAGGGCTTGCTGCCATCCTTCTTGCGCGCTGCGGAGGTAGGTATGGTGGCGGGTACACAGGACCAATCCAAGAGGAACAAGTCACGCCAAGCTCAGTAATATAAACAAATAGCACAGGATGAAGCTCGTAGCAGGTGTATATACATGTATATATATAGAAAGAACAGTCTGAAGAAACAATGCAAACTGGCCAAACAGTCAATACGGGAAAAAACAGAGGTCCGCCAGGAGGAACAACAGGGGTACAAACTAAATCCACAGGTAAAGAGGAGGCAGTCAGGCTGAAGGCAGATGAGACACCACTGTACTGCAGGCAGGGACACAGATGAGCAGCAAGCTGCACAGACAGGCACAGGTCACAGGCCCCAGCAGGTTGACCAGGAAAGCTGATTGAAAGATGATTGAAAGTCCCAAATCAGGCAGGCCGAGGAAGGCAGAAGAGACCAGGCACACTAGTAGAGGAGGGCAGCAGCACGTGCAGAGACAGGAAGTGCAGATAATATGGCCCCCAGCCGGAGCTACTCACGCAAGCCAGCGTCTGCAGGAGGACAGGCAAATCACAACCCGAGGGTCACTGGAGCGTCGGGACTTGTCTCAGGAGGACCGAAGCTGCAGTAGCAGGTAGCCGGGAGGTAGGGAGACACAGCGTGGCAAGCTCTGGGAAGCGGCCGCAAGGCCCCACCATGCCACCGCACCAGAAGTGAGGAAGATGGCCGACGGCCTGACAACGAGGGAGTAGGCTGAAATCCCTACAGGCGTTCCCCACCACAGAATCGCCGCCTCGGAGGTCACCAGGTGGAAGGAACGGAGCAGGAGGTAAGGGGCGCTGGTTAGGAGGTCCAGAAAGCCAGATATGCAGGATGAAAGCAGGATTAATAGTCGGCTCAGGACGGAGCTCTAACTACATGCGGCTGTCCAGCTCCATGCGCAAGCCACACCCCCACCATATTTTTAATTACTGAAAGTAGTTAAAGAATTAAAAACACATCACAGTTTGTTACACAATTTCTCTTGAACACGGAAATACACCATACAGTGTTGGCCAAAAGTATTGGCACCCCTGAAATTCTGTCAGATAATACTCTTCCAGAAAATGATTGCAATCACAAATTCTTTGGTATTATTATCTTCATTTAATTTGTCTTCAATGGAAAACCACAAAAAGAATTGTCAAAAAGCCAAATTGGATATAATTCCACAGCAAACATAAAAAAGGGGGTGGACAAAAGTATTGGCAGTGTTTGAAAAATCATGTGATGCTTCTCTAATTTGTGTAATTAACAGCACCTGTTACTTACCTGAGGCACCTAACAGGTGGTGGCAATAACTAAATCACATTTGCAGCCAGTTGAAATGTATTAAAGTTGACTCAACCTCTGTCCTGCGTCAGCCGCAAAATCAAAGGCGCAAAATAACGCAGCGTATACGCTCCTAACTCCCACTGAAATGAATGGGGGCATTTTGAGTGCGTCATCTGCCGGCACGTGTATACATGCCAGATTTCGCTCCACGTTACATCGTGTGAATGCACCCTAACTCTGTACCCCAATAGCAAAAAAGCAGCAAGTTTACACCTACATATATAATTTTTTGACCCTCGGGATGGCCCACTTAATAGTTTTAGGAGTGCACATCTCTGACAACACAAAGTAGGTGCAACATATTGGGCACCATAATGGCATATTTCTTTCAAAATTTCAATTTTCATTTTGTACATTAATTTTTGGGAAGCATTTCAGGCTCAAAATGATAATACCCCTTGATTCATTCCTTGATGGGTATAGTTTCTAAAATGGGGTCACTTTTGAGGGGTTTCTATTGTATTTGATCCCATAGGAATGCGTGTAAGTGACTGAACACCAAATGATTAAGTGCAGTGAATATTCGATGCGCTTAACCCCTCGGTGTTCGGTCGCTTACACTCATTCCTATGGGAGCGAGGTATTCGATCGAATACTACTTGCTCATCTCTAATAATGAGAAGTTAAAAATGAAATTTTTCCAGAGATTTGCTTTTCAGTGCCTGATATGGTGTGCCCAACTTATGTCAGCAGAGATACACACTCCAAAAACTGTTAAGCAGTAGAGCTGAGCGAACAGTAAAATATTCAATATTCGTTATTCGTTTCGAATAGCAGCTCAATATTCCACTATTCGATCGAATATCGAACCCCATTATAGTCTATGGGGGAAAATGCTTCGTTTCAGGGGATCCCACCATTCGACTCAGGAGGGTCACCAAGTCCACTATGACACCTCAGTAAATGATGCCAACACCTCTGCAATGCAACTGGGACAGCAGGGGAAGCATGCCTGGGGGCATCTAACATGCCCAAGTCACTGTTTTACCCCAACATCACAGCCTATCAACTACACACTTTCCACACTGAAAAAACCCTCTATCAAAGTGGGAAAATACCTGGAAACCTTCTTTCTTCCCCAAATGGATGGACACAAGACCAAATTTAAAAACAAACATTAACAAGCACTCCTTTAAATCACGTTGCCCATGACAATCACAGATGGAATGGGCAATGGGAAATCCTACAGTACCCACCCTGAACTGTCATTGTGGGTGTGTGTGTGTGTGTGTGTGTGTGTGTGTGTGTGATGTGGTAAGACCTTCCAAAATTCACTTTTATGGCCCTTAACATAAGCCCTTCAAAATCAAGTTAGAGGCCCTTAAGCTGAGCTACCAGCAGAGATCGAGGCCCTTGAGGTGACTTCAGCCTTTTTCCTGCAGAGTTTTAAGCCCTTTAACATAGTTCAGCCTTGCACCAGCAGAGATTTGTTGGTCCTTTGGGTGAGTTGAGCCTTTAAACAGCAGAGATTTAGTTTTTGGCCCTTAGGGTGAGTAGAGCCTTTAAACAGCAGTGTTTTTGTCCCTTGGAGTGAGCAGAGTTTGGGGGAATCAGGATGGATTCAGACTCTAACCAGCAGAGTTGGGGGGAATCAGGGTGGATTGACACTCTAACCAGCAGAGTATGGGGGAATCAGGGCGCATTGAGACTCTAACTAGCAGAGTTGGGGGGAATCAGGGTGGATTGAGACTCTACCCACAGAGTTGGGGGTGAATCAGGGTGGATTGAGACTCTAACCAGCAGATTTGGGGAGAATCAGGGTGGATTGAGCCTAGTAGGATAAGAATTGTGCAACGCTGAAGGTGGAGGAGTATGAGGAGGAGGAGGAATTGTAGAGGGTGAGCACACACATGCAACTTCATGTCGGGGTGCTTGACACCGGTGGACATGAAAATGATGGGTCTATCCAGTGGCTGTTCATTTTTATGAGCGCCAGCCGGTCAGCACTGTTAGCTGACAGCCGGCTGTGCTTATCCATAATTATGCTACCGGCAGCGCTGAAGACCCTTTCCAAAAGCACGCTGGTGACAGGGCAGGAAAGGACCTTCAATGCGTACAGCGCAAGTTCCAGCCACAAATCTAACTTGGAGACCCAATAAGTATAGGCCGCAGAGGGATCGGAGAGAACAGGGTTGGTGTCGGCCAGGTACTCCCGCAACATGCACCTATACTTATCCCTCCTGGTGACACTAGGCCCCTCAGTGGTGGTACTTTGGCCACGGGGTGCCATTAACATGTCCCAGACCTTGGAGAGTGTGCCCCTGCCGGGTGTGGACCGGATGACAGTTTGTCGCCTGTTGGAGGAACTCTCCTGTGTGCCGCCAATGACAGTTGATGGAAACATGTCCATCATATTCTGCACCAGTTGCTTGTGGCAATCACTCATGCGACTGTCCCTCCCCTCTACTGGAATAAAATTACAAACATAATTTTTATACCGGGGGTCGAGGATTGCAAAAATCCAGTAGTAGTTGTCTCCAGGATTTTGGCAATGCGTTTGAAATGAGGTAGACCGCCCCAGATTGTGACCCAGTCCCTGCCTCAACTACATTCACCCAGTGTGCCGTCAGTGAAATGTAGCATCCTTGTCCGCATGCAGCGGTGGTCAAGTGGACCTTTGTACAAATCGCAGAACTTAGGGCCCGCCGGATGTTGCGTGACATGTGCTGGTGCAAGGACGGCACACCGGGAGAAGTAGTGATGTCTAGGGACCACATTGTGAGATGCCACACTTGCCATCAGGTCACGGAAGGCCTGAGTTTACTGTTAAATATTATATATTTACAATATTCTCTAGCAGACATGGGGTTAACACTCTACTGACATCATATCTGCTATATTCTGGGAACATGGGTGCGGTTAGAGTACACCATAGTAGAAATCTCCTTACATAGCAGCAAGATGGAAGGTAACACCCACTCTCATGAATATAAATGAGTAAGAAATACACATGTTTGGGGGTCTGTCTTTGGGGAAGACCAGGGGAAGACCAGGAGGTCTGTCTTTGGGAACACCAGGGTGGGTGGTCCAGGCAGATGGACATCCATGGATGTCGTAACCAGCCCAAGTCCACCAACCAGATGACAAGCATGAACCAAGCTGTAACTACAAGATATCCAGATGATTTAACTTCTCTGAAGATGTAAGCTATTGACAATTGACTGATATTTGTGTTATTTGGACATTTTCCCTGTTCCTGTGTTTTCCTTCAAGATATTAATAAACCTCTACACTGATTTATAACAAGCTGACTTCTTCCTATCGTGGATATGGCCTACAACACGTGACACAAGTCTATCCCACAATTTCAAGGATATTTAACAGTGGACACAAGTCTCACCGGCAAATACAAGATATGTAACATTTACACAAGCTGGAACGGCAACATCTCCTGGGCCAGCAGTTTGGAGATGTACGCGTTTAAGGCTTGTGCATGGGGGTGGGTAGCGTTGTATTTTCGCCTGCGCTCAAAAGTCTGGGAGATGGTTGGTTGTTTTGAGGAGGCGCATGATGGTACAGGAGAAGGAGATAAGGCAGGAGAAGGAGGTAAGGCAGGAGAAGGAGGTAAGGCAGGAGAAGGAGCTGAGGCAGGAGAAGGGGAGGATGAGGGAGAAGTCTCCAAAGTGGCGGAGGCAGATGTGGAGGTTTCCTGACTGCTGGTCTGGACTGCAGCGCCAGCACTGGCAACGGTGGGAGAGGCAGTGGCGGCAATGCCGGACGGCGATTGTCCTGCATTTGCTCTCTGCCACTGAGCCCAGTGCTTGCCTTCCAAATGACGGCACATGGCAGTGGTTGTAAGGTTGCTCTTTTCAGAGCCCCTACTCAGTTTGCAGTTGCAGAGTGTGCAAACGGCACTATACTTGTCCGCAGCACATACATTAAAAAAAATTCCACACCACCGAAGACCTTGGCCTCAATGGGGGAGTTTTTCTAGGCTGGCTGAAAGAGGTAACATGTTGGGCCCTGCTGGCTGTGGCCTGGCTTCGGTGAAGCAACTGTCCTCTGCCTCTGGACATGCCTCTACCTGTAGCCACCCTCTTTGGTGCTGCACTTCCCTCCACATCTCCACTGCTCTCCCCGCTTGACATCTGCCCTGTCCAGGTTGGGTCAGTGTCCTCGTCGTCCACTTCCTCCTCGTACAATTCATCTGATGGCTCCTCCTCTTTCGCACCGACGACGGCAACAGGCTGCCCTGATGGCAACTGTATGTTGTCATCGTCGTCACTGAGGGCCGATTGCTGGTCAACAAGAGCAACAGGAAATAACGGATGCTCCAGTGTTTGTGCATCAGGCAACTCATCTGTTATCTCTGGTGATTCAGGTCGTGGTGGGACAGAGAGAGGGGCAGTGAATGGAGTCAAAAACAGCTCCTGGGAGGTGGGAAAGGTGGGATTAGGGTGGTAGGAAGATTGGGCATGTTGTGAGGAAGGAGGACCAGACTGTTGGGTAGGAGCAGGAGTTGAGGCAGAGGCTGACTGGCTGGTGGAGAATGTGCTGGGAGCATTGTCCGCCAGCCATTGTAACACCTGTTCCTGGTGCTCGGGCCTAGTTAGGTTTGTACCCTGCACCCTACTTAATGTGGCCATCAAGCAGGGGACTGTGGGGAAGCGCAATGCTTGCTGCCGCAGAACTGTAGGCACAGTAGACGCTGTTGGTTGAGCGCAGTCTTGTTCCACATCTGCATTTCCACACCCCTGTCCTCATCCTCGTCCCCTTGCGCTAACCTTGCTCATTTTGGATGTATACTAATTCCCTTTTTTATGGTCTATACACCCCTAATAAAAGCTGTTTGACAGGTTTATCAGCAACAAGTAGCTGCTAGGAATGCCTGCAATTTGGTGTATGGACACCCCAAAATAAAAGCTGTTTGACAGTATATAGCAAGAAGTCAATGCTTTGTGTTCCTGCTATTTTGTGGCTGGTGGACAGCCAAAATAAAAGCTGTTTGACAGGTGTATAAGCAACAAGTAACTGCAATTTGGTGTGCGGACACCCAAAAAAAAAGTTTGACAGTATATAGCAAGAACTCTATACTCCTCTCCCTTTAGTATATAGTTCTGAAAAGAGCTGTTGTTTTTCTTCCGTTTTTCCCTGCCTACTACAAGCTAATGCCTATCTAGCCCTCTGCAGTTATGTCTCTCTCCCTATCTCTGACCGCAAAAATGGCGAATATGTCGGCGGCCGTTCTTATAAATGGAAGGTCACATGTTTTTGGCAGCCAATGGGTTTTTTTTAAAAAAAAAATTTAACTGCCTCCGTTGTCGTAGTTCCTGTCCCACCTCCCCTGAGCAGTTATTGGTGCAAAAAAAGCGCCAGGGAAGGCGGGAGGGGATACAAATTTTTACTACGTGTGCGGTCTGGTATTCAATTAGAATCGATACCTCGAATGGCCTGATATTCGATCAAATAGCTACTCGATTGAACGGTGTTCGCTCATCTCTATTAAGCGGGTATCCCGGGCAAACAGCTTTTGGAGCGCTCATCTCTGATACAAGTCGGGCACAACATATTATGCACTAAAATGACATATTCCTGGAACAATTGTCATTTTCACCTCTCACAATCAGCTTTGTATTCATTTATGGATAATAAGTTATAGCAACACTTGGGAGTTAAAAATGCTGTCTGTACCCCTGCATAAATCCTTCAGGGGTGTAGTTTCCAAAATAAGGTCTCATATCAGGGGATTCCACTTTACTGGCGTTTCAGCTCTGCAAAAGCGTCATGGCATCCAAAAACCAAACCGTCCATGCTCCAAAACAAAAATAACCCTTCTTCCCTTCTGTGTCTGGCTGTGCTCTAATAACAGTTTATACCCACATATGACATTACATACATTATCCTGGGTACACCAGTGTCTTACATGAGGCATAAACTGCAGTTCAGGCACACAGCAGGACGCAGATGTGAAGGGGCGCTATGCGGCTTTCGAAGCGCAGATACAGATGTTTGGTATCTGGATGTCATGTCATGTTTGAGAGACTGTAAGGTACCAGAAAAGTGGATTCCCCAAAGGAGTGACCCCATTTTGAAAACTACACCCCTCAATTTATCAGGGGGTGTAGTGAATATTAGCATCCCAGACGTGACTGCACAGCAGATGTTGAAGAGGGAATACATAATCTGAGTGGAGTAATTGCAAACACCAAATTCCCTACTATGTCCCAGTAGCTCCTATGATTGGAGGAGTCAGTCTGGGGGTTACTTTGGGGGTTACTTCGGGTGTCTTTTCCCTCATAAACTCTAAGTGTGGGGTGTCCCCTGATATAAGCTCGCATAGCTTATACAGTCCTGACGCAGCCAGTTGTATTCTATTGATTTGGCGATTTTGGGGGTTTCTTGTCTTCACATTGCTAGATGCTATATTTTCTTTATTTTTCTGGTGACGTGGCCATATAAAGGCTTGTTGTTTTCGGGATGAGATGCATATTGTAATGACACGATTTTTGTTGCCTACAACTTATTGAATATATTTTATTAACACCGTAGGGCTTTACAGTCAGAAGGGCGTTTCTGACACTTAGCCAGGGTCGCCCTTCTGCCCAGCAGCGCCTATTGCACTGCACAGTGTGAGCGGGGAGGAACGCCCCCTCCCTCTGCTCACACAGCTCATCCATAGACGAGTATTATCAGGAGGGGAGGGAGCGTTCCTCCCCAGTCTTAGAGCACAGCGCGATAGGCGCTGCTGGGCAGAAGGGCATCCCTGGCTAAGTGTCAGAAACGCCTTTCTGACTGTAAAGCCCTACGGTACCGGGACTGATAGCGCTTTACACCGGGCACAGATGGGGAAAGCCGACAGTGCGCTGAATTCAGCGCACTGTCAGCTTTCCAGCAGTATACAAAACTGCATGTGCCCGATCTGATGAAAGGTCCTCTTTAAGGGAATGTTAAAAAGGGTGGTTAGCAAAGATGGAAAAGATTGGGATTGTTTGCTGCCATATCTAATGTTTGCAATCTGACAGGTACCTCAGTTCTCCACAGGTTTCGCTCTGTTCAAATTAGTGTATAGTAGAAACCCAAGGGGGTTCTTGGATATTGCTAAAGAAACTTGGGAACAGGAACAAACTTCATGCCAATTGAGAAAGAGCATATGGAGCAGGCCAGTTGGCTTAAGGCCACGTTTATAACAGGAAGGCTCAGGTCTGAACCTTAATCCCAGGTGATCGGGTTTTAGTGCTTGTGCCCACAGTAAAGAGTAAAATTCTAGCCAAGTGGCAAGGCCCATATGAAATAATTAAAAAAGTGGGTGATGTAAACTACAAGGTTTTCCAGCCAGGCAGGAGAAAACCTGAACAGATATATCATGTGAATTTGTTAAAATTCAGAGCGTCGATGGTCTGAGTGGAGGTCGCAGTGGTAAGCATTAATTACACATTCATTCTTGGGCAGTCATTTTGTATATGCAAGCTTAGTATATGGGTGTATAGCATTACATGGATGTTCTTGTGTCTGCATTGTATACAATTCACTCATCTGTCTTATATATGTACAATATACAATATACAGTACATGTACATTGTTTGTTATTCATGCCTGCTATTTAACTCAGATACTATATCTATTAATTTTTATTTGGTTGTTATTGGGTAGAGACATATCATGTTGAGTACAGCCATTTGTTATATCTATGTTTACAGGATTATAATTGCACCATATGTATATGCATTGGTGACTACTATACTTCTATGATTTTGAGCATGTTTCATGTGCATTATATGTTTGATAGTATATATTGTGCTGCACTGGGCCCTTCATCAAGGTATCAATGCAGTTGATTTTTTCTTAATTGATTTTAATGAGTGTCTTGTTTTCTCTAATTTTTGTAATAATAAAATATATTTATGATTAAATTACTTCATTGTCCATGATATTGTGTGTTATTCAATACGGATACCAGATAGGTTCATATGTGCTGAATTTGTTAAAACCCTGGAAGGACAGGGAATCCTTGTCCACCATAAGAACCCCTAAAGAGGTTACAGCAAAAGCAGGAGGTGTGCTTAGTAAGCATTGTCCTGAGGTACAAATAACTGAGACACTATCTAGGGTACAGGCATAGGAAACAAAATAATTAACACAGAGAAATACTGATGTATTTTCAGAGTTACCTGGACATACCAATCTGATAGAGCATGACAATGTCACAGAACTGCAGGTATGGGTCAATCTAAACTTCTACTGAGTACCTGAAGCTCATAGACAGGCTATGACCAAAGAGGTCAACGATGTGTTAGCCCTTGGGGTGATTGAAGAGTCTAAGTGCCCTCGGTCAAATCCAATTGTCCTGATTTCCAAACCCAACGTACAATCAGATTGTGTAATGATTTTTGTAAATTGAATTAAAATTCCAAGTTTGATGCTTACCCAATGCCAAGAGTAGATAAACTGATCAAAAAGTTCGGAACTACCAGGTATTTCTCTACTCTTGATTTAACAAAAGGGTAGTGGCAGGTAAGCCCGGTATTTGGGATACACAATAGGAATGGGGATAATAAAACCCCAGGTAAATAAAGTAAAGGCTATTCAGAGTTGGCCCCGTACTTTGAGTAAGAAGCAAGTGAGGGCTTTCCTGGGAAATGTGGAGTTTATAATTATAAAAGAGATAAAATTAGTCCTATGTCAGCAACCAGTCTCGATTACTCCTACAAAAGAGTTTGTGGTACAGACTGATGCCTGTGATGTAGGGTTAGGTGCAGTTCTTCCACAAGTAATTAAAGGTGAGGAACATCCAGTCACTTACTTAAGTCGAAAACTTACACCTGCAGAAAATAATTACAGTATTGTGGAAAGGGAGTGTTTGGCCATCTAATGGGCCCTGGAGTCTTTACGTTATTACTTACTGGGCCGAAATTTTAGGCCAAGTCACTAGATGGTTCTTCACCCTACAAAATTTTTAATTTAATGTAGAGCACCTATCTGGTAGGTTGCAGGAGAATGCAGATGCTCTGTTCAGGGCAGACTGTCTGGTGGTGAAAGGTGTCTTCCCCATAGGTTTGAACAAAGGGGGAAGGCATGTGAGAAGGTGACTGGAAAAATTCTCAAAGGTCACTATATCTCCCCCAGATTCTTCACTTATGTATGGCAACACAGGTAGCTAACAATACCTTAGCTGTCTAAGTCTAAAGCTGTCTTGTTCTGTTAACCTTTTCTTATCCTACTAGGTAGAAGCCTTCTAGCACAGGTGGGAACTTGGCCTAATTAAAGTCCTGCAAAAGGGTTTGGTCCTCAGTTCTGAGCAGATCCTGGGTAGAGAGGAAGTGCTGGGTCTGTCTTTAAACCCTGAGAGTCTGGTGAGATGATACTGTGCTACTTTGTTTTGTTTGTGTGGTTGGTAGAAAGCCACACATATAACTAGTTTTCTGTTACTGTTTAGTTAGAGCTTTTAGAGCTTGGGTGAGCAGGTTTTGTTTTGCCTTTATTTTGCTTATCCTGTTCCTGACATAAAGGTTTATTTATTTTGCTGTTTTTTTAAATAAACTTGTTTTTGTTGCAAGATTTGTGTCCCTGTTTCTGACTGTTTGGGTCCGCACCACTGCTTCTACTAAGCTACCTTCCCCACAATATACAGTATATATAAGGGTGTGTTCACATGATGTAAAATGGAGTGCAAGCTGGCATGTATACGCATGTCAGCATTTTGCGCGCTCAAAAAGATCCCATTGATTTCAATGGGAGTTACGAGCGTATACGCCACGTTATTTTGTGCCCGTAATTTTGCGGCCACCACCCTTAACTGTCATTCGGGAAGTTTGTGTGTGTGTGTGTGATGTGGTAAGACCTTCCCAAATTCACTGTTCTGGCCCTTAACCTGAGACTTTCCAAATTAAGTTGCAGGCCCTTAAAGAGGACCTTTCATCAGATCGGGCACATGCAGTTTTATATACTGCTGGAAAGCTGACAGTGCGCTGAATTCAGCGCACTATCGGCTTTCCCGATCTGCGCCCGGTGTAAAGCGTTATCGGTCCCGGTAAAGAAGCGCTTTACAGTCAGAAGGGCGTTTCTGACACTTAGCCAGGGAAGCCCTTCTGCCCAGCAGCGCCTATCGAGCTGTACTGTGTGAGCGGGGAGGAACGCCCCCTCCCCTCCTGATAACACTCGTCTATGGACGAGCTGTGTGAGCAGAGGGAGGGGGCGTTCCTCCCCGCTCACACTCTACAGCGCGGTAGGCGCTGCTGGGCAGAAGGGCGTCCCTGGCTAACTGTCAGAAACGCCCTTCTGACTGTAAAGCGCTACTACTACACCGGGCACAGATCGGGAAAGCCGATAGTGCGCTGAATTCAGCGCACTGTCAGCTTTCCAGCAGTATATAAAACTGCCTGTGCCCGATCTGATGAAAGGTCCTCTTTAAGCTGAGCTACTAGTAGAGATTGAGGCCCTTCAGGTGACTTCAGCCTTTTACCTGCACAGTTTTAGGCCCTTTAACTTAGTTCAGCCTTGCACCAGCAGAGATTTGTTGGTCATTTGAGTGAGTTGAGCCTTTAAACAGCAGAGATTTAGTTTTTGGCCCTTAGAGTGAGTAGAGAACCTTAAACAGCAGTGTTTTTGGCCCTTAGAGTGAGTAGAGCCTTGCACCAGCAGAGATTTTAACCCTTAAAGTGAGTAGAGCCTTTAAACAGCAGTGTTTTTAGCCCTTGGAGTGAGTAGAGCCTTTACACAGCAGTGTTTTTTGGCCCATGGAGTGAGTTGAGCCTCTAACCAGCAGAGTTTTTGGCCCTTGTAGTGAGTAGAGCCTTGCACCAGCAGAGTTTTTGGCCCTTGGAGTGAGTAGAGCCTTTGATCAGCAGTGTTTTTGGCCCTTGGAGTGAGTAGAGCCTTTAAACAGCAGTGTTTTTGGCCCTTGTAGTGAGTAGAGCCTTGCACCAGCAGTGTTTTTGGCCCTTGGAGTGAGTAGAGCCTTGCACCAGCAGAGTTTTTGGCCCTTGGAGTGAGTAGAGCCTTTAAACAGCAGTGTTTTTGGCCCTTGGAGTGAGTACAGCCTTCAAACAGCAGTGTTTTTGGCCCTTGGAGTGAGTAGAGCCTTTAAACAGCAGTGTTTTTGGTCCTTGGAGTGAGTAGAGCCCTTAAAAAGCAGTGTTTTGGCCCTTGGAGTGAGTAGAGCCCTTAAAATGCAGTGTTTTGGCCCTTGGAGTGAGTACAGCCTTGCACCAGCAGTGTTTTTGGCCATTGGAGTGAGTAGAGCCTTTAAACAGCAGTGTTTTTGGCCCTTGGAGTGAGTAGAGCCTTGCACCAGCAGTGTTTTTGGCCCTTGGAGTGAGTAGAGACTTACACAAGCAGTGTTTTGGCCCTTGGAGTGAGTAGAGCCTTTACACAGCAGTGTTTTTGGCCCTTGGAGTAAGTAGAGCATTTAAACAGCAGTGTCTTTGGCCCTTGGAGTGAGTAGAGCCTTGCACCAGCAGAGTTTTTGGCCTTTAGAGTCAGTAGAGCCCTTAAAAAGCAGTGTTTTTGGCCCTTGGAGTGAGTAGAGCCTTTAAACAGCAGTGTTTTTGGCCCTTGGAGTGAGTAGAGCCTTGCACCAGCAGTGTTTTTGGCCCTTGGAGTGAGTAGAGCCTTTAAACAGCAGTGTTTTTGGCCCTTGGAGTGAGTAGAGACTTACACAAGCAGTGTTTTTGGCCCTTGGAGTTAGTAGAGCCTCTAACCAGCACAGTTTTTGGCCCTTGGAGTGAGTAGATCCCTTAAAAAGCAGTGTTTTTGGCCCTTGGAGTGAGTAGAGCCTTTAAACAACAGTGTTTTTGGCCCTTGGAGTGAGTAGAGCCTTTAAACAGCAGTGTTTTTTGCCCTTGGAGTAGAGCCTTGCACCAGCAGTGTTTTTGGCCCTTGTAGTGAGTAGAGCCTTGCATCAGCAGTATTTTTGGCCCTTGGAGTGAGTAGAGCCTTTAAACAGCAGTGGTTTTTGCCATTAGAGTGAGTAGAGCCTTTAAACAGCAGTGTTTTTGGCCCTTGGAGTGAGTAGAGCCTTGCACCAGCAGAGTTTTTGGCTCTTGGAGTGAGTAAAGCCCTTAAAAAGCAGTGTTTTTGGCCCTTGGAGTGAGTAGAGCCCTTAACCTCTTCAAGACCGAGCCTAAAAGTACCTAAATGACCAGACCTCATTTTTCAAATCTGACGTGTCACTTTATGTGGTAATAACTTATCATGGTGATTCTGAGATTGTTTTCTCGTGACACATTGTACTTCGTGTCAGTGGTACATTTTGGTCGATATGTTTTGTCTTTTATTATGGAAAAATAGGAAATTTGGTGAAAATTTTGAAAAAAATGCAGTTTTCAAACTTTGAAATTGCATGCCTTTCATGTAGAATGTCATACTACCCAAACTACTTCATAAATTTAATTCCCCATGTCTCTGCTTTATATTGGCATCAAACTTTAATTGCCCTTTCATTTTTTTCAGATGTTATAAGGCTTAAAAGTCATGCAGTAATTTTCCAAATTTGTAAGAATCTTTCCAACACACTTTTTTCAAGGGACTAGTTCAGTTCTGAAGGGGTCTGGAAAGGCCTCTCTAATAGAAACCCCCATAGAACACCCCATTCTAAAAACTTCACTCCTGGAAGAATTCAAAACTGCATTTAGGAAGTTTAACCCTTTCAGCATTTCACAGCAATTAAAACAAAATAGAGGTCAAATTTACAATTTCAATTTTTTTTCACTAATATATTCATTTAGCCCTAGAATTTACATATTCACAACGTGATAAAGAAGAAAACGCATTCTAAATTCTATTAAGCAATTTCCCCCAAGTATGAAACTGTCCCATGTGAGAATGTTAAATGATGTATGGGCACACTGTAGGGTCCAGAACAGATATAATGTCACTTTAGCCCCCAATTTTTCATCTTCAAAAGGGGTAAAGGAGAAATTGCAATCCACATATTGCTACACAATTTCTACTGAATGCAACAATACCCCATATGTTCTGGTATACTGATATATGGACACATGGGAGTGCTCAGAACGGAAAGAGCGCTAATTGGGTTTTGGAGGCCAGATTTTGCTGGAATCATTATCAGGCATTATGTTCCATTTGCAGAGCCTTCAAGGTGCGCAAATAGTAGAAATCTCCAAATTGTGACCCCATTTTAGAAACTAGACCCCTTGAGTTATTCATTGAGGGGTATAGTGAGTATTTTGACTCCATAGGTTTTGAAAAAATTTGCGTCAAACAAAAATTTTTTTACACAAAAGTGTCATTTAAAAGGCAGTTTTTTTCCCCCATAACGAATGAAAATGAAGAAAAACACCCCAAAATAGAGGACCCCATTTCTGCTGTGTTCAAAAATGTATACTTTGTGGCCTTAATGTATGGACGCACGTTAGGGCCCAAAAAGAAGGGAGCACCAACTGGATTTCAAGACACAATTTTTGCTTCAAAATGTTTCAGGCCCATTGCACATTCACACAAGATTTGAGTTACCAAAACAATTGAAACGCCCCATAAATTACCCCATTTTATAAACTAGACCCCTTAAGGTATTCATTGAGGGGTATAGTGAGTATTTTGACCCTATAGCCGTTTCATAGTTTTTACTAACATTGGGATGTGTAGGTTAAAAATTACTAAAATGTCCCTTTATCTCCAAAGTTTTTATTTTCACAAGGGGTTAAAAGAGAAAAAGCCACACAATGTTTGTTACAAAATTTCTCCTGAACACGGAAATACCCCATATGTGGCCATAATCTGCTGTATGGTTATATGGTGGGGCTCAGAATGGAAAGAGTGCTATTTGGCTTTTAGAGGGCAGATTTTGCTGGAATAGTTTTCAGGTGCAATGTCGCATTAACTGAGCCCCTAAAGTATCAATACAATGGAAACCCCTCAAAAGTGACCCCATTTTAAAAACTACACCCATCAAGGAATGTAACAAGATGTATTATCATTTCGAGCCTAAAAATGCTTCCCAAAAATTAATGTACAAAATGAAAATTTAAATTTTTAAAGAAATCTGCCATTTCGGTGCCAATACATTGCACCCACTTTGTGTTGTCAGAGACCTGCACTCCTAAAACTGTTAAGTAGGCCATCCCGGGGGTCAAAAAATTATATATGTAGGTGTAAACTGTTGCTTGGGCACACAGCAGGGCTCAGAAGGGAAGGAGCACTGCACTTTTTAGCTTTTGGGGTGCAGATTTAGAGGGACTTTCTCGGCGCAATTTTTTTTTATTGTAGAGCCCTGGAGGCGACAGTAAACTGGAATTCCCCAAGAAGTGACCCCATTTTGTAGGGGAATTTTTAGGGTCTCTGCAAATGTGATATGGTGTCCAAAAACGAAGAATCTAAATCTGAACTCCAAAGGCCACATATCGCTCCTTCACATCTGCGCCCTGCTGTGTACCCAAATGGCGGTGTATGCCCACATGTATGACACTGGTGTACCCCGGATAACGTACGTAATGCCATATGTGGGTAGAAATGGCTGTTTGGGTACAGAAGGAAAGGAGCGCAATTTTGGTTTTTGGAGCACAGTTTGGTTTTAGGACACCATGTACTTTTGCAATTGAATTGTCAATAAAGTGGAATCCGCAGACATGTCACTGCATTTTGGACACTACCCCACTGATGGGATTTATCAAGTGGCGTAGCGAGCATTTTTAACCCTTGAGTGTTGCATTTATTTAGTTTCCAAAAATGAATGCGCAGCTGATAATGAGAAGTTAAAAATGAAATTTTTCCAGAGATTTGCCATTTCAGTGCCCGATATGTTGTGCCCAACTTATGTCAGCAGAGATACACATTCCAAAAACTGTTAAGTGGGTATCCCGGGCACAACAGCTTTCAGAGCGTTCATCTCTGATACAAGTCGGGCACAATATATCACGCACTGAAATGCCAGATTCCTGGAAAAAATTGTTATTTTTACCTTTCACAATCAGCTGCGTATTCATTTATGGATAATAAGTTATAGCAACACTTAGGGGTTAAAAATGCTCTCTGTACCCCTGGATAAATCCTTCAGGGGTTTAGTTTCCAAAATAAGGTCACATATCAGGGGATTCCACTTGTGTTGTGGCATCCAAAAACCAAAACCGTCCGTGCTCCAAAAACCAAACAACCCTATTGTGTCCGGCTGTGCCCTTATATCAGTTTATACCCACATATTGCATTACGTACGGCATCCCGGGTACACCAGTGTCATACATGTGGCATACATGTGGCATAAACTGCAGTTTGGGCACACAGCAGGGCGCAGAAGGGAAGGAGCACGATGCAGCTTTTGGAGTACAGATTCAGATGTTTGGTATCTGGACGCCATGTCATGTTTGTAGAGCCTGTAAGGTACCAGAAAAGTGGATTCCCCAAAGGAGTGACCCCATTTTGAAAACTGCACCCCTCAAAGAATTTATCAGGGGGTGTAGTGAGTATTAGTATCCCAGACATAACTGCACAGCAGATGGCAAAGAGGGAATATGTAAACTGTACAGAAGACATTGCAAACACCACATTCCCTACTATGTCCCAGTAGCTCCTATGATTGGGGGAGTCACTCTGGGGGTCACTTTGGGGGTCATTTCTGTGTCTGTTCCTTCATAAGCTGTAAATCTGGGGTGTCCCCTGATATCAGCTTGCACAGCTTATATATTCCCTTCCTGACACAGCCAGTTGTGCTCTAATGATTTGGTGATTTTGTTTTTTTTGTCTTCACATTGCTAGATGCTATATTTTCTATATTTTCCTGGTGACGCGGCCATATAAGGGCTTTTTGTTTGTGGGATGAGATGCATTTTGTAATGACACCATTTTTGGGTGCCTACAATTCTTGGAATACATTTTATTAACTTTTTTTGCTGGATTTAAAAAAATAAAATCAATTCTGGCATTGCGTTTTACCTTGTAAATTTTTCGCCATTAAGCGTACCTTATAAGTAATATGTGACCTTTATTCTGCGGATCGGTACGGTTACAGCGATACCTCATTTATATTTTTTTATGCGATACTAATTCTGCAGAACAAAAACATTTGGGGACAAAGTGATTTTTGCATCGCCATCTTCTGAGAGGCGTAACATTTTTATTTTCAGTTTACAGCATTGATTGAGGGCTTATTTTTTGCGGGACAACCTGTGCTTTTTATTGGTACTGTTGCGGGGTACATATGACTTTTTGATCACTTATTATAGCATATTTTCTTAGGTGAGATGGCGAAAAATGACTACTTCCGACGGGTTTTTTCATTTTTTTTTTTTCCGACGTTCACAATGTACATTAAATAATGTTTCCGTTTTTTTGTACAGAATGTTACGGATACGACGAAATATGCATTGTTTTTATTAATTTTTAGGTTTTTTTTATATAATTCATTTTATATAGAATAAAAAGGAATTTTGGGGGCTTTATCCTATTAATATTATAAATGTGAAAGTTTGTGAGTTTGTGTGTTTGGATGTTTGTGTGTTCGGATGTTTGTTCCTCAATCACAGCCAAACGGCTGAACGGATTGGGTGGAAATTTCACACACACCTACATAATTCCCACAAAATACGAATAGGCTACTTTTAATGTGGGTCACTCACCCCAAATCGCCACCATCACCCTCCAAAGACCCCTCTGCCTCGGCTATAGAAGCTGGCATTGTGCCAGCCCAGGTCTTTCCACGCACCTCCTATTCCTCCTATTGGTGCATGGCAATGTGTGGGCGGGCTAGGGAGCCAGCACTGCAGCACCATACGTTGCCGGCAAAGTGTGGGCGGGCCGATTGACCAGGAAGACCATAATCAACATGGCGGCAGCCCACATGCTCCAGCCGCCGCTGCCACCCCAGCCTGCCTACACACTGCCAGCATGCCGGCCGGCTAAACAGGACTGGCAGATGTTGCGGACTACACACCGTACAGGTGTGTCCAGCGGGGTGGGGGGTGTCCGGTGTCCGCAACGATCCTCTACCGGTGCGTGGGCGCTGTTCCTTCTCCGCGTCGGCACCCGGACCAAGCTCCGGGGCCGGTGTCATGTTCCTATGCCAGCCGGGAGCCTTGCGCAGGGCCCCCGTCCTGTCGGTCTTTTGCTCCTACTGCAGCCTAGGCTACGTAACCTGCAGTAGAAGCGCTGGTATAGCTTAGCATAAAACCAGCGCTTCTACTACAGGCTACGTGCAATAGGCTGCAGTAGGAGCAAAAGACCGACAGCCCAGGGACCCTGCGCACACCTCCCGGCTGCCATAGGAACATGATGCCAGCCCCGCAGCTCCAATCGGAGAATATTGAACACGGTGTTAGCTATAACATATAGCTTACACCTGCTCACGATGCCGCCCGCAGGCGGGCGGCATCTCATGTCAGGGAAAGTTTGTTACTGCAACAAACTTTCCATGGACTGAGACTCTAACCAGCAGAGTTGGGGGGAATCAGGGTGGACTGAGACTCTAACCAGCAGAGTTTGGGGGAATCAGGGTGGACTGAGACTCTAACCAGCAGAGTTGGGGGGAATCAGGGTGGACTGAGACTCTAACCAGCAGAGTTGGGGGGAATCAGGGTGGACTGAGACTCTAACCAGCAGAGTTGGGGGGAATCAGGGTGGATTGAGACTATAACCAGCAGAGTTGGGGGGAATCAGGGTGGATTGAGCCTAGTAAGAGAACACTTGTGTAACGCTGATGGTGGAGTAGTAGTGTAAGGAGGAATTGTAGAGGGTGAGCACACACATGAAACTTCATGTCAGGGTGCTTGACACTGCTGGACATGAAAATGATGGGTCTATCCAGTGGCTGTTCATTTTGATCAGCGTCAGCCAGTCAGATGCCACCAGCTGCGCTGAAGTCATTTTCGGATAGCACGCTGGCATCAAGGCAGGAAAGGACCTCAATGCGTAGAGCGCAAGTTCCAGCCACAAATCCAACTTGGAGACCCACTAAATGTAGGGCGCAGAGGGATCAGAGAGGACAGGGCTGGGGTCGGCCAGGTACTCCCGCAACATGCATCTATACTTGTCCCTCCTGGTGACACTAGGCCCCTCAGTGGCGGTAGTTTGGCCAGGGGGTGCCATTAACGTGTCCCAGACCTTGGAGAGTGTGCCCCTGGTGGGTGTGGACCGGATGGCAGTTGTTAGCCTGTTGGAGGAATTAGTCTGGCAACATGGGCGAGTTTTGCATGAGTGGCTAGTACACAGAAAATCTTTGGCCTTGCTGCCTCTGGACATGCCTCTGACTCTAGCCACCTTTTTTGTTGCTGTGCTTGCATCCACATTTACATTGCTTTCACCCCTAGACATCACCCCAGTCCATGCCTCTGCCTGTAGCCACCTTTTTTTTCTGCTTAGCTTGCCTCCACATCTACACTGCTTTCCCTGCTATACATCACCCCTGTCTATTTAGGGTCGGTGGCCTCGTCGTCCACCAACTCCTCTTCCAATTGCTCACTCTCCTCTTACAGTAAACTGCACATGACAACAGCATGCCCTGATGGCAACTGTGTCTCATCATTATCACTGAGGACAGAAAATGCTGGTTGTGGGTCCACAACCACAAAATCACCAGGTGATGGTGATGCTCCAGTGTTTGGGCATAATTACACACAAAGTCGTCTGGTAGCTCCTGGGATTTGGGAAGTGCTTCAACAGAGGGAGAGACAGTAAAAGGACCCGAAAAGAGATCCTGGGTGAGGGCAAGGGTGGGATGACTCTGTTAGTAAGATTGGGCATGTTGGGAGGAAGAAGGGGCAGACTCTTGGGTATGAACATGACTGCAGGTAGTGGCTGACTGCCTGGTGGAAAAGCAGCTGGAAGCATTATCCGCTAGCCATTGTAACACCTGTTCCTGGTGCTCGGGCCTGGTCTGCGTTGTACCCTGCACCCTGTTTAATGCAGCTGTCATCTCAGGAATTGTGATGAGCGCATGCTAATCTTTCTTGTCCAATGGAAAGGATGGGATAGGATTTCACATAAGTCTGCCACCCATGGAAACTCATGGTCCAGAAACTGAGGGAACTGACTTTGATGAACCCTTGGGTTTTGTAGATGGAACTCCATCAAAGGTCTCTGCTGCTTACACACCCTGCTCAACATATGGTAACTAGGGTTCCAGCATGTGGTGACCTCGCACAACAGCCGTGCTTCAGGCAGTGTTGCTGTTGTAGGTGTTGCTGGAGTGTATTGAGGCTAGCACCAGGTACTGTAGACTTGTCAAAGTTGGAGCACAAGCACCGCACTTTAACCAATAGCTTGTGAAAATTGGGGTAAGTTGTTAGAAACTGTTGCACCAATAATTTGAAAACGTGGGCCATATGTGGACCGTGTTTGAGTCTGGCAAGCTCCAGATCTGCTACCAGTTTCTGTCCATTATCACATACACCAACCTGCCTGGGCCTAGGTGCAGCGAGGCCAAAAACATTGTCATCTCTTCCAGGATGGCATCCCTGACCTCGGAGGCAATGTGCTGTCTGTCCCCCAAGCTGATGAGCTTCAGCACAGCCTGCTGACATCTCCCCTACGCCAGTGTTGCAGCGTTTCCAGCTTGTAGCTGGGGTCGATTTAATGGCGGAGGAGGATGAAGAGGGTGGTGTTTCAGCACTCTTGCCAGGAATATTGGACAAGGCAAGCCGCCACAGTTTGCGACCCGGTCCCAGCTCAACTACATTCAGCCAGTGTGCCTTGATTGAGATGTAGCGTCCCTGGCCGCATGCACTTGTCCACGCATCGGTGGTCAAGTGGAACTTTGTCAAAGCGCAGAACTTAGGGCCCGCCTGATGTTACGGGACATGTGCTGATGCAAGACTCAACTCACCCTAAGGGCCCAAAACACTGCAGAACATGCCTTTGAAGGCAAGGTTTCCTTTAGTGGCTCCATCTCAGCAGGATGATAATGGTGAAACTTGGTTAAATCTGGTGTTGGAAGAGAAAGTGGTTTCTGATCTACATCTGCAGTACTGGAGCATGTTGTTTGGATTATTAACACCTGATCAGAACCCTGTAGAGGTAATGTAGAGTCCAATATTAAAGTACCATTACCGGTAGTAGTGGTTGCAGCCAATTTTCCACCTTTGTGGTCTTCTAAATAAAAGTTACCCGCAGGACTTGATGCCAAAATGTTATCAATTTCACAATCAAAATCAAGGTCAATGTCTGAGTCCTCAGTCCAATCCACTGCATCAATTCCACACAATGAGAGTGATGGTTCTGGAACCACCGTTTTAGGGGCTAACAATTTTAACACTAACGCTAACGCTCTGCTGGTACAAGGCTCAACTCACCTGATGGGCAAAAAACTCTGTTGGTGCAAGGCTCAACTCACCCAATGGGCAAAAAACTCTGCTGGTGCAAGGCTGAACTAAGTTAAAGGGCCTAAAACTCTGCAGATAAAAGGCTGAAGTCACCTGAAGGGCCTCAATCTCTGCTGGTAGCTCAGCTTAAGAGCCTCTAACTTAATTTGGAAGGGCTCACGTTAAGGGCCAGAAAAGTGAATTTTTGAAGGTCTCACCACATGACACCATGACACACACATAAACAATGACAGTTAAGGGTGGGGGCTTTTGGATTTCCCATTGCTTATTCCATCTGTGGTTGTCATGGGCAACGTGATTTAAAGTTTGCTTGTTAATGTTTCTTTAGCTTTAAATTTGGGTTTCTGTCCATCCAATTGGGGAGGAAAGAAGGTTTCCAAGTATTTTTCCACTTTCATAGTGGTTTTTGTGAGTGTGGAAAGTGTGTAGTTGATAGGCTGTGATGGTGGTGTAAAACTGTGACTTGGGCGTGTTAGATGCCCCCAGGCATGCTTCCCCTGCTGTCCCAGTTGCATTGCAGAGGTGTTGACATCATTTCCTGGGGTGTCATAGTGGACTTTGTTACCCTCCTGAGTCGAATGCTGGATTCCCCTGAAACGAAGCATTTTCCCCCCATAGACTATAATGGGGTTTGATATTCGTTTGAATAGTACAATATTGAGCAGCTATTCGAAACGAATAACGAATATCGAATATTTTACTGTTCGCTCATCTCTAATTAAAACTGTTTACTCTCCTCCTCATATTGAAGGTTCTGGTTAAAGGGCTTGTCCGGTCTCAAGTATCTTATCTATACTGCTAGCTTATGTGGATTTAACACTTTTCCTAAATACATTGCTTCAGCAAAACTGCTTTGTTTGGCTACTATCTGAGATTATTCACTTCATTGTTTACACAGTGTTTCCATAATCATGGACCTGGGGGTGATCTTATCTCTCCACCCAGGACAAGTGATGTAGCTCTCTGCTCTCAGGAGGGGAGGGGGAACTGAGTGCTCGGAGCCAGCTTGTATTTTTGAGCTGTTTATCTCCTGCACTTCCAGTTATCGGGTCTACTAATTGAACTTTGCTGATAAGGGCTTAGACAGAGAGTCTGTTACCTCTGTATGTAAAAACAGACCTAAAATTAAGTTTATTGCAAGCTGACTCTTGGTCCTGCAGCATGTAAATATGGGATTCTCATCACCTATCAAATCCAGCTCTGCTACATCAGCTTCATATTGTGCATCTTCCAGTGTTACTGTGCTAATTTATTTACTGACTGTAAACATGTACTGCTATGAAGAGAGGTAGCAGAGTAAGTGAAACACACCAATTTAACGAGAAAACCAGGAAGTGAACAGAGCATACAGCCTGCAAGTTTTTGAACAGCAGAGCAACGAAAACCCCTTTAACATCACTTGTCTAATTCCCCACATTATTCCTATCCCTGTTCTGTACTGAAAACATGACTACAGTATGGAGCAGGAGAGCTGTGGGGAACCAGGTGAGTTGATGGTCATCAGGTTGGAGTTGAATGTTTACTTAAAAAAAAAAATGTCTCTCTAAATTTGAAACAATAAGGGGCCAGTGGTTGAATGTGCCAGGTTTGCCCAGTTGATCTGCCTATGTTAGATCTGAAAATGAGTCTGACCTTTGTTTTGCTTATTAGTGGATCATTGTTCATTCTAGCCATCTGTATATCAAGTTGATTTCTAAAATCAGATATTATTAGTAGAGATGAGCGAGTAGTATACGATCGAGTAGGTATTCGATCGAATACTATGGTATTCGAAATACTCGTACTCAATCGAACACTACTAGCTGTTCGAAGTTAGGATTCAATGCAGAACCAGCATTGATTGGCAGAATGCTATACATTGCCAATCAACGCTGGTTCTACTCTTACCTTTAGAAGTCTTCTCCCTGCGCAGCGTTCCCGTGTCCTCTTCCGGCTCTGAATTAACTCTGCTTAGGCATTGGGCCTGGGCAGAGCCGACTACGCATGCCCGTGCATGCGCAGTCAGCTCTGCCTAGGCCCGATGCCTAGCAGAGTGAATTCAAGGCCAGAAGAGGACGCGGGGACGCTGCGCAGGTAGAAGACTTCTAAAGGTAAGAGAAGAACCAGCGTTGATTGGCAATGTATAGCATTCTGCCAATCAACGCTGGTTCTGCATCGAATCCTAACTTCGAACAGCTAGTAGTGTTCGATTGAGTATGAGTATTTCGAATACCATAGTATTCGATCGAATACCTACGAGCGTAACAAAGAATTTCTGGGTCTACTTTTAATAAGATTTTTTGCTCTGGTTAACTTCCATCTTGGATATCTAAGTTTTTAAGTTTTTGTATTGTCCTGGCTGAATGGCATTCAAAGTCCTCTTTAAGTGTACATGCACGTTTTGTTCTTATTAGCTCTCCTAATGGAACAGCTTTGAATACACGAGGAGGGTGACAGCTATCTGCTCTCAAAATGGTATTTCCTGCAATTGGTTTTGTGTATAGAGAGAAGACAACTGAAGTGATTTTTGGATTCCCTGTGAGTGATATGTCTAAAAAATTAATAGTGAAATTTAAGTGAAAAAAAATTTAGCGAAAAAAAATGTGTAAATTTAAGTGAAAAATTATTGTTATTGAGGTAATGAGGTTCCTCCTCGCTCACACTGTACAGCGAAGGACGTATCTGGATGACTGTCAGGGATGCCCTTCTGACTGTAAAGAGCTATGGTAACGGAACCGATAGCTCTTTACCCGGGGCACAGATCGGGAAAGCCGAAAGCAGTATATAGAACTGCCTGTGCCCTGGACCATAAAAGGTTCTCTTTAAAGGCTCTACTCACCCCAAGGACCAAAAAGTAAAACACTGCTGGTTAAAAGCTCTACTCACCCCAAGGGCCAAAAAATAAAACTCTGCTGGTGCAAGGCTGTACTCATCCCATGGGCCAAAAAGTAAAACACTGCTGGTGCAAGGCTCTACTCATCCCAAGGGCCAAAAAATAAAACACTGCTGGTGCAAAGATCTAGTCACCCCAAGGGCCAAAAAGTAAAACACTGCTGGTGCAAAGATCTAGTCACCCCAAGGGCCAAAAAGTAAAACACTGCTGGTGCAAAGATCTAGTCACCCCAAGGGCCAAAAAATAAAACATTGCTGGTGCAAGGCTCTAGTCAACCCAGGGGCCAAAAAGTAAAACACTGCTGGTGCAAGGCTCTACTCACCCCAAGGGCCAAAAAGTAAAACACTGCTGTGCAAGGCTCTACTCACCCCAAGGGCCAAAAAGTAAAACACTGCTAGTGCAAAGATCTAGTCACCCCAAGGGCCAAAAAGTAAAACACTGCTGGTGCAAAGATCTAGTCACCCCAAGGGCCAAAAAATAAAACATTGCTGGTGCAAGGCTCTAGTCACCCCAAGGGCCAAAAAGTAAAACACTGCTGGTGCAAGGCTCTAGTCACCCCAAGGGCCAAAAAGTAAAACACTGCTGGTGCAAGGCTCTACTCATCCCAAGGGCCAAAAAGTAAAACATTAGTGGTGCAAGGCTCTACTCACCCCAAGGGCCAAAAAGTAAAACATTAGTGGTGCAAGGCTCTACTCACCCCAAGGGCCAAAAAATAAAGCACTGCTGTTTAAAGGCTCTACTCACCCCAAGGGAAAAAAAATAAAACATTGCTGGTCCAAAGATCTAGTCACCCCAAGGGCCAAAAAATAAAACATTGCTGGTGCAAGGCTCTACTCACCCCATGGGCCAAATAGTAAAACACTGCTGGTGCAAGGCTATACTCACCCCAAGGGCCAAAAAGTAAAACACTGCTGGTGCAAGGCTCTACTCACCCCAAGGGCCAAAAAGTAAAACACTGCTGGTGCAAGGCTCTACTCATCCCAAGGGGAAAAAAATAAACTATGTTGGTTAAAGGCTCTACTCACTCCATGGGACAAGGAGTAAAACACTGCTGGTTAAAGGCTCTACTCACCCCAAGGGGAAAAAAATAAAGCACTGCTGGTTAAAGGCTCTACTCACCCCAAGGGCCAAAAAATAAAACATTGCTGGTGCAAGGCTCTAGTCACCCCAAGGGCCAAAAAGTAAAACACTGCTGGTGCAAGGCGCTACTCACCCCAAGGGCCAAAAACTCTGCTGGTGCAAGGCTGAACTAAATTAAAGGGACAAAAACTATGCTGGTTAGAAGTTCAGTTCACCCATGGGCCAAAAACTATGCTGGTTAGAGGCTCAGTTCACCCAAAGGGCCAAAAATAATGCTGGTTAGAGGCTCAGTTCACCCAAAGGGCCAGAAAACTATGTTGGTTAGAGGCTCAGTTCATCCAAAGGGCCAAATACACTGCTGGTTAAAGGCTCAACTCACCCCAAGCGCAAAAAAAATCTGCTGGTGCAAGGCTGAGCTAAATTAAAGGGACAAAAACTATGCTGGTTAGAGGCTCTACTCACCCCAAGGGCCAAAAAGTAAAACACTGCTGTGCAAGGCTCTACTCACCCCAAGGGCCAAAAAGTAAAACACTGCTGGTGGAAAGATCTAGTCACCTCAAGGGCCAAAAAATAAAACATTGCTGGTGCAAGGGTCTACTCACCCCAAGGGGAAAAAAATAAAGCACTGCTGGTTAAAGGCTCTACTCACCCCAAGGGCCAAAAAATAAAGCACTGCTGGTTAAAGGCTCTACTCACCCCAAGGGCCAAAAAATAAAACATTGCTGGTGCAAAGATCTAGTCACCCCAAGGGCCAAAAAATAAAGCATTGCTGGTGCAAGGCTCTAGTCACCCCAAAGACCAAAAAATAAAACACTGCTGGTTAAAGACTCTACTCACCCCAAGGGCCAAAAAGTAAAATACTGCTGGTGCAAAGATCTACTCACCCCAAGGGCCAAAAAGTAAAACACTGCTGGTGCAAAAATCTAGTCACCCCAAGGGCCAAAAAGTAAAACACTGCTGGTGCAAAGATCTAGTCACCCCAAGGGCCAAAAAGTAAAACATTGCTGGTGCAAGGCTCTAGTCACCCCAAGGGCCAAAAAGTAAAACACTGCTGGTGCAAGGCTCTACTCATCCTAAGGGCCAAAAAGTAAAACATTAGTGGTGCAAGGCTCTACTCACCCCAAGGGCCTAAAAATAAAGCACTGCTGTTTAAAGGCTCTACTCACCCCAAGGGCCAAAAAGTTAAACACTGCTGGTGCAAGGCTCTACTCATCCCAAGGTCCAAGAAATAAAACACTGCTGGTTAAAGGCTCTACTCATCCCATGGGCCAAAAAGTAAAACACTGCTGGTGCAAGGCTATACTCACCCCAAGGGCCAAAAAATAAAACACTGCTGGTGCAAGGCTATACTCACCCCAAGGGCCAAAAAGTAAAACACTGCTGGTGCAAGGCTCTACTCACCCCAAGGGGAAAAAAAATAAACTATGTTGGTTAAAGGCTCTACTCACTCCATGGGACAAGGAGTAAAACACTGCTGGTTAAAGGCTCTACTCACCCCAAGGGGAAAAAAATAAAGCACTGCTGGTTAAAGGCTCTACTCACCCCAAGGGCCAAAAAAATAAAACATTGCTGGTGCAAAGATCTAGTCACCCCAAGGGCCAAAAAATAAAACATTGCTGGTGCAAGGCTTTACTCACCCCAAGGGTCAAAAAATAAAACACTGCTGGTTAAAGGCTCTACTCACCCCAAGGGCCAAAAAGTAAAACACTGCTGGTGCAAGGCTCTACTCACCCCAAGGGTCAAAAAGTAAAACATTGCTGGTCCAAGGCTCTACTCACCCCAAGGGCCAAAAAATAAAACACTGCTGGTTAAAGGCTCTACTCACCCCAAGGGCCAAAAAGTAAAACACTGCTGGTGCAAGGCTCTACTCACCCCAAGGGCCAAAAAGTAAAACACTGCTGGTGCAAGGCTCTAGTCACCCCAAAGACCAAAAAATAAAACACTGCTGGTTAAAGACTCTACTCACCCCATGGGCCAAAAAGTAAAATACTGCTGATTAAAGGCTCTACTCACCCCAAGGGCCAAAAAATAAAACTCTACTGGTTAAAGGCTCCACTCACCCCATGGGCCAAAAAGTAAAACACTGCTGGTTAAAGGCTCTACTCACTCCATGGGCCGGAAAGTAAAACACTGCTGGTGCAAGGCTCTACTCACCCCAAGGGCCAAAAAATAAAATACTGCTGGTGCAAAGCTCTAGTCACCCCAAGGGCCAAAAAGTAAAACACTACTGGTGCAAGGCTCTACTCACCCCAAGGGCCAAAAACTCTGCTGGTGCAAGGCTGAACTAAATTAAAGGGACAAAAACTATGCTGGTTAGAAGTTCAGTTCACCCAAAGGGACAAAAACTATGCTGGTTAGAGGCTCAGTGCACCCAAAGGGCCAAAAACTATGCTGGTTAGAGGCTCAGTTCACCCAAATTGCCAAAAAATTATGTTGGTTAGAGGCTCATTTCATCCAAAGGGCCAAATACACTGCTGGTTAAAGGCTCAACTCACCCCAAGGGCAAAAAAAAATCTGCTGTGCAAGGCTGAACTAAATTAAAGGGCCAAAAACTATGCTGGTTAGAGGCTCAGTGCACCCAAAGGGCCAAAAACTATGCTGGTTAGAGGCTCAGTTCACGCAAAGGGCCAAAAACTATGCTGGTTAGAGGCTCAGTTCATCCAAAGGGCCAAATACACTGCTGGTTAAAGGCTCAACTCACCCCAAGGGCAAAAAAATCTGCTGGTGCAAGGCTGAACTAAATTAAAGGGACAAAAACTATGCTGGTTAGAGGCTCTACTCACCCCAAGGGCCAAAAAGTAAAACACTGCTGGTGCAAGGCTCTAGTCACCCCAAGGGCCAAAAAGTAAAACACTGCTGGTGCAAGGCTCTACTCACCCCAAGGGCCAAAAAGTAAAACACTGCTGGTGCAAGGCTCTACTCATCCCAAGGGCCAAAAAGTAAAACATTAGTGGTGCAAGGCTCTACTCATCCCAAGGTCCAAGAAATAAAACACTGCTGGTTAAAGGCTCTACTCACCCCATGGGCCAAAAAGTAAAACACTGCTGGTGCAAGGCTCTACTCACCCCAAGGGGAAAAAAAAATAAACTATGTTGGTTAAAGGCTCTACTCACTCCATGGGACAAGGAGTAAAACACTGCTGGTTAAAGGCTCTACTCACCCCAAGGGCCAAAAAATAAAACACTGCTGGTGCAAGGCTCTACTCACCCCAAGGGCCAAAAAGTAAAACACTGCTGGTGCAAGGCTCTACTCACCCCAAGGGCCAAAAAGTAAAACACTGCTGGTGCAAAGTTCTAGTCACCCCAAGGGCTAAAAAATAAAACTCTACTGGTTAAAGGCTCTACTCACCCCATGGGCCAAAAAGTAAAACACTGCTGGTTAAAGGCTCTACTCACTCCATGGACCGGAAAGTAAAACACTGCTGGTGCAAGGCTCTACTCACCCCAAGGGCCAAAAAATAAAATACTGCTGGTGCAAAGCTCTAGTCACCCCAAGGACCAAAAAGTAAAACACTACTGGTGCAAGGCTCTACTCACCCCAAGGGCCAAAAACTCTGCTGGTGCAAGGCTGAACCAAATTAAAGGGACAAAAACTATGCTGGTTAGAAGTTCAGTTCACCCAAAGGGCCAAAAACTATGCTGGTTAGAGGTTCAGTGCACTCAAAGGGCCAAAAACTATGCTGGTTAGAGGCTCAGTTCACGCAAAGGGCCAAAAACTATGCTGGTTAGAGGCTCAGTTCACCCAAAGGGCCAAAAATAATGCTGGTTAGAGGCTCAGTTCACCCAAAGGGCCAAAAAACTATGTTGGTTAGAGGCTCAGTTCATCCAAATGGCCAAATACACTGCTGGTTAAAGGCTCAACTCACCCCAAGGGCAAAAAAAATCTGCTGGTGCAAGGCTGAACTAAATTAAAGGAACAAAAACTATGCTGGTTAGAGGCTCTACTCACCCCAAGGGCCCAAAAGTAAAACACTGCTGGTGCAAGGCTCTACTCACCCCAAGGGCCAAAACGTAAAACACTGCTGGTGGAAAGATCTAGTCACCTCAAGGGCCAAAAAATAAAACATTGCTGGTGCAAGGCTCTAGTCACCCCAAGGGCCAAAAAGTAGAACACTGCTGGTGCAAGGCTCTACTCACCCCAAGGGCCAAAAAGTAAAGCACTGCTGGTGCAAGGCTCTACTCATCCCAAGGGCCAAAAAGCAGGGGCGAATCCAGGGCCGGGCGAGCCGGGCAACCGCCCGGGGCCCCGCGCCTAGCGGGGCCCCGCACCATACGAGGCACGACACAAGCCGGACAGGCCTCAGCCAAGCACAGGCTGGAGCCGGCCTTCATGAGATCCGGGCCCGAGCCTGCACCTCCGCAGCCCGAGGCCCCGCGGCATCAGACACTGACAGTGACAGACAGTCAGCTCATCAGTGCTGCCTGCAGATGCCCACTGTCCGCCCGCTCCAAGTATCTGATGCGCAGCGATACCTAGAGAGGGGGGAGGTGGTACAGGGGGAGTATAATGATCGGGGCCCCCTGTTGGTGGAATACTTTCCACCAACAGGGGGCCCCGAAGCTGCAGCAATGGCTGACACACAGGAGCTGCAGCTCTGGCTCCTGTCAGTGCTTCAGTACGCTCCCCCTCTCTCCCCCCTCCCTTTCTCTGCCTGTCCTCTGCCCACCAATGAGAGGGCTGAGGAGAGCCCAGGAGGCGGAGCTTATCCCTGCCGAGTTCCTGCCGTCCTGTACACCAGAAGAGAGGAAGAAGAAAGGAAGAAGCTGCTCCAGGAAACTGAAAGTGAAGAAAGAAAACAGGTCCACAGGTACATACTGGGGTTACTTATTAATATCAGGCATTTGGGGTGATTACTTTTGTTTTAGTAACTCCATGTGCCTCATATTAATAGCAGTTAACCCTATAATGTCCCTCACATTAACCCCTGTTTGCCTCACCATAAGAGTTACTGATATGTGAGACATATGGGGGTAATAGTAATGAAGATACTTTATTATTACCTCCATGTCTCTCACATATCAGTAACTCTTATGTGAGGTACACAAGGCTTAATGTGAGGGACATGATGGGGTTAACTGCTATTAATATGAGGCACATGGAGTTACTAAATTGTAATGCACATGACCAGATTTTTTATCCACAATTGTCCTGGTATAGCGGTCAGCGGGTGACGTGACAGTATTTAGTCCTGTAGGGGCCACTAAGGGACATAATACTGTGTGCAGGGGCCACTATGGGGTAAAATACGGTGTGCAGGGGTCACTGTGGGACATAATACTGTGTGCAGGGGCCACTATGGGACATAATAGAGCGCGCAGGAATGCGTAGGAGAGACTCGGTCGAGATCTTCGATGTCAAAAGTTCGCCACGGGGCCCCGCCATTCCTAGTTACGCCACTGTGTGGATCGCTCACTAAATAACAGGGAATCCGATTCGATTCCCTGATAGTGAGCGGATTGCTGCTGTGCTTTCAGTTCTATGCACAGACATAGAACTGAAAGCTGTCAGTGTAGCCAGGCCGACGCAGGCGCAATGACGTCATCGCTCCAGTCCTGCAGTGCAGTCTGAAGGAGGAGGACGCTCGGCTGTGGCCTGTGGCTCTTCACATGGATAAGTCAGTGTATGACAGTATGATGTGTTTGTTGTACTGAGGACTGGAGTATATAATACAGTGGGGGTACTGAGGAGTATATAATACAGTAAAGGGGTACTGAGGAGTATATAATACAGTGAGGGAGTACTGAGGCGTATATAATACAGCGTGGGGGGGGGGTACTGAGGTGCATATAATACAGTGGGGTGGGGGTACCGTACTGAGGAGTATATAATACAGTGGGGGGTACTGAGGAGCACATAATAAAGTAAAGGGGTACTGAGGAGTATATAATACAGTGGGGTGGGGTAAAAAAAAGCCTCAAAAACGCATTTTTAGGACTATTTTTTTTCAAAAAATCCTGGGGGAGAACCCCCAGACCCCCCCTTTGCCCTTGGGGGTATTCTATACCCCCCAGACCCCCCGGTAACTAGGGCCCCGCAAAAGTCAATTGCCCAGGGCCCCGCAAAGCCTGGATCCGCCACTGCCAAAAAGTAAAACATTAGTGGTGCAAGGCTCTACTCATCCCAAGGTCCAAGAAATAAAACACTGCTGGTTAAAGGCTCTACTCACCCCATGGGCCAAAAAGTAAAACACTGCTGGTGCAAGGCTCTACTCACCCCAAGGGGAAAAAAATAAACTATGTTGGTTAAAGGCTCTACTCACTCCATGGGACAAGGAGTAAAACACTGCTGGTTAAAGGCTCTACTCACCCCAAGGGCCAAAAAATAAAGCACTGCTGGTTAAAGGCTCTACTCACCCCAAGGGCCAAAAAATAAAGCACTGCTGGTTAAAGGCTCTACTCACCCCAAGGGCCAAAAAATAAAACATTGCTGGTGCAAAGATCTAGTCACCCCAAGGGCCAAAAAATAAAGCATTGCTGGTGCAAGGCTCTAGTCACCCCAAAGACCAAAAAAATAAAACACTGCTGGTTAAAGACTCTACTCACCCCATGGGCCAAAAAGTAAAACACTGCTGGTGCAAGGCTCTACTCACCCCAAGGGGAAAAAAAATAAACTATGTTGGTTAAAGGCTCTACTCACTCCATGGGACAAGGAGTAAAACACTGCTGGTTAAAGGCTCTACTCACCCCAAGGGCCAAAAAATAAAGCACTGCTGGTTAAAGGCTCTACTCACCCCAAGGGATAAAAAATAAAACACTGCTGGTGCAAGGCTCTACTCACCCCAAGGGACAAAAAGTAAAACACTGCTGGTGCAAGGCTCTAGTCACCCCAAAGGCCAAATTAATAAAACATTGCTGGTTAAAGGCTCTACTCACCCCAAGGGCCAAAAAATAAAACACTGCTGGTTAAAAGCTCTACTCACCCCAAAGGCCAAAAAATAAAACACTGCTGGTTAAAGGCTCTACTCACCCCATGGGCCAAAAAATAAAACTCTACTGGTTAAAGGTTCTACTCACCCCACGGGCCAAAAAGTAAAACACTGCTGGTTAAAGGCTCTACTCACCCCATGGGCCATAAAATAAAACTCTACTGGTTAAAGGCTCTACTCACCCCAGAGGCCAAAAAGTAAAACACTGCTGGTGCAAGGCTCTACCCACCCCAAGGGCCAAAAATTAAAACACTGCTATTGCAAGACTCTACTCACCCCAAGGGCCAAAAACTAAAACACTGCTGGTGCAAGGCTCTACTCACCCCAAGGGCCAAAAAGTAAAACTCTGCTGTTTAAAGGCTCAATTTGTCTCCTACCTTGCTCAGTCGCCTCCAGCCTGCCGTTCCGTAAAAATACAGTTTTTTACCAGAATGCAAATGAGTTCTCTCATGCAATGGGGGCGGGCCCCAGCGCTGAAACGGCGATGGGGGCATCCCCACTGCTGCCAGAGAACTCTCTCCAGCAATGCCTCCATTTTCAACAGCAACCACGTCTTTTTCCAACTGGGGTCACACTCTGCTCTTGCGCACATGCGCAGTACGCTCCTGTAGTTCTCTGTAGAACTACAGGAACTACAGGAGCGTACTACGTACTGAGCGGAGTGTGACCCCAGCCGAAAGAAGACGCAGTTGCTGTTGAAGATGGAAGCATCGCTAGAGAGAGGACGCCCACATCGCCGTTTGAGTGCTGGGGCCCGCCCCTATTGCTGCGACAGAACTCATTTGCATACTGGTTAAAACCGGTATTTCTAAGGAACGGCGCCACGGAGACCACGTCTAAAGGTAGGAGACGAATAGCCTTTCTAAAGGCTATTCCGACGTCTAAAGCACAAAAAAAACAAAAAAAAAAACGATTTGGTGGTAAAATCCCTTTAAGGGCCTCTAACTTAATTTGGAAAGGCATACGTGAAGGGCCAGAAAAGTCATTTTTGGAGGTCTCACCACATCACACACACATAAACAATGATAGTTAAGGGTGGAGGTTGTTGGATTTCCCATTCCCTATGCCATCTGTGGTTGTCATGGGCAATGTGATTTAAAGGGTGCATGCTAATGTTTCTTTAGCTTTAAATTTGTGTTTCTGTCCATACTATTGTGGAGGAAAGAAGGTTTCCAAGTATTTTTCCACTTTCATAGAGGCTATATTGAGTTTGTAAAGTGTCTAGAAGATAGGCTGTGATAATGGGGTAATACTGGGACTTGGGCGTGTTAGATGCCCCAGGCATGCTTCCCCTGCTGTCCCAGTTGCATTCCAGAGGTGTTTGCATCAGGTGTTTCCTGGGGTGTCATTGTGGACTTGGTGACTCTTCTTAGTCGAATTGTGGTTTCCCCATAGACTATAATGGGATTCGATATTCGGGCGAATAGTTGAATATCGAGGGGCTACTTGAAAGAAAAAACAAATATTGAAAATTTCACTACTCGCTCATCTCTAATGATGATGACTCAGCTTCCTGTTTGCAGACACACACATAGGAGATAATAGCAGAGACAAGTGCTGCTGGGAACTTCCTGTGCTGGCTGGAAGCTCATTAGCATATGAATAAAAAAGGACTTATTCAGAATCAACTGAGGCAATCTACATACTAAAGGTACGTGTGAAATAGCCTTTCTAAAGCCTACGCAAGGATGTGATTAGTTAAAAATGAGTTTTCCCAGTGATAGAGCCCCTTTAATATTAATATAGTGATTGTACCTTAGACTGCAATACTGTACTCCTATCCCTAAAATACATGTAAAATACATGTTCTATATTCTTTTTCTTTCAACAATTTAGACTATTTTTTAAAAAATAATAATTTTTGGTTTTTGGAAGAAGGGGAATAAAAATCAAAAATGTAAAACCTAAAGTGAGAGGCAGAGGTTAAAGGAACCAAAAATATAAATTGTTTTTTGCATATACATGTACTGTATAATATTATGCACAATAAGAATAACCATTATTTTAGTAATAATAAATAATTACCACATTTTTGTTGTAACCCTGTAGAAGGAGGAAGTATGGATGTTCTGAAGGTGGCTGTATTAGGAACTGAGTGAGATGTTCAAAGTCTAAGTTCATCTGATCAGCAGAACTTTCTGGACAATCTATACTGCTATTGCGTACTGTTGAATTTTGCATAATTCCATCTTTTTGATTTATTTCTTCCTCTCGCCCAGGATCTGTATCATTAGCAACCATACTCTTTATGCTTTTCCTCTCTCTCCGCTTCTTGGTGTTCAAGTTGATATCACTTATACTTCGACGAAGCGAGATGCTGTCTTCCTTCTCACTTACTTGGGCATTTCCACCAGAGGCAGCACGAGACCGACTTTTTTGTAGTTTTTGAGCCTGAGCGTTAATTCCTGTTGAGAGATTATATGAAATAATATAAAAAGGGTTTTTCCATCATTTGTCAGTAACATCTTAATTTTTTGTTGAACTACAGTACCTGTTGATGTATGATTTTTTTTGACACAGATAAAGTATTGTTATATACATATACTAGTAGAATACCCACGGCTTCGCTCACTTAAAATATGTTAAATTGTTGGTTATGCTAGCTAAATTTAAATTTTCAGTGTCACACTAAAATTGACATTTTCAGAGTTCTACAGTAAATCTTTTTTTTTCACTTTCAATTTGTATTATTTTGCATTTTACTAATTTGTCATAACATTGATGTAAACAACTTTTTTTTTATTTCAACATTTTTATTGATTTTACATATTCAATACATACTATGTATTACAGCTATTTTTTGAACTTTTTTTTTTTAATCATAAAGTAAAATGTATGCACGTTACACCAACATATAAAACATTTACACCCAATTAACAACATAGTGCAACCCCCCCCCCCTCCAGTGTAATCTATATGTAGGTCACGAACCAAAGAGTTTGGTCAAGAGTTTTTACACGTGTAAAATTACACTCCAAAATACACTCCATTTTACTCCGTATGAACGCACCCTAAAATTGAAGAGCATGTAGCTTGCTAGCAAAGGAATACGCGGAATGAAAACATTTGCTCCCTTTGAGTTTCCCATAAGAATAGTGGCTTCAATAACATTGGGCATGAGACTCTTAATGCACAATCTTGTGCCGTTACACATTTTTCGTTGGTCAAGGTTCCGAAGCAAAATTATTGTGGCTCCTATTTTTAAAATGAGCTTATGCGGTGGCATTCCAGGAGCCTCCAAAGAATTCAGGAACTCCAATGTTACGGCTTGTTCACTCTCCATGACTGAATCAATGGACATGTATGTGGTTGCTAGACCACGCAGCCTTCCCTGAATTAGTAGATTTATGGAGCTGACACTATCATTTTTAGGCACTAGGATTCCAAAGCCACTGATGGTTGTTAAAATTGTTATAAATATCAGGGAAAACTTGGTCAATAAGTTTCATTACCAAAGATGTAATTTCACAAAAATCTTCTGGAAAGGAAATGAGACCAGTAGTAGAATCAGTAGGGAACCTGTCATTTCCAAGACATAGTAGCTGGTGTGTAAATTTATCCGCAGTATTTCCCATCAAATGAACCTGCATATTAGTAGTAAGAGTTTGCTTATGAACATGTATCCATAGATAAGAAGATTTTAGACAGGAATTCAGCTTATCCACTGGTGTTGCTCCATTAAGAACAGGTAACGTCTGGCAGAAGTCACTTGCAAAAATTGCAACAATTCCCCCCATTAAACAATCGGTTCCCCACAGACCTTTCAAGGTGCGATAAAGGGCCTTGACCTCTTTCTTGTGCGCCATGGTACATTCACCCCAAACAATTACTTACTCATGCCGAGCCGTACACGCCAGCACTTCCCATTCACTTCAATGGGACTGCTCGTAGTGAAAAAAGCAGCCCATTCATTTCTATGGGGAGCGCTCGTTTGCCGGCTCCCATAGAAATTAATGGAACTGCTTTATACGCTGCTGATTCTGAACGTGTTTTACGTTCAGAATAAGCTGCCGTTTACGTAGTGTGAACTCACCCTAAGCTGTGTTTTTAATGGCTAGCACACTTACCCATTATTTTCTATGGCTGCATACATATTCCCAGTGGAGTGGACTACATGAAAAGAATGGGTTTCATCCATGTGCTATCCAATTCCCAGAGACGAAGAGATGCACATATTTGTGTGTATGTAGCCTTAAGCAAAGTAGATTCTGACAGGTCTTCTAAAAGACAGTGAGAATCATGCTCAGTCTGTCTATACAGGGTCATTCACAGCTTGGCAAAGGCTTCAAAAGATGACATATAGTCATGAGCTAACATTTTAAGCAGGTGTGGGAAAATGCTGAAAACTAAGGGTAAGTTCACACAGAGATTTTTGGTCATGCCTCAAAATCCTGACCAAAAAGACGGCTCTCATTGAAATCAATGGGAGCCGCTCAGGAGTTTTTTCCAGGAGCCGTTTCATACAGCTCCCGGAAGATAGAATCGAGGTGCTCATTCTTCAGACAAGTCGTCTCGCAATTCGGCCTGAAGACACTGTCTCCTCCGGACTAGGCTCATTCATTGTGCCTAATCCATTGCGGAGTGTGTGGCTGGATGCTGGTGCAGTGCACCGGCTTTCAATCGCGGGCTACTCGGCTTTTGGTCCAGAACCTGAGAATGCTTTGAAAAATAGAAGTGTTAGTAGTTTATTTTTGTCAATTAGCAAAATTACATGGATTAAGGAAAGGAAATTTAAGATTATTTATCCCCTTCACTGCAAGGGCCACTGGAAATTTTGCACCTCTAGCTGCCAGCGCAATTTTCACAGTTTTGAGATGGACAAATCAAACCTAAATTGCAACATTAAAAAATCACCCACCCCCCCCCCATACCTTGGTACTTTATACGAACAGGCACCTTCATACAATTTTGATTTAAAGTGAATATTTTATGAAGAAATGCAAACAAATGTTTATTACGGTAGTTGTTAAAGGGGCTCTATCAGCAAAATCATGCTGCTAAAGCCCCACATATGCATGAATAGCCTTTAAAAAGGCTATTCAGGCACCGTAAAAGTTATATTAAACTACCCCCCAGTTTTAAAATAAAACCTTAAAAAAGAATTTTATCTACTTACGCATCGTGCACGCTGGGCGGGCATTCAGGGTGCGCCATCTTCTTCATCCACGCCTCTTCTTCCTCCGATGTCCTCCTATCCCGTCCTACTCCGGTGCTCGCGGACTGACACTGATAAAAAAAAATGGCCTGGGGAGGGGACCACATGGTGGCTCAGTGGTCAGCACTGCAGACTTGCAGCACTGGAGTCCTGGTGTTCAAATCCCACTAAGGGCAAAAAACCATCTGCAAGGAGTTTGTATGTTCTCCCTGTGTTTGCATGGATCTCCATCCCATATTCCAAAAAAAGACATACTGATAGGGAAAAATGTACATTGTGAGCTCTATGTGGGGCTCACAATCTACATAAAAAAAAAAAAATGGCCTGGGCACCTGCACAGTAGCTGTAGTAGAAGCCGCATGCGTCTAGGCCATTTTTTTTATATCAGTGTCAATTTGCGAGCGCCGGAGGAGGACGGGACCGGAGGAAGAGAAGGCGTGGATGAAGAAGAAAACACACCCTGAATACCCGCCCACAGTGCACGATCCGTAAGTAGATAACATTCTTTTTTAGGGTTTTATTTTAAAACGGGGGGTAGTTTAATATAACATTTACAGTGCCTGAATAGCCTTTTTAAAGGCTATTCACGCATATATGGGTCTCTAGCAGCATGATTTTGCTGATAGAGCCCCTTTAAAAATGGAAACCAAACAATAAATGATATGCACAAAACCTCCTAAAAACAAGAGTTCAACATGTGCAAAGTTCATTCATATCACTAAGACCTACACCCGCATGCACGTGTCTTCAGAAAATCACTAGAACTGGAAAGAACAAAAATATGCTTGAAGCCGGAAATGTTAAAAAAAAGTATCATCCTATAAACCCTAGGGATTACACACCGTGTAAAGCAAATGAATCCCTAAACCTTATATATTTTTTGAAAGTAGACAACCTGAAGAGCTACGTCCAAGGCAAGAAAAAAGTTTAAATTGTTTTATTTGTGTTACCCCTGTGTGCAGTTCCAGGCAACAAGGGGTTAACAGTTTGCAGACATTGTGCACAGGGAATGAAAGCAGCTTCATTTGTTTATCGAATCCTTGGAGGAGGGGAGGGGCTGCTTTGCAACCAAGACCAAGTGTTGATTCAGTCTGCAAGAGATAGGGATCAAGGTTGGACGCTACGGCAGGATCTTCTGAGCTCCCAGAGGCTGAAAGTAAAAAGAAAGAGGATTTCATCCCTTCAGAGAAAAGGTTACCGGCTCCACAGGAGGCTCTGCTGAAGAGACTGGGTGTTCATACCTTCCACAAAGAACGGAGGCGCCTCCCAGCTACCCCTGTATGTTCTTCCAGACTTAACCCTTTGGCAGCCTGTTGGACAGGACAGGGTTAATCCAGCTGGAACTGTAAGTGTACTACCAGCATTCTTATTTAAACTGCATCCCATAATCCAGGAGTAAATTGTTCTTGGCTCAAATAACTTTTCTCTGCTTAAGTTGGAACACTGCAGAAGGAGTAGAAGAGACTTGTTGCATGTGGACATCTGCTGTGCTGCTGTGTCATATTACAAGGGAATAGAGCCTGCTGATGATGATAGATGATTGTTTCCAGTAATGGATTTTCTGCAGTGCACTAAATCTTCTGGCACTAGGGAATCTCACCCTGCTAGGATTTAAGGGAGCATTGTTAATTTCGGAAATAACTCATGTGCACCAACGAATGAAGATCTTTCCAGAACCGCGGCAACAGGCCTTATAATAAGACTGAGTTCTTTGTGATTGTTATACATTATCCTAGAGATTTGCCTCATAGACTTGCCATTTTCTAGATAGGTTTATCGCTTAAAGTACAACCTTTTATTGATGCTGTGAATGTTTGTGCTTCACCATTCCTGTTATTAAGTTCCATATAAAAGTTCCTTGGTTTATACCACAATCCTCTCTGGCGTTTTGGTGTGGGTGGGGTTTTCCCTTGTCAAGCCCCAGACAGAGATCTGAAGATCTTATGTTTCAGCTTCCTCCCCCACATCCCTCCCACTCTCCTATCCCCCGCCCCCTCCATCCTGACTACCTCAGACTATTGATATCATCATTGGCCTTTCTCTACACCCACTTACAGGTTTCAGGACACGGCCATCCCCCTCCCCGTCCTGACTACCTAAAACCTTATCTTACACAAATAGCTTTCCTTTATGCTCATACCTGAGTATTCTTCTCTATATTTTTACCCTCCACTCATGACAGACCTATATAGATATTAGTTACTTGGAGAGCTCAGCGATAAACCTGTTATTATCAGATTTACTCACACACAGACACACACACACATAGGGATAAACATCCCCTATAATGTGCTCATACTCACTGGTCATCAGGAGCTTCCCCTGAGCCTTTCCATTGCCCTATTTTCCCCATACTTCCTTATTTTCTTCCAATTCTTCTGCTTCTTCTATTCGTCTTTTTCTCTTTCCCTTTCCAGTCCCCGACTTTTTCTCCTCTTCTCCCTCATTTTCTTTTTTTCTAATATTTACAAACATAGAATTGTAATGTCCCATAATGGCCATTATTTCTGTGTACATTGGGTCTTCGTGTACTACTGGCTATTGCTCTGCATTAGTGCTGTCTCCTTAAATAATAGAGTACAATGGCTTCATATTGGCATTACATTATACCCCATTATATTAAAGAGGACCTTTCAACAGATCGGGCACATGCAGTTTTATATACTGCTGGAAAGCTGACAGTGCGCTGAATTCAGCGCACTATCGGCTTTCCCAATCTGTGCCCGGTGTAAAGCACTATCGGTCCCGGGACCGTAGCGTTTTAGTGTCAGAAGGGCGTTTCTGACAGTTAGCCAGGAACGTCCTTCTGCCCCGCGGCGCCTATCGCGCTGTACTGTGGAGCGGGGAGGAACGCCCTCTCCCTCTGCTCACACAGCTCGTCCATAGACGAGCATTATCAGGAGGGAAGGGGGCGTTCTTCCCCGCTCCACAGTACAGCGCGATAGGCGCTGCTGGGCAGAAGGACGTTCCTGGCTAAGTGTCAGAAACGCCCTTCTGACTGTAAAGCCCTACGGTACCGGGACCGATATCGCTTTACACCGGGCACAGATCGGGAAAGCCGATAGTGTGCTGATAGTGTACTGTCAGCTTTCCAGCAGTATATAAAACTGCATGTGCCCGATCTGATGAAAGGTCCACTTTAGGCTGCATTCACACTGAGTAACGCTGGCGTTTTTTGTGCTTATTTTTGCACATAGCGCCATGTTAACACCGCGTATACGCCACGTTTGCGCCGTGCAACGCGACCGCAAAATAGCGCAAAATAGCGCAGCCTTAAACTAATTCACATTAGGTTTGTTGTGTTGCTGCCACCTAATGACCAGGGTTCGGGGGATATTGTCACTCCTTAGGGAGAGACCACCATATAGGTGTGTGGAGATTTGTTAAGCCTTTAGCACTCCACTTTGCAAGGAACTATGGGAAGAATATGCAAATCCACCTTCCATGATGTAATTAGGAAGACAGTTGCTGCCTCATTGTTGCAAACCAATAGAGGGCGCTCACTGGAATGTGCAAGCCTGTCTTAAGACAGGATTCCAGTGAAATAACCCAATAATGGCTGCTCCCTTTAGCTTCATGCCCGACCTTCCAAGAGGCCTTTGTTTAGCAATGACGCTGGGATTATTACCAGGTTATAGTCTCTCAATCGAGGACAGCTGTTTCGATCTGGTTGGATCTCATCAGCCCGATGTAGAGAGGACTATAACCTGGTAGAGGTGAGAGGCTTAGACAGGGTTCGGGGGGATATTGTCACTCCTTAGGGAGAGACCACCATATAGGTGTGTGGAGATTTGTTAAGCCTTTAGCACTCCACTTTGCAAGGAACTATGGGAAGAATATGCAAATCCGCCTTCCATGATGTAATTAGGAAGACAGTTGCTGCCTCATTGTTGCAAACCAATAGAGGGCGCTCACTGGAATGTGCAAGCCTGTGCAAGCGCCCTCTATTGGTTTGCAACAATGAGGCAGCAACTGTCTTCCTAATTACATCATGGAAGGCGGATTTGCATATTCTTCCCATAGTTCCTTGCAAAGTGGAGTGCTAAAGGCTTAACAAATCTCCACACACCTATATGGTGGTCTCTCCCTAAGGAGTGACAATATCCCCCGAACCCTGTCTAAGCCTCTCACCTCTACCAGGTTATAGTCCTCTCTACATCGGGCTGATGAGAGCCAACCAGATCGAAACAGCTGTCCTCGATCGAGAGACTATAACCTGGTAATAATCCCAGCGTCATTGCTAAACAAAGGCCTCTTGGAAGGTCGGGCATGAAGCTAAAGGGAGCAGCCATTATTGGGTTATTTCACTGGTAATCCTGTCTTAAGACAGGCTTGCACATTCCAGTGAGCGCCCTCTATTGGTTTGCAACAATGAGGCAGCAACTGTCTTCCTAATTACATCATGGAAGGCGGATTTGTATATTCTTCCCATAGTTCCTTGCAAAGTGGAGTGCTAAAGGCTTAACAAATCTCCACACACCTATATGGTGGTCTCTCCCTAAGGAGTGACAATATCCCCCGAACCCTGTCTAAGCCTCTCACCTCTACCAGGTTATAGTCCTCTCTACATCGGGCTGATGAGATCCAACCAGATCGAAACAGCTGTCCTCGATTGAGAGACTATAACCTGGTAATAATCCCAGCGTCATTGCTAAACAAAGGCCTCTTGGAAGGTCGGGCATGAAGCTAAAGGGAGCAGCCATTATTGGGTTATTTCACTGGAATCCTGTTTTAAGACAGGCTTGCACATTCCAGTGAGCGCCCTCTATTGGTTTGCAACAATGAGGCAGCAACTGTCTTCCTAATTACATCATGGAAGACGGATTTGCATATTCTTCCCATAGTACCTAATGACCAAAATGACAAATTGATCTGTGTGCATAAATATTAGTTTATTCCTTTCTTGTAAGGGAGCGTTCACACTACCGTCGGTTTCCGACATGTAGTGTCCGCTCCTTGTGTCCGCTCAAAATCTGTCATGGACACTAGGAGCGGACACTAGATGTGTCCGTGACACCTGTCATTCACTTAAATGGGCATCGGGTGCGTTCTTTTGCACTGCAGGGTTTTTCTGTCCGCTTGAGAAGTCGGACATCTTCTCTTGCGGACAGGAAAGGACGGGCACGGAGTGCAAAAGAATGCACCCGATGCCCATTCAAGTGAATGACAGGTGTCACGGACACATCTAGTGTCCGCTCCTAGTGTCCGTGACAAATTTTGAGCGGACACTAGGAGCGGACACTACATGTCGGACACCGACGGTAGTGTGAACGCCCCCTAATGGTACGTGCCAAAAGTCTGTTACATGATCCTTCCAGCCAATGGCATCTGCTGATGCCTCTGAAGGTTCTAGAATCTGCCGTATTTGCATCCCTCCCTCCTAGGAGAGAGTGTGGTTCCTTCAGTAGTGAGTTGGGGCCTGTGCTAGGACAGAACAACATCACCTCTTCATCTCTCCCCTCCAGAGATGAGCCCCTCAGACTACTACTCTGCACCTCCACTGCATTGTTCAGCTGCCATGTCTTTTCCTGTAGCCCCGGCTGAGGTGTTTTATAAAGAGGTTGTATTCAGGTGTCAAGCTTAGCCAAACCTGCTAACCCCTGATCCTGAGGACAACCTGTGCTGGATTGCTGCTGTGTACAGAAGTCCTTGTAAGACTTGGACAAGCTTCTCCCCTGTCACCCGGTCCAGGCCAGAAGAGCATCTTCCTACATGTAATTCTGAACCAGAGGGGATAATCCTATGTCCCGTGCCCCTTTGCATGCTCCAGGCCTTTAATGGTTCTGCCAGCCGGGGCACTATACGATCTATATCCACATATGTAGCTGCATTTCCATGGTGAGCCAAGGCGTGAAGGCTCTTTCTAGGCAGAAGCATTGTTACTTGGACTGTGTATTCTTTAATGGCCATCACCCCTAGCAGCCAAGTATATTGCCTGCTCCAAGCAGAAGAACAGCAATAAATTGTGTCAAACAGAAAAAAAACAGAGGTCTGTTAAAGTATAGTTCAATGAGTGGTAGAGAACCATGGGAAGTGATGGCAGTATATCATGAGGGTATATTAGTGTGGCTAACTGTGTTGCAATCAACCTAAATCCATATATCACACAAGTAAAATAGCACACAGAGCAATGGTCATGTGACACTGAGCATTAGGTGAAGGAGTACATATGTATATATAGAAAAAAGTAATCAAGTAAACATACCCATAGGTCAGGAATCTGCACTGCTGACATAACACGCAGCGCGCATTTCGGTGCAATGCCTTCATCCAGGGGCGGTTCCAGGAAAACATATTAATGTCTAGACTTCATCTTCATGTCTAAATCTCTCTCAGTATCCACCACCAGAACTAAAATAGAGCCCATCACTCTCTCAAACCATGCTTTGGTTTGTGCCTCCTCACTTTGCAGAATCTTGTACTCAAAGATTCAACCTGGAGACTAAAGGAAACCCTTCTGAGCAGACAGGAAATAGTTAACAAAATCATGAACTTGTTAAAAGACTATTTTGCACACAAGGCATTCATTAGAGTCAAATTCATCTTCCTAGCAGCCAAACACAAAAAGATTTGCAGCGAGAACTTGACCAACTCCTGACTAAAATAGCTTCCATTGAAAGACTGAAGAAATGGAGTGTAATCTTCTCCAGATAAGCTGATCTTATTAGACTTAGGGAGGATATAAAGAACCTCATAAACACCCAAACTGCTAAACATTACCTCCGCTACCATCACAGACTATATGCACATGGAGATAAAAGTGGTTATCTTATGTTCAATTTAGAAAATCTAAAACTAAACGGTTTATTTCAGATATTAAAGATGAGAAGGTACTTCTAATAAATCTACCCCACATATCACCAAGGCTTTCCTAGAATTCTACCATGATTTATACAACTTGGACTCCTCAACTTCACCTTCACATACCTCTGAAGGCAGAGCTTACAACAAAACTTCTACATTTGTTGGACCTACCTAATCTCTCCGGTGAAGAAGCAACCACTTTGCCCCGGTAACCCTAGAGGAAGTCACTAAAGTTATGAAAAGATTTCCTACAGGCAGAAGTCCAGGTCCTGATGGATTTCCACTAACCTACTACAAGGTCTTTAAAAGATATTCCTCTCCCACACTTCACTTACTCCAGCAATTCCATGCTACAAGGGACTTTACTACCACCCCAAGCCTAAGAAGCCCATATCACCTTGATCTCCAAAGATGGAAAAGATTTTTCAGTCTGTGGTACCTACCGACCTATTTCCCTGCTTGAAAATCTGGGCAAAATTACTAGCCACTAGATTTTAACCTTTCCTCTCCTTCCTTACCAAGACTGATCAAAGGGGATTTGTAATAGGTAGGGAATAGAGATGAGCGAACACTAAAATGTTCGAGGTTCGAAATTCGATTCGAACAGCCGCTCACTGTTCGAGTGTTCGAATGGGTTTCGAACCCCATTATAGTCTATGGGGAACATAAACTCGTTAAGGGGGAAACCCAAATTCGTGTCTGGAGGGTCACCAAGTCCACTATGACACCCCAGGAAATGATACCAACACCCTGGAATGACACTGGGACAGCAGGGGAAGCATGTCTGGGGGCATAAAAGTCACTTTATTTCATGGAAATCCCTGTCAGTTTGCGATTTTCGCAAGCTAACTTTTCCCCATAGAAATGCATTGGCCAGTGCTGATTGGCCAGAGTAAGGAACTCGACCAATCAGCGCTGGCTCTGCTGGAGGAGGCGGAGTCTAAGATCGCTCCACACCAGTCTCCATTCAGGTCCGACCTTAGACTCCGCCTCCTCCGGCAGAGCCAGCGCTGATTGGCCGAAGGCTGGCCAATGCATTCCTATGCGAATGCAGAGACTTAGCAGTGCTGAGTCAGTTTTGCTCAACTACACATCTGATGCACACTCGGCACTGCTACATCAGATGTAGCAATCTGATGTAGCAGAGCCGAGGGTGCACTAGAACCCCTGTGCAAACTCAGTTCATGCTAATAGAATGCATTGGCCAGCGCTGATTGGCCAATGCATTCTATTAGCCCGATGAAGTAGAGCTGAATGTGTGTGCTAAGCACACACATTCAGCACTGCTTCATCACGCCAATACAATGCATTAGCCAGTGCTGATTGGCCAGAGTACGGAATTCGGCCAATCAGCACTGGCTCTGCTGGAGGAGGCGGAGTCTAAGATCGCTCCACACCAGTCTCCATTCAGGTCCGACCTTAGACTCCGCCTCCTCCAGCAGAGCCAGCGCTGATTGGCCGAATTCCGTACTCTGGCCAATCAGCACTGGCTAATGCATTGTATTGGCGTGATGAAGCAGTGCTGAATGTGTGTGCTTAGCACACACATTCAGCTCTACTTCATCGGGCTAATAGAATGCATTGGCCAGCGCTGATTGGCCGAATTCCGTACTCTGGCCAATCAGCACTGGCTAATGCATTGTATTGGCGTGATGAAGCAGTGCTGAATGTGTGTGCTTAGCACACACATTCAGCTCTACTTCATCGGGCTAATAGAATGCATTGGCCAATCAGCGCTGGCCAATGCATTCTATTAGCGTGAACTGAGTTTGCACAGGGGTTCTAGTGCACCCTCGGCTCTGCTACATCAGATTGCTACATCTGATGTAGCAGTGCCGAGTGTGCATCAGATGTGTAGTTGAGCAAAACTGACTCAGCACTGCTAAGCCTCTGCATTCGCATAGGAATGCATTGGCCAGCCTTCGGCCAATCAGCGCTGGCTCTGCCGGAGGAGGCGGAGTCTAAGGTCGGACCTGAATGGAGACTGGTGTGGAGCGATCTTAGACTCCGCCTCCTCCAGCAGAGCCAGCGCTGATTGGTCGAGTTCCGTACTCTGGCCAATCAGCGCTGGCCAATGCATTCTATTAGCCCGATGAAGTAGAGCTGAATGTGTGTGCTTAGCACACACATTCAGCTCTACTTCATCAGGCTAATAGAATACATTGGCCAATCAGCGCTGGCCAATGCATTCTATTAGCTTGATGAAGCAGAGTGTGCACAAGGGTTCAAGCGCACCCTCGGCTCTGATGTAGCAGAGCTGAGGGTGCACAAGGGTTCAAGTGCACCCTCGGCTCTCCTACATCAGAGCCGAGGGTGCGCTTGAACCCTTGTGCAGCCTCGGCTCTACTACATCAGAGCCGAGGGTGCGCTTGAACCCTTGTGCACACTCTGCTTCATCAAGCTAATAGAATGCATTGGCCAGCACTGATTGGCCAGAGTACGGAATTCGGCCAATCAGCGCTGGCCAATGCATCCCTATGGGAAAAAGTTTATCTCACAAAAATCACAATTACACACCCGATAGAGCCCCAAAAAGTTATTTTTAATAACATTCCCCCCTAAATAAAGGTTATCCCTAGCTATCCCTGCCTGTACAGCTATCCCTGTCTCATAGTCACAAAGTTCACATTCTCATATGACCCGGATTTGAAATCCACTATTCGTCTAAAATGGAGGTCACCTGATTTCGGCAGCCAATGACTTTTTCCAATTTTTTTCAATACCCCCGGTGTCGTAGTTCCTGTCCCACCTCCCCTGCGCTGTTATTGGTGCAAAAAAGGCGCCAGGGAAGGTGGGAGGGGAATCGAATTTTGGCGCACTTTACCACGCGGTGTTCGATTCGATTCGAACATGGCGAACACCCTGATATCCGATCGAACATGTGTTCGATAGAACACTGTTCGCTCATCTCTAGTAGGGAAGGAAAGATAACTCCATTAAATTCTACATGCCCGGAAAATCAAATCGGCCCCTGATGTTATTAGGAGTCGACACAGAAAAAGCCTTCAACAGAGGGAACTGGTGCTTTATGAGTTCTATCATTGACTTTCTCAATACAAAATGGAACCAGATAGGGATGTCCGTTATATCATTCAATGTTCATATTGTTCCTAGAAACCCTACTGCAGGCTGTTCACCTTCACCCTACTATCCAAGACTTCCAAGTCCAGAAGAAAACACGAAGAGAGGCCGTTCCAGACGAAGATGGAGGCGGCACTGGAGAGTTCTCTCGCAGAATTGGGATGCTCCCATTGCTGTTTGAGCACTAGGGCCTGCCCCCAGTGCTGAGACAGAACTCATTTGCATACAGACGAAAACCGGGATTTCTACCGAAAAGCGGCTTGGAGAAGACATGTAAAGGTAGGAGAAGTAGGCAAATGTGGTAGGCAGAAAAAATACAATTTTATTGATAGAATCCCTTTAAACTTCTGTCTGCAGATGGGTCCTTGTTTCTTTCTGACCAGATTTTCATTTGTGCATGTACAGCTGTCAATTAGTCTGTGCAGGCAGGTAAGCTGGAGGCTCACTGTCTATGCTAGGAGTCCTGCTTGGATGTGCTTAGCTTATATACTTGTATTAAAGGATGGACTGCACTCCAGATACTTGAGCTTGCTTGTAAGTTTTACTTGAGAACACATATTCCATTTTAGATCAAGTGTTACCCACCACAATATATCACATCATACAACATTGTGAAAAAGTAGTGTAGATATTTTAAGAGCTGAGAGCAAAAATTCAGGTGGCAAGAGCCCTTCTTCAGGCATTTAGAATATAAAGGTGTGATTGCTGCATCATATCTAGGAAAAAATATATGTATATGGTTCCTATCAGCCACAGGTGGAATAAGAGCACCCAGCTACAAGCTAAGGAGAGTGCTGCTTACATCAATATTACATTAATTAGCTTTTTTGCTCCTCTCTTTCTATCTTATCATGTTCTCATATAAGATAGCTTAAATAAACTTAGAGGTTCAATTCTGGTCAGAGATGTTATTCCACATTTTATGCAGGGCTATGCTTACAGCTTTTGCTGCCGTAAGCACTAAGGGTGCATTCACATGGAGGAAAATGGTGCTGAATTTGGTGTGGAGTCTGCGTCAGATTCAGTGCTGAAAGAAAAGCCTCCTGTTGACTTCAATGGGTTCCTTTAGTCAATGGGAGGCTTTTTTTTCAGCGCTGAATCTGACGCGTATTCCACACCAAATTCAGCGCCATTTTCCTCCATGTGAATGTACCCTAAGATGGAATATAGCCCCATTAACCATTTAAGGATACTGCCGAAAAACACCTTAAGCCATTCCTGACATCTTTTGTAATAGAAATATTAGCGATCACTCAGGAGATGAGTGGGAGCCATAGCTGCCAGGTTTTCATTGAATTATGCAGCGGAGACCCGGAACTAATGCCCACAATCAGTACCAGCATTCTGGCATGGATAACCAGCCTCCAAGGGGGGTCTAATAATTACAGTAAAAAAAAGTTTTTTTAAAAAAAAAATATATAAATTTTTTTTAATCACTTCCTTTCCCTGCAACACATTAAACAGTTACAAAAAATATTGTACAGTGAATGTTGTAGTGGGGGAAAGAAAAAATCTAAAGAACCCAAACTGCTATCAAAGCCATAGGCAGTCCACAAAATGGTATAGCTAAAAAGTCCACCTAACCCTACAAAAAATAAAAGACTCCTTATGCATCTTCTTATACAGAAATATGAAAACCAAAGCCATGGGTGTCAGAATAAGGCAACCACAAGATTTTTTTTTTTTTTCGGCAAAGATTTGGAATTTTTTTGGTATCCTTGAAATCATACCGACCCATAGAATACAGGTGACATATAATTTTGCCTGCACGGTGTGAGGGGTTAATTCCAGTTCCTAAACTGTAACTTAGAAAACATAGACACTCAAGTTCTATGAGTACTCATAATTACGTCATCAATTAGGACATATCCAGGGGCAGTTGCCCCCTAACAACGGTGAACGCTTAGTAACAGTTCATAAGAAAGTCGCACAAACACTTTTTTTTTTTCCATTTCCACCCCATTCTGATTTTTTATCAGCTTTCCAGTACATTGTACAGAATATTAAATTATGAAGTACAATTTATCACGCAAATATTCCTTATATGGCTTTGCAAACCAAAAAATAATACAAAGTTATGGGGTTATATGGTTAAAGAGGACCTTTCATCAGATCGGGCACATGCAGTTCTATATACTGCTGGAAAGCTGACAATGCGCTGAATTCAGCGCACTATCGGCTTTCCCAATCTGTGCCCGGTGTAAAGCGCAATCGGTCCCGGGACCGTAGCGCTTTAGTGTCAGAAGGGCGTTTCTGACACTTAGCCAGGGACGCCGTTCTGCCCCGCAGCGCCTATCGCGCTGAAGAGTGTGAGCAGGGAGGAACGCCCCCTCCCTCTGCTCACACAGCTCGTCCATAGACGAGTGTTATCAGGAGGGGGGAGTTCCTCCCCACTCCACAGTACAGTGCGATAGACGCTGCTGGGCAGAAGGGCGTCCCTGGCTAAGTGTCAGAAACGCCCTTCTGACACTAAAGCGCTACGGTACTGGGACCGATAGCGCTTTACACCGGGCACAGATCGGGAAAGCCGGTAGTGCGCTGAATTTAGCACACTGTCAGCTTTCCAGCAGTATATAGAACTGCATGTGCCCGATCTGATGAAAGGTCCTCTTTAAAAAGAAAACATCAATTCTGGCATTGCTTTTTAACATTTTATCATTCCTCATACATTACATAAGTATCATTTTACCTTTATTTTATGGGTCAGTACAATTGTGACACTACATTGGCAAATTTAGATTTGCCAATCATCACCATGATTTGTTTGGTAATAATAAATGGTCAGACAGCTAGAAACTGGTATATGCATATAGCAGTGGACAGTTTCACAGGTACCCTCTATAACTGCATTTTTGTGAATCTTGTGTTTATCTACACAAAAATCATGCTTTTTTCTGATATGCAAATTAGAAAAAAGTGCTTTGAGGGTATGGTAAAGCCTGGAAGGGCTTAATTTCCAGATTTGTCTCTCTGCAGAAAAACCTCACCCAGCTCCTCTTCCGGCAGTTGGACACCCTCACTGCTTTCCTGGCTCTTGACTAGCTCTTGGTGTTGTAGAATATATTGTACTGACAACAACCAACCCTCTAGCCACCAATCAAATTCATGGCCACCAGTACCTTTTTATATACTCTTAAAGCCAGATAGCTAGCTTCTTTGTTAGATAGACAGATAGTGTGAGGAATGTAGCTCGGTAGAAGCAGTGGAGCGGACCCAATCAGTCAGGACACAAATTTTGCAGTAAAAAAAAGTTTATTTAAAAAACAGCAAAATAAATAAACCTTTTCTTCAGGCACAGGATAAGCAAAATAAAATACAGATGTTACCTTCAGGTTAGGGGGCGTTCACACTACCGTCGGTGTCCGACATGTAGTGTCCGCTCAAAATCTGTCACGGACACTAGGAGCGGACACTAGCTGTGTCCGTGACACCTGTCATTCATCTCAATGGGCATCGGGTGCATGCAGGGTTTTTCTGTCCGCTTGAGAAGTCGGACATCTTCACTTGTGGACAGGAAAGGACGGGCACGGAGTGCAAAAGAACGCACCCGATGCCCATTGAGATGAATGACAGGTGTCACGGACACAGCTAGTGTCCGCTCCTAGTGTCCCTGACAGATTTTGAGCGGACACTAGGAGCGGACACTACATGTCGGACACTGACGGTAGTGTGAACGCTCCCTTAAAGGCAAAACAAAACCTGCTTTTCTGAGCGCTAACTAAACAGAAAATACTAACTGTAAATGTGGCTTACTACCAGCCACACAAATTAACCAAAACAACACTGTACCATACAATAAGCTATCAATGTCAGAACAGACCCAGCCACTTCTTCTCCTCCCAGGATCTGCCCTGAAGTGCAGGCTCTGCAGCCTTTTAGGGCCCAGTAATGAGCCTATAACCCACACTTGGGCTGCAGCTTATTCATGATCTGCCCTGGACCACACATATGACAGGAATCTAGGGGAGATATACCATGACTCCAGACTGTCACCTTATCACACATTCTCCCGCCCCCTTGTTCAGACCTTTGTTCGGACTCTTGACCATCATACAATTGGTCCTGGACAGGGCATCAGCATTCCCCTACATTTTGCCTGTCCTGTGTTCAACAGTAAATTTAAAATTTTACATGGTCAGGTGATGTAAGCTTCCTACTGAGGTAGGTGACTGGGTGTTATTTACCACCCACTATTTGGGACAACCCTACGTCAGAAGCATCAGTCTGAATCAAAAATTCTTTTATGAAGTCAGGGGTGACCCAATCGGCTGTTTACAAAGGATCAACTTCAACACCTGGAATGTACCTCAGCATCTTCACTCCACTTGACCATTAAGGAACTCGTTTCCTTAGTCAGTGGGGCTGCAATAGTTGCAAAGTTTGGGATAAACCTAAGATAATACCCAACACATCCCAGAAAAGCTCTTACTTGCATATTATTTAAAGGTCGGAGCCAATTTTGAAAGGCCTCTACTTTGTTAACCTGGGGTTTTATTACTCCTTTTCCTACTATATACCCCAGGTATCAGGATTATTCAAGACCCAAAGCACATTTCTTTGGGCTGGCTGGTAAACCGGCTGCCCGGAGGGAATGTAGCACTAGAGATGAGCGAATATCGTTCGATCGAGTAGGTATTCGATCGAATACTAAGGTATTCGAGATATTCGATTCCAATCGAATACCACGCGGTAAACGCAGTAAAAATTTTAATCCCCTCCCACCTTACCTGATGCTTTTTTTGCACCAATAAGTGTGCAGGAAAAGTGGTACAGGAAGCAGGAAAACGTAGGCATTAAAAAAAAAAAAAAAAAATAGAAAAAAGGCATTGGTTGGCTGAATCAGGTGACGTCCGATTTATAAGAATAGTGTCAGCCATATTTGTGTCAGATGCAGTTTGGTGAGACAAGGAGACATACTACTGAGGATCAGAGAGGGATTAGCTTCTGTTAGGCAAGAAAAATTTAAATCAACAGCTCTTTTCAGAGCTAAACTGCTGTATATACACTCATCCTGCAGAAATTTCGCAAAAGCCCTTTTTAGGGCTCAAATTCCGTACCACTAGTATACAGTATATACCTGTCCCATTGGGTGAGAAGAAACCTGTATACTGTCATCCGGTATATACGGCAGTAGATAAATGCTCAATATATCTACCCTCCATGTATACAAAAAACATACACTTTGTTAGGGTCTGGAGTTGCTAGGTGGGGTGGCATAGAAACACAAGTCCAGTTTCTTTAGTCCAAAACAAAGGTAGAGTTTTATTTTCACTCAAAAAGGTAGTGCAGTAACAAAAGAAAACAATACAAAAAAAAAAAAAAAAACCTGCCCGGCTAGGCTCTAACTAAACATAGAATAGGATACCTCACCTAGAATAACAGAAATCCAAAAGTCAGTAGGATCATTCTGCCCAGAATCTGCTGCTGGAGCTGGCTTCTTAAGCTCCCTTGATGAGCAGAATATCTGCAGCTGAGTTGCTGCCGGAACATCCCCAAAGTGTGGACTGGAGGGGGGTAGAATGACAGGCCCCACTACCAACCTACCTGCCATTCCTAAAAATCCAGCCCAATACTGAGAATTTGCCAAAATGCTCAGCAGACAAAAGTTGTCTGCTGAGAACAAACATTCCTTCTGGGGTTTTCTCATCTCACCCACCTTAGTAGTCTGGGTGAGATGTACACCCCCTCCATTACCTGACCAGCCATCAGCTTACATATACCCCTCCCCTCTTCTCCAGACCGGAGGGCTGGCCATTTGTGGCCATTATACAATGGACCCGTGACAGGGCATCAGCATTTCCCAATAATTTCCCGGGTCTATGCTCCACACTGAAAGAAAAATTTTGCAAGGATAGGAACCATCTGGTAACCCTAGCATTTCTGTCCTTATTCATTTTCATCCATGTAAGAGGAGTATGGTCAGTTATTAATAGAGATGAGCGAGTAGTGTTCGATCGAGTAGGTATTCGATTGAATACTACGGTATTCGAAATACTCGTACTCCATCGAACACTACTAGCTGTTTGAAGTTTAAGGTTTGATGCAGAACCAGCATGCGCAGTCGACTCTGCCTAGGCATCGGGGCCTAGGCAGAGTGATTTCCAGCCGGAAGACGCCACGGGGGCGCTGCGCTGGGAGAAGACTTCAAGGAGAATCCAGCTCGACTGTCACTTGTGGACTTGGTAAGTATAATTTTATCGAATTGTGCGTACCCCTGAAACGAGCATTTCCCCCCATAGACTATAATGGGGTTCGAAATCCGTTCGAACAGTCGAACACTGTGCAGCTGTTCGAATCGGATTTTGAATCTCGGACATTTTAGTGTTCGCTCATCTCTAGTTATTAACTTAAATTTCTACCCAGGAGATAATACCTCAGGGCATCCAGTGCCCACTTAATGGCCAAGCATTCCTTTTCCACAATAGCATAGTTTTTCTCTGCAGGGTACAGCTTCCTGCTCAGGTACAACACTGGATGTTCCTCACCATTTACCACCTGGGACAGCACTGCTCCTAGACCTGCATTTGAGGTATCTGTCTGCAACAGGAACTCCTTCCTAAAATCAGGGGCTATCAGCACTGGCTGCTCGCATAGAGCTTTCTTTAACCTCTGGAACGCCTCCTCTGCCTCTGGTGTCCAGTGGATCATCACTGACTTCCCACCTTTCATCAGGTCAGTGGAGGAGCTGCAATAGAGGCAAAGTTTAGCACAAACCTCCGGTAGTAGCCAGCAATGCCAAGAAATGCCCTGACTTGCTTCTTGGTCAGTGGTCTTGGCCAGTTTTGTATTGCAGGTACTTGGCTTCCTCCAGCCCTAAAGCACATTTCTCAGGGTTGATAGTAAGGCCTGCCTTGCTTATGGAGTCCAGTACTGCCTGCACCTTACAGAGATGACTTCCCCAGTCTGGGCTATGAATGACCACATCGTCCAGGTAAGCCGCTGCGTAGCCACGATGTGGCTGCAAGATCTGGTCTATCAACCTTTGAAAGGTAGCAGGAGCTCCATGTAAACCAAATGGCATAACACTGTACTGGAACAGACCTTCTGGAACAACAAAGGCAGTTTTCTCTTTGGCTCCTTTTTGCCAGTAACCTTTTGTAAGGTCCAGTGTGGTTATGTACCTGGCATTACCCAACTTTTCAATAAGCTCATCAACCCTGAGCATAGGGTCATTACAGAACCTCCAAGTACCATTGGGCTTTGGTATCAAAACAAATGGGTTAAACCACTCACTTTTGGATTCCTCAATTGCACCTAACTCCAGCATATGTTTAACCTCAGCTGACACCACCTCCCTATGTGCCTCTGGTATTCTGTAGGGTTTTAGGTTTACTTACCTCCCAGGTTTTGTTTCCTGGTAGGCCGGAGAACTTGAATCTATTCTTCTGCAAGAACTCTATTGCCTCCTGTTGCTGGGGCACTGAGAGGGTCTCATTCACACGGACTGTAGGGATTGGTGGCAACGAATCACCCACCTCTGTATTTGAGGCCACTAAGGATTCCCTCTGGTTCCAGGGCTTAATAAAATTCACGTGGTAGATTTGAAAAAGCTTCCTTTTCCCCGGTTGGTGAATCTTATAGTTGACTGGCCCTACTTTTTCCACAATTTCATATGGGCCTTGCAATTTCACTAAGAACTTGCTCTCCACAGTAAGCACCAAAATAAGGACTCTGTCCCCTGGGTTAAACGCTTGGACTCTGGCAGAACAATAGTAAATTCTGCTTTGGGCCTCTTGTGCTCTTTGCAAATGTTCTTTTACAATTGGCATGACTATTGAAACGTGATCCTGCATTTGAGCTACATGCTCTATGACACTACGGTATGGGGAAGCCTCCGTTTCCCAGGTTTCTTTGGCTATATCAAGTAAGCCCCTGGGGTGTCTACTATAGATGAGTGAGTAGTACTCGATCGGGTAGGTGTTCGATCGAATACTACGGTATTCGAAATACTCGTACTCGATCGAATACTACTAGCTGTTCAAAGTTAAGATTCGATGCAGAACCAGCGTTGATTGGCAAAATGCTATACATTGCCAATCAATGCTGGTTCTTCTCTTACCTTTAGAAGTCTTCTCCCTGCGCAGCGTCCCCGCGTCCTCTTCAGGCTCTGCATTCACTCTGCTTAGGCATCGGGCCTGGGCAGAGCTGACTGCGCATGTCCGCGCGGGCGCGGGCATGCGCAGTTGACTCTGCCTAAGCCCGATGCCTAGCAGAGTGAACTCAAGGCCAGAAGAGGACGCGGGGACGCTGCGCAGGGAGAAGAATCCAGCCCGACCCTCATTCATGGACTTGGTAAGTAGAATTTGATCGGATGTTGCATACCCCTGAAACGAGCATTTCCCCCCATAGACTATAATGGGGTTCGGAACCCGTTCGAACAGTCGAACAGTGTGCGGCTGTTCGAATCAGATTTCGAACCTCGAACATTTTAGTGTTCGCTCATCTCTAGTGTCTACCATAGACTAATTCAAAAGGGGAAAAACCTGTGTACGCTTGTGTAACCTCTCTAGTAGAGAACATCAGGTATGGCAACAGGCAATCCCAGTCACGACCATCTTTTTCTACCACCTTTTTAAGCATATCCTTGATAGACTTATTAAAGCACTCCACTAACCCATCTGTCTGGGGGTGATACACAGAGGTCCGTATGTGGGTAATTTTAAACAGCTTGCATAGCTATTTCGTCACCTTTGACATGAAGGGCGTGCCTTGATCAGTCAGTATCTCTTTAGGTATGCCTGTTCTTGAGAACATGTCGAACAACTCACGGGAAATACTCTTTGATGTCGTATTACGCAAGGGAACCGCCTCAGGATAGTGAGTAGCATCATCTAAGACAACCAGAATATATTGGTGACCTCTAGTTGACTTGACTATTGGACCGACCAAGTCCATACCAATCCTTTCAAAAGGCACTTCAATGATGGGCAGGGGAACCAAGGGACTACGGAAATGTGGGGCATGTACCTGACACGTAGGACAGAATGCACAGTAGTCCTTCACTTCCCTGTACACGCATGGCCAATAAACTCTTTGGAGAATCCTCTCCTGTGTTTTCTCTGCCCCTAGGTGTCCACCAAGCACATGATTATGGGCCATATCAACGGCGGTATGGCTTTGGTACGAGAAGCTGTTACACAATTTCCCCATTACTTTTTGCAACCCAATACAACAGGTCTTTATTCATAGCAAAATGTGGTATTTGGTGGTCAGCATCAGTTTCCTGAGGCACATTGTTATTACTAACAACTGTCACATTATCAAGAGCATTAGCAAGAGTGGGATCTCTCAACTGTGCAGTACCAAAATTTTCCCGTGAGACCTCTAATTCGGCTATATTAGGCTCAGGGGATGGGGAAGAGGATTCATCTTCCTCTCCAGCTAGGACCTGTAATGGAAAGGGGTCACTCTCCTCATGCACTTTGGGTGTAGGCAGTATTTCCACATTATATTTTGTGGTTTTACCTTTTCCCCACAAATCCCAGAACAACGTGAAGTCACATCCCAAAATCACATTATGGATAAGGCTTTTTACAACACCCACTTCATAATAAACAGATCGTACTATAGTCTCTATTGTGACCTTGGACATGGGGTTGTCCTTGACATCCCCATGGATGCAACAAACCCTCATATGTTTGTCGGGGATAAAGTCCCCAGCTATCAAGCTGGCATGCACCAGAGTGACCAGGCTACCACAGTCCAACAACGTCTGGACAGAATGGCCATTCACCACAACTTAGCAAACCTGAGGCCCAGTCTCTAGTCCCGATGCTGCAGCAGAGACAGGTCTGGCAAATAATGATCGATGACCACCGTCGTCACAGTCCATTGGCTCAGAGGTGAATGGGCACTGGGCAGTAATATGTCCCCGCTCATGGCATCTCCAACACTGTACCAGCCCTGGTTTCTCCAGCAGAGAGTCCCTTCTTGGGCTGGTGGACTGCCTAGAAAACACATCTCGAGCTCTGTTCCCTCCGCTCTCAAATAACAGAACAGTATTACCGGGAGGTGCCCTCCACCGGGTGCTCCTGGGGGATAGCAGGGTCATCACGGAGTTCCGCCTCAGTCGCCAGGTACCTCTCCAAAAGGCTGATGAGCTGGTTGGCATCTTTGGGGTCTCCATGTCCATCCCAGTGCTGCAACGCAGGAGGAAGAGCTCTGGTAAACCGGTCTAAGACCACCTTTTCCACCATCTTTGCAGGGGTACAGGTGTCTGATTCCAGTCACTCTTTCACCAGGTGAATCAGGTCATACATCTGGGATCTGGCAGGCTTGTCCAAATGGTAGCTCCAGGTATGTACCCGCCGGGCATGGACAGCAGTGGTTACCCCCAGCCGAGCAAGAATTTCCGCCTTTAGTTTATCATAGTCCTGGACATCTTGCTGGCAGAGGTCATAATAGGCCTTCTGAGGTTCACCGGTCAAATAGGGTGCAATGACATCTGCCCAATCAGCAGCTGGCAGTTTCTCCTGTTCGGCCACTCTCTCAAACACAGTCAGCAAGGCCTCCACGTCATCATCTGGGGTCATCTTTTGCAAAGCTCTTTACACAGTCCGCTTCTCATCTCTGTGCTCCACAGGTCTTTGTGGGCTAGTGTCAACAGTCTCTTTAAGGAGTGCAATTTGCTCCATCAGCAAACAATTCGTTTGTTGTTGCTGCACATTGGACTGTACAAGATGCTTCAGTATTTCCTCCATAGTCTGGGTCTGTATAGCGGCAGCAGCCTTCACCCAGGACATAAAAAAAATGAAAAATTTTCTCCAGCAAGGAGTGGACGTGTCGTTGTGCCTATCAACTGCTGTATGCCCGAATCCTCCACCAATTGTCAGGGCCTGAGGTGGCAGACACACAAGTCCAGTTTCTTTAGTCCAAAATAAAGGTACAGTTTTATTTTCACTCAAAAAGGTAGTGCAGCAACAGAAGGAAACAATACAAAAATAAATACCTGCCCGGCTAGGCTCTAACTAAACATAGAATAGGTTACCTCACCTAAAATCACAGAAATCAAAAGCCAGTTGAGTCATTAAGGACACAACTCCAAAAATATGACCTCTCTCTTTCGCTCTCCAGCCAAGCTCTGCCCAGAGTCTGCTGCTGGAGCTGGCGTCTTAAGCCTCCCTTGATGAGCAGACTATCTGCAGCTGAGTCGCTGCTGGGACATCCCCAAAGTGTGGACTGGAGGGTGGTAGAATGACAGGTCCCACTACCAACCTATCTGCCATTCCTAAAAATCCAGTCCAATACTGAGCATTTACCAAAATGTTCAGCAGTCGAAAGTTGTCTGCTGAGAACAATCATTCCTTCTGGAGTTTTCTCATCTCAGTCACCTTAGTAGTATGGGTGAGATGTACATTACCTTACCAGCCATCAGCTTACAACTTGTATACATCAGTTTGTGAACTCACTCATTCTAACTGTCTTATTGGCTAAGAAGAATCCTGTATACTGTCATCCGATATATACTGCAGTAGATAAACGCTCAATATATCTACTCTCCATGTATACAAAAAAGCATACACTTGTATATATCAGTTTGTGAACTCACTCGTACTAACTGTCCCATTGGGTGAGAAGAAACCTGTATACTGTCATCCGGTATATATGGCAGTAGATAAACGCTCAATATATCTAACCTCCATGTATACAAAAAAAAAAACCATACACTTGTATACATCAGTTTATGAACTCATTCATACTAGCTGTCCCATTGGGTGAGGCGAAACCTGTATACTGTCATCCGGTATATACGGCAGTAGGTAAACGTACAATATGTCTACCCTCCGTGTATACAAAAACATACACTTATTTACATCAGTTTTGTGAACTCACTCATTCTAACTGTCCCATTGGGTGAGAAGAAACCTGTATACTGTCATCCGGTATATAAGGCATTAGATAAACAATCAATATATCTACCCTCCGTGTATACAAAAAAACCATACACTTGTATACATCAGTTCGTGAACTCACTCATTCTAACTGTCCCATTGGGTGAGAAGAAACCTGTATACTGTCATCCGGTTTAAGGCAGTAGATAAATGCTCAATATATCTACCCTTCGTGTAAACAAAAAAAGATACACTTGTATACATCAATTTGTGAACTCACTCATTCTAACTGTCCCATTGGGTAAGAAGAAACCTGTATACTGTCATCTAGTATATACTGTATGTCAGTAGATAAACGTTCAATATATCTACGCTTAGTGTATACAAAAAAACATACACTTGTAAACATCTCAAAATGCATAAGGCTAGCGCAAAGGGATGTGGACGAAGACGGGGATGAGGATGGTGGCGTGGAAATGCAGCTGGGGAGCAAGGTTGCGGTCAAGCTACAGTGCATCCAATGCCTACTGGAGAGGGGCAGCCAGAATTGCGCTTCTCCACAATCCCTGGCTTGATTGCTACATTAAGCAGGGTTCAGGTGTTGCAATGGCTAGCGGATAATGCTTCCAGAAGCTTTTCCACCAGCCAGTCAGCCACTACCTCCAGTCGTCTTCCTAGCCAAGAGTCTGGCCCTCCTTCCTCCCAACATGCCCATTCTTCCCAGCAGAGTCATCCCACCTTTGCCCCCTCCCAGGAGTTGTTTTCAGGTCCTTTTACTGTATCTCCCTCTGTTCAACCACTTGCTGAATCCCAGGAGCTACCAGATGACTTTGTGTGTCCTGATGCCCAAACACTGGAGCATATGCCATCTCCTGGCGATTTTGTGGATATGGACCCGCAAGCCGTCCTCAGTGATGATAACAGTAAAAAACAAAAGAGAGACACCGAGCTCTCTAAGTGTAGTATTATATAAGGCTTACTTGAGTAAGACAGTGATATTAGGTAGATGAACCAGTTAGCATCTCACCTGAAAAGGTTGTGAGTGTCACAACCCCTCTAATCACGTTTTGAGTAAAAAATCCAGGTTAGAGTGGCAGCAGAACCAGCGAAACACCAGAGAACCGGGCAAGAAGGTATGGATACTGGAAAACACAGGTCCGCGCACACTGGTGGATCTTTAATGACGGTAGGAGATCAGATGTTGTAATGTAAAATGGTTTTTTTATTAAGAGACAAATTTAAGATGCATGACGCGTTTCGGACCACCACGGGTCCTTTCTCAAGTGCAGAAATTGCTGAAGATATATATACAGAGGAATAACAGTCAATGAACATATACCCTCTTGAAGAGAGAAAAAAAGAAAAATGCATCAGGCTCATAAAACTTAAAAATTATTATCTGTGTCAATTAAATAGGTATACTTTGACATATCATAAATATTGCTACAATTGGAAGTATACAATAGTAGAGATCATTTGGATATACTCCAAATGGACTTGATCAAAGTTTGATGCAAGAGAAAATGATCAAAACACAACAATATAATAAATGGACAAACTCTAGTGCAGATGTTGGTATATAAATACCTATTCTGGTACAAAGTGAAACATACATCACAAACAAATAAAATTTAGAATGTAAAGTTAAAAGAATTAGTAGAAATAAAATAAAAATATATAAAAATATATATAGACATTGATAGCAGTTAAAGGGGTTGTCCCATCACAAGGATCCTATCTATACTGCTTGTTAATGTGAATGTAAGACTTTTCCTAAATACATTGCTTCAGCAAAACTGCTTTGTTTGTCCACTATATTACTTTATTCATTTCTCTGTTGCACATCCCTTGACTTATCTGGTCATAAGTCAAGTGATGTATCTGCTGCTCTGAGGGGGAAGGGAGGAGGGGCTAAGTGCATGGGAGCGAGCCTAGAGGGGGGGGTAGTTTACACTTTGGTGGGGGGGAGGGGCCACCAATACAGACCCGGCATCCGCCTCTCTATTACAGCGGATGTTGGGGAGTGTAGATGCCGGCACAGGTGCCTGCAACATCGCTACGCTCCTGCCCTGCATGAAGCCAGCAGCGGCAAGAGCGATGCTGATATTCCGGAGGGGAGGGCGGAGGAGCAGAATAACAGCATCGCTCCTGCCGCTGCTGGCTTCATGCAGGGCAGGAGCGTAGCAATGTTGCATACACCTGTGCCGGCATCTACACTCCCCAACATCCGCCTCTCTATTACAGCAGATGCCGGGTCTGTATTACATTTGTGAAGGCTGTACGTCCAATGCCTAGCTGCATCGGCAGCGCACACGCAGGGCCAGCGGCATAGAAGCGACGACTTCTCGCCGCTGGCTTTGCATATGTAACCCCGCCCACTAATGACGCAACAAAGCCGGAACACAGAAGAATTTACAGCAGCGAAGACTAGCGAGTATGCGACGTGGGAATACTCTTTTAATAGCGGTTTCACTAGAAAAGGCATACATAAACCCAAAGTTTTTAAATGGTGGCTCTCATAAAGGATGCTGATTTGTGCAATGTCCACTTGCTAATCTGGGATCTGGAACCAGAGGGTTTATAGGCTTTATATGGCCGGCTGGTGTGTGTATCCAATTCAAAAACCGCACAGATAGTCTGTCTACCTGAATAACTGAAGTGAGATGACTACTGAAGTAAGGTAATTAGGTTTATTGAGAGTCCTCATTTTACCTTGATCGCATATGATCGCCAAAAACTTCTAAATAAATAGAGAGCAATGTCTTACCTGAGTCCGCCGGGCGAGATACATATCCTCCCGGCTTGTCTCAGGGCTTTTTAAATGATTACCCGTGTATACTGCAGCGTCACAGGGAGTGAGCTGACATGGATATCGTCGGTCTGAACGCGCATGCGCACTGCTAGAGATACTCATCAATTCACACGCACATGCGTCGGTTTGAAGAGACGCGCATGCATAGTAGATGGAACCTCAGTCCTGTCAGGATATTTCAATCTAATAAAAATAGAAACAGGTACATTACAGGTACAGTAGTTTGTTTGTTCATTTGCTTAAATAAATATAAATATGAAAAGGGGGGGGGGGGGCATTGCTATTCTGCTATAGTGCCGGGATCCACTAGTATAGTCCACATTACTTTATGGCTCTGTACTGGAAGAAAAAAATAGTACCTGTGATGGAATAAGGTCATGGTTATAAGAAGTTTTTCTGTTACTTGTGAGCCATGTAGCAGAATAAATAATGTATATGTGTAATATAGATGTATGTATATATCTGGTCAGATGATGAAAATGATATAAATACTATTAATAATAGATGATTAAAAGTATAAATAATGAGCTGAGTGTTAATGTATGTATAGCAACAAGTGAATGCATATGTGTGTGAGTGTAGTGGTGCAAAAGTAATGGATATATGTGACTTGAATGGACAGATAAATGGACGTATGACCATGTTGGTTGCGTTGATATCGGATCCCACATCTATGTAGGTATATATACAAGTACTGAGATGTATAACGTGCAAAGAACCTTATTTAAATGAAATGCATATGTGTTGTACCTTCAACTTTTTGTAACATCCTCAGATGCTATATTTAGGCCAGCTGGTTGGAGTGTATTTAACCTAAACATCCAGAACATTTCCTTCCTATTAAGATTATGGAGTCTGTCTGGTATGGAGGGGGGAACCGTATCAATTGGTGTAATTCTAAAGCCTGAAAAATCCTTATGGTGATGGCGTGGCGTGATATGCTGTGTTTATTAAAGTCATTGTTCACATTGCATCTATGTTGGCTGATGCATTGTCTGAGAGGTCTGGTGGTACGGCCCACGTACTGAAGGCCACAAGGGCACTCCAGTACGTAAATGACCCAGGATGATGAACAGTCCAGACAATGTTGTATCTCAAAACTATCTCCCGTAGTGAAACTTCGGATGTGTGTGCATCCATGGTGTATGGAAAGACAACATTTACAGCGCTGGTTCCTACATGAGAAACTTCCCATAGGGGTAGAGATGGGTGTAGTAACTTTATCATTAGTGGATCTTAAAGGACTAGGTGCTAGTATGTTTTTAAGTGACCTAGTCCTCCTGTACGTAATTCCCAGTTGCGCAGGCAGAATCCCTCCCAGGAAGGGGTCGTTTAGTACTACATGCCGATGTTTATTTAATATATCTCTGATGTTGTTGTGCATTAAACTAAAAGTAGTTATAAAATTACAATGATAATTATTACATTCTGGTTTGTGTTTGGATGTTAGACAGTCAGTCTGTGAGAGTATTGCTGCTTTTTGTTCGGCTGCTCGTATGATTTGGAGTGGATAGTTTTTCTCCCTAAATCTATTTGTCAGGATGGTACTCTATAATCCATATCACTTGAGCAGTTACGTCTGATATGACGAAACTGTCCAAATGGAATATTCTGTTTCCATTTATTATGGTGCAAGCTATCGTAGTGCAACAGGCTGTTGCAGTCAATGGTTTTAAAATATATTTTGGTGTGGATTTGATTATCTGTACTAGTTAATTGAAGATCAAGGTATTCTATGTGCTTTGCATCGGATTTACCTGATAGCTTAATGTCAAAATGATTGTTGTTAAGAAAAACACAAAAGGAGTTGAAAGACTCCTCCGATCCTTCCCAGATGAATATAAGATCATCAATGTACCTTCGGTAGTACTTGATGTGGTTTGACCAGGGATGTTTAGAATAAATGAATGAATTTTCAAAAAACCCCATAAAAAGATTGGCATAACTGGGAGCTATGCAGGTACCCCTTGCCGTTCCCTTTGTCTGTAAATAAATTTGGGAGTTGAACTCAAAAGCATTATGTTGTAAAATGAAAGTAATGGCTTCTATTATAAATGCACGTTGTTTAATGGGTAATTTAGGATCTTGCTTGAGAAAGTGATGATCAGTGATGATAACGAGACACAGTTGCCATCAGGCAGGCTGTTGTCATGTGCGGTGTGCAGGAGGAAGAGCAGATTGAGGAATTGGAAGAGGAGGTGGTGGACGACGAGGTGACTGACCTGACCTGGGCAGGGGTGATGTCTAGTTAGGAAAGCAGTTTAGATATGGAGGCAAGTGCCGCACCAAAAAAGTTGGCTACAGGCAGAGGCATGTCCAGAGGCAGAGGACAGCTGCTTCACAGAATCCAGGCCAGACCCAGCAAGGCCCAAGATGTTCCCTGTCCTAGCTACTTGAAGGACAAATTTAGTGCGGTTTGTAAGCTTTGTACCTCTAAACTGAGTAGGGGCTGTGAAAAGAGCAACCTTACCACCTCAGCCATGTGCCGTCATTTGAAAGGCAAGCACTGGGCTCAGTGGGAGAGAGCAAACGCAGGACAATCATCGACCAGTGCAGTGGTGTAACTAGGAATGGCGGGGCCCCGTGCCGAACCTTTGACATGCCCCCCCCCCCCCGGCTGACATCGAAAACCCCGACCAACGCCGAAAACCCCGCACGACCCCACCCCCCGCATTCCTACGCGCACTATTACGCTCCATAGTGGCCCCTGCACACATTATTATACCCCATAGTGGCCCCTGCACACAGTATTATACCCCATAGTGGCCCCTGCACACAGTATTATACCCCATAGTGGCCCCTGCACACAGTATTATACCCCATAGTGGCCCCTGCACACAGTATTATACCCCATAGTGGCCCCTGCACACAGTGTTATACCCCATAGTGGCCCCTGCACACAGTATTATACCCCATAGTGGCCCCTGCACACATTATTATACCCCATAGTGGCCCCTGCACACAGTATTATACCCCATAGTGGCCCCTGCACACAGTATTATCCCCCATAGTGGCCCCTGCACACAGTATTATACCCCATAGTGGCCCCTGCACACATTATTATACCCCATAGTGGCCCCTGCACACATTATTATACCCCATAGTGGCCCCTGCACACATTATTATACCCCATAGTGGCCCCTGCACACATTATTATACCCCATAGTGGCCCCTACACACATTATTATACCCCATAGTGGCCCCTGCACACATTATTATACCCCATAGTGGCCCCTGCACACATTATTATACCCCATAGTGGCCCCTGCACACATTATTATACCCCATAGTGGCCCCTGCACACATTATTATGCCCCATAGTGGCCCCTGCACACAGTATTATGCCCCATAGTGGCCCCTGCACACACTATTATGCACCATAGTGGACCCTGCACACAGTATTATCCCCCATAGTGGCCCTGCACACACTATTATGCACCATAGTGGACCCTGCACACAGTATTATCCCCCATAGTGGCCCTGCACACAGTATTATGCCCCATTGTGGCCCCTACACACAGTATTATCCCCCATTGTGGCCCCTTCACCCCCTATTATGCCCCGTTGTAGACACCCATTAACAATTATTATACTCTGGGGTCTTTTCAGACCCCAGAGTATAATAATCGGAGACGCAGGGGAAGAACAACATAAAAAAAAAAATAAACACTGTAACTTACCTGTCTCCCAACTCCCCGCTGGCGGCCATCTTCATTGACGTCAGGGACGTCATGTGACCGGGAGCCTGCGTCGCGACGCATAAGGACGCAGGCCCCAATCATGTGACGTCTGAGACGTCACACAAGTAGGCCGAAGCCTGCGCGGAGACTGGAGAGGTAAGTAACACAGTTTTTTATGTTCAGTTACCTCTCCTGCACTTTCGATCATTATACTCGGGGGTCCGAAAAGACCCCCAAGTATAATAGTGCTTGCGGGGCCCGCAGTGTCACTTACCAATCCCGGCCCCTGCCAGGATCGGTAAGTATATAGGGCCCGTTAGCGGCTGGAGTAACTCCAGCCGGTAACGGCCTATTAAAAAAAAAAAAAAAAACACAGCGGTAGCGGCTGCCACCGGGCCCCTAATGTCCCGGGCCCTGTGGCAGCTGCTACTGCTGCTACCACGGTAGTTACGCCACTGGTCCAGCGTTGCCGCCACTGCCTCTTCCACTGTGTCCAGTGCTGTCGCTGCAGTCCAGACCACCAGCTAGGACACCTCAACATCTGCCTCTGTCACTTTAGGGACTTCACCCTCATCCTGCCCTTTTCCTGCCTCTGCTTCTTCTCCTACACCATCATGTGCCTCTTCCCAGCAACCCACATCTCCCAGACAAATGAGTGCAGACAAAAGTATAGCGCAACCCACCCACATGCCCAAGCCTTAAAGGGGTATTCCCACCTCACATACTCAGCAGTCTTCACTCTTGTAAAATATTCTTTCTTCCTGGTTTCTTGCATCATTTGGTGGGCGGGGTTTCACAGGCAACCTGCCGTTTAGCTCCGCCCCCAAATCCGTGTGTAGCTCCGCCCACCCACATTGGACTATGAAGTACAGGCAGCAGCAACTCCATTCTGTGTTACATACAGACACTGCCTGTCTCTGCCATAATGAACACAGCTGAATTAGCTAGCCTGATAACTGGGAGAACAGAAGAAATGAAAGCAGCTCCTCTCCCCTATCTGAGAGCAGGACCTAGGTCACGTGGTGTAGACACAGGATTAGCTAGATACACAGGCTCGCTCCCTGCACTTAGCCCCTCCTCCCTCCCCCCTGAGAGCAGGCAGATACATCATTTGACTCAGGAGCAGCTAAGTCAGGGCTTTGGCCACAAAAAATTGAATAAAGTAAGATAGTGGACAAACAAAGCAGTTTTGCTGAAGCAGTGTATTTAGGAAAAGTCTTACATCCACATTAACAAGCAGTATAGATAGGATCCTTGTGATGGGACAACCCCTTTAAATGGGCACAACTCCAAACTGCTGGCCCTGGAGATGTTGCCGTTCAGGCTTATGGAGACTCAGACCTTCTGTGACTTGATGGCAGCTGCAGCACCTCACTATGCCGTCCCTAGCCGTCACTACTTCTCCCGGTGTGCTGTCCCCGCCTTGCACCAGCACGTGTCCCTTAACATCAGGCGGGCCCAGAGTTCCGCACTTTGCTGCAAGGTCCACTTGACCACCGACGCGTTGGCAAGTGCATGCAGGCAAGGACGCTACATCTCACTCACGGCACACTGGGTGAATGTAGTGGAGGCTGGGATCGGGTCGCAAAGTCAGGCGGCCTACCTCCTCTCCCCGCCCAAGATTCCTGGCAGGGGTTCTGAACCACCCTCCCCCTCCTCCTTTGAAGTAACATTGACCCCAGCTGCGAGCTAGAAACGCTGCAGCACTAGCGTGGGGAGACGTCAGCAGGCCACGCTGAAGCTCATCAGCTTGGTCGACAGACAGCACACTGCCTCGAAGGTGAGGGATGCCATCCTCAATGAGACAGCAATGTGTTTTTTGCGGCTGCACCTGGGCCCAGGCATGGATGTTTATGATAATTTCCGGAACCTTGTAGCGGCTCTGGAGCTTACCAGCCTCCAACACGTTCCAAGCCTGGCCCACGTTTTCAACTTAGTGGTGCAACTGTTTTTAAAAACTTACCCCAAAGTTCACGAGCTACTGGTGAAAGTGCGGCACATGTGTGCACACTTTCGTGAGTCTACAGTAGCCGCTGCTAACCTCAGAACCCTCCAGCAACGCCTACATCTGCCCGAACACCGGTTGTTGTGCAACGTCCCCACAAGCTGGAACTCGATGTACCAGATATTCAGCAGGGTATGTGAGCAGCACACTCCCTGGGTTACTCAAAGTCAACTCCCGCAATTTCTGCACCATGAGTGGCCATGGATGGCAGACTTATGCAAGATCTTATGCGTCTTTAAGGAGTCCACCAAGAGAGTAAGTGTTAGGATGGGGTCCCGCAGGTTTTCCTTCCGGTCAATCCAGTTCTCGCCATCAGCGTCGGACGGTGAGGTTTGTGGAGCCTAAGTCCAGCATTTGGCCTACTGAGCATGCTCAGACTTTTTGTAGACGCTCTGAGGATGCTCACCCTACTGAGCATACTCAGACTTTTTGGAGACGTTCTGAGGCTAAGTCCCATTCCACCCATACTGGGCATGCCCAGTGAGGTTATGGCCACTGCCCTGTGGGTGGGGACTTGCCTTTATATGGTGTGAGCCGACGCCCGCCGGGTGCTCACACTTTGACTATTATGTTGAGACAGAGAGGTTCAGGGCTAGGTTCCTGTCAATGCCAGGTTACCAATGCAGGTGTTCTAGTGTAGGATTCCTGGGTACTGCCGGTAGGGAACTGTATAGCCTGTGGGATTTGTCCAGCAATATTGTAGCTCCAAAGCTGTTGTGGAGCCCTTTGTGATTCTGACCAGGGGTGACAGTAACCCTTGACAGCCTTGGTTGCAGCCTATACGCAGGTGCAGTTCCCCAGTAAGTTACTGGTGAACCAAGTGTTGCCGCCTGTTCACATTCAAGCTGCACAAAAAACACTGCCCAGTGAAGTCAACTGGGGTAATCCTCCTTTGCAGCCGGTTCACAGTAGAGCTGCACGAACGCCTTCACCCAGTGAAGTTAACTGATGAACGTGCGTTGGTCCCTGTTCACACTTGAGCCACGCAAAAGTATTCCTGCTTCGCTCAGACAGATGGCCGCCCTTCTGGGGCTTGTGGATCTCGACTGCAGCCACTACCACAGTCAAGAGGTTCTGTCCAAATAAATATATATATATATATATATATATATATATATATACAGAACCGTAACAGTAAGCTGTGACGACGCACTAGTGAGTGTAAACCATCCCTCTCCAATGTGTGATGCAAGAATCCCTCATCGCCATCAGGGATAACGCATTGCACGCTGAGGAGTCGGGGATAGGAGCAGACCCATCCCAGTAGGATAGTTAGTGCACACTCCTGTCAGCTTCTTAGCGTGTAATGATGGAGGAAGAGGAGGAAGATTAAGTGCCAGATGATATCATTGTCACACACAAGGCTAGCGGGGAAGTTCAGTGCGTCCCATTGCTTCAGTGCGGATGGGGCAAACAGGAGGAGGAAGAGGAGGAAATGGAGAGTGACCCTTACAGTGGGGGCAGCGAAGTCATACCGATTAACACTCTGGAACACATGGCTAACTTCATGTTGGGCTGCTTTTCCAGTGACAAATGCATTGTCAAAATCATGGAGAGCAACCAATACTGGATTTTTGCAATCCTCGACCCCCGGTATAAAAATAACATATCGTCTTTCATTCTGATAGAGGGAAGGGCCAATCACATTAATGATTGCCACAAGCAACTGGTGCAGAATATGATGGAAATGTTTCCATCAACTCTCACTGGCGGCAGAGAGGACAGTTCTTCCAAGAGGCTAACAACTGCCATCCAGTCCACACCCACCAGGGGCACACTCTCCAAGGTCTGGAACACATTAATGGCATCTGCTCGCCAAACTACCACCACTGAGGGGCCTAGTGTCACCAGGAGGGACAAGAATAGGGTCATGTTGCATGAGTACCTGGGTGTCGAAGTTGGACTTGTGGATGAAACTTGCGCTTTACGCCTTGGAGGTGCTGTCCTGCCCCGCCGCCAGCTTTCTATTGGAAAGGGTCTTCAGTGCAGCTGGTGGCATCATCACCGATAAGCGCAGCCATCTGTCAGCTGACAATGCTGACCAGCTGATGCTGATCAAAATGAACTGCCACTGGATTGACCCATCACTTGCATGTCCACCAGTGTCATGCACCCCAACATAAAGTTCCATGTGTGTGCTCAACCTCTCCAGTTCCTCCTCCTCCTCCTCCTCCTCCTCATACTCCTCCACCATCAGCGTTGCACAATTCTGCTCCTACTAGTCTCATTTTACCCAAAGGGCCTAATACTCTGCTGGTGCAAGGCTCAATTCACCCAAAGGGCCAAAAACTAAAACTGTGCTGGTGCAAGGCTCAACTCACCCAAAGGGCCAAAAACTAAAACTCTGCTGGTAAAAGGCTCAATTCACCCAAAGGGACTAATACTCTGCTGGCTAAAGGCTCAAATCACCCAAAGGGCCAAATACTCTGCTGGTAAAAGGCTCAATTCACCCCAAGGGCCTAATACTCTGCTGGTAAAAGGCTCAACTCACCCCAAGGGCCTAAAACTCTTCCGGTACAAGGCTCAACTCACTGAAAGGGCCTAAAACTCTGTGGGTACAAGGCTCAATTCACCCCAACAGCCAAAAACTAAAACTTTGCTGGTGCATGGCTTAACTCACCCAAAGGGCCAAAAACTCTGCTTGTTAAAGGCTCAACTCACCCCGACAGCCAAAAACTAAAACTTTGCTGGTGCAAAGCTCAACTCACTCAAAGGGCCAAAAACTCTGCTGGTAAAATGTTCAATTCACCCAAAGGGTCTAATACTCTGCTGGTTAAAGGCTCAACTCACCCAAAGGGCCAAAAACTCTGCTGGTTAAAGGCTCAGTTCAGCCAAAGGGCCTAATAATCTGCTGGTTAAAGGCTCAACTCACCTCAATGGCCAAAAACTAAAACTCTGCTGGTTAAAGGCTCAATTAACCCAAAAAGCCAAATACTCTGCTGATTAAAGGCTCAATTCACCCAAAGGGCCTAATACTCTGCTGGATAAAGGCTCAATTCACCCAAAGGGCCTAATACTCTGCTGGTTAAAGGCTCAATTCACCTCAAGAGCCTAATACTCTGCCGGTACAAGGCTCAACTCACCCAAAGGGCCTAATACTCTGCTGGTAAAAGGTTCAATTCACCCCAAGGGCCAAATACTTTGCTGGTAAAAGGCTCAACTCACCCCAAGGGCCAAAAACTCTGCTGGTTAAAGGCTCAGTTCAGCCAAAGGGCCTAATAATCTGCTGGTTAAAGGCTCAACTCACCTCAATGGCCAAAAACTAAAACTCTGCTGGTTAAAGGCTCAATTAACCCAAAAAGCCAAATACTCTGCTGATTAAAGGCTCAATTCACCCAAAGGGCCTAATACTCTGCTGGATAAAGGCTCAATTCACCCAAAGTGCCTAATACTCTGCTGGTTAAAGGCTCAATTCACCTCAAGAGCCTAATACTCTGCCGGTACAAGGCTCAACTCACCCAAAGGGCCTAATACTCTGCTGGTAAAAGGTTCAATTCACCCCAAGGGCCAAATACTTTGCTGGTAAAAGGCTCAACTCACCCCAAGGGCCTAAAACTCTGCCGGACAAGTTGTGAACATTTAAATATGTTGGGTTCATAAGTAGAGATGAGCGAACAGTGTTCTATCGAACTCATGTTCGATCGGATATTAGGCTGTTCGGCATGTTCGAATCGAATCGAACACCGCGTGGTAAAGTGCGCCATTACTCGATTCCCCTCCCACCTTCCCTGGCGCCTTTTTTGCTCCAATAACAGCGCAGGGTAGGTGGGACAGGAACTACGACACCGGTGACGTTGAAAAAAGTAGGCAAAACCCATTGGCTGCCGAAAACATGTGACCTCTAATTTAAAAGAACAGCGCCGCCCAGCTTCGCGTCATTCTGAGCTTGCAATTCACCGAGGACGGAGGTTTCCGTCCAGTTAGCTAGGGGTTAGATTCTGGGTAGGCAGGGACAGGCTAGGATAGGAAGGAGAAGACAACCAACAGCTCTTATAAGAGCTAAATTCCAGGGAGAAGCTTGTCAGTGTAACGTGGCACTGACGGGCTCAATCGCCGCAACCCAGCTTTCCCAGGATCCTGAATGGAATACACTGTCAGTGTATTCCCGTATACCCGATATATACCCCCGATACCCGTTCCAACGGTGTGCCCCCCCACCTTCACCCCAGAAATACCCTGCAAGTCCCCTAGCAATAGGATTGGGGCTATATACACCCACTATTTTTGCTACTGCCATATAGTGCCATTGTCTCACTGGGAATTCAAAGAATATATTGGGCTTACATATAACTTCAATTCCAGGGAGAAGCTTGTCAGTGTAACGTGGCACTGACGGGCTCAATCGCCGCAACCCAGCTTTCCCAGGCTCCTGAATGGAACACACTGACAGTGTATTCCCGTATACCCCATATATACACCCCAAATCCCCGTTACAACGGTGTGCCCCCCCACCTTCACCTCAGAAATACCCTGCAAGTCCCCTAGCAATAGAATTGGGGCTATATACACCCACAATTTTTGCTACTGGTATATAGTGCCATTGTCTGACTGGGAATTCAAAGAATATATTGGGGTGACGTGCACCCACAATTTTTGCTACTGCTATACAGTGCCATTGTCTGACTGGGAATTCAAAGAATATATGGGGGTTATGTGCACCCACAATTTTTAATACTGGTATACAGTGCCATTGTCTGACTGGGAATTCAAAGAATATATGGGGGTTACGTGCACCCACAATTTTTGCTACTGCTATACAGTTCCATTGTCTCACTGGGAATTCAAAGAATATATGGGGGTTATGTGCACCCACAATTTTTAATACTGGTATACAGTGCCATTGTCTGACTGGGAATTCAAAGAATATATGGGGGTTACGTGCACCCACAATTTTTAATACTGCTATACAGTTCCATTGTCTCACTGGGAATTCAAAGAATATATGGGGGTTATGTGCACCCACAATTTTTAATACTGGTATACAGTGCCATTGTCTGACTGGGAATTCAAAGAATATATGGGGGTTACGTGCACCCACAATTTTTAATACTGCTATACAGTTTCATTGTCTCACTGGGAATTCAAAGAATATATGGGGGTTATGTGCACCCACAATTTTTAATACTGGTATACAGTGCCATTGTCTGACTGGGAATTCAAAGAATATATGGGGGTTATGTGCACCCACAATTTTTAATACTGGTATACAGTGCCATTGTCTCACTGGGAATTCAAAGAATATATTGGGGTTATGTGCACCCACAATTTTTACTACTGGTATATAGTGCCATTGTCTGACTGGGAATTCAAAGAATATATGGGGGTTATGTGCACCCACAATTTTTAATACTGGTATACAGTGCCATTGTCTGACTGGGAATTCAAAGAATATATGGGGGTTATGTGCACCCACAATTTTTAATACTGGTATACAGTGCCATTGTCTGACTGGGAATTCAAAGAATATATTGGGGTTATGTGCACCCACAATTTTTACTACTGGTATACAGTGCCATTGTCTGACTGGGAATTCAAAGAATATATGGGGGTTATGTGCACCCACAATTTTTAATACTGGTATATAGTGCCATTGTCTGACTGGGAATTCAAAGAATATATGGGGGTTACGTGCACCCACAATTTTTGCTACTGCTATACAGTTCCATTGTCTCACTGGGAATTCAAAGAATATATGGGGGTTATGTGCACCCACAATTTTTAATACTGGTATACAGTGCCATTGTCTGACTGGGAATTCAAAGAATATATGGGGGTTATGTGCACCCACAATTTTTACTACTGGTATACAGTGCCATTGTCTGACTGGGAATTCAAAGAATATATTGGGGTGACGTGCACCCACAATTTTTGCTACTGCTATACAGTGCCATTGTCTCACTGGGAATTCAAAGAATATATGGGGGTTATGTGCACCCACAATTTTTAATACTGGTATACAGTGCCATTGTCTGACTGGGAATTCAAAGAATATATTGGGGTTATGTGCACCCACAATTTTTAATACTGGTATATAGTGCCATTGTCTGACTGGGAATTCAAAGAATATATGGGGGTTATGTGCACCCACAATTTTTAATACTGGTATACAGTGCCATTGTCTGACTGGGAATTCAAAGAATATATTGGGGTTATGTGCACCCACAATTTTTACTACTGGTATATAGTGCCATTGTCTGACTGGGAATTCAAAGAATATATGGGGGTTACGTGCACCCACAATTTTTGCTACTGCTATACAGTTCCATTGTCTCACTGGGAATTCAAAGAATATATGGGGGTTATGTGCACCCACAATTTTTAATACTGGTATATAGTGCCATTGTCTGACTGGGAATTCAAAGAATATATGGGGGTTACGTGCACCCACAATTTTTGCTACTGCTATACAGTTCCATTGTCTCACTGGGAATTCAAAGAATATATGGGGGTTATGTGCACCCACAATTTTTTAATACTGGTATACAGTGCCATTGTCTGACTGGGAATTCAAAGAATATATGGGGGTTATGTGCACCCACAATTTTTACTACTGGTATACAGTGCCATTGTCTGACTGGGAATTCAAAGAATATATTGGGGTGACGTGCACCCACAATTTTTGCTACTGCTATACAGTGCCATTGTCTCACTGGGAATTCAAAGAATATATGGGGGTTATGTGCACCCACAATTTTTAATACTGGTATACAGTGCCATTGTCTGACTGGGAATTCAAAGAATATATTGGGGTTATGTGCACCCACAATTTTTAATACTGGTATATAGTGCCATTGTCTGACTGGGAATTCAAAGAATATATGGGGGTTATGTGCACCCACAATTTTTAATACTGGTATACAGTGCCATTGTCTGACTGGTAATTCAAAGAATATATTGGGGTTATGTGCACCCACAATTTTTACTACTGGTATACAGTGCCATTGTCTCACTGGGAATTCAAAGAATATATTGGGGTTATGTGCACCCACAATTTTTACTACTGGTATATAGTGCCATTGTCTGACTGGGAATTCAAAGAATATATGGGGGTTACGTGCACCCACAATTTTTGCTACTGCTATACAGTTCCATTGTCTCACTGGGAATTCAAAGAATATATGGGGGTTATGTGCACCCACAATTTTTAATACTGGTATATAGTGCCATTGTCTGACTGGGAATTCAAAGAATATATGGGGGTTACGTGCACCCACAATTTTTGCTACTGCTATACAGTTCCATTGTCTCACTGGGAATTCAAAGAATATATGGGGGTTATGTGCACCCACAATTTTTAATACTGGTATACAGTGCCATTGTCTGACTGGGAATTCAAAGAATATATGGGGGTTATGTGCACCCACAATTTTTACTACTGGTATACAGTGCCATTGTCTGACTGGGAATTCAAAGAATATATTGGGGTGACGTGCACCCACAATTTTTGCTACTGCTATACAGTGCCATTGTCTCACTGGGAATTCAAAGAATATATGGGGGTTATGTGCACCCACAATTTTTAATACTGGTATACAGTGCCATTGTCTGACTGGGAATTCAAAGAATATATTGGGGTTATGTGCACCCACAATTTTTAATACTGGTATATAGTGCCATTGTCTGACTGGGAATTCAAAGAATATATGGGAGTTATGTGCACCCACAATTTTTAATACTGGTATACAGTGCCATTGTCTGACTGGGAATTCAAAGAATATATTGGGGTTATGTGCACCCACAATTTTTACTACTGGTATACAGTGCCATTGTCTCACTGGGAATTCAAAGAATATATTGGGGTTATGTGCACCCACAATTTTTACTACTGGTATATAGTGCCATTGTCTGACTGGGAATTCAAAGAATATATGGGGGTTATGTGCACCCACAATTTTTAATACTGGTATACAGTGCCATTGTCTGACTGGGAATTCAAAGAATATATGGGGGTTATGTGCACCCACAATTTTTAATACTGGTATACAGTGCCATTGTCTGACTGGGAATTCAAAGAATATATTGGGGTTATGTGCACCCACAATTTTTACTACTGGTATACAGTGCCATTGTCTGACTGGGAATTCAAAGAATATATGGGGGTTATGTGCACCCACAATTTTTAATACTGGTATACAGTGCCATTGTCTGACTGGGAATTCAAAGAATATATGGGGGTTATGTGCACCCACAATTTTTAATACTGGTATATAGTGCCATTGTCTGACTGGGAATTCAAAGAATATATGGGGGTTACGTGCACCCACAATTTTTGCTACTGCTATACAGTTCCATTGTCTCACTGGGAATTCAAAGAATATATGGGGGTTATGTGCACCCACAATTTTTAATACTGGTATACAGTGCCATTGTCTGACTGGGAATTCAAAGAATATATGGGGGTTATGTGCACCCACAATTTTTACTACTGGTATACAGTGCCATTGTCTGACTGGGAGTTCAAAGAATATATTGGGGTGACGTGCACCCTCAATTTTTGCTACTGCTATACAGTGCCATTGTCTCACTGGGAATTCAAAGAATATATTGGGGTTATGTGCACCCACAATTTTTACTACTGGTATATAGTGCCATTGTCTGACTGGGAATTCAAAGAATATATGGGGGTTACGTGCACCCACAATTTTTGCTACTGCTATACAGTTCCATTGTCTCACTGGGAATTCAAAGAATATATGGGGGTTATGTGCACCCACAATTTTTAATACTGGTATATAGTGCCATTGTCTGACTGGGAATTCAAAGAATATATGGGGGTTACGTGCACCCACAATTTTTGCTACTGCTATACAGTTCCATTGTCTCACTGGGAATTCAAAGAATATATGGGGGTTATGTGCACCCACAATTTTTAATACTGGTATACAGTGCCATTGTCTGACTGGGAATTCAAAGAATATATGGGGGTTATGTGCACCCACAATTTTTACTACTGGTATACAGTGCCATTGTCTGACTGGGAATTCAAAGAATATATTGGGGTGACGTGCACCCACAATTTTTGCTACTGCTATACAGTACCATTGTCTCACTGGGAATTCAAAGAATATATGGGGGTTATGTGCACCCACAATTTTTAATACTGGTATACAGTGCCATTGTCTGACTGGGAATTCAAAGAATATATTGGGGTTATGTGCACCCACAATTTTTAATACTGGTATATAGTGCCATTGTCTGACTGGGAATTCAAAGAATATATGGGGGTTATGTGCACCCACAATTTTTAATACTGGTATACAGTGCCATTGTCTGACTGGGAATTCAAAGAATATATTGGGGTTATGTGCACCCACAATTTTTACTACTGGTATACAGTGCCATTGTCTCACTGGGAATTCAAAGAATATATTGGGGTTATGTGCACCCACAATTTTTACTACTGGTATATAGTGCCATTGTCTGACTGGGAATTCAAAGAATATATGGGGGTTATGTGCACCCACAATTTTTAATACTGGTATACAGTGCCAGTGTCTGACTGGGAATTCAAAGAATATATGGGGGTTATGTGCACCCACAATTTTTAATACTGGTATACAGTGCCATTGTCTGACTGGGAATTCAAAGAATATATTGGGGTTATGTGCACCCACAATTTTTACTACTGGTATACAGTGCCATTGTCTGACTGGGAATTCAAAGAATATATGGGGGTTATGTGCACCCACAATTTTTAATACTGGTATACAGTGCCATTGTCTGACTGGGAATTCAAAGAATATATGGGGGTTATGTGCACCCACAATTTTTAATACTGGTATACAGTGCCATTGTCTGACTGGGAATTCAAAGAATATATTGGGGTTATGTGCACCCACAATTTTTACTACTGGTATACAGTGCCATTGTCTGACTGGGAATTCAAAGAATATATGGGGGTTATGTGCACCCACAATTTTTAATACTGGTATATAGTGCCATTGTCTGACTGGGAATTCAAAGAATATATGGGGGTTACGTGCACCCACAATTTTTGCTACTGCTATACAGTTCCATTGTCTCACTGGGAATTCAAAGAATATATGGGGGTTATGTGCACCCACAATTTTTAATACTGGTATACAGTGCCATTGTCTGACTGGGAATTCAAAGAATATATGGGGGTTATGTGCACCCACAATTTTTACTACTGGTATACAGTGCCATTGTCTGACTGGGAGTTCAAAGAATATATTGGGGTGACGTGCACCCACAATTTTTGCTACTGCTATACAGTGCCATTGTCTCACTGGGAATTCAAAGAATATATTGGGGTTATGTGCACCCACAATTTTTACTACTGGTATATAGTGCCATTGTCTGACTGGGAATTCAAAGAATATATGGGGGTTATGTGCACCCACAATTTTTAATACTGGTATACAGTGCCAGTGTCTGACTGGGAATTCAAAGAATATATGGGGGTTATGTGCACCCACAATTTTTAATACTGGTATACAGTGCCATTGTCTGACTGGGAATTCAAAGAATATATTGGGGTTATGTGCACCCACAATTTTTACTACTGGTATACAGTGCCATTGTCTGACTGGGAATTCAAAGAATATATGGGGGTTATGTGCACCCACAATTTTTAATACTGGTATACAGTGCCATTGTCTGACTGGGAATTCAAAGAATATATGGGGGTTATGTGCACCCACAATTTTTAATACTGGTATACAGTGCCATTGTCTGACTGGGAATTCAAAGAATATATTGGGGTTATGTGCACCCACAATTTTTACTACTGGTATACAGTGCCATTGTCTGACTGGGAATTCAAAGAATATATGGGGGTTATGTGCACCCACAATTTTTAATACTGGTATATAGTGCCATTGTCTGACTGGGAATTCAAAGAATATATGGGGGTTACGTGCACCCACAATTTTTGCTACTGCTATACAGTTCCATTGTCTCACTGGGAATTCAAAGAATATATGGGGGTTATGTGCACCCACAATTTTTAATACTGGTATACAGTGCCATTGTCTGACTGGGAATTCAAAGAATATATGGGGGTTATGTGCACCCACAATTTTTACTACTGGTATACAGTGCCATTGTCTGACTGGGAATTCAAAGAATATATTGGGGTGACGTGCACCCACAATTTTTGCTACTGCTATACAGTGCCATTGTCTCACTGGGAATTCAAAGAATATATGGGGGTTATGTGCACCCACAATTTTTAATACTGGTATACAGTGCCATTGTCTGACTGGGAATTCAAAGAATATATTGGGGTTATGTGCACCCACAATTTTTAATACTGGTATATAGTGCCATTGTCTGACTGGGAATTCAAAGAATATATGGGGGTTATGTGCACCCACAATTTTTAATACTGGTATACAGTGCCATTGTCTGACTGGGAATTCAAAGAATATATTGGGGTTATGTGCACCCACAATTTTTACTACTGGTATACAGTGCCATTGTCTGACTGGGAATTCAAAGAATATATGGGGGTTATGTGCACCCACAATTTTTAATACTGGTATATAGTGCCATTGTCTGACTGGGAATTCAAAGAATATATGGGGGTTATGTGCACCCACAATTTTTAATACTGGTATATAGTGCCATTGTCTGACTGGGAATTCAAAGAATATATGGGGGTTACGTGCACCCACAATTTTTGCTACTGCTATACAGTTCCATTGTCTCACTGGGAATTCAAAGAATATATGGGGGTTATGTGCACCCACAATTTTTAATACTGGTATACAGTGCCATTGTCTGACTGGGAATTCAAAGAATATATGGGGGTTACGTGCACCCACAATTTTTAATACTGCTATACAGTTCCATTGTCTCACTGGGAATTCAAAGAATATATGGGGGTTATGTGCACCCACAATTTTTAATACTGGTATACAGTGCCATTGTCTGACTGGGAATTCAAAGAATATATGGGGGTTATGTGCACCCACAATTTTTAATACTGCTATACAGTTCCATTGTCTCACTGGGAATTCAAAGAATATATGGGGGTTATGTGCACCCACAATTTTTAATACTGGTATATAGTGCCATTGTCTGACTGGGAATTCAAAGAATATATGGGGGTTATGTGCACCCACAATTTTTAATACTGGTATACAGTGCCATTGTCTGACTGGGAATTCAAAGAATATATGGGGGTTACGTGCACCCACAATTTTTGCTACTGCTATACAGTTCCATTGTCTCACTGGGAATTCAAAGAATATATGGGGGTTATGTGCACCCACAATTTTTAATACTGGTATACAGTGCCATTGTCTGACTGGGAATTCAAAGAATATATGGGGGTTACGTGCACCCACAATTTTTGCTACTGCTATACAGTTCCATTGTCTCACTGGGAATTCAAAGAATATATGGGGGTTATGTGCACCCACAATTTTTAATACTGGTATACAGTGCCATTGTCTGACTGGGAATTCAAAGAATATATGGGGGTTACGTGCACCCACAATTTTTAATACTGCTATACAGTTCCATTGTCTCACTGGGAATTCAAAGAATATATGGGGGTTATGTGCACCCACAATTTTTAATACTGGTATACAGTGCCATTGTCTGACTGGGAATTCAAAGAATATATGGGGGTTACGTGCACCCACAATTTTTAATACTGCTATACAGTTCCATTGTCTCACTGGGAATTCAAAGAATATATGGGGGTTATGTGCACCCACAATTTTTAATACTGGTATACAGTGCCATTGTCTGACTGGGAATTCAAAGAATATATGGGGGTTATGTGCACCCACAATTTTTAATACTGGTATACAGTGCCATTGTCTGACTGGGAATTCAAAGAATATATGGGGATTACGTGCACCCACAATTTTTGCTACTGCTATACAGTTCCATTGTCTCACTGGGAATTCAAAGAATATATGGGGGTTATGTGCACCCACAATTTTTAATACTGGTATACAGTGCCATTGTCTCACTGGGAATTCCACAAATAATTTGGGGATTCATTCACCCTACATCTCAGGCTCTTGCCATATTCACCCAGGTTGTCAGTGCTGCACCAGCTCGTTCCCAGACAGCTCGGCCCCAAAAACACGTTACCTATATAGAGGATTTGGACAATGAAGACAACATGTTCTAAATCTAATGTCTGCACCTTCTCCAGAATTAAAATAAAGGCAGCGTTTAACTTTCAAATAGCACTGCACAAAGGAAGAGCTTATCAGCTTGTCTCATGACATGCTACTGAAAAGTTTCATTTGTGTATCTTAATGTAAATATAGTTGTATAAGCTTTTTGGGTTTTAGGCACTGCCAAGTTATTTATTACCACCCGCTCCCTTATAATGATGATGACGCCAAAGTCACTGTGGGTGTTCAGAGCTCACAGCTTTGGGTGACATTTGTCTTGCTCTCTGTCGGTACCAGCTGTCTTTTTGGATACCGTAAAGTTATGTTGACTTTATTAACAGCTATAGAAGCTTTAGCCAGGTTGTGACGGTGTGTAACCCTAACAACACTAAGTGGGATACACATTAATAGTCAGTCTATGTACGCTAAACGTATCACTGAAGTAATTTTTTTTCCCTCTCCCCTAATATAAGAAAGGAACAGACATTAGACCTAGACCGGGGTTCGAGGCTTGAAAAAATCCAGTATTATTTGTTCTTCATGATGTGAAATATGTGTTGAAAAGCAACCCAAGATGAAGTCAGCCATGTGTGCCAGTGTGTTACTTGGCATGCCTTTGCTGGCCCCAACTGTAAGGGTCACTCTCCATTTCCTCCATTTTCCACTCCCCTTCACACCATTTGTGGTGAAGCAATGGGATGCACTGAAGTGCACCCTCTAGCCTCGTGTGGGATAGGGACATCAGATGCCACTCCAACCCCCTCGTCTTCCTCCGCCAGCCAACGGTGCGAAGATGAGAGGAGTGTGCTCTGAATGTTTTCTGCCTAGCAGAGGCTAGTTCTCACTTACGAAAATGGCCCCACTTTGACCTGTATATCAGGCACAATGGTGTAGGTTTCAAAGAAACATGGCACCAACAAGTTGGAAAACGTGGGCCATGCGTGGACCGTGTTTGAGTCTGGCAAGCTCCAGATCTGCTACCAGGTTCCAGCCATTATCACAGGCGCAAAAATGCCAGGCCCCAGGTGTAGCAGGGAAAAAAAAATGCCATCTCAGCCAGGATGGCATCCCTGACCTCGGAGGCACTGTGCTGTCTGTCCCCCAAGCTGATCAGTTTCAGCACGGCCTGCTGACATCTCCCCATGCCAGTGTTACAGTGTTTTCCGCTAGTAGCTGGGGTGGAGGTTGCAGCTTCGTAGGGTTTCAGTCTACTCCTGCCATGAATTTTGGCCTGGGAGAGGAGATAGGCCACCCCAGTTTGCACCCGGGGAACAGACTCCACCACATTCACCCTGCCTGTCATTAAAGATAAGCACTGCAGCATCCCTGACCACAGGCGCTTGTCCATGTGTCGGTGGTCAAGTGGACCTTGCAGCAAAGCGCAGAGCTCTGGGCCCGACTGATGTTATGGGACACATGCAGGCGCAAGGCAGAGACAGCACACTAAGAGAAGTAGTAACGGCTAGGCCCAGCATAGGGAGGTGCCCCAGCTGCCATCTGCTGACGGAAGGCCTGGGTCTCCAGAAGCATAAACAAACACCAACATCTCCAGGGCCAGCAGTTTATCGATGAGGCTGTTACAGGCTTGGGCATGGGGGTGGGTTGTATTGTACTTCTGCCTGCAATGAAAAGCTTGGGAAATGTGGAGTGGCTGGGAAGAGGCGCATGATGGTGCAGGCCAAAAGGGCGCATGAGGGTGAACTCCCCAATGTGTCAGAGATAGGTGTGTAGGTGTCCTTGCATCATATACTTGCACCATATTTGGCTTTGGAAGTTAATTTTGTGCCAAAAAGTGGTTAAGACAGCGATCCCTCAGCTACTCCCGTTACACTGTCTATTGAAGTTACCATCTGTGGAAGTGGACCACCATTTCTAAGATCCCAAAGGAAGCAGGCAAGAGATGTGCAGTTCAGAAAAAAAGATGAGAAAATAAGTTTAGGCTGTAGAGCACAGAGGGATCGGAGAGGACAGAGCTGGTGTCGGCCAGGTATTCCCACAACATGCGCCTATACTTGTCCCTCCTGGTGACACTAGGCCCCTGAGTGGCAGTAATTTGTCCAGGGGGGCCATTAACGTGTTCCAGACCTAGGAATAAGTCTTCCAACAGGGTAGAGTTTTGCATGCCTTTGCTTCTACCCACTGTTTTTGCTGCTTAGCTTCCCTCCACATCTACTCTGCTTTCACCCCTAAACATCACCCCAGTTTATGCCTTTGCTTCTACCCAGGTTTTTTGTTGATTTAGCTTCCCTCTACATCTACACTGCTTTAGCCCCTAGACATCACCCCTGTCCATGTGGGGTCGGTGGCCTCGTCATCCACCAACTCCTCTTCCAATTGCGCACTGCCCCCTTACTGCAAACCGCACATGACCACAGCTTGCCTTGATGGCAACTGTGTCTCATGATCCCCACTTAGGTCCAGACAAGTCGGTGGCGGGTCCAAAACCCCAAAATTGGAAGGAAATGGCAGATGCTGCAGTATTTCTAACACCTGTTCCTGGTGCTCGGGCCTGGTCTGTGTTGTACCCTGCACCCTGCTTAACGCATCTGCCATATCCGAAGTTGTGCTGAGCGCATGCTAATGTTTCGTGTCCAGTGCAATGGATGGGATGGGATTTCACATAAGTCTGCCACCCATGGCCACTCATGGTTGAGCAACTGAGGGAGTTGACTTTGACGAACCCGAGGGTTTTGGAGTTGGAACTACATCAAAGGTCTGTGCTGCTCACACACTCTGCTCAACACATGATATGTTTAGTGCCAGCAGTGTGGAGACGTCGCACAACAGCCGTTGTTCCAGCAGGTACAGGCGTTGTAGGAGTGCATAGAGGCTAGCAGCGGCAACTATACACTTTAAAAACTATCCGCACAAGCGCCTCACTTTCACCAGTAGCTCAGGAACATTGGGGTACCTTTTTCAAAAGATTAGCAGCAATGAGTTAAAAACGTGGCCCAGGCATGGAATATGTTGCAGGCTGCCAAGCTACAGAGCCAATCCCAGGTTACGGCCATTATCACACATGACAACATGCCTGGGCCCAGGTGCAGTGGCAAAAACCACATTGCCGTCTCATCGAGGATGGCATGACTCACTTTGTAGGCAGTGTGCTGTCTGGCCCCCAAGCTGATGAGCTTCAGCACAGCCCGCTGACGTCTCCCCACACCAGTGTTGCAGCGTTTCCAGCTCGTAGCTGGGGTCAATTTAACAGCGGAGGAGGGTGGTGTTTCAGCCCTCCTCCCAGGAATGTTGTGTGGGGAGACAAGTCAGGCCACCACATTTTGCGACCCGGTCCACGCCTCAACTACATTCAACCACTGTGCCCAAATTGAAAGGTAGCGTCCCTGTCCGCATGCACTTGTCCATTCGTAACTGGTCACATGGAACTTTAGGGCTAAGCGCTGAATTTAGGGACCGCCTCATGTTTGGGGGAAAGTGCTGGTGTGGACGGCACAGTGCGGTGGCGCAGTAGACACTCTGCCCAAAAAGGGCAGAGTGTCCCCCAGCCGGGATTCCAACATCTCCTGGGCCAGATTTCTTGAGATGAGGCCGTTGAAGCCTTGGGCATGTGGGTGGGTTGCGCTGTACTTTAGCATGAAATGAAAGGCTTGGGAGATGGGGAGTTGCTGGGAAGAGGCGCATGATGGCGCGGGCAAAAGGAGAAATGGCAGGAAAAGGTGAGGATAAGGGTGAACTCCCCAAAGTGTCAGAGGCAGATGTGGAGGTGTCCTGGCTCCTGGTCTGGACTGCAGCGCCAGCCCTGTCAACAGTGGAAGAGGCAGTGGCCGCCAGGCCAAACGACGATTATCCTGCGCTTGCTCTCACCCACTGAGCCCAGGGCTTGCCTTCCAAATGATGGCACCCGCAAGAGGTGGTGAGATTCCTCTCCGCAGATCTCCAAACCATCTTGGACTTGCAAATTGCACTAAATTTGTCATGTAACTGACATGTATATGATGAGTCTATCCATTGTCTGTTCATTTTGGTGAAAGTCAGCCTGTCAGCTGACAGACAGCTGTGCTTGTCAGTGATGATGTCACCGGCTGCTTGTACCCCCAGTTTTTGCTGCTTAGCTTGCCTCCACATCCACACTGCTTTTGCCCCTACACATCACCCCTATCCATGCCTGTGCCTCTAGCCATAAGTCTGCCACCCATGGAAACTCATGGTGCAGAAAGTGAGGGAGCTGACTCTGAGGAACCCTTGGGTTTTGTAGCTGGTACTCCATCAAAGGTCTCTGCTGCTCACACACCCTGCTGAACATACGGTATCTAGGGTTAGAGCGTGTGGTGACCTCGCACAACAGTAGGTGCTTCAGGCAGATGTAGGCCTTGCTGGAGTGTATTGCGGCTAGCTCCAGGTACTGTAGACTTGGGAAAGTGGGTGTCCAAGTGCCGCACTTTCACCCTTAGCTCAGCTAATTTGGGGTATGTTTTTAAAAATCATTGCACCACTACATTGAACATGTGGGCCAGGCATGGAACGTGTTGGAGGCTGGCAAGCTCCAGAGCCCTCCAACAAGCTAAAAAACCTGGCCCCAGGGGCAGCGGGGATAAACAAATTGCCATCTCATCCAGGATGGCATCCCTGACCTCAGAGGCAGTGTGCTGTCCGTCTCCCAAGCTGATGAGCTTCAGCCCAGCCTGCTGACATCTCCCCACACCAGTGTTGCAGCGTTTTCAGCTCGTAGCTGGGGTAAATCTAACAGCGGAGGAGGAGGAGGGTGGTGTTTCAGCCCTCCTCCCAGGAATGTTTTGTGGGGAAACAAGTCAGGAAAATTCTTGAAACGGGAGAGTTTTGCATCTTTGCCCTTGCTGCCTATGGACATCCCTTTGCCTCTAGCCACCATTTTCCCTGCTTTGCTTGCCTCCACATCCACACTGCTTTTGCCCCTAGACATCACCCCAGTCCATGCCTTAGCTTGTACCCCCAGTTTTTCCTGCTTAGCTTGCCTCCACATCCACACTGCTTTTGCCCCTAGACATCACCCCAGTCCATGCCTTAGCTTGTACCCCCAGTTTTTCCTGCTTAGCTTGCCTCCACATCCACACTGCTTTTGCCCCTAGACATCACCCCAGTCCATGCCTTAGCTTGTACCCCCAGTTTTTCCTGCTTAGCTTGCCTCCACATCCACACTGCTTTTGCCCCTAGACATCACCCCAGTCCATGCCTTAGCTTGTACCCCCAGTTTTTCCTGCTTAGCTTGCCTCCACATCCACACTGCTTTTGCCCCTAGACATCATCCCTATCCATGCCTCTTCCCCTAGCCATAACTCTGCCACCCCTGGAAACTCATGGTGCAGAAACTTTGGTTGCTGACTTTGAGGAACCCTTGGGTTTTGTAGATGGAACTCCATCAAAGGTCTGTGCAGCTCACACACCCTGCTCAAGATATGGTATTGTAGGGTTTCAGCGTGTGTGAATGACGGACAACAGCCTGTGTTTGGACAGATGTAGGCCTTGCTAGAGTGTTTTTAGGCTAGCAGCGACTCCTGTGCACTTGCAAAAGTGGGCGCACAAGCGCCGCATTTTCAACAGTAGCTTCGGTACATTTGGGTATGTTTTTAAAAAACTTTGCACCACTAGGTTAGACGTGGGCCAAACATGGAACGTGTTGGAGGCTGGCAAGCTCCAGAGCAGCTACCAGGTTCCAGCCATTATCACAGGCGTAAAAATGCCAGGCCCCAGGTGTAGCAGGGAAAAAAAAATGCCATCTCAGCCAGGATGGCATCCCTGACCTCGGAGGCACTGTGCTGTCTGTCCCCCAAGCTGATGAGCTTCAGCACCGCCTGCTGACGTCTCCCCACACCAGTGTTTTAGCGTTTGCCGCTAGTAGCTGTGGTGGAGGTTGCAGCGTCGTAGGGTTTCAGTCTACTCCTGCCATGAATTTTGGCCTGGGAGAGGAGATAGGCCACCCCAGTTTGCACCCGGGGAACAGACTCCACCACATTCACCCTGCCTGTCATTAAAGATAAGCACTGCAGCATCCCTGACCACAGGCGCTTGTCCAAGTGTCGGTGGTCAAGTGGACCTTGCAGCAAAGCGCGGAACTAAGGGCCCACCTGATGTTGAGTGACACGTGCTGGTGCAAGGCGGGGACGCCACACCGGGAGAAGTTGAGACGGCTAGGGACGGCATAGTGAGGTGCCACAGTTGCCATCAGGTCCGGGAAGGCGGGAGTTTCAACAAGCCGGAACGCCAACCTCTCCTGGGCCAGCAGTTTAGCGATGTTGGCGTTCTAGGCTTGCGTGGGTGGGTGGTTAGCGGTGTATTTCTGCCGGCGCTCCAATGTCTGAGAGATGGTGGGTTGTTGTAAAGAAGCGCCTGATGGTGCCTTTGATGGTGCAGGAGAAGGAGATAAGACAGAAACAGGGGAGGATGAGGGAGAAGTCAACAAAGTGGCGGAGGCAGATGAAGTGATGTCCTGGCTCGTCCTCTGGAGTGCATCGCCAGCACTGTGAGCAGAGGCAGTGGCATGAACGGCGGGCGACGTTTGTCCTGCCGTTGCTGCCTGCCACTGATTCCATTGCTTGGATTCCAAATGACGGTGCATTGAAGTGGTGGACAGGTTGCTCTTCTCAGGGCCCCTACTCGATTTCGAGAGGCAAATTGTGTAGACGACACTATATCTGTCCTCGGCGCATTCCTTGAAAAAACTCTACACCTTCAAGAAACGTGCCCTCGATGGGGGCGTTTTTCTGGGCTGGGTACAAAAGGGAACATCTTCGGACATTCCGGGTCTGGCCTGGCTTCGGCAAAGCAGCTGACCTCTGCCTCTGGACATGTCTCTGCCTCTAGCTACCCTTTTTGGTGCTGCACCTGCCTCAACATCCACACTACTTTCCCAGCTTGACATCTGCCTTGTCCAGGTGGGGTCGGTGTCCTCGTCGTCCACCACCTCCTCTTCCAACTCCTGTCTCGCCTCCTCCTCCTGCACAATGCGCATGTCAACTGGCTGCCCTGACAGCAACTGCGTCTCATCGTCGTCGATGAGGGTGGGTTGCTGGTCATCCGCCACCAAATCGACCGGAGATGGAATGGAGGAGACTCTAGTGTTTGAGCATCTGGACACAGATACTCGTCTGTTAGGTCCGTGGAATCGCGAAATGGAGGGGCAGGTTGCGGTACAGTCAAAGGAAGGGAGAACAGCTCTGGGGAGCAGGGACAGTTGGGGTTATTGTTCTGGGAAGATTGGGAATTTTGGGTGGAAGGAGGACAAGACTGTTGGGTAAGAGGAGGTAGAGGCTGACTGGCTGGTGGACAATGTGCTTTAAGCGTTATCCGACAGCCATTGCAAGACCTGTTCCTGGTTCTCGGGCCTACTAATCTTTGTACCATTCAGCCTAGTTAATGTGGAACTTTTGTGCAAAGCGCAGAACTTAGGGCCCGCCTGATGTTAAGGGACACACGCTGGTACAAGGCTCAACTCACCCTAAGTGCCAAAAACACTGCTGGTGCAAGGCTCTACTCATGCCAAGGGCCTCAATCTCTGCTGGTAGCTCAGCTTAAGGTCATGTAACTTTGTTTGGAAGGGCTCATGTTAAGGGCTAGAAAAGTGAATTTTGGAAGGTCTTACCACATCACACACACACACACACACACACACACACACACACACACACTCAAAATGACAGTTAAGGGTGAGGGCTTTTGGAATTCCCATTGCCTATTCCATTTGTGGTTGTCATGGGGAACGTGATTTAAAGGGGTGGTTGTTACTGTTTGTTGAGCTTAAATTGGGGTTTGTGTCCATCCATTTGGGGAGTAAAGAAGGTTTCCAGGTATTTTCCCACTTTGATAGAGGTTTTTTTGAATGTGGAAAGTGTGTAGTTGTTAGGCAGTGATGTTGGGGTAATAGAGGGTCTTTGGTGTGTTAGATGCCCCCAGACATGCTTCCCCTGCTGTCCCAGTGTCATTCCAGAGGTGTTGGCATCATTTCCTGGGGTGTCATAGTGGACTTGGTGACCCTCCAGACACGGATTTGGGTTTCCCCCTTAACGAGTATCTGTTCCCCATAGACTATAATGGGGTTCGAAACCCGTTCGAACACACGAACATTGAGCGGCTGTTCGAATCGAATTTCGAACCTCGAACATTTTAGTGTTCGCTCATCTCTATTCATAAGTATAAACTTTGTGTTTAATTTGAATAGTTCCAATGCCTATTGACCATCTGCATTTCTTGAAAATGTATGTAATGTATTGTAGATAGACTAATTAGGGGGTTCAACACCTACTAGCAACTAGCCATTGTGAGTAGATGTCTGCAGATCAGATTGATTAATGTGAACACACACTGATAAAACTGCAGCCTGGAACAAGTAAATACAATTGTATGGAGATAGCTCAATCAGGGAGTTGAACACCCACTAGAGCCTAGCCATTGTGAGTAGATGTCTGCAGATCAGATTGACTAATGTGAACACACACACTGATAAGATGGCAGTGTGGAACAAAGTAAACACAACTGTGCTAAGCTACCCTGTCCTATGCAAACTAGCTCTGGCAGTGAATCCCTATGGAAACTGTAATTGACTAATACATGGAGTAAGAGTTAGCCTTGATACAAAGAAGCCTTAGGGCCCCTTCACACGGAGTAAACGCGCCGCGCAATGTGGCGCGTTTACCGCGTGTGTACGCCGCGTTTACTCCATGTGAAGGGGCCCTTATAGTTATACAAGCACTCTGTGAAGGAAGCAGAGTCTCCTATGAGTCTATAGCATGATAAATTGAGTTCCAAGTGGCTTTGAAGGTATTTTAATGTACCACTGTCGCTAATGTTTTGAGCACCACTGATATACAGTACATGACAAATCAGATGGTGGGAAACTTGATATTTTAGGATAAACTGGAGAGTGGGAAAAACCCAGGACGAATGAAGAATAAATAAAAATAATAACGTACCCAATGAATAAATTTCATACGTGCCCACAAAAATTTATCCATGACACATTGCACTTATTTTAAAGTGATATTTATTAAAAGTTATGTTTTAGCTCACACACCTTATTTATTTTGAAATTGTGCAACCAGTGAGAGCAAACGCTATCATCTTTCTAAAATTTACTAGTTGAATAAATTGTACGCACCCAAAAATGGTGTCATTACAAAATGCATCATATCTCACAAAAATACAAACACATATGGCTACATCACCACAAAAATAAAAAAATATAGCTTGAATAACCCAAAAATCGCCAAATCATTAGAACAAATCTGGTTCCTTCAGAATTTATAAGCTGTGTGGAATGTGGGGAATGTATAAGCTGTGCGAGCAAATATCAGGGTACAAACCAGTTTTACAGCTTACAAGAGAAAATACAATAGAAGAGACCCTCAAAGTGACCCCCCCCCCCCAATAATAGGAGCTACTGGGGAAATAGTAGGTAAGTTGGTGATTGCAATGTACTCCGCACAGCTTATACATTCACTCTTCACCAACCGCTGTGCATTAACATCTGGGAAACTAATACTCACTAGACTCCTTGATAAATTCTTTGAGTGGTGCAGTTATCAAAATGGGGTCACTCTCTATGGGAATCCACTTTTCTGGCATCTTAAAGACTCTGCAAACATGACATGGTGTTCAGATACCAGACATCTAAGTCTGTGTTCCAAAAGCCGCATAGCGCTCTTTCCCTTCTGCGCCCTGCTGTGTACCCAAACTTCAGTTTATGCCACATATATGACACTAGTGTACCCAGGATAATGTGCGTAATGTCATATATGGGTATAAACTGATATTTGGGCACTCCATGACACTTTTGCAGGGCTTTTGAAATGCCAGTAAAGTGGAATCCCCTGACGTGACCCCATTTTTAAAACTACAACTCTTAAGGAGGGGGTTCAGTGAGCATTTTTTTTTTTTTTAAATGTAGATTGTGAGCCCCACATAGAGCTCACAATGTACATTTTTCCCTATCAGTATGTCTTTTTGGAATATGGGATGGAAATCCATGCAAACACGGGGAGAACATACAAACTCCTTGCAGATGGTTTTTCTGCTCTTGGTGAGATTTGAACACCAGGACTTCAGTGCTGCAAGGCTGCAGTGCTAACCACTGAGCCACCGTGTGGCCCCTCTCAGTGAGCATTTTTAACCCCCAGGTGTTGCTATAATTTATTATCCATAAATGAATAAGCAGCTGATTACAAAAGGTGAAAATCACAATTTTTCCAAGGAAATCTAATTTCAGTGCATAATATGTTGTGCCTGACTTGTATCAGAAATGAACGCTTCAAAAGCTGTTGTGCCTGGGATACCTGCTTACCAGTTTTTGGAGTGTGTGTTTCTGCTGATTCAGGTCAGGCACGACATATCGGGAAATGAAATGGCATATCTCTGTAAAAATTGCAATTTTCACTTTTTATTATCAGCCACACATTCATTTCTGGAAATTAAATTAATGCAACACTCGAGGGTTAAAAATGCTCGCTATTCCACTTGATAAATCCCTTCAGGGGTGTAGTGTCCAAAATGGGGTCACATGCCTGTGGAATCCACTTTATTGGCAATGCAGTAGCTCTGCAAAAGTGGCATGATGTCCTAAAACCAAACTGTGTTCCAAAAATCAAAATAGCACTCCTTCCCTTCTGTTCCCGGCTGTGCCCCATCATTAGTTTATACCCACACAGGACATTGTTAAGTACATTATCCTAGGGGTACCAGTGTCATACATGTGGGCATAAACTGCATTTTGAGCACACAGCAGGGCGCAGATATGAAGGAGCACTATGTATTTTTGGAGCGTAGGTTGTTGGTTTTGGACGCAATGTCAGGCTTGAAGAGACCCTATAATTGCCCCTACAAAATGGGGTCACTTCTTGGGGAATTCCAAGTTACTGGCACCTCCAGAGCTCTGTAAAATCAACATGACGCACAGAAAGTTCCTCTAAATCTTTACTCCAAAAGCTAAAAGGAGCAGTGCTCCTTCCCTTCAAAATCCTACTGTGTGCCCAGCAGCAGTTTAGGTCCACAAATACAACTTTTCTGTACCTGGGATAGCCCACTTAATAGTTTTCCAAGTGCAGGTCTCTGATGACACAAAGTGGGCCTAATATATTGGGCGCTGAAATGATATATACAATCCGACATTTGCAATTCTCCTTCTGTACCATGTGCTGTGCAGTGCCATTTGTAAAAGCCTGTTTGGTCAAAATGCTTACTGTAACCCCAGATGAATACATAAGGGCGTATCATTTTTAAAATGGGGTCACTTCTTTGCGTTCTCCACTATACTGGTACATCAGGGGCTTCACATAGATGCTTTAGTGGAAATGCTTTTATACTGCCAAATCCATGGTCCTTTTCCATTCTGAGCCCTGCTGCGTGGTCAGACATCACACAACAGCCACATGTAAAGTGTTGCCATATCCAGGAGAACCCACATTACAATTTATGTGGTCTATGTCTCTGGTGGCCCATGCTGGGCACAATATATTGGGTACTGAAATACCATAAAACATTTGAAAATTGCAATTCTCCTTTTGTACCATCTGATGTGCAGTGTCTATATCAATTCCTTAAGGGGTCTAGTTTCCAAAATGGGGTCATTTTGGGGGGTTATCCACGGTTGTGGTACCTCTTGGAATCTTCAAATGCGACATAGCACCTATAAACCATTCCAGGAAAATCAAAGCTCCAAAAGGTAAATAACGTTCTTTCTCTTCTGAGCCCTCTTCTGTGCCCAAACAGTGGATATTGACCACAACTGTAGAAATTGTGCAACAAGATTGACTACTTTATTCCCTGGTAAAATGGGAAAAAATGACAAAAAAGTACATATAACTGTAGAAAAATGGTCATATCACCTCTAGATGAATTCTTTAAGGGGTCTAGTTTCCAAAATGGGGTCATTTATGGGGGTTTCCCACTGTTGTGGTATCTCTAGAGCTCTGCAAATGCAACATGGCACCTATAAATCATTTGTGTAAAATCAGAGCTGTAAAAGAGAAATAACGCTCCTTCGCTTCTGAGCCTTCCTCTGTGCCCAAACAGTGTTTTGTTTGTTTTTTTTTTACCACAAATGGGGCATCGCTGTACTGGGAGAAATTGTGTAATAAGATGGGTTACTTTATTCCCTGGTAAAAGGGAAAACAATTATGAAAAAGTACATATAACTGTAGAAATTGTCTTTTTTTTTTTTTTTTTTTTTATTTACGGCCAAATACAGATAAGTTTAGTGAAAAGCCTGGGGGTTAACAATAGTCATGAATTCATTAACCTTTTCATTGCGAAGGGTCTCTAGAAATTTTGCACCTCCAGTAGCCAAAGCAATTTTCACAGTTTTGTAATGGAGAAATCAAACCTAAATTGCAACATTAAAAAAATCATCCAACCCCCCCATACCTATATATATTTTCTTAAAGTAGACACCTGCAGCATTGTCAGAATGCCACTTTGCACTGTTTTCAAAAAAGCACCTTCATGTAATTTTGATTTAACCACTTCCGGACCGCCCATAGACTATATACGTCCGGGAAGTGGTTGTCTAGTTCTGCCAGGACGTACCTGTACGTCCAGCAGAACACAGCAGCTGCACGGAGATCGTGTAGCTGCTTTCAATAGGAGCCGGCTGTAACTTCAGCCGGAGCTCCTAGAGAGAAGACAGGGCAGATTTATTACCTCCCCTGCCTTCTGGATCGCTGTGTATACAGCGCTCAATGAGCTCAATACGCTAATAAAACGCCGTTATTAAAGGTTATAGCCCCGCCCCCGACGACACCATACAAAATAAAAATTACCGTAACGGAGAGGAAAAACTATTTTATAAAGTTTTTCAGTGACACTTTGTGTTATTAAATTAAAAAAAAATTATAAATTGAAAATATAATTATAAATATAAAAAAAATTTAAACACATTTGAAAATAAAAATAACATAAAAATAAAGTCCTATGTGTCCCCGAAAAAAGACGCAAAAATTAGTTGACTAAGACATACGAGAAAAATTTTACAGACCTCAAAACCGCACATACATAATAAACCTAAAATGTGTCTGGTCCTGGACCACAAATTGGCCCGGTACTGAAGTGGTTAAAGTGAATGTTTTTTAAAAAAAAAAAAAAAAAAATGCAAATAAATGTATATTAGTTGCTAAAAGCGGAAACCAAACAAAAAATTATATACACCAAACCTAAAAATAAGAGTTCAACATGTGCAGCGTTCATGCATATCACTAAGGCATATACCCGCATGCACGTGTCTTCAGAAAATCAGTAGCAGTGGAAGGAACAAAAATCTCCTTTGAAGCTGGAAATGTTAAAAAAGTATCATCCTATAAAAGTTAGGGATTACACACCGTGGGAAAACAAGTGAACCCCTAAACCCTATATATTTTTTGAAAGTAGACAACCTGAAGATTACAAATGTCTCAATGGGTCATCAAAACAAATAGTAAAAAGTAAAAAAACTGGTGCCCTGGTATAAACAGTGTTATGCCCTCAGTTACAGCTGCTCCCTGACACCAACCTAGGAGGTGTTGGGTATTCGAGATGAGCGAACAGTGAAATATTCGATATTCGTCATAAGACGAAGACGTTATATTCGTGTAAGACTTTTCCTAAATACATTGCTTCAGCAAAACTGCTTTGTTTGTCCACTATCTTACTTTATTCATTTCTCTGTTGACACATCCCTTGACTTATCTGGTCAAAAGTCAAGTGATGTGTCTGCTGCTCACAGGGGGGAGGGAGGAGGAGCTAAGTGCACGGGAACGAGCCCGAGGGGGTAGTTTACACTTTGGGGGGGGGGGCACCAATACAGACCCGGCATCCGCTGTAATAGAGAGGCGGATGACAGAGAGTGTAGACGCCGGCACAGGTGCCTGCAACATCGCTACGCTCCTGCCCTGCATGAAGCCAGCAGCGGCAGGAGCGATGCTGCTATCCCGCTCCTCCAACCCCCCACTCCCTCCCTCCATAATAGCAGCATCGCTCCTGCCGCTGCTGGCTTCATGCAGGGCAGGAGCGTAGTGATGTTGCAGGTACCTGTGCCCCGGCGTCTACAATCCCCGGCATCCGCCTCTCTATTACAGCAGATGCCGGGTCTGTATTGCATTGTGAAGGCTGTACGTCCGATGCCTAGCTGCATCAGGAGCGCACATGCAGGGCCAGCGGCATAGAAGTGACGTCTTCTCGCCGCTGGCTTTGCATATGTAACCACGCCCACCAATGATGCAACAAAGCTGGAAGAAAGAAGAATTTAGAGCATGGAAGACTGGTGAGTATGCAACGTGGGAATACCCCTTTAAGCTGAGCTACTTCCATGATGTAATTAGGATGTCAGTGTTCAAGTGTGCACACCAATAGAGGGCACTGACTGAGAATGTGCAAGTCTAACTTCCATGATGTAATTAGGAAGACAGAGTCTCAGTCAAACACATCTATAGAGGGCGCTCCCTTTAACATCATGACGACCTTCTCAAAGGCCTTTGTTTGCAATGATGTTGGGATTATACCAGATACAGTCTTCTCAGCCAAGGACAGCCATTTCAATGTATTTGCATCTCATCAGCTTGGCGTAGAGAGGACTGATCTGGCAGAGGTGAGAGGCTTAGACAGGGTTAAGGGGATATCGTCACTCCGTAGGGATAGACCACAATATAGGTGTGTGGAGTCTTAATAAGTGGCTTAATAAGACTCCACACACCTAATTAGGCACTGACATCGTAATTACGTCATGGAAGTCAGATTTGCATATTCTTCCCATGTTCCTTTGCAGTGGAGCGCTCATGGCTTAATAAGTCTATCCCATCCTTTCCACTGGACAGTTTCACTAGAAACTCTATGAAAGTGGATAAGTAATTTGAAAACTTCTTTCCTCTACATTAATATTTACAGAAACATAACTTTAAACTGAAAGAAACATTAGCATGCACTCATCACAATTCCTGATATGACAGCTGCGTTAAGAAGGGTGCAGGGTACAATGCAGACAAGGCCCGAGCACCAGGAACAGGTGTTACAATGGCTAGCGGATAATGCTTCCAGCTGCTTTTCCACCCTTCAGTCAGCCACTACCTGCAGTCGTTTTCATACCCAAGTGTCTGCCCCTCATTCCTCCCAACATGCCCAATCTTTCCAACAGAGTCATCCCACCCTTGCCCCCTCCCAGGATCTCTTTTTGGAACCACTGTTGAACTCTGTTGAACCACTTCCCGAATCGCAGGAGCTACCAGACGACTTTGTGTGTCCTAATGCCCAAATACTGAAGCATCCGCCATTTCCTTCCAATATTGTGGTTGTGGACCCGCAACCAGTGTTTCTGGGCCTTGGTGATGATGAAGAGACACAGTTGCCATCAGGGCAAGTTGTGGTTATGTGTGGTTTGCAGTAAGGGGAGAGTGAGCAATTGGCAGAGGAGTCAGTAGACAACCAGACCATCGACCTGACATGGACAGGGGTGATGTCTAGTGGGGAAAGCAATGTACATGTGGAGGCTAGCTAAGCAGGAAAAAAGGTGGCTAGAGGCAGAGGCATGGACAGGGGTCATGTCTAGGGGGGAAAGCAGTGTAGATGTGGATGCAAGCGCAGCAGCAAAAAAGGTGGCTAGAGGCAGAGGCATGCCCAGAGGCAGCAAGGCCAAAGATTTTCTGAGTACTAGCCACTTGTGCAAAACTCACCCATGTTGGCAGACTTTTGCGAGATCTCTCCATGTCTTTGAGGAGTCCACCAAGAGGGTCAGCGGTGACGATGCACTCGTGAGTGTAACAATCCCGCTCCTGTGTGTAATGCAAAAATCCCTCCTCACCATCAGGGATAACGCATTGTACACTGAGGAGTTGGGCATAGGAGCAGAACCATCCCAGCAGGATAGTCAGTGCACACTCCTGTCCACTTCACAGCGAATATTGTTGGAGGAAGAGGAAGAAGACAAAGTGGCAGATGATCTCATTGTAATACAAGAGGCTAGCGGCACCCCCTGGCCAAACTACCGCCACTGAGGGGCCTAGTGTCAAGTGTGACAAGTATAGGCGCATGTTGCGGGAGTACCTGGCCGACTCCAGCCCTATCCTCTCTGATCCCTCTGCGCCCTACACTTATTGGGTCTCCAAGTAGGATTTGTGGCTGGAACTTGTGCTATACGCCTTGGAGGTCCTTTCCTACCCTGACACCAGTGTGCTATCAGAAAATGTCTTCAGCGCAACCGGTGACATCATCACGGATAAGCACAGCTGGCTGTCAGCTGACAGTGCTGACCGGCTGACTTTCATCAAAATGAACAGCCAATGTACCCAGACCCATCATTTATATGTCAGTTATATGACAAATTTAGTGCGGTTCGCACACTTTGCAAGTCTAAATTGAGTAGGGGCTCTGAAAAGAGCAACCTTACCACTTCTTGCATGCGCTGTCATTTGGAAGGTAAGCCCTGGGCTCAGTGGGAGAGAGCAAACGCAGGACAATCGTCGCCCGGCGTTGCCGACACTGCCTCTTCCGCTGTTTACAGTGCTGGTCCAGACCAAGAGCCTGGACAAATAAACATCTGTCTCTGACACTCTGGGGAGTTCACCCCCATCCGCCCTTTTTGTCTGCACCATCATGTGCCTCTTTCCAGCCACTCCCCATCTCCCAGGCGTTTCATTGCAGGCAGAAGTACAGTGCAAGCCACCCACATGCCCAATCCTTCAATGGCCTCATCTAAAAACTGCTGACCCTGGAGATGTTGGCATTTATGCTTCTGCATACTCAGGCTTGCCGTCACCAGATGGCAGCTGTAGCACCTCACTATGCTGGGCCTAGCCATTACTACTTCTCTTGGTGTGCTGTCCCCGCCTTGCACCTGCACATGTCCCATAACATCAGTCGAGCCCAGAGTTCCACGCTTTGCTGCAAGGTCCACTTGACCACCGATGCATCGACAAGCGCGTGCGGTCGGGGATGCTGCTTCTCTTCTCTTGAGGGTGAAGTTCAGTGCGTCCCATTGCTTCAGCACGGATAGTGTGAAGGGGAGTGGAAAATGGAGGAAATGGAGATTGACCCTTACAGTTGGGGGCAGCGAATTCATGCCAAGTAACACTATGCCACACATGGCTGACTTCATGTTGGGTTGCTTTTCAAGGCATAGTTCACATCATGGAGAGCAAACAATACTGGATTGAACGAAAAATTGGATTGAGCATGACTGAATTGCTGTGTATCCCAGGTAGGTTTTGGGGGTACAGCATTAATAAAATTGGATTGAGCCTCTGTTTGCTGCTCTCTAGGAGCAGCCTCCTTAACATCATGCATGACTTGTTTAATGAACATAATAACATAATGCGGGGATTATTGCTAAACTAGTATTTCTGTTCCAAAAGGAACAGATTCCCAGCTATGGTCAGCGCTGTTTCAATCTGTTGGATCTCTTCAGTATAGCGCAGGGATACTAGTTTGGCAGAGTGAGAGGCTATAGACCAGGATCAGGGGATAATCATACTCATTAGGGAGAGTGTTCACCTAGAGGGCAGCAAACAGAGGCACTGTTTTCCTAATTACATCCTGGAGAATAGATTTGCATATTTTACCCATAATCCCAGGCGGAGAAGAAATGGCTCGTAAGTCTCCGTACGTCTGTATAGGTGCACACTCTCCCTAATGAGTATGATTATCCCATGATCCTGGTCTATAGTCTCTCACTCTGCCAAACTAGTGTCCCTGCGCTATGCTGAGGAGATCCAACAGATTGAAACAGTGCTGTCCATACAGTAGCTGGGAATCTGTTCCTTTTGGAATAGAAATAGTAGTTTGGCAATAATTAGAGATGAACGAACAGTAAAATATTCGATATTTGTTTCAAATAGCCCCTCATTATTCGACTATTTGAACGAATATCGAATCCCATTATAGTCTATGGGGAAAAAATGCTCATTTCAGGGATCCCACTCTTTGACTCAGGAGAGTCACCAAGTCCACTATGACACCCCATAAAATGATGCCAACACCCTGGAATGCAAGTGGGACAGCAGAGGAAGCATGCCTGGGTGTATCTAACATGCCCAAGTCACTGTATTATGTCGGGATCCCTGTCAGCTTACGATATGCGCGAGCTGACTTTTTCCCATAGGAATGCATTGATCAGCGTTGATTGGCCAAATGCCATACAGAGTATAGCATTTGGCTATTCAACGCTGGTTCTGCCAGAGGCTCGTCTGTGAGGAGGCGGAGTCTAAGATCGGACTAGAATGGAGACTGCTGTGGACCAATCTTAGACTCCGCCTCCTCCAGCAGAACCAGCGTTGATTGGACAAATGCAGTACTCTGTATGGCATTCGGCCAATCAACGCTGGTCGATGCATTCCTATGCCAAGATGTAGTAGTGCTGGCTGTGCGCTCAGCTCGTCTACACTAGAGATACAGCCGAGCTGAGTGCATGACCAGCACAGCTACACTGGAGATGTGAACCCTGCTGCACACTCAGCTCTGCTGCATCAGAGATGTAGCAGAGCTGAGTGTGCAGCGGAGTTGAGCGCACACTCAGCTCTGCTACATCTCTGATGCAGCAATGCTGAGTGTGCAGCAGAGTTCAGCACATGTCTGATGTAGCAGAGCTGAGTGTGCAGCAGGGTTCAGTGCATCTCTGATGCAGCAGAGCTGAGTGTGCAGCAGGGTTCAGTACATCTCTGATGCAGCAGAGCTGAGTGTGCAGCAGGGTTCATATCTCCGGTGGTAGCAGTGTTGGCTGTGCGCTCAGCTTGGCTGCATCTCGGGTGTAAACGAGCTGAGTGCATGGCCAGCACTGCTACATCTCGGCATAGGAATGCATTGACCAGCGTTGAATGCCTAAATAGCATTATGTTATTGGATTCGTTAAATGAGTCATGCATGATGTTAAGGGGGCTGCCCCTAGAGGGCAGCAAACAGAGGCACTGTTCTCCTAATTACATCCTGGAGAATAGATTTGCATATTTTACTCTTAATCCCCAGTGGAGCAGAAATGGCTCGTAAGTCTCCGTATGCCTGTATAGGTGCACACTCTCCCTAATGAGTATAATTATCCCCTGATCCTAGTTGATAGGCTGTGATACTGGGGTAATACTGGGACTTGGGTGTGTTAGATGCCCTCAGGCATGCTTCCCCTGCTGTCCCAGTTGCATTCCAGAGGTGTTGGCATCATTTCCTGGGGTTCATTGTGGATTTGGTGACTCTCCTGAGTCGAATTGTGGTTTCCCCTGAAACGAGCCTTTTTTCCCCATAGACTATAATGGGATTCAATAGTCGGTCGAATAGTCGAATATTGAGGGTCTAATGAAAACGAATATCGAATATTTCATTACTCGCTCATCTCTAATCTTTAATACTCTGCAAAATTTGTGATCTTTTATATTTCTAAAAATTTTAAGCTTTTAATTGCCTACAAATATAAATATGTATGGTCACATCAGCAATTACCATTTGATCACCTGACTAATAAATTGTTAGGAAAACAAAACGTATAAAACAAAATAATACCTCCAGCAACAAATATCGCATTTTTTTTTGTTGTTGTTGTGCTGGTGATGAAATCTAGAGATGAGTGAGTAGTATTCAATCGAATACCTCCCCTGCATAGTTATTGGTGTAATCGGTGGAATATCACGCGGTAAACGCAGTAAAAATTTGATGCCTATTACACCTTTGTTTGGCGTTTTTTTACACAAATAATTGTGCATGGGAAGTATTCGATCGAATACTACTTGTTCATCTCTAATGAAATCAGTTTAAATAGATCTTTCTGTCTGTATTTGAACCGTACAAATTGTACAGCGCTGCGGAATATGTTGGCGCTATATAAATAAAAATTATTATTAGTTTAAAGGTCGACTGAAGTTTAACTGGCAAAACATAGATTTGATTTTAATTACTGGAATTACTAATTACTTATTAAACTTTTCAGAAATTAAAATACTAGATCCCACATTATTTTAAAATACTATTTCCTGTCAATTGCTAATTGATGTATTTAATGTACTGCATGAGATAAATTGATAACATTTAAAGGGATTACAGGGAAAAAAATAACATTATTTTGTTATATATGTTCCTTTTGTAGATTTATAGAATATAAATGTTGAAGTTCTATGCAAATGAAGCAGTTAACTTTTGTTGTTGAAGGGCTTGTCCCATGAAAAGCATTCAATCTATACTGCTAGTTTATGTGGATTTAAAACTTTTCCTAAATACATTGCTTTATCAAAACTGCTTTGTTTGGCCGTTATCCTAATTTATTCACTTCATTGTTGACACTGCGTTTCTATGGCCACTGGGCTTATCTGCTCAATACCCAAGTGACGTAGCTGCCTGCTCTCAGGGGGGAGGGAGGGGCTGACAAGCAATGGAGCTCCTCAGATAGGGGAGGGGGGAGGTGAGAGCTCCGGGATTACTATGCTGTCTATCTTCAGCTTTTCCACTTATCAGCTGGTTTAATTGAATTTGGCTGATAAGGGCTGAGATAAGGAGTAGAGCTGAGCAAACACTGTACGGATCAGCCAATCCGAACAGCACGCTCCCATAGAAATGAATGGAAGCACCTGGCACATACGCTTTGCTGGTGGCCGGTGGCTTAACCCCCCGCGTGCCGGCTGCTTCCATTCATTTCTATGGGAACGTGCTGTGAGCGTGCTGTTCGGAACGGCTGTTCCGAACAGTGTTCGCTCATCTCTAATAAGATGTCCTTTACCTCTGTATGTAATGCAAGCTGACTCAAATCCAGTGCTGCTACATCAATTTCCACATCAGATTTATACTGTGGTAATGCATTTACAACCAATCCCTCATTTTTGACTGCAAACATAGCAGATAGCAGAACTAGTGAAACCCTGCCCACCAATTTGCCGAGAAATCCAGGAAATGAAGAGAGTACAGAGCTTTCAGGCTGCAGAACAAGAGTTTGTGTTTACCACTCTGGGCAGATGGGGTTGATCCCACTTGGGATGCAAGAGCAGAGCTTCATGGACTTGAAGGTCTGCCCCAATGTACTATTGCATAAGACTTCAAAGTTGGTTTTCCTCCAAATTTAAAAAAGCAACGTACATAACAAAGTTATGTTGTTTATCACTGTAATGTGTTCTGCAACAAAGTGATGACTGCTCAATATATTTAAGTGAAGTGATAGATTCCCTTAAATGATATTTATATTTTCAAATATTTCTGAAACATAAATTTTACACACTGTGCTCACCTGCAGTTTCAATATTCTCTGCTGTAGTCATTTTCTCCACTTCTTGCATTCTTCTGATTTCAAACCTTCGAGAGAACCCTGCCTTAGGTTTCCACATTTCTTGTAAGACCAGGGGTCGTTCATGGTCCCCAACAATGCGCAGGTACTCCATCTTCCATTCACCTTCATGTCCTACAAAACGCCCTACTACATCACAAAGAACAAAAGCTTCTGTGTCTGAACTTGCCACAGCATATCTTTCCAGAGCTTCTTTTACTAGTTCCCGTGCCATAGACCGTGGGGTAGCCAAAACACTTTTGTAGTTGGTTCCAGAAGAAATATCATCTCCAAATATTTTGAGAATGCCAGGCAAATTCTTTTGACTGGAAAGCTCAACCAAATCTTCTGGCACTGAATCAATAATCTCTGATAATTTTTTCTCACTAGCCCAGCGTCCTGCTGCACTGCCAGCACTGATACTACCAGTCATAAGTATTGTACCACGGTGAAAGATGTTAGATAGACGTTTGTGTCGATTGTTTTTATTCCTTGTTGGTTGACGTAACTCCACTGTCTCATTGCAACGACTTGCTGTGTCTGAAGATGTAGACCTATAAAGTACAAGACATATGTAAAAATATATTTTCAAGGAAGGCAAAGTTGTCTTGCAATGTAGTTATATGAAAACAGTGAATATGTTGCTGCATATTTAGTAATACCTGTCTTCAGAAAAAATGGAAAAGCTAGATCTCAAATACATTATACATAGGGCTTATAGCAATTGTTGTCAAGCTTTCAAGGACATAACATACTTTCTCTGCTGTACATTCAAAGAGTTAAAAGAGGTTTGTGAAAATAAAGGTGTTTTTTTTTTTTATCAGTTTGTTAGTGAACTGCACCTGCCTATAATTTTCATTTTAAGTTATGTCTGTGATTGCATCGTTGTAGTCAGTGGCGTAACTAGGAATGGCGGGGCCCCATGGCTGACTTTTGACATGCCCCCCCAACTGACATCGATGCCAAAGACCTCGATCGACCCCCTCCTCCACATTCCTGCGTGCTCTATTATGTCCCTTAGTGGCCCCTGCACACAGTATTATGCCTCATAGTGGCCCCTGCACACAGTATTACAGTCCTATGAAAAAGTTTGGGCACCCCTATTAATCTTAATCATTTTTTGTTCTAAATATTTTGGTGTTTGCAACAGCCATTTCAGTTTGATATATCTAATAACTGATGGACACAGTAATATTTCAGGATTGAAATGAGGTTTATTGTACTAACAGAAAATGTGCAATATGCATTAAACCAAAATTTGACCGGTGCAAAAGTATGGGCACCCTTATCATTTTATTGATTTGAATTCCCCTAACTACTTTTTACTGACTTACTGAAGCACAAAATTGGTTTTGTAACCTCAGTGAGCTTTGAACTTCATAGCCAGATGTATCCAATCATAAGAAAAGGTATTTAAGGTGGCCAATTGCAAGTTGATCTCCTATTTGAATCTCCTCTGAAGAGTGGCATCATGGGCTACTCAAAACAACTCTCAAATGATCTGAAAACAAAGATTGTTCAACATAGTTGTTCAGGGGAAGGATACAAAAAATTGTCTCAGAGATTTAACCTGTCAGTTTCCACTGTGAGGAACATAGTAAGGAAATGGAAGACCACAGGGACAGTTCTTGTTAAGCCCAGAAGTGGCAGGCCAAGAAAAATATCAGAAAGGCAGAGAAGAAGAATGGTGAGAACAGTCAAGGACAATCCACAGACCACCTCCAAAGAGCTGCAGCATCATCTTGCTGCAGATGGTGTCACTGTGCATCGGTCAACTATACAGCGCACTTTGCACAAATAGAAGCTGTATGGGAGAGTGATGAGAAAGAAGCCGTTTCTGCACGTACGCCACAAATAGAGTTGCCTGAGGTATGAAAAAGCACATTTGGACAAGGCAGCTTCATTTTGGAAACAAAAATTGAGTTGTTTGGTTATAAAAAAAAGGCGTTATGCATGGCGTCCAAAAAGAAACAGCATTCCAAGAAAAACACATGCTACCCACTGTAAAATTTGGTGGAGGTTCCATCATGCTTTGGGGCTGTGTGGCCAATGCCGGCATCGGGAATCTTGTTAAAGTTGAGAGTCGCATGGATTCCACTCAGTATCAGCAGATTCTTGAGAATAATGTTCAAGAATCAGTGACGAAGTTGAAGTTACACCGGGGATGGATATTTCAGCAAGACAATGATCCAAAACACCGCTCCAAATCCTCAGGCATTCATGCAGAGGAACAATTACAATGTTCTGGAATGGCCATCCCAGTCCCCAGACCTGAATATCATTGAACATCTGTGGGATGATTTGAAGCGGGCTGTCCATGCTCGGCGACCATCTAACTTAACTGAACTTGAATTGTTTGTCCAAAATACCTTTATCCAGGATCCAGGAACTGATTAAAAGCTACAGGAAGCGACTAGAGGCTGTTATCTTTGCAAAAGGAGGATCTACTAAATATTAATGTCACTTTTCTGTTGAGGTGCCCATACTTTTGCACCGGTCAAATTTTGGTTGAATGCATATTGCACATTTTCTGTTAGTACAATAAACCTCATTTCAATCCTGAAATATTACTGTGTCCATCAGTTATTAGATATATCAAACTGAAATGGCTGTTATAAAATATTTAGAACTAAAAATGATTAAGATTAATAGGGGTGCCCAAACTTTTTCATAGGACTGTATATCCCATAGTGGCCACTGGACACAGTATTATGTCCCTTAGTGGCCCCTGCACACAGAATTATGCCACTTAGTCGCCACTGCACACACTAGTATATCCCTTAGTCACCCCTGCACACACTATTATGTCCCTTAGTCGCCCCTGCACACAGTATTATGTCCCTTAGTCTCCCCTGCACACACTATTATGCCCCATAGTGGCCCCTTCACAGTTTTATGTTCCTCAGTGGTCCCTGCACATAGTATTATGTCCCTTAGTCGCCCCTGCACACAGTATTATGTCCCTTAGCCGCCCCTGCACACACTATTATGTCCCTTAGTAGCCCCTGCACACAGTATTATGTCCCTTAGTCTCCCCTGCACACACTATTATGTCCCTTAGTCGCCCCTGCACACAATATTATGCCCCATAGTGGCCCCTTCACACAGTATTATGTCCCTCAGTGGCCCTTGCACATAATATTATGTCCCTTAGTCCCCCCTGAACACAGTATTATGTCCCTTAGTTGCCCCTGCACACACTATTATGTCCCTTAGTCACCCCTGTACCACTGTGGACACCAATAAACAATTATTATACTCTGGGGTCTTTTCACACCCCAGAGTATAATAATCGGAGACCCGGGGGAATAAAAACATAAAAAACTACTGTTTCTTACCTGTCCCCCGAATCCTATGCTGTCAGCCTCTGCTGTCGTCCTTCTTCAATGACGCAGACCCCAGGCTCGTGAAGAGGTAAGTAACAGTGTTTATTTATGTTTCTTACCTCTCCCGGGCCTCCGATCATAATACTCAGGGGTCTTCAAAGACCCCCGAGTATAATGATAGTGTTTGTGGGGCCCGCGGTGTCACTTACCGATCCCAGCCCAGCCAACCAGATCGGTAAGTAAATAGGGCCCGTAACGGCCTATTGAAAAAAAAAATGCAGCAGTAGTGGCTGTCACCGGGCCCCCTAAAGCCCCGGGCCCTGTGGCAGCCGCTACCACTGCTACCATGGTAGCTACGCCACTGATCGTAGTGTGTTAATGTAAAGGAGTGTCCAATATGATCAGGTTACTTTCAGAACCAATCAAGCTCCCTTGAGTCGAGTTACAGCTCTCTGGAGAGGGTTGGAAACCCTGCTCATCGGTGTGTGCAGAGATCTGAACATGTGGAGCAGAGTTGGACATGTTAGCCAAGCATCAGTGCAATTCAGCCAGAGATGTCTCTTCCTCTCGGCTCAAGATTCTCCTCAGAGAGTGTTTTCCTCTGAAATCCAAGTCTGTCAGTACTAAAAGTATACTGACTAGAGATGAGTGAGTAGTGAGATATTCGATATTCCATATTCGTTTCGAGTAGCCCCTCAATATTCGACTATTCGACCGAATATCGAATCCCATTATAGTCTATGGGGAAAAAGGCTTGTTTCAGTGGAAATGTGGACAATTTGACTAAGGAGAGTCACCGAGTCCACAATGACACAACAGTAAATGATGCCAACACCTCTGGAATGCAACTGGGACAGCAGGGGAAGCATGCTTGGGGGCATCTAACACGCCCAAGTCCCAGTATTACCCCAATATCACAGCCTATCAACTAGACACTTTCCAAACGCAATAGAACCTCTATGACACTGGAAAAATACTTAGAAACCTTTTTTCCTCCACAATAGTATGGACAGAAACACAAATTTAAAGCTAAAGAAACATTAGCATGCACACCTTTAAATCATGTTGCCCATGACTACCACAGATGGCATAGGCAATGGGAAATCCAAAAGCACCCACCCTTAACTGTCATTGTTTATATGTGTGTGATGTGGTGAGACCTTCAAAAATTACTTTTCTGGCCCTTCACGTGTGCCCTTCCAAATTAAGTTAGAGGCCCTTAAACTGAGCTACCAGCAGAGATTGAGGCCCTTGAGGTGACTTGAGCCTTTTACCAGCATAGTTTTAGGCCCTTTAAGTTAGTTCACCATTGCACCAGCAGAGTTTTTTGCCCTTGGGGTGAGTTGAGCTTTTAACCAGCAGTGTTCTTGGCCCTTGGGGTGAATTGAGCCTTTAAACAGCAGAGATTTAGTTTTTGGCCCTTGGAGTGAACTGAGCCTTTATACAGCAATGATTTTGGACCTTGGGGTGAGTTGAGCCTCTAAACAGCATAGTTTTTGGCCCTTTGGGTGACCTGAGCCTCTAACCAGCATAGTTTTTGTCCCTTTAATTTAGTTCAGCCTTGTACCAGCAGATTTTTTTTGCCCTTGGGGTGAGTTGAGCCTTTAACCAGCAGTGTATTTGGCCCTTTGGATGAACTGAGCCTCTAACCAACATAGTTTTTTTGGCCCTTTGGGTGAACTGAGCCTCTAACCAGCATTATTTTTGGCCTTTTGGGTGAACTGAGCCTCTAACCAGCATAGTTTTTGGCCCTTTCCGTGAACTGAGCCTCTAACCAGCATAGTTTTTGGCCCTTTGGGTGAACTGAGCCTCTAACCAGCATAGTTTTTGGCCCTTTGGGTGTACTGAGCCTCTAACCAGCATAGTTTTTGGCCCTTTGGGTGAACTGAACTTCTAACCAGCATAGTTTTTGTCCCTTTAATTTAGTTCAGCCTTGCACCAGCAGAGTTTTGGCCCTTGGAGTGAGTAGAGCCTTGCACCAGCAGTGTTTTACTTTTTGTTCCTTGGGGTTACTAGAGCTTTGCACCAGCAGTATTTTATTTTTTGGCCCTTGGGGTGAGTAGAGCCTTGTACCAGCAGTGTTTTACTTTTTGGCCCTTGGGGTGAGTCGAGCCTTGCACCAGCAGTGTTCTTTTTGTTTTTTGGGGTGGTCCTTGGGGTGAGTAGAGCCTTTAACCAGCAGTGTTTTAGGCCCTTTGGGTGAATTGAGCCTTTAACCAGCAGAGTTTAGTTTTTTTTTTTAAATGTAGATTGTGAGCCCCACATAGGGCTCACAATCCACATTTTTCCCTATCAGTATGTCTTTTTTGGAATATGGGATGGAAATCCATGCAAACACGGGGAGAACATACAAACTCCTTGCAGATAGTTTTTTGCCCTTGGCGGGATTTGAACACCAGGACCCAGCGCTGCAAGGCTGCAGTGCTAACCACTGAGCCACCGTGTGGCCCCCTAGTTTTTGGCCCTTAGGGTGACCCCTAAAAAATTAGATGTCAGGCCCTTGGGGGTGATCCCTAAAACATTAATTTTTAGGCCCTTGGGGGAGCCTTAACAAATTATTTTGCAGGCCCTTGGGGGAGCCCTAAAAGATTAATGGGGCTTTTTTTTTTTTTTTACTATTTATTTATGGGGACCACTCACACGTGGATTAGGAAACTGTGTTATCAATCTCTCCACTTATGAACCCACCAAAGCAGAATTTGGGGTACTCTCCAGGGGACTCTCATTTTGTCCTTCTAAAAACCATGGATAAAATTGAACTGTGCAGTGACATGGAGGATTTTTTCAGGAGGCTGCGCCTGAGGGAATATTTTCATGACACAGATGACACAGAGGAGACCCAACCTACCCCTTCAGAGGTTCCAATCTTAGCAAAAAAGGAGACATCTGATTGGACATCTCCAACTGGACGAAATTTTGATTTGGACAATTACATAGACTGTTTCAGACACATGGTCAAATCAACTATACTGGATACAAACAAAGCACTGCCATCTAACATCAGTGCCCAGGAAAGAAGGGCCATAAAATCCCTGAGAAATAACAAAGACATCATCATTAAGCCAGCAGACAAGGGTGGTGCTATAGTCATGATGAACACATCAGACTACATACAGGAAGCACACAGACAACTGAATGACACACACTACTACTCCAAGTTGGATTCAGACCCCACAGTGGAATACTCCAAAAAACTGAAAAAGGTGATCTCCGGCCTATCTGATGGAGCAATAAGCCTAAGCGGCCTCATACCAGCAAGCCCAAGGACAAGGACTTTTACATGCTTCCAAAACTGCACAAACCTGGGAACCCAGGGAGACCGATCATCTCATGTGTTGGGACTCTCACTGAACAAATCTCTGGATGGGTGGAGGATACTCTTAAACCCTTAGTGAAGGATACAGCCAGCTACCTACCCAGCCAGGACACCACAGACCTATTAAATAAACTATCCACTATAGGTCCCCTTCCAGATGGAACCATCCTGGCCACCATGGATGTAGAATCCCTGTACTCCAACATCCCACACCAGGACGGTATAAATGCCTGCCAGTTTTCCATGAAAAAGCGAGGTATGAACACTGAATCAGTGGTGAAACTTACAAAATTTATCCTCACTCACAATTACTTCTCCTTTGGTGACTGCATCTATTTACAACGGACCGGCACTGCAATGGGGAGCAAAATGGCGCCACAGTATGCTAATCTCTTCATGGCCAAGCTTGAGAGTGACTTTCTATCCACCTGCACCATCAGACCTCTGGCCTACTATCGCTTCATTGATGATATCCTAATCATTTGGACCGGGTCTGAGGAACAGCTGAAAACCTTCCATGAACAATTCAACCAGTTCCATCCCACCATCAACCTGACGCTCAATCACTCCTTCTCTGAAATAAACTTCCTGGACGCAGTCATCAAGATACAGGACAACAAAATTGAGACATCGCTGTATCGGAAACCAATTGACCGCCCTACCTACCTAAGATGGGATAGCTTTCATCCCAAACACATAAAGAACTCCATTCTATACAGCCAGGCCATCAGATACCATCGCATATGTTCAAACCCTGCAGATAGAGACGAACACCTTGGGGGCCTCAAAAACACATTCTTGAGGCAGGGTTACCATCCAAGATCAGTTGATAACCAAATCACCAGGGCCACCAAAATACCAAGATCGGAGTTATTAAAATACAATACCAAACAGGAGAACAATCGGGTGCCCCTGGTCGTCACATTTAACCCCCACCTGGAGACGCTGAGAGGAATCACACGCAAATTACATCCACTACTGCAAAAAGACAACCGTCTAAAATCCATATTTCCAGACCCCCCTCTCCTGTGCTACAGACAGCCACCAAACCTCAGGAATATGGTTATTAGCAGCTCACTGTCACCTCCAACTAACAAAGGAACATTTCCATGTGGACAGAAGAGGTGCAAGACCTGCCTCCACATACTGACCACTGACAAGATAGAGATACCAAACTATAACAGGGAATATAAAATCCCAGGTGTGTTCACCTGTAACACACCTAATGTAGTGTATTTGATCATTTGCACCAAATGTTCCACTGAAAATCTGTATGTTGGAGAGACCGGACAGAAACTCAGAATGAGAATTAATTCACATCGCCATACAATCAAACAACAGAGAACTGATCTTCCCGTGCCAAAACATTTCTGCCAGGAAGATCATAACATCATCAATGACATGAAAATCTTGATCTTAAAAGGGAACTTTAAATCAAGGAAACAGTGACTCATTTATGAGGACAAGGCCATGACCCTATTCAAGACGCTGGACAGTGGAATGAACGTTTCACGTGGGTTTATGTCTTGCTATACAGATTACTGAACTAAGACAGCCATTAAGATAAGAACCTGGGATCTGGCAATTGATTATTTGTTTTTATAAGTATATAGTAATAAGCCTCTTCCCCCGTCCCTCCTGTAATCCTACCCCTGTGTCCAGTTATAAATATGCAGCCTCTAGAAAGTGTTTTTAGATATAGCTGAAGAAGGAGCTCAGAGGAAGCTTTGAAACGTCATATTCTGTCATCATTATGAGTCAGCCATTAAAAAAGGTATCACCTACTGAAGACTTGCAAAGGTTTTTTTTTTTTTTTTTTTTTTTTTTTTTTTATATTTATTTACGGTGAAGGTGGTGTTGGTGTTGGAGGGTGAAGATGACTAGGAACTTGTGTGCTGGCACAGAAACATGGAACTGTGTCTCGTCAGTACTGTGGACAGGACATGCTGGTTGCAGGTCCACAATATCTGCTATCAACCCTAGTATAGGTTCCTGGTGCTCGGGCCTCGTCAGAACTACACCCTGCACCCCGCTTGATGTTGTGGCACTGCTGGCTGCCCCTCTCCAGTATATAATTGGAGTCGAGCTACTGCGGCCTCCTCCTTGTCCTCTCCCCCTTGATCTACTGATGAGGGGCACTGCTGGCAGCCCCTCTCCAGTAGCTGGACTGTTGACTGGATTTCCAATTCCTCACCCTCTTGTGCTACTGACGAGGGGCACTGCTGGCAGACCCTCTCTAGTAGCTGGACTGTGGACTGGATTTCCACGTCCATGTCTTCGCCCCCTTGTGCTACTGACGAGGGGCACTCTTGGCAGCCCCTCTCCAGTACATGGACTGTGGACTGGATCTCCAGCTGGATTTCCACATCCACATGCCTGCCCCCGTCCTTTGATGCTACCCTGATGCATCTTTGGCAGGTTCAGTGTATGTTCAGAGTATGTGTACACTGCTTATCTATTGTAAGCAGATGGCTGGTCAGGTAATGGTGGGGGTGTACATCTCACCCAGACTACTAAGGTGGGTGAGATGAGAAAACTCCAGAAGGAATGTTTGTTCTCAGCAGACAACTTTTGTCTGCTGAGCATTTTGGTAAATTCTCAGTATTGGGCTGGATTTTTAGGAATGGCAGGTCAGGCAGTCCACACTTTGGGGATGTTCTGGCAGCGACTCAGCTGCAGATAGTCTGCTCATCAAGGGAGCTTAAGAAGCCAGTTCCAGCAGCTCCAGCAGCAGACTCTGGGCAGAGCTTGGCTGGAGAGCCAACAGAGAGGTCATATTTTTGGAGCTGTGTCCTGAATGACTCAACTGGCTTTTGGATTTCTGTTATTCTAGGTGAGGTAACCTATTCTATGTTTAGTTAGAGCCTAGCAGGGCAGGTATTTATTTTTCTATTGTTTCCTTTAGTTGCTGCACTACCTTTTTGCGTGAAAATACCTTTGTTTTGGACTAAAGGAACATGTCTTTTGTGTCTATGCCACCCCACCTAGTAACTCCAGACCCTGACACTATCTACCCTTCATGTATACTTTACACAAACTGATGTATACAAGTCTTATATCTACCCTTTGTGTACACTTAAAACAAACTGATGTATACAAATGTTTTTATTCACTCACTTATTGTACCTGTGCCATTGGGTGAGAAGAAACCTGTGTACTGTCATCCTTTATATACGGCTGTAGATGCGCTCAATATCTCTAACCTCTGTGTATATAGTTCACTCAAAATCACTTGTATACATCAGTTTGCGCACTCACTCATTCTAAATGTCCCATTGGGTGAGAAGCACGTTGTATACTGTCATCCGGTATATATCTACTCTCTGTGTATACAAAAAAACATACACTTGTATACAACAGTTTGTGAACTCACTCAAACTGTCCCATTTGGTGAGAAGAAACCTGTATACTGTCATCTGGTATATATGGCGTTTATCTACTACCCTATATCTGCTGATGCAAGGCTCAACTCACACCAAGGGGCACAATTTAAAAACTGCTGGTGCAAGGCTCGATTGACACCAAGGGACACAAAATTTTATCACTGCTGGTGCAAGTCTGAAATCACACCAACAGGCAAAAATTTAAATACTGCTAGTGCAAGGCTCAACTCACCACAAGGGCCTAAGGGCTCTGAGAAGAGAAGACTTACTATAAAACTCCAGTCCTTAAAAATTCCGAAGTTATCTTTGAAGAAAAACTTTTCTACATGCCATTCTTCAGCAACTCTTAATAAATCAAATATTAATCTATTGATATTCTAACTCTAACTGATCTATTCATATTCTATTGTATAATCTAACATACCATAAGAAAACATAACTACAGTAAATCGTTGACCAGTTTTAATTTTTCAAAAATTGTGACAATATAGGAAACAGAAATCAAACTTGAACTCAAAAGAAAACATACACACGAAGGTTCAATTTTGATGTTACAAGTAGAAGAGTCACTCAGCAAGTGACAGATGTGGCTCCTTGTGTACACTCTGTCCCACCAAAAAGGCTAACTTTAAGGGCCACAGGTCCAAATTCGACACCCAATACATGTAGGGCGCAGAGGGACCAGGTACTCATGCAACATGCGCCTATACTTTTCCCTCATGGTGACACTTAGGTCCCTCAGTGGTGGTAGTTTGGCAAAGGGGTGCCATTAACGCATCCCACAACTTGAAGAGTGTTCCCCTGGTGGGTGTGGACTGGATGGCAGTTGTTAGCCTCTTGGAGGAACTCTCCTCTCTGCCACCAGTGAGGGTTCATGCAAACATTTCTATCATATTCTGCACCAGTTGGTTGTGGCAATACATTTATGCGATTGGTCCTCCCCTCTACCGTAATGAAAGATGAGATGTTATTTTTATACCAGGGGTCGATGATTGCAAAAATTCAGTATTGGTTGCTCTCCATGATGTGTACAATGCATTTATCACTTGAAAAGCAGCCCAACATGAAGTCAGCCATGTGTGCCAGAGTGTTACTTGGCATGATTTCGCTGCCCCCACCAGAAGGGTCACTCTCAATTTCCTCCTCCCCTTTGCCCCATCCGCACTGAAGCTGTGGGACGCACTGCACTTCCCCACTAGCCACTTCATCCTCCTCCTCTTCCTCCATCATTCAACACTGAAAAGCTCACAGGAGTTTGCTCTGAGTATCTAGCTGTAATGGGTCTGCTTATCCCAAACTTCTCAGTGTGCAATGTGTTATCCCTAATTGCCATGTGGGATTCACGCATCACACAGAGGAGCTGGATGGATACACTTACTAATGTGTCGTCACAGCTGATCCTTTTGATGGACTTTTCAAAGACACGTAGTATCTCACATAAGTCTGGCATCCATGGCAACTTATGGTGCAGAAACTGAGAGAGCTGACTTTGAGGAACCCTTGTGTCTTGGAGATGGTACTCTATCAAAGGTCTCTGCTGCTCACACTCTGCTCAACATGTCATATATTGAGATCCAGTGTGTGGTGACGTTGCACAACATCCGGTGTTCAGGCAGATGTAGGTGTTGCTGGAGGGTTTTCAGGCTAGCAGTGGCAAATGTAGACTTACAAAAGAGGGCATACAAGTGGCGCACTTTCACCAGTAGCTCAGGCACATTGGCGTAGATTTTTAAAAATCTTTGCACCACCAACTTGAAAACTTGGGCCAGGCATGGAAAGTGTTTTGAGTCTGGCAAGCTCCAGAGCCGATACCAGGTTTCGGCCATTATCAAACACGACCATGCCTGGGCCCAGGTGCATCAGTGAAAACCACATTGCCGTCTCCTCTAGGATGACATCTCTCACCTCGGGGGCAGTGTGTTTTCTGTTGCACAAGGTGATGAGCTTCAGCACGACCTGCTGACGTCTCCCCACACCAGTGCTGCGGCTTTTCCAGCTCACAGCTGAGGTCGATGTTACAGCGGAGGAGGAGGCTTTGTTAAACCCATGCCAGGATAGGCCACCCCAGTTTGCGACTAGTTTGCCGCCCCAGTTTGCGACCCGGTCACAGCCTCCATTACATTCACCCAGCCTGTCGTTACAGAGATGCTCATGCTTAGACTCTAAGATGTGGCACGCTCACAACTCTCCTCCCACTGCATCACCAATGGGCTATTTAGTTAGCTGCCCTACACGGTGGTGCCATGCTCTGGCCCACTGTGGAAGGGTAAGTACTTGTTTATGTGTTTTTGTCTGGTCTTTTCTTGTTCCCTAAGGGGGTGTTCACACTACCGTCGGTGTCTGACAGGTAGTGTCCGCTCAAAATCTGGCAGGGACATTAGGAGCGGACACTAGCTGTGTCCATGACACCTGTCATTCACTTAAATGGGCATCGGGTGCGTTCTTTTGCACTCCGTGCCCGTCCTTCCCTGTCCGAAAGTGAAGATGTCCGACTTCTCAAGCGGACAGAAAAACCCTGCATGCAAGTCGGACATCTTCACTTGCGGACAGGGAAGGACGGGCACAGAGTGCAAAAGAACGCACTCGATGCCCATTTAAGTAAATGACAGGTGTCACGGACACAGCTAGTGTGTCTGCTCCTAATGTCCCTGCCAGATTTTGAGCGGACACTACCTGTCGGACACCGACGGTAGTGTGAACGCTCCCTTACCCTTCGGTTTTTAAAATGTAACTCACCTATATATTGATATGAGAATGCTTAAAATGATTTTATTAGAGATGAGCAAACAGTAAAATATTCGATGTTCGGTATTCATTTCGAATAGCCGCTTGATATTCGACTATTCGAACGAATATCGAACCCCATTATAGTCTATGGGAGAAAATGCTTCATTTCAGGGGATCCCACCATTCGACTCAGGAGGGTCACCAAGTTCACTTTTTAAAGCTCAGCAAATGATGCCAACACCTCTAAAATGCAACTGGGACAGCAGGGGAAGCATGTCTGGGGGCATCTAACACACCAAAGTCCCTCTATTACCCCACTATCACAGCCTAACAACTAAACACTTTCCACATTCAAAAAAACCTCTATCAAAGTGGGAAAATACCTGGAAACCTTCTTTACTTCCCGAATGGATGGACACAAACCCAAATTTAAGCTCAAAAAACATTATCAAGCACCCCTTTAAATCACGTTGCCCATGACAACCACAGATGGAAATCCAAAAGCCCTCACCCTTAACTGTCATTTTGAGTGTGTGTGTGTGTGTGTGTGTGTGTGTGTGTGTGTGTGAGTGATGTGGTAAGACCTTCCAAAATTCACTTTTCTAGCCCTTAACAGGAGCCCTTCCAAATTAAGTTACAGGCCCTTAAGCTGAGCTACCAGCAGAGATTGAGGCCCTTCAGGTGACTTCAGCCTTCTACATGCAGTTTTAGGCCCTTTGGGTGAGTTGAGCCTTGCACCAGCAGAGTGTTAGCCCCTTTAAAATTCTTTGCCTCTAAAACGGTGGTTCCACAACCATTACTCTCATTGTGTTGGATTGATGCAATGGATTGGACTGAGGACCCAGGCATTGACCTTGATTTTGATTGGGAAATTGATAATATTTTGGCATCAAGTCCTGGGGGTAACTTTTATTTAGAGGGCCGCAAAGATGGAGAATTGGCTGAAACCACTACTACCGGTAATGGTCCTCTAATATGGGACTCTACATTACCTCTACAGGGTTCTGATCAGGTGTTAATAGTCCAAACAACATGCTCCAGTACTTTAGCTGTAGATCAGAAACCACTTTCCCTTCCGACACCAGATTTAACAAAGCTTCATCATCATCATCCTGCTGAGATGGAGCCACTAAAGGAAACCTTGCCTTCCAAGGCATGTCCTGGAGCTGCGACTGAGCCAAATCTAAACACAGAGTCCTTTGGAACTGAACAAAACTCAAAGTGTCAAAAGACTTTAGAGACTGTTGAAAGTAATGGGATCCAGAATGAGGAGTTCATCACAAGGCTGACAGACCCAACTCCACATGCTACAGCACAAGCAACCAGCAGTCATACTAAGATGGTCTCTTCTTCAAGCAAGACACAAGATTCTCTGGCCCAATATTCCTGGCAGGAGTGCTGAAACACCACCCTCCTCCTCCGTCGTTGAATCGACCCCAGCTACTGGTGTGGGGAGACGTCAGCAGGCCGCACTGAAGCTCATCAGCTTGGGGAACAGACAGCACACTGCCTCCGAGGTCAGGGATGCCATCCTAGCTGAGATGGCAATGTGTTTTTCCCTGCTGCACCTGGGGCCAGGCATGTTTGTCATGTGTGATAACGGCAGGAACCTGGTAGCGACTCTGGAGCGACTCTGGAGCTTGGCCCACGTCTAACTTAGTGGTGCAAAGTTTTTTCAAAACATACCCAAATGTACATGAGCTACTGATGAAAGTGCAGCACTTGCGCGCCCACTTTCGCAAGTGTACAGGAGCCGCTGCTAGCCCCAAACACTCCAGCAATGCCTCCATCTGCCCAAACACCGGCTGTTGTGCAACGTCCCCACATGCTGAAAAACCCTAGATACCATATGTTGAGCATGGTGTGTGAGCTGCAGAGACCTTTGATGGAGTTCCATCTCCAAAACCCAAGGGTTCATCAAAGTCAGCTCCCTCAGTTTCTGCACCATGAGTTTCCATGGGTGGCAGACTTATGTGAAGTCCTATCCCATCCTTTCCACTGGACACGAAACATTAGCATGCGCTCATCACAATTCCGGGTGCAGGGTACAACGCAGACCAGGCCCAAGCTGTGGTTATATGCGGTTTGAAGTAAGGGGACAGTGAGCAATTGGAAGAGGAGTTGGTGGACGACAAGGCCACCGACCCAACATGGACAGGGGTAATGTCTAGTGGGTAAAGCAGTGTAGATGTGCAGGCAAACTAATCAGCAAAAAAGGTGGCTAGAAGCAGAGGCATAGACTGGGGTGATGTCTAGGGGCAAAAACAGTGTAGATGTGGAGGCAAGCTAAGCAACAAAAAAGGTGGCTAGAAGCAGAGGCATAGACTGGGGTGATGTCTAGGGGCGAAAACAGTGCAGATGTGGAGGCAAGCTAAGCAACAAAAATGGTGGCTAGAGGCAAAGGCATGCAAAACTACTCTGTTGCAAGACTTATTCCTAGGTCTGGGACATGTTAATGGCCCCCCCTGGCCAAATTACCGCTACTGAGGGGCCTAGTGTCACCAGGAGGGCCAAGTATAGGCGCATGTGTGGGAATACCTGGCCGACCCCAGCTCTGTCCTCTCCGATCCCTCTGTGCTCTACAGCCTACACTTATCTTCTCATCTTTTTTTCTGCACTGCACATCTCTTGTCAGCTTCCTTTGGGATCTCAGAGGTGGTGGCCTCAGTGCTGAAAAACACCATTTGAGACCCCTTGGCAATTAGCAGTAAGAGAACCCTGGAGCAACCAACTATAGCCAACTACCATAGCATCGAGCCTGGCAAAATGGTTTTGGACCACTTCCAGAGATGGTAACTTCAGTGGTGCAATTGGACATAGACAGTGTAACGGGATTAGCTGAGGGATCGCTGTCTTGACCACTTTTTGCCACAAAATGAAAGTCTAATCCAGCCAAGTATGGTGCAAGGATATGATGCAAGGACACCTGCACATCTGTCTCTCACACATTGGGGAGTTCACCCTCATCCGCCCTTTTGCCCTGCACCATCATGCGCCTCTTCCCAGCCACTCCCCATCTCCCAGGCGTTTCATTGCAGGCAAAAGTACAGCACAAGCCACCCACATGCCCAAGCCTTTAATGGCCTTATCGAAAAACTGCTGGCCCTGGAGATGTTGGTGTTTATGCTTCTGGATATCCAGGCCTTCCGTCACCAGATGGCAGCTGGGGCACCTCCCTATGCTGGGCCTAGCTGTTACTACTTCTCTTGGTGTGCTGTCCCCGCCTTGCGCCTGCACATGTCCCATAACATCAGTCGGGCCCAGAGCTCCGCGCTTTGCTGCAAGGTCCACTTGACCACTGACGCATGGACAAGCGCTTGCGGTCAGGGATGCTGCTTATCTTTAATGACAGGCAGGGTGAATGTAGTGGAGTCTGGGCCCGGGGTGCAAACTGGGGTGGCCTATCTCCTCTCCCAGCCCAAAAGTCATGCCATGAGTTATCTGAAAGTCTACTCCACCCCAGCTACAAGCTGGAAACACTGTAACACAGGCATGGGGAGATGTCAGCAGGCTGCGCTGAAGCTCATCAGCTTGGGGGACAGACAGCACACTGCCTCCGAGGTCAGGGATGCCATCCTGGCTGAGATGGCAATGTGTTTTTCCCTGCTGCACCTGGGGCCAGGCATTTTTGCGTATGTGATAATGGCCGGAAACCTGGTAGCAGATCTGGAGCTTGCCAGGCTCAAACAAGGTCCACACATGGCCCACGTTTTCAATTTGTTGGTGCAAAAGTTCTTTGAAACCTACACCATTGTGCCTGATTTACTGGTCAAAGTGCGGCCATTTTTGTAAGTGAGAAGTAGCCTCTGCTAGGCAGAAAACATTCATAACACACTCCTGTCATCTTTGCACCGTTGGCTGGCGGAGGAAGATGAGGGGGATGAAGTGGCATTTCATGTCACTGTCCCACACGAGGCTTGAAGGTGCACTTCAGTGCATCCCATTGCTTCAGCACAGATGGTGTGAAGGGGAGTGGAAAATGGAGGAAACGGAGAGTGACCCTTACAGTTGGGCAGCAAAGTCATACCAAGTAACACACTGGCACACATGGCTGACTTAATGTTGGGTTGCTTTTCAAGAGACAAAGGAATAGTTCACATCATGGAGAGCAAACAATAGTGGATTGAACCAAAAATTGGATTGAGTTGATATAGCGTGACTAAATTTCTGTCTCTCCCACCTAGGTTTTGGGGGTACACTCCCTGGATATCTGGATTGAGCGCACATAGCTTGACCTAATTGCTTTGGGGTTACACAGCCTGAAAAGCTGCTTTGCATGTATATAGCAAGAAGTACCTGCAGTGGATTGCTGCTATGTTTCAGGCCCCCCCAAAATTCAAAGCTTTTTCCAGCTATATGAACTTGTAATTGCTGTGGATTGCTGCTATGTTTCAGCCCCCCCCCCCCCCAAAAAAAAAAAAAAAACCTCAAGGCTTTTTTCCAGCTATTTTATATCCTCTGGCAAGCACTGTATTTCCTTGGCTTATCTCCTGAGGAGTCCGGTCCATCACATTCCTTTGCACAGTGGAGCGCTCATGGCTTAATAAGTCTCCACACACCTTAATGGTGGTTCTCTCCTTATGAAGTGATGATATCCCCTCAACCCTGTCTAAGCCTCTCACCTCTGCCAGATCAGTCCTCTTGGCGCCAAGCTGATGAGATTCAAATACATCAAAACGGCGGTCCTTGGCTGAGAAGACTGTATCTGGTATAAACCCAACATCATTGCAAACAAAGGCCTCTGAGAAGGTCGGCATGATGTTAAAGGGAGCGCCCTCTATAGGTTTGTTTGACTGAGACTCTGTCTTCCTAATTACATCATGGAAGATAGACTTGCACATTCTCAGTCAGCACCCTCTATTGGTGTGCACACTTGAGGCACTGACATCCTAATTACATCATGGAACTCAGATTTGCATATTCTTACCATGTAACTTCCCTATAGCACTAATACTAGAGTCCATTCAGTTATTTTGTAGGCCTTCTCCTAATAATGCTAATTGTAAAAAATTAATTTATGTTATCACTTTTGACCCAGACTATAGAACATTTAGTCTCCAGAATAGTGATGACAATGGTGTCACTTGTGTGTTATCAGACAGATTATTCTGTTTTTCTGTACCATAAATTAAAGTATGAAATGATGAAACAACACATAAAAGTGCGCAAAAAAACCTACTGACCACAAGCCTCAAGGTCAGAATCAGCCGATATCAGGCATGTTAAAGGGGTATTCCCATGACGCTTGTTCACCAACCTGCCTGCTGTGTACTCTGTTCACTTCCTGGTTTTCTCGGCACATTGGTGGGTGGGGTTTCACTTGCTCTGCTATCTGCTATGTTTGCAGTCAGTAATGAGGGATTGGGTGTAAATGAATTACCATAGTATGAACCTGATGTAGAGGCTGATGTAGCAGAGCTGGATTTGACTCAGTTTTTAATACAGTCCTATGAAAAAGTTTGGGCACCCCTATTAATCTTAATCATTTTTAGTTCTAAATATTTTGGTATTTGCAACAGCCATTTCAGTTTGATATATCTAATAACTGATGGACACAGTAATATTTCAGGATTGAAATGAGGTTTATTGTACTAACAGAAAATGCGCAATATGCATTAAACCAAAATTTGACCGGTGCAAAAGTATGGGCACCTCAACAGAAAAGTGACATTAATATTTAGTAGATCCTCCTTTTGCAAAGATAACAGCCTCTAGTCGCTTCCTGTAGCTTTTAATCAGTTCCTGGATCCTGGATAAAGGTATTTTGGACAAACAATTCAAGTTCAGTTAAGTTAGATGGTCGCCGAGCATGGACAGCCCGCTTCAAATCATCCCACAGATGTTCAATGATATTCAGGTCTGGGGACTGGGATGGCCATTCCAGAACATTGTAATTGTTCCTCTGCATGAATGCCTGAGGATTTGGAGCGGTGTTTTGGATCATTGTCTTGCTGAAATATCCATCCCCGGCGTAACTTCAACTTCGTCACTGATTCTTGAACATTATTCTCAAGAATCTGCTGATACTGAGTGGAATCCATGCGACCCTCAACTTTAACAAGATTCCCGATGCCGGCATTGGCCACACAGCCCCAAAGCATGATGGAACCTCCACCAAATTTTACAGTGGGTAGCATGTGTTTTTCTTGGAATGCTGTTTCTTTTTGGACGCCATGCATAACGCCTTTTTTTATAACCAAACAACTCAATTTTTGTTTCCAAAATGAAGCTGCCTTGTCCAAATGTGCTTTTTCATACCTCAGGCAACTCTATTTGTGGCGTACGTGCAGAAACGGCTTCTTTCTCATCACTCTCCCATACAGCTTCTATTTGTGCAAAGTGCGCTGTATAGTTGACCGATGCACAGTGACACCATCTGCAGCAAGATGATGCTGCAGCTCTTTGGAGGTGGTCTGTGGATTGTCCTTGACTGTTCTCACCATTCTACTTCTCTGCCTTTCTGATATTTTTCTTGGCTTGCCACTTCTGGGCTTAACAAGAACTGTCCCTGTGGTCTTCCATTTCCTTACTATGTTCCTCACAGTGGAAACTGACAGGTTAAATCTCTGAGACAGCTTTTTGTATCCTTCCGCTGAACAACTATGTTGAACAATCTTTGTTTTCAGATCATTTGAGAGTTGTTTTGAGTAGCCCATGATGCCACTCTTCAGAGGAGATTCAAATAGTAGAACAACTTGCAATTGGCCACCTTAAATACCTTTTCTCATGATTGGATACACCTGGCTATGAAGTTCAAAGCTCACTGAGGTTACAAAACCAATTTTGTGCTTCAGTAAGTCAGTAAAAAGTAGTTAGGAGTATTCAAATCAATAAAATGATAAGGGTGCCCATACTTTTGCACCGGTCAAATTTTGGTTTAATGCATATTGCGCATTTTCTGTTAGTACAATAAACCTCATTTCAATCCTGAAATATTACTGTGTCCATCAGTTATTAGATATATCAAACTGAAATGGCTGTTGCAAACACCAAAATATTTAGAACTAAAAATGATTAAGATTAATAGGGGTGCCCAAACTTTTTCATAGGACTGTATATGCAGAGGTAACGGACTACCCATTACTACCCAGTCATGTTGACCACCGGCATCTCAGGTGTTAACACCCGCGATCGGACCCGGTTCCGACCGCGGGTGTTACGGGGCATTGTCAGCCGTAACATACGGCTGACACCCGCAGGGTATGGTGCACACACAGTTTCAGTCCTTCCCGACAGCGCCGTACTATTACGGCCAGGGTCGATCTGGGATGTCTAGGGCCCACCGGTGGAATTGTTTCTAGGGGCCCACCGCCAGGACCCTGCAGATCAGCGGTACCGAGACAGGACGGGTAAAGGTAATAACATTAGTAAAGGTATCCAGCACTCCCGATGTTTAAAACTTCAAATCTTTATTTTCAATCCATTAAAAAGGCAGATGACATGGAAACCACCTCAGGGTATAACGACATAAATATGGCTACGCGTTTCGGGACACGTCTCGTCCCTTCCTCATGCCACGAGGAAGGGACGAGACGTGTCCCGAAACGCGTAGCCATATTTATGTCGTTATACCCTGAGGTGGTTTCCATGTCATCTGCCTTTTTAATGGATTGAAAATAAAGATTTGAAGTTTTAAACATCGGGAGTGCTGGATACCTTTACTACTGTTGGAATATTAGCTGGTTGGTCCGCCAGGCTCCGTGCACACCGATTAAAAGATTGAAGACATCTGATGGGGTGAGCTGAATATTTATATATTTTAAAGGTAATAACATGTTGGGAGCCATGCTACTCACGCACTATACCATATGCACTACATATACCTACTGCTACAGCCTGTATGGCAAGTGAACTGCATGGTTCCTAGAAATGTTACCATTACCAGTAGCTGAAGTGCCCTGGAAAAGTTAATCTGCAGAGGTCCTGGCTGTTGTATCATCGCAGATGTAATATTGATGGCCTATCCTAAAGACAGACCATCAATATTAGAAAGATGGATAAATCCTTTAACCCCTTCCCGACATGCGCCGTAATAGTACGGAGCATATCGGGTCTGTAACTATGGCGACCGCCCGGGAGCCAGGCGGCCGCCATAGCCGCCGGGTGTCTACTGCTTTAAGCAGTAGACAACCGGCTCTAATGCCTCCGATCAGTCCCCGGACCGATCGGAGGCATTAACCCCTCCGGCGCCGCGGTCAAAGGCGCCGGAGGCGCCATTTTCCCGGCGGCGCATGGGCGCCGCCATTTTTCCTGGGCTCGCCGGCTCCTGGAGCATGCTCCAGGGCCGACGTCATGTTGCCATGACAACCGGGAGCCTGTACAAGGCTCCCAGTCTTGTCTGCAAATTCTCTCTTTTGCAGGCTGGTCTATGCAGCCTGCAAAAGAGAGGATGATTTTTTGCAATGCATTGCAATGCATTAGCATTGTAATGCATTGCATTAGTGATCAGACCCCCTGGGGTTCAACACCCCTAAGGGGTCTAATAAATGCAAAAAAAAAAAAATAATAAATAAAAAATAAAAAAATATAAAAAAATATAAAAAGTATTAAAAGTTCAAATCACCCCCCTTTCCCTAGAACACATATAAAAGTAGTTAAGAACTGTGAAACATATACATGTTAGGTATCCCCACGTCTGAAATCGCCCGCTCTACAAATCTATAAAAATATTTTTCCTGTTCGGTAAACGCCGTAGCAGGAAAAATAGTCAAAAGTGCCAAACCGCCGTTTTTTCACTGTTTTGATTCTGATAAAAATTTGAATAAAAAGTGATCAAAGCAATAAGATTTCCCGAAAATGGTAGAACTAAAAAGTACACCCGGCCCCGCAAAAAAAGACACCCTATGCATCCCCGTACACTTACGTATAAAAAAGTTACAGCCGTCGGAATATGGCAACTTTTAGAAAAAAAATTTTTTAACACAGTTTTGGATTTTTTTTTAAGGGGTCAAAATGTAAATAAAACCATATAAATTTGGTGTCCCTGGAACCGTACCGAAACACAGAATATAGGGGACATGTCATTTTGGCTACACAGTGAACGCCGTAAAACCAAAGCCCGTAAGAAAGTCGCAGAAATGCATTTTTTCTTCAAATCCACCCCATTCTGAATTTTTTTCCTGCTTCCAGGAATATATAGAAAAATTAATGGTGGCATCATGAAGAAAAATTTGTCCCGCAAAAATTAAGACCTCATATGGCTCTGGAAGCAGAGAAATAAAAAAGTTATGGGGTTTAGAAGGAGGGGAGTCAAAAACGAAAAACGAAAATCAAAAAATGCCATCGGCGGGAAGGGGTTAAAATGGTTGTCCAGGAATTGTAGCAACTCATGTGGTGGGCGGGAGGTGTAAAATAAAAAACAAATAAAAAATACTCATCTGTCCTCGGCACTCCGTTGTCTGCTGGTAGTGTCCATTCAGTCTCGTACTGGCATTTAACTAGCAGTTTTTCATTTTTACGTCACAATGTTAATAAAATCTGTGAAACAGCTGTGAGGTGAAAATGCTCACTCTACCGCTAGATAAATTGTATGAGGGGTGTAGTTTCCAAAATGGGGTCACTTTTAGGGGGTTTCCACTGTATTGGTACTGTAGGGACTCTGCAAATGCGACGTGGCACCTGAAAAATATTCTTTCAACATCTGCCCTCCAAAAGCCAAATAGCGCTCTTTCCATTATGAGCCCCACCATGTACCCATACAGCAGATTATGACCACATATGGGGTATGGCTGTGTTCAGAAGAAATTGTTCAACAAACTTTGGGTGGCTTTTTCTACTTTAACCCCTTGTGATAATGGAAACTTTGAGGATAAAGTGACATTTTAGTCATTTTTCATTTACACATTCCAATGTTAGTAAAATCTGTGAAACAACTGTAGGGTCAAAATGCTGACTATAACCCTTGATGAATTCTTTCTTTTTTTTTTTTTTTTTTTTTAACATTTAAAACTTTTTTATTGACATTCTAGTAAATCATATTTTAGTAAAGTATAAACAAATACACTACAGCCATTTATTCTCAGACTACCGTCATTACAATTAAGCAGAAAATGAGTAGATACACCATTCAAGAGAGACCAATTTAAAGTCCAATTGCATTAGATGTTAAAACACAACTCATGTGCATGAGGCATATTGTGTACCTTACATAGCACCCTATCTTTATCTAAATTGCTTTGAATACATTAGTCTTTTTCAGGAACTGAGTATGTGCTTCTGTCTGTTAGGCCGGGGCCCCACGTTACAAAATCTCTGTGGACTTTTTGAGAAAAGTGTTGTGAGAAAAACCATGCTTTGGCTGGCTAAGTGTTGCCTTAGCCTGACTCAGAAAAAAAAGTTCTCTTTGCAGGTCCAAAGAAGACTCTAATGCAAGATGTGAACCCAAGCTTACTGTTGCGTGAAAGTGACCTAAACCCTACTTAATGAATAGTTGCTATGTGTTTTTTTTTTTTTTTTTTATAATAATTTTTATTGATTTTCAAAAAGTATAGACATACCAAAATTGAGCATGCACATATAAAGAAGGCACAGCTTCCACGAAAATACAATGGTAAAAGATACATATGCATGGTGTCATACATTAGGGAATAAGAATACCAAAAAATTACATACAAGGAAAGGGTATTCCAATGAGGTCAACATGACCATTACCTATGAAAATGAACAATAAATAAAGGGGGAATTAAGGATAATCGTGAGAAAAACCAAAATGACGTGGCAAGCAGTATCTGAGAACCTAGGTCACTAGGAAGAGATGAAAGAAGATGTACCCAGAAAAATGCGGGAGGGGAGTGTGAAGGTTTGGATGGGCCGGGGGGCCGGAGGGATGAGGGTAGGTAAGGGGGGGGGAGGGGGGGGAGGGAAGTAGGCCTGATAATCCACGAGATCTCTGAATGGCTAATAGTACATTATGAATTCAAGCGTTTCCATGGCTCCCAAGTGTTAAGGAAAGCCTGGTGCCTTCGCAGACGCCAGCTAGAAAGTTCCTCGAACCTGGCAATCTGATTCACTTTAGCAATCCACTCAGCTCTGGTTGGTGGTTCAGAGTTCAACCATCTGCCCGGAATCAGAGAGTTCGCTGCTGATAACAAAAAGGAGACTAAGTTGGACCTGGATGGGGCATAATCGGAGCTAGGCAATGAAAGAATAACCATAGAGGGGAGAATAGTGAAGGGCTGCGAGGTAATTTTCCTGACAGTGTCCTGGACGTCATCCCAGAAGGCGCGAATTAGTGGACATTGCCACCAAATGTGGAAAAGGGTACCTGTGTGCAGTTTACATCTCCAGCATAACTCTGAGACACCCAGTTTCATGCGGGAGAGGCGTTCAGGGGTGTGATACCATCTTGTCGATAATTTAAATTGCGTTTCCTGTAGGCGCACACACGGAGAAAAACCATGGGAGTTACTCAGGACTACACTGACCTGCTCGTCCGTTAGTTTGAGCCCCAGATCGGACTCCCAAGACGAGACATAGGCGGGTTTATAAAACACTTTCGGGCTACTGTAGTGCTTCAAGACAAAGGATGTCTTGTTCAGCTGTGAGTTGTTCGCCAAAACCGAGCGTTCAAAGAGCGTGAGTGCCGTACGCGGTCTGTAAGCCTGTAACCAATCACCCGTCAACTTAGATAAGTGATGTTTTTGGAGAAAGGAGAGTGTAGAACGGGGTAGGCGTGATTCCAGCATGTCACAATCAATCTCAGAGTTACTATCCAAATTATCAACCAGCCTATGCGGCAGAAGACGTTCCCAAACATCGCCGTAGGAGGAGTGAGAATGACCCAACTGTGAGGGAATGAGACCTACAGGAAACATGAGCGAGGAATCTGGGGCCAATTGTCCCCTCATGTCCCTCCAAGTCTCGCAAGCTCCTAGTAAAAGCTGATCTATATCTTTTGGACGATGTCCAGGTGTCCCATAGAGCCAGAGATCTGCCTGGGATCGTGCCCCAAAAGTATTCAAAGAAATGTTTGAGATCAGAGAAGGGGTGGAGATATTGGTCAGGTCTACCCACCGTTTCAGCTGTACCGCCTTATAATAGTCGGTGACACTCGGCATATCTATACCACCTTCCGTCTTTTTCCTCATGAGGAGCGAGAGAGGGAGCCTGGATTTCTTGCCATTCCAAAGGAATGTCGCAAACATGGATTTGATTTCTTTGAAGAAAATTGGGGGCAGTTTTATGGGGAGCATGTGTAAGTAATAAAGTATTTTAGGAAGGACATATGATTTAAGAAGATTCTTACGGCCTAGCCAGGAGAATGGCAGCTTCTTATATGAGGCCAGTTGGGCTCGAATCTCTTTCAGCAAAGGGGTAAAATTAGAAGTGTATAAGTCGCTAGGATCCGCCGTCAGGGTAACTCCTAGGTACTTCAAGGACTTGGATGACCACTTGAACGGAGAGGAGGATGCGAGAGAGGCGACCTGAGAATTCGGGAGGGTAATATTCAGAACTTCCGACTTTTCTAAATTGGCTTTATAGCCTGAGATCCAGCCGTATTGGGACAACAAACTTATAATGGTGGGTAAGCCTTTCTCTGGATTAGAGACCAGAAATAATACATCATCCGCAAAAGCTGCGGAATAAAGTTGGTAATCACCTATCTGGAGTCCCGATACATCTGGATGGAGGCGGACAGTTTGCAAAAGGGGTTCTAGCATCAGTAAGAAGAGCGAGGAGGAGAGAGGGCAGCCCTGTCTCGTGCCATTTTTGATGTGGAAGCTCGGAGACAATGTATCATTAATTTTGAGTTTAGCATGAGGCGAATTGTAAAGTGAAAATATGGCCTTGATAAACTGGGGCGGGAAGCTAAACTTTTCAAGTGTTGCGTGCATAAAACTCCAGTCCACTCTATCAAATGCTTTTTCAGCATCTAGTCCAAGCAGAACTACTTTAGATCTATGCTTACGAGCGTGTGCAATGGCATGGAGCAAGCGGTGGGAGTTATCCCTGCCCTCTCTCCCCGTCACGAACCCCGCCTGGTCTGGGTGAATAAGGTGTGGGATCAGGGGTTTGATTCTGGTGGCCAATATTTTTGCCCAGATTTTAAGATCCAAATTGAGAAGGGATATGGGGCGATAGCTGCCACAAGACAGGGGGTCCTTCCCCTCCTTGGGTAAGAGTGTAATGTGTGCCTCTTGGGCTTGGCTGGGGAGGGATTTACCCTGAAGGAGTGCATTACACGAGTTGGCAAAATGTGGGATGAGTTCAGACTGAAAAATTTTATAATATTGCAGCGGAAAGCCGTCCGGGCCTGGGCTTTTCCCAGTAGGAAAGCTGTTGAGTACCTGTTTAATTTCCTCATGGGAAATGGGGTCTAACAAGGCTGTCGCCTCTTCCTCCGATAAGGAGGGCAGGGGTACAGCTTCCAGAAAGACTTTCCTCTCTCTCGCCTTATCCTCTGTGTCAGAGGGTGAATCTTTAAGGTTTTATAGAGAGGAATAAAATGTGAGAAAGGCAGAAGTGATATCTGGGGTAGAAGTATGGGAAGCACCTGTCTGATCTCTGATTTTTGAAATGAAACATTTAGCTTTCCTCTTCTTAATCAGGGACGTCATCAATTTCCCACTCTTATCCCCGTGAGCGTAAAGTTTATGTTGGAAGTGTAGAAACTGCTTTGCTGTACGTGCGTTTATTAGGTCTCTAAGCTCCTCTCTTAGCTTGAACAATTTGTCGTGTAGTGGGCGTTGAGTGCTTAATTTTCTGAGGCGTTCTATTTTCGCAATCTCAGAGAGGAGGGAGTCCATTTTTTCCCGCGACTCCTTCTTAGCTTTGGAAGCGAGGGAAATGAAAATTCCTCTTATAACAGATTTATGGGCTTCCCATGTAATCACGGGGCAGGTGTCCGGGTTTGCGTTCAGCTCAAAATACATATCAAGGTGACGTTTAACCGTCGCGTGAAAGTCTGCTCTGTCTAACAAGGCTTCATTTAGGCCCCAATTCCAATCTCGTCTAGGGAGCCGATCCAGAGTCAAAGCTGCCCAAACCGGGGCGTGGTCCGAAACCGAAATCAAGTCAATACGTGAGTCCAGGGAGTTACAGACCATAGATTTGGACACAAATATGTAGTCCAGTCTCTGGTACGATTTTCTAGGGTTGGAGTAAAATGAGTAATCTCTCAATGAGGGATTGTGTGTGCGCCACAGGTCTACCAAATTTGCCTCTGACAGCGCCTGATTTAGTTTACCAAGCGCCTTCTGGGATATGGAGGAGACCCCCGAAGAGGAATCTAGAGCTGGAGTGAGAGTGACATTTAGGTCCCCTGCTAGGATCACCTGGCCCTCAGCAAACAGCTCCAATACCTTCAACACCGACAGAAGCCAACCTACTTGGCCCTTGTTAGGGGCGTATACATTCGCAAACGTGTACGCCTGGGAAGCTATCGTGCCCTTTAATAAAAGGACTCTGCCCTCCGGGTCTTCATAAGTCTGTGAGCATTGAAACGGGACTGAGCTGTGAAACAATATGGAGACTCCGCACGTGCGTTTAATCGAGTTCGTGGAGTGGAAGCCTAAAGGAAAAGCATTAGTAGGGAGTCTGGGAATGGAACCAGATTTAAAATGAGTCTCCTGTAGGAAAGCAACATTCGTGCGGAGCCGTTTGAGGATTGTAAAGATTTGAGAACGTTTATTGGGAGAGTTCATCCCATTAGTGTTATAGGATGTGAACACTAGTTTAGCCATGAGTCCGGCGTAGGGTCAGGGAGGTATAATGTTAAAGGCCCAGGTAAAGGGAACACGTAGGGAAGGGGGGGGAGGGAAGGTTGGGAGAGGGTGATCAAGAGGGGGAGGAGGGTACAACTAGAAGTAATCAGTAAAAAAAACGAGAAATTGCAAATGACAGAAGTGGTTCTCACTGCAAATAACAACCACAGTTTAATGTGAAAGGCAATCAACAATATAAAGCAATAACAGTCAAATTATGCGTATTATAGCAGCGGCAAGCCTGATATCCGCTAGCTATGCAAAACACTGTCCAAACGACAGCTAAACGGAGGTAGGAAATAAAGTCCAATCGTGGTCATCGGCCGACCACTCCAAACAGGAGGTAGATAACTATACAAAGAAGGTGAAAAAGGGGGAGCAGTTAAAGAGGGGGTGGACACATAGCATAGAGGGTAGGAGACCCTGGAAGTAGGCATAAGAGGCAGAGGAGGAGGAGGGGGGGGAATGAGTTGAGGGGGGAAAAACAGAGAGAGCATGAAGGACACATATTACCGGCGTATCAATTAGCAGACCAGAAGATCCCAAAATCAGCACATGCCCGATAAGGACAGATGCAATCATTGGCTATTCACATAGGCGCCCCATTTGTGGCGCCCCACGAAACATACCCGCACAACCCAAATAAGCTGGACAGGTTGAACCGCTGCGTGTGTGCAATGCAATGCAGGGTCTGGGAAAGGGCGGCCACCCGGGGCCACGGGGCCCATCCTCGGTACCCCAGGGCCACGGGCAGGAACCCCCCCCCAAGGATACAAGAACACTAAGCAATAAAAATGCCAAAGAACTAGTATAAATCAGATTGCCGCAAGTAATCCGCCACCAACACTGCCAGTATGAGAAACATGACTTAAGACCCGGCGTAGCATGAGAATAAAGAAAACCATAAATATAAGCAATACTGAGTCGCTCTGGGTGTGGGTCCATAACACAAGTTCAAAAAACTGCGAAGATGTGCCAAAAGAGAAGTCCAGGGTCTGGGTGAAGTCGTATAGTGTCCTGAAAAACCAGGGTTCAGGGGACAAGTGTCTTCCTTGCCTTGGGAGACTTTGGCTTATACGGGCGATCCGGCCCGGTGATGCTGGGAAGCGAAGGCCAAGCAGTTATGTCCATATTGAGAGCCTGCCAGGAGGGAATGGGAATAGGCTGGATGCCCAACAGGGGCCACGCGGCTTCGAGGTCTGCAGGCGAGCGTATCACAATTCTGCGGCCCTGCTTCAGGACTGCCAGCCCAAATGGGAACAACCACATGTATTGTAGGCCTTTCTCCTTCAATGCCTCTAGCAGCGGGCGCAGCATGCGCCGCTTAGATAGGGTTACCGGAGCCAAGTCCTGATAAAGTTGTACCTCTGATTGTTCATATTGAACAGGCCTCTTTGCCCTGGCCGCGGTCAGGATCTCCACAGTGTCTACTGAATTCAAAAGTCCGCATATAATATCTCTGGGCGGATCGGTGGTTGCGGGTTTAGGCTGCACAGCACGGTGTACTCTTTCAATTTGGATAGCCCCAGCCCTCTCCTGGCCCAGGAGGGATGTAAAGATAGACGCCATGATGTCTCTCAAATCCTCCGGGGGGTAGGATTCGGGCAGACCCTTCAGACGTATGTTTCTGCGTCTGTTTCGATTTTCCAAATCCTCTAACATATCACTTGCTCTATTAATATGGGCATGATGTAACACGACATGCTGTTCTACGGTGGTGGAGTGAGTGGCGAGAGCCGAGTAGGCTGACTCCACCGACGACACTGTGCCCCCCAGGCTTTGCATGTCTTCCCTGAGGGCTGCTAATTCCGACATAATCGGGGCTACCGTATGTGAGAGTAGTTTGCGCATAAAGGACTTAGTGACTAGAGCCGAAGAGTTGGTATCTGACCTGTCCGCGCTGGTCACGCTTTCCATATCCGAGTCCTCGGCAGTGTACTCCTCCTGCACTTCCCCCTGCGCCATCTTGCGCGCCAAGGCCGGGGACCGGGCCGGCTTCTTCTTGAAGAATTTGTGCATTTCCCCCTGCTGATTCCTCCCGATGGGTGTACCGGGGGTCTCCTGGCTCTTGTCTGGCCCGTTCTTCCCCATTTGTGCTGCTGTTCGTTAAGTTTGGAGTGGGAAAGGCCGATTCACAGACGGAGCTGCAGGCTCAGACGTCCATCTGTGTTGACGGTTAGGCTCCGCCCCCCAACCCTTGATGAATTCTGTGAGGGGTGTAGTTTCTAAAATGGGGTCACTTTTGGGGGGTTTCCATTGTTTTGGTACTTTAGGAGCTCTGCAAATGAGGCATGGCGCATTAAAACTATTCCAGCACAATCTGCTTTTCATACCCCCTGTGTCGCTCTTCCCTTTCATGCTCTGCCGTCTGCCCAAAAATCAGTTTACAACCAGATGTGAGGTATTTCTGTGCACGAGAGAAATTGCACAATAAACTGCCAGATTCTTTTTCTCCTTTAACAAAATATGCCCTTAGGCAAATTCAAAAGAGCGGCCACAATTTCTGATTTATTGTACCAACAACACAATCACATTTAGTCAATACACATAAGGCCATTGCAACGTTGATTTCTACCATTTGCAGAGTGGCTAGGGCCTTAGGGGTGCAATATCTGACTTCCTACGTACAATAAAATTATTTATAAACATATATGGTTACGAAATAAAACTACCGTATATACTCGAGTATAAGCCGACCCGAATATAAGCCGAGGCCCCTAATTTTACCACAAAAAACTGGGAAAACTTATTGACTCGAGTATAAGCCTGGAAGGGGGGGGAGCTACTGGAAAATTTCAAAAATTAAAATGGTCGGAGATTTTGGGTGCAGTAGATGCTGGGTGCTGGGAAAGGGGAGGGGGTGTTTTGGTTGTCTGTCTGCCCCTTCCCTGAGCTTGAGGACTGTTTTTTCTTCCCCCACTTGGAATTCAGTCTGGCTGAATATAGGGTATCTGCAATGCTCTTATTAACCCCTTCCCGACAGAACAGGAGCACTGCGGATACCCTATACTCAGTAGACCAGGCAGTTTCAGACACAGGGATACCTAATGTGTATTGTTTCACAGTAATTTTCTACTTCTGTATGTATTCTAGGGAAAGGAGTGATTTAGAACTTTTTTTTTTTTACTAATTTTTTTTTTTTTTTGCACTATTATAAATTATTATAAAACCCCTCCTAAATAAAAATAATAATAATCTTTTTTTTGCTGACTCGAGTATAAGCCGAGCTGGGCTTTTTCAGCACAAAAACTGGGCTGAAAAATTTGGCTTATACTCGAGTATATACGGTATACCAACTATTATCACCATACCGTGATTAAATCTTACATCTATACTGTTATGGAGCAAAACAGAGAGGAAAGAAACTAATGTGATCAAAAATAATTCTATGCAAGGTCCAAATTATCCCAACACCACAATATTACCATCATACTGTTAGTACCACTGTACAAAGACCACTCTGTTGCCCCTGAAAGCAAATAGTGCCAGATAGTGCCCCATAAAATAATAGTGCCAGACAGTGCCCCATACTGTACCCAAAACATTAATTGTTCTGCAGACAATAGTAGTACACCACACACAGTAATACTGCCACTTTTTGCACAATTTTATCCTAATAAAGTTAGGTTGTATAAAAATGCCTCTGTGTGGAATATTATTGTTTTTACTAACTAAACCAACAATTACCCTCTTTGTGCCTCCATGCAAACAATAATAATGACTCCCTTTGAGCTACATAATAAGCAAGAAAGCCCACTCATAGTGCTTTGTTATTAGTTCACGTGCTCCATTATTTTCTATAGTGCCTCCATATTAGTTACAGTGCATACTTATTATAGCGCCAGTTACCCTTTTTTGTTATAGGTTCCCCTTATTATACTGTCACTGCCTCATTATAAGTTATAGGACTCCCTTATTATAGTGCCACTGCCTTCTTATTAGTTATAGGACCCCCTAATTATAGTGCTACTGCCTCCTTATTAATTATAGGGTCCCCTTATTAGGGCCCATTCACACGGAGTAACGTGCTGCGTGACCTGGCACGTATACGCCGTGTGAGATTTTGCGGGCCGTATACGCTCCCATTGACTTCAATGGGAGCGTGGATCGTAAACACCGCGTTATTTTGCGGCCGTGATTTTGCGGCTGGGAAAAACCGAAGAACAACAACAGCTCTTCTCAGAGCTATACAATGCAGGGACAGGAGTCCAGCTTTTCCCGGACGGTGGAAAACAGGGATATAGAACAGTTACAAGTTGATATATAGCTGAAAAACAGCTTTCATATTGGGGTGTCTGCACACAAAATAGCCGGAATCCATAGCAGTTACAAGTTGATATATAGCAGAAAAACAGCTTTCATTTTGGGCTGTCCGCACACAAGATAGCCAGAATCCACAGCAGTTACAAGTTGATATATAGCTGTAAAACAGCTTTCATTTTGGGGTGTCCCCTACAAAATAGCAGAAATCCACAACAGATACAAGTTGATATACAGCAGAAAAACAGCTTTCATTTTGGGGTGTCCCCTGCAAAATAGCAGAAATCCACAGCAGTTACAAGTTGATATATAGCAGAAAAACAGCTCTCATTTTGGGGTGTCCCCTGCAAAATAGCAGGAATCCACAGCAGTTACAAGTTGATACATAGCAGAAAAACATCTTTCATTTTGGGGTGTCCCCTGCAAAAAAAAACAGGAATCCACAGCAGTTACAAGTTGATATATAGCTGAAAAACAGCTTTCATTTTGGGATGTCCCCTGCAAAATAGCAGAAATCCACAGCAGTTACAAGTTGATATATAGCTGAAAAACAGCTTTCATTTTGGGGTGTCCCCTGCAAAATAGCAGGAATCCACAGCAGATACAAGTTGATATATAGCTGGAAAACAGCTTTCATTTTGGGGTGTCCCCTGCAAAATAGCAGTAATCCACAGCAGTTACAAGTTGATATATAGCAGAAAAAAATCTTTCATTTTGGGATGTCCCCTGCAAAATAGCAGGAATCCACAGCAGTTACAAGTTGATATATAGCTGAAAACAAGGGATTATGAAGATACTCTTGTTTCCCTTAGTCCTAACAGCGGCACAATGTGAGGTATTTCCGCCCCTGTGTGCTGGTAGGACAGGCGGGATATTTAATTAGCCAATAAAATACATGGCTTGCCCTATAAGAGGGCCCTAGCACCTCATCCCTGTGTGTGTATACAAAAGTAATCGTAAACATTGCATACAGTTATATACATAAATATTATTCCCAGTGTGGGAAATCTTGTGCCGCTGTTAGGACTAAGGGAAACAAGATTATCTTCATAAGCCCTTGTTCCCTGTTGTCCATACCAGCAGCACAATGTGGGGAGATAGCAAGTAATTCCCCTCTTCTGGGTGAGATCACTCTACGACAGAGCTCAAGACAGTGTGAGCAAAGGCAGTAGAGTCAGCAACCCGGTACCTTAATCAATAATGTGGGATAAAGGCAGACTCGGATGCCCATGAGGCTGCTGCGCAAATCCGGTCCAGGGAAAAGCGCTCTGCTTTCTGCACATGAAATGGATACTGCCCGGGTTGAATGAGCCTGAAGAAAGGCTGGCGGAGATAGCCCCTGGGAGTTATAAGCGATCTTAATGGTCTCAGTGACCCACCGGGATATTGTAGCTTTAGAGTCCCTATAAAGCCCTTGTTTTTCCCCATAATTGATCAATAGGTTACCGATTTCCTAAAAGGAAGGGTGCGATGTAGGTAAATTCGTAAGCACCGGACCACAACCAGCATATGGAACCTCTCTTCCTCAGACGAGGAGGGGGAATGAAAAAAGGCTGGAAGTGAAATGAGCTAGTTAATATTTGTTGCAGACGGAACCTTGGGGGGAAACCCCAGAAGGAACTGGAGCTGCACGTGCTCAGGAAAAAAGGAGATATACGGCGCCTCTGAGGACAGGGCTTGTAGCTCACTGCCTCTTGGCAGAAGTTATTGCCAGTAACAAGGTCACCTTGCCCGTTAGAAATTTCAGGGAGGCTTCTTTCAGGGGTTCAAATGGATCTTAACATAAAGCGGTAAGTACTGAAGTAAGGTCCCATTGGTGGACATGGGTGGTCACCACCGGTCTCAGCCTAGTTGCCCCTTTAATAAAGGTGCCCACTAAGGGGTCCTGAGACAAACGCCTCCCCAGATAGGCGGACAGGGCGGCTACATGTACCTTCAATGTGGCTGCAGCCAGACCCCTGTCTAGACCGTCTTGAAGAAATTCCAGGATTGCCCTAGTAGGGGGATTGGTGGAGTCCACTTTGTGTTGGAGACACAAGGCATTGAAGATGTTGCTGATTCGACAATAGTTATTATTAGAGATGAGCGAACAGTAAAATGTTCGAGGTTCGATATTCGTTTCGAGTAGCCCCTTAATATTCGAATCGAATATTGAACCCTATTATAGTCTATGGGGGGGAAAATGCTTGTTTCAGGGGTAGGCAACATTCGATCAAATTATACTTACCAAGTCCATGAGTGAGGGTCGGGCTGGATCCTCTGAGAAGTCTTCTCTGAGCAGCGTCCCCGCAGCATCTTCCGGCTCTGAGTTCACACTGCCAGGCATCGGGCCTGGGCAGAGCCGACTGCGCATGCCTGCACTACAAGCGGACATGCGCAGTCAGCTCTGCCCAGGCCCGATGCCTGGCAGAGTGAATTCCGAGCCGGAAGACACCGCGGGGAAGCTGCACGGAGAAGACTTCTAAAGGTAGAAGAAGAACCAGCGTTGATTGGCTGACTGTATAGCATTCGACCAATGAATGCTGGTTCTGCATCAAACTTTTCCATTCGAATAGCGAGTGGTACTCGATCAAGTACGAGTATTTCGAATACCGTAGTATTCGATCAAATACCTACTCGATCGAATACTACTTGCTCATCTCTAGTTATTATAAGTCGATTCTGCCCTGGCTCTAGAAAGGGTCTTCAAGACGGCTTGCGACAGTCCTCTATTCCTCAATAGGGACTGGTCAACCTCCAGGCTGTCAGGTTGAGGCTCCGCAGATCCTGGCATCTCAGCTCTCCTTGGGTTACCAGGTGTGGGAGGGGGAGAAGCCTTCAATAGGTGCCCATGACTCATTTGTATGAGCTGGGCAAACCAAGCCCTTTTTGGCCAGAACGGGATTATGGCTATTCCCAAGGTTTAGTCCTGTCTTATCTTTATCAATACCTTCGGTATGATTGGAATTAGAGGGAATATGTAAAACAGCCTGAACCTGCATGGGATGGACAGGGCATCCACTGCCATTCTCCATTCTCCTGATATGGTAATACCCCGACTCAGCTGTTCCGCTACTATGTTCAGGGAGCCCATGATGTGAACCACGGATAACTGGGATAGATTTTTTTCTGAGAAGATGAGATTCGCCTCTCTTAGTAGAGCTGGTGCCCCCCTGCTTGTTTATATACACCACTACGGTCATGTTGTCTGACCGGACCTTGACTGACTTGCCTCTGAGCTCTGGGGCAAAGTGTAGCAGGGCCAAATAGACTGCACTGAGTTCCTTGAGTTTGGCGTCCCCAGTTCCGGCCTTCTCCATCGTCCTTGTATGGTCTTGTTTTCTAGATGGGCTCCCCATCCCAAGTGGGATGCATCCGTTGTCAACAGGGTCCACACTGTCGCGACCGTGGACCTTACGTCTTTCAGGTGTATCCACCATCTGAGAGAAAGACGGGTAATGGGAGAAAGGCAGATCTTCTTGTACAGTCCCCGTGGAGAGTCGTTCCAGGTTCTCAACACTTCCATCTGGAGAGGACGCAAATGCCATAAGGCCCAAGGGACCGCCCTGGCCAAGGATGACATAAGGCTGAGAACTCTCATGGCGGTACGGATGGTCATTCGCCTGTTGCGCAACAAGAAGTGCGCACCGGCCTCTATTCTCAACCTCCTTGGGCTGGAGAGGAAGATCTGCATAGCTTCTGAATACACTATAAATCCAAGGAATTTCCTTCAGGTGGACGGAGCGATCTCGGGTTTCTCCCAATTGATTAACCATCCTAGTTCTTGTAGGAAGGAGATGGCTGTGTTGAGCTGCAGGAGGAGCGCAGCGGTAGACTGAGCTTTCAGTAGCCAGTCATCCAGACACGGTAAGATGAAAAGGCCCTGCAGTCTGAGGGCCGCGGCGACCGGAGCGATCACCTTGGTGAATACCAACGGGGCGGAAGAGATGCCGAAAGGCAGAGCTGTAAACTGATAGTGCTCCCTGTGGCTGGCCATGCAAATGGCAATTCTGAGATATTTTCTGTGGGGACGGGCAATTGGGATATGGAGATAGGCATCCTTCAAGTCGAGGGTGACTATCACCTCTCCAGGTTGTAGAAAGGAAGTCACGGAGTCCTCGGAATCCATACAAAACAGCCTTTTCCTGATTAACTGAATGAGATACCTCAGATCTATTATCATTCTCCAGCCTCCGTTAGTCTTGGGGACCAGACAAACTGGGGAATAAACCCCCTGACCGCAGTCTGAAAGAGGCACTCTTTCCAGGGCACCCTTGGAGACATATTAGGCGACTGAGGCTTCCAAGCTGGACTGTTGGGAAGGAGGAAGATGTCGAGTGATGATGAGCCGATCGGGAGGTAGGTGGTCGAATTCTATGAAGTAACCTTGGCGAATTATATTCAGCACCCACGGATCTTGAATATGGGTGCTCCATGCCCTTAAAAAAGTGAAAGTCATCCTCCGACAGGAATGGTGGCCACAGGGAGCTGCCCCATGTCAAAATTCAGGCTCCTACTTGGGTCCTCCCTGGAAGTGCCTCATCCAGATCCTCTAGGGTGGTATCTTGAGCGCCGTTGCTGCGGCTGGAGCCTGTACCTAGAAGAGGAACCTCTGCCTCTAGGTGGAGCTCATCTGCCCCTTGATACCTGGGGCAAAGATTTTCCCTTGCCCTCGGACGTCAAGGACGTCAAGCCTTCGTCCAAACACTCTACCGGGTTCAAAGGGAGAGCACAGAGGGAAGCTTTAGAGGCGAAATACGCCCACCAGGGCTTCAACCAGAGAGGCCTTCTAGCTGCCGTGGACAGTGCCATTGCCTTGGAGGCGATCTTTAGCTGGTGTCGAGAGGACACCAGCTGGGATTGGAAGCTCATCTGAATATTTCTGGTGCATGCTGGGAAGAGGAGAAGAGTCGCCTTAATCTCATCGATTGCTGGGAATTGCTGGGTCTCGCTGGTTAGAGGACATCTACACTTTGTAGACGGCTTCAGACGAGGAAAAAAAAAAAAAAACACATTTACAAGATCATTCATCCAAATTTAATGAGCAACATGGAAGAGGAGAAAACCCACATGGGGAGCTGCAACACTTGCTATATGTTTACAGATCTGCCGGACCATAAAGCCAACTTCACCTGTATGAAATGTAAACTAGTGGCCCTTTTAGAAGAAAAAGTGCAGAGGTTGGAAGAAAGAATAGTGACGTTGAGAAGCATCTAAGAAAGTGAGTTCTTCATTGATGAAGCTGAAGCAAGCCTCCAGAACACAGTAGGGGATGAAAGTGCTAGAGAGCCTACAGTTGCAGAGACTGATGCAAGTCCCCCGAATACAGTAAGGGAAGAATACTTGAGAGAACCTACAGAGGCAGAAAACTGGACACATGTGACCAAGAGATGCAAATGGATCACAAGGCCATCATCACTCACACAGCTAAGTAACCGATATGAAACTCTCATGCAGGCGGATGAAAATGACAAAAATAACCTATCAGCAAAAGAAGAAACAAAAGTCACCCAGAGACAATTAGGAGCAACAAGAAATGGTGTTGCAAGGAAGAAAAGAAGAGTAGTGGTTATGGGTGACTCACTGCTAAGAGGCACAGAGGCAGCTGTCTGCAGGCCAGACTTAACCGCACGAGAAGTATGCTGCCTCCCAGGAGCAAAAATCAAGGATGTGGCCGATAGGATACCAAGCCTCCTCAGCTCCAAGGATGACTACCCATTCCTACTGATACATGTGGGTACAAACGACACGGCAAAAAATGATTTACCAACTATCTATAAAGACTTTGAAAATTTGGGGAAGACAGTGAAGGAACTGGATGCGCAGGTAGTATTCTCATCAATCCTCCCAGTTGATGGTCATGGCATCAGGAGATGGAATAGAATACTAGAGGTAAACACCTGGCTTCGACGGTGGTGCCGAGAGCAAAGATTTGGATTTTTGGACCATGGCGTGAATTACCTCTACGATGGACTCCTTGCTAGAGACGGGATACATCTCACAAAACCTGGGAAAAACATATTTGCCAGAAGACTTGCCACACTCATCAGAAGGGCTTTAAACTAGAAGAAGAGGGGATGGGAAGAAAAAAGAAAGACAAGAACATGCAGCTAAAAGACATACTAAACAAGGTTACTAGATGTGGTAAAGAGGACCCAAGACAGGATACCCAGAAGGAAATTACGAAAAAGGATACAACAGAGCACAATCTGAAATGTTTTTACACAAACGCACAAAGCATGGGAAACAAACAAGGAGAACTAGAGCTGATGTGGAAAAGGAAAACTATGACGTCATCGGCATCACAGAAACCTGGTGGTTTGGAACATACAGATGGAAGGATACAACTTATTCAAAAAAAATAGAACTAATAAAAGAGGGGGTGGAGTTGCATTGTATGTTAAAAAAGAACACATCTCCACAGAAATTACAGTTTTACAGAATGATAATCTACTGGAAATTATTTGGGTAGTAATTCAAGGGAAAAACAATGATAAGGACATCATACTAGGTGTTTATTACAGACCACCAGGACAGACAGAAGACATGGATGAGATTTTTTCACAGCAAATGACCACGCTCTCAAAGAAACATGAAATAGTGATCATGGGAGACTTCAATTACCCTGACATTCATTGGGAAACCCATACAGCCAAGAGTAAAGGCTCCATCAAATTTTTATCCTCTCTAGCAGACAACTTCATTGCCCAGCTAGTAGAAGAAAACACGAGAGGAACATCCATTTTGGACCTAGTCCTAACCAACAAAGAGCACATGGTTAAGGGACTACGGGTAGCAGGGACACTGGGATTCAGCGATCATGCTATACTTGAGTTTGGGGTTACAAGAAGAAGAAGACCTGAGAAGACACAGACTTCAAGGCTCAACTTTAGCAGGGCAGACTTCAAGAGCCTGAAGGCAAGGGTTAGCAGAATTCCATGGTGCAAAATTCTTAAGCACAAAAATGCACATGAAGGGTGGGAAATCTTCCGTAGGGAAATTATTAAAACAAAGGAACTAACAATACCTAGAAGGAAGAAAAATGGGAAGCACCTAAAAATATCAGGATGGAAGACCAAAAAATTACATAACCTGCTAAAAAGGAAAAAGAAAACATACAAAAAGTGGAAGATGGGAACTATACCTAAGGAAGAGTACACAGCAGTCTGCAGACTCTGCAAGACAAGCATCAAAGGAGCTAAGGCTGAACAAGAATTGAAGCTTGCAAAAGAGGCAAAGAGTAAGGTAAAAGGATTTTGGGGATATGTTAAAAGCAAAAGAAAAGTGAAGGAGACCATTGGAGTCCTGAAGAATGACAAAGGAGAAACAGTTAACATGGTGGAACAGCAGGTGGAGCTACTAAATTCATATTTTGTATCCGTCTTCTCCCAAGAAACTAATGGAAATATCGACATTAATGGTGATGGAGATGAGGGGAAGGAGGACTCCAAGCTGACTATAAGCAAAGGTCTGGTAAGAGAGCACTTAGCCAAGTTACAGGAAACCAAGTCCCCAGGACCAGATGATTTACACCCTAGAGTCCTGAAAGAGATAGCAGAGGAAATAACAGAACCCCTTGCTATAATCTTCGGTAAGTCATGGGAAACAGGAGTGGTCCCTTTAGATTGGAAAAGGGCAAATGTTGTCCCCATCTACAAAAAGGGGAAAAGGGACGATCCAGGAAATTACAGGCCGGTAAGTCTGACCTCGATAGCAGGAAAAATCTTTGAGCAAATTGTCAAGGAACATTTACTTCGGTACCTGGATGGGAAGGCATTAATTAACCAGAGCCAGCACGGCTTTATGACCAATAAATCTTGTCAGACTAACCTAATTTCCTTCTACAACAAAATCACTGAATGGTTGGACCAAGGGAATGCCGTGGACATAGTATATCTTGACTTCAGTAAGACATTTGATAAAGTATCACATAACCTTCTTATTGAAAAAATGATTAAGTATGGCTTTGACAAAAAATCAGTTAGGTGGATTCACAACTGGCTTAATGATCGGGCACAACGAGTAATACTAAATGGCTACACATCGAACTGGAAGAAAGTCAAAAGCGGGGTGCCGCAGGGCTCTCTTCTGGGCCCAGTACTTTTTAATATCTTTATAAATGATCTGGACGATGGAATTATTGGGGAACTCATAAAATTTGCAGATGATACGAAGATAGGAGGAATAGCCAACACTAGAGAGGAGAGAGAGTGTATTCAAAAGGACTTAGACACACTGGAACAATGGGCTGAGGCGAACAAAATGGTATTTAATAGGGACAAATGCAAAGTTCTACATCTGGGTAACAGAAATGTAAAAAACATATATAGTATGGGAGGAATAGAACTAAGTGATAGCATAGGGGAAAAGGACTTGGGCATAATAGTAGATCACAAATTCAACATGAGCCAACAGTGCGGTGCTGCTGCAAAAAAGGCTAATAAAATTCTGGGATGTATTAAGACAAGCATTGAATCTAGATCAAGAGAGGTCATTATTCCGCTGTACTCTTCCCTGGTCAGACCACACCTGGAATACTGTGTACAGTTCTGGGCGCCTCAATTCAAGAAAGACATCGATATATTGGAGCAAGTCCAGAGAAGAGCAACCAAAATGGTGGAAGGTCTGCAAACCATGTCCTATGAGGAGCGGCTAAAAGAACTGGGATTGTTTAGTTTGCAGAAGAGAAGGCTGAGGGGAGATTTAATAGCAGTCTACAAATATCTGAAAGGTAGTCACAGGTAGAGGGATCTACCCTATTCTCATTAGCACAAGGAAGTACAAGAAGCAATGGGATGAAACTAAAGGGAAAGAGATACAGATTAGACATTAGGAAAAACTTTCTGACAGTGAGGGTAGTGAGAGAGTGGAATAGGCTGCCACGGGAGGTGGTGGGCGCTCCATCAATGGAAATCTTCAAGCGGAATCTGGATAAACATATAGCTGGGATGATTTAGGAAAACCTGCACTCGCAGGGGGTTGGACCCGATGGCCCTTGAGGTCCCTTCCAACTCTACCATAAGAAACATAAGAGACTCTGACAGATAGTCCACCGCTCTATGGAGGTTGCTCATAGAAGACAAAATGTCGTCCCTATTGACCCCGGAGTCAATGTGACGTTCTATCAGGGATATGCAAGTGCAAAGGAAGTCAGCAACCGCGTTAGAGGCTATAGCCATGGAGGCCTGGGCAGAGGTGGCGGAAAAGACCTTTCACAGATTAGAGTCAGCCGTATGATTCAAGGGGTCCTGCAGATTTGATCCATCTTCAAGGGGCACCAGGGTTCTTCGTGACCACTTTGCCACGGCGAGGTCCACCTTCGGGGGAGGCCCCATTGGAAACAGTGTCTTGAAAATCCTGGATAAGGAGTTACCCTTCCAGGGCTTGGCTTCTTTGCAAGCTGAGACAAGGAAGTATGAATGTTACTAGAAGTGAGGAAATGCTTTCACTTTTATTCCGGATCCGTACTCACTAAACCACCTCCTTTGAGGAGGGTCTATAATCTGCACCAGCAATATGCTTCTGTTCATGATGTTCCTACAGGAGCAGAGGTAGCACGTACACAAGGCAGGTAGCCCCCACTAGAAGGCCAGTAGACAAAACCTAAATCTTTCTCTCAGGAGGAAAGAAAAGGGAAAGAGAAAAAAGGAAAGAAGAAGGGGTTAACAGACACCTTCTTCCAACCCCTACAGGAGGCCACAGGCCTCCTCACCACCTGTCCTGTCACAAAGGACAGAAAAAAACACGCAGGTGGAGGTGCTTAGGCCCTCTTATAGAGCAAGCCATGTATTTTATTGGCTAATTAAATATTTTGTCTGTCCTACCACCACACAGGGGCAGTCCCCTGCAAAATAGCAGGAATAGAGAGCAGTTAGTTCTTGCTATATACATGCAAACCAGATTTTACAGGGGTGTCCCCACCACAAAATAGCAGGAATAGAGAGCAGTTAGTTCCTGCTATATACACATGCAAACCAGATTTTACAGGAGTGTCCCCACCACAAAATAGCAGGAATAGAGAGCAGTTAGTTCCGGCTATATACACGTGCAAACCAGATTTTACAGGGGTGTCCCCTCACAATATAGCAGCAATACAGAGAAAATAGTTCCAGCTATATACGTGCAAAACAGCTTTTCAGGCAGAGTTTAACCCCAAAACAGGGATACAGAGCAATTAGGTACAGCTATGTACGCTCAATCCAGATATCCATGGTGTGTACCCCAAAACCTAGGTGGGAGACAGCAAAATTCAGTCAGGCTATATATGCTCAATCAAGATATCCAGGGTGTATACCCCCAAAACCTAGGTGGGAGAGACAGACATTCAGTTAGGCTATGTGCACTCAATCCAGTTTTTCATGGTGTGTAACCCCCAAACCTACCTGGGAGACAAATCAATTCAATCATGCTATATCAGCTCAATCCAGTTTTTAAGGGTCTACCAGCCAAAGCTAAGTGGGAGACACATTCATTCAATCATGTTATATCAGCTCAATCAAATTTTTAAGGGTCTATCCCCCAAAGCTAAGTGGGAGACACATCAAGTCAATCAGGCTACATAAGCTCAATCCAATTTTTGGTCAATCCAGATCTGCTAACAGGTTCCGGCCATTATCACATAGGCAAACATGCCTGGGCCCAGGTGCAGCGGGGAAAACCATATTGCCATATCAACCAAGATGGCATCCCTCACCTCAGAGGCAGTGTGCTGTCTGTCCCCCAAGCTGATGAGCTTCAGCACGGCCTGCTGACATCTCCCCACGCCAGTGTTACAGCGTTTCCTGCTCATAGCTGGGGTGGAGGTTGCAGCGCAGTAGGCTTTCAGAGAACCCCTACCATGAATTTTGGGCTGGGAGAGGAGATAGGCGACCCCAGTTTGCACCCCGGGCCCAGACTCCACTACATTCACCCGGCCTGTCATTAAAGAGAAGCAGCATCCCTGACCGCAGGGGCTTGTCGGTGGTCAAGTGGACCTGGCAGCAAAGCGCAGAACTCTGGGCCTGACTGATGTTATGGGACATGTGCAGGCGCAAGGCGGGGACAGCACACCAAGAGAAGTAGTAACGGCTAGGCCCAGCATAGGGAGGTGCCCCAGCTGCCATCTGGTGACGAAAGGCCTGAGTATCCAGAAGCATAAACACCAACATCTCCAGGGCCATCAATTTTTAGATGAGGCCCTTGAAGGCTTGGGCATGTGGGTGGCTTGCGCTGTACTTCTGCCTGCAATGAAACGCCTGGGAGATGGGGAGTGGCTGGGAAGAGGCGCATGATGGTGCAGGCAAAAAGGGTGGATGGTGGTCTGGACTGCAGCACCAGCAACGCCGGGTGACGATTGTCCTCCGTTTGCTCTCTTACACTGATCCCAGGGCTTGCCTTTCAAATGACAGCGCACGCAAGAGGTGGTAAGGTTGCTCTTTTCAGAGCGCTACTCAGTTTAGACTTGCAAAGTGTGCAAACCGCACTAAATTTGTCATCTAAAGCTCATCGAAAGCTCCAGATCTGCTACCAGGTTCCGGCCATTATCACATACACCAACCTGCCTGGGCTAGGTGCAGTGGGGAAAAACACATTGCCATCTCAGCAGGATGGCATCCCTGACCTCGGAGGCAGTGTGCTGTCTGTCCCCCAAGCTGATGAGCTTCAGCACGTCCTGCTGACATCTCCCCACACCAGTGTTGCAGCGTTTCAAGCTCGTAGCTGTGGTCAATTTAACGGTGGCGGAGGAGGAGGAGGGTGGTGTTTCAGCACCCCTGCCAGGAATATTGGGCAGGGACACAACCTCAGCCTCAACTACATTCATCCAGTGTGCTGTGATTCAGATGCACTTGTCCATGCATCCGTGGTCAAGTGGAACTTTGTGCAAAGCACAGAACATAGGGCCCGCCTGATGTTACGGGACACGTGCTGGTGCAAGGCTCAACTCACCCAAAGGGCCAAAAAAACTGCTGGTGAATTCTGTTCAGTTCCAAAGGACTCTGTGTTTAGATTTGGCTCAGTCGCATCTCCAGACATGCCTTTGAAGGCAAGGTTTCCTTTCCTTTCCTTCTCAGCAGGATGATGATGATGATGATGATGATGATGATGATGATGATGATGATGATGATGATGAAGCTTGGTTAAATCTGGTGTCGGAAAGGAAAGTGGTTTCTGATCTACATCTAAAGTAGTGGAGCATGTTGTTTGGACTATTTACACCTGATTAGAGCCCTGTAGAGGTAATGTAGAGTCCCATATTAGAGGACCATTACTGGTAGTAGTGGTTGCAGCCAATTCTTCACCTTTGTGGTCCTCTAAATAAAAGTTACCCCCAGGACTTGATGCCAAAATGTTATCAATTTCACAATCCAAATCAAGGTCAATGTCTGGGTCCTCAGTCCAATCCACTGCATCAATCCAACACAATGAGAGTGATGCTTTTGGAACCACCATTTTAGGAGCTATGAATTTTAAAGGGGCTAACACTCTGCTGGTGCAAAGCTCAATTCACCCAATGGGCCTAAAACTCTGCTGGTAAAAGGCTGAAGTCACCTGAAGGGCCTCAATCTCTGCTGGTAGCTCAGCTTATGGGCCTTTAACTTAATTTGGAAGGGTTCACATTAAGGGCCAGAAAAGTAAATTTTTGAAGGTCCCACCACATCATATGCACACACATTCACAATGACAGTTCAGGGTGGGTACTGTTGGATTTTCCATTACCCATTCCATCTGTGGTTGTCATGGGCAACGTGATTTAAAGTGTGTGCCTTTTCCAGAAACCTCCACATACTGTATTGCCATACACTTCTATGTTAGAAGTAATTCAGTCTGATAACTGAACAAAGCATTTTTCTTTGATAAGATATATGGCAAAGTTTAATATATTTACTTATACTATTCCTTTATGAAAAATTGCTGTAATTGTAATTAGGCACTTAAACTTTTGAAGGGTGTGCAGGACAATGGTTACTTGCCAAAAAGTATTTCCAGCTTTTCTAGTGTTTCTAATTTCAAGGTCTCGAGGAAATGATACACTACAAGGTCCCCACCCCTTCAACTTCCTGTCATTTTGTTCTTTTATTTCATTGTCTATCATATGACTATATAACAGGATGGAAGGAAGGTGGGGTGATCTCACTCTCACAATGCTGGGTTACACAGAAGACATGTAAAAATAAGTGCTTTAGTTAAGATTCATGTAGTCTGATACGATATATATATATATATATATATATATATATATATATATATATATATATATAATTATAATGTACATATACACTACAAATGTACTATTGATTTTTAACTCCTTGGTGCACAAACCTGTACATCAGAGAATACAGTTAATTAACACATCTTGACATACATGCACATTAATGCACAAACATTTTAGGCAGATGGGGGAAATTGCTGCAAAGTAATAATTGGGAGCATTCACATGATGTTACGCTCCGCTCATTCTGAACGTAAAATTCATTCAAAATGAGCGCGTAAGAAGCAGCACCCATTGATTTGAATGCCGGCTTGCCGGCATACGCGCACTACCCATTCAAATCAATGGGAGACTTTTTTCCCTATTGCTTTCAATATAATACGCGTGTATTACATTGAAAGCAATAGGGAAAAAAGCCTCCCATTGATTTGAATGAGTAGCGCGTGTATGCCGGCAAGCCGGCAAACATTCAAATCAATGGGAGCTGCTTCTTACGCACTCATTCTGAACGAATTTTACCTTAAGAATGAGTGGAGCGTAACATTGTGTGAATGCTCCCATAATTATGGAATGCTTTCAAAAATACAGTAGAAGTATTAGCAGTTTATTTGCGTCAATTTAGAAAATTAAGTGAATTAAAAAATGAGATATCTAAATCAAATCAATATTTGGCATGATGACCCTTTGACTTTCAAACAGTATCAATTCTTTTAATCAATTCTTTGCAACCAATTTTAGAATGAACTTGCAGAGAGGTTATTCCAAAAATCTTGGAGAATTACCTACAGATCTTCTGTGGAGGTAGGCATGTTCAAATCCTTCTGTCTCTTCATGTAATCCCAGACAGACTATATGATGTTGACATCAGGGCTCTGTGGGAACGCTATATAATCACTTCCAGGACTACATCACATATTGATCTGATTTAGATTTGTCTTTTGTTCCTTAACATAATTTTGGTAATTAACAAAAATGAACTATCAGCACTTTTATTTTTGAAAACATTCTACTTTGTAATATTTTTCCATACCTGCCTAATACAATTGAACAATACATTATGTGTTCACATGGCCAATGGCGGCCACAGCATTTAAAGTATTTGTAATCACTAGAGATGAGCGAGTAGTGTTTGATCGAGTAGGTGTTCAATCGAATACTACGGTATTCGAAATACTCGTACTCGATTGAACACTACTAGCTGTTCCAAGTTTAAGGTTCGATGCAGAACCAGTGTTGATGGGCAGAATGCTATACATTCTGCCCATCAACGCTGGTTCTCTTACTTTTCCGAAGTCTTCTCCGCACTGTGTCCCCGCGTCTTCTTCTGGGTGGAATTCACTGTGCCTAGGCATCCAGCCTAGGCAGAGCCGACTGCGCATGCGTGGGCATGCACCCGCATACACACGCAGTCGGCTCTGCTCAGGCATCGGGCCTGGGCAGAGCCGACTGCGCATGCACATGCATGCGCGTGCATGCCCGCGCATGCGCAGTCGGCTCTGCCTAGGCCGGATGCCTAGGCAGAGTGAATTCCACCCGGAAGAAGACGCGGGGACCCTGCGCCAGGAGAAGACTTCAAGGGGAATCCAGCCCGACCGTCACTCGTGGACTTGGTAAGTATGATTTTATCGAATTTTGCATACCCCTGAAACGAGCATTTCCCCCCATAGTCTATAATGGAGTTCGAAATCCGTTCGAATAGTCGAACAGTGTGCGGCTGTTCGAATCGGATTTCGAACCTCGGACATTTTAGTGTTCGCTCATCTCTAGTAATCACCATTGACCACCTCATCCATCACCCTGCAAAGAGTTCAGCAGTCATACAAAATAGAGTTGAGTACAATGGTGAAGCAAGGAGCCATCAGCTGCCTTTTCCACCATTATTCCACATTACTGATATCGATCCATTTTAAATTTACAGTGTGGGGAACATATAGAAAGTGGGGGCATTATAACGGGGGATGGTATATTATTTAGGTGTCACAAAGGGGCCACAGAGGGGCATTACATTATGTGGGAGCCACCAGGGCCTTATACGGTGTGCAGAACCCTAAGGGTCTGTTCACACAGAGTTTTTTGCAGGCAGATTTTGAGGCGGAATCCGCCTCAAAATCTGCCTGAAGAAACCCCTCCCATTCATTTCAATGGGAGTCACTAGCAGTTTCTTTCCTCTAGCGGTTTGTTTTTCAGCTACCAGAAAAAAAAGTGACATGACCTATCTTCAGGTGGATTCTGCTTTGAAAAACCCATTGAAGTCAATGGGAGGCGGAACAAAACGTGAGGTGGATTTTTGTCGCGTTTTTTTATGCAAATTTTGAGGTGGTTTTTTAAAGAGAAGTTTCAGGGTCCATACAAAAAACACGCCTCAAAAAAATGCTTCAAAAAACGCATTTTCTAAAAAAAAAAAAAATGTTTCCCAATTCCTGAAGCAGATTTTTTCAGCTTGCAAAAAACTCTGTGTCAACATACCCTAAGGCAGGGGTGGGCAATTAATTTTCCCATGGAGCCACATGAGAAATTGTAACGGTTCTAGAGGGCCATGCACACAGCGGCAAATTTAGCTCCACCCACTTATCCGCTGACTCCGCCCATTCTCAATCATTTTTCCATGTGCCCCACAAAGTAAAATCCTCCTACATTATACACCCCCACATTATAATGTTTCCCTCCAAATGTCCCTCTCCTAGTGCCTCAGTATAAACTAGCGGGGACATTAAACTGGGGCAGCTGGAAGGGGACATTAAACTGGTGGCAACTAGAGGCAGACATGTCCCCCTCCAGCTACCCCCCATGGTTTAATATCCTCCTTCAGCTGCCCCAGTTTAATGTCACCCTCCATCCGCCCCCTAGTTTAATGTCCCCTATCCATGTGCATTCGGTTTAACTGCCCCCTACATCTGCCCCTAGTTCTTGCTCACACATGCTGTCTCTTCTCTCTTTATCATCCAGCAGCCCCCATTGCCAGCAGCTTGCATCAAGCACACAGTCGCGTAGCGTTTTCTGGAGCAGCTTTTGGTAAAAAACACTTCAGAAAACGCCATGCGGTTTTCCCCTCCCCTAAAAGTGAATGGACTGTAAAAAAAAGCGTTGCGTTTTCAGTCGTGTTTTTCGCCTCCCATTCACTTCTATTGCTTTCCTCAGGCGGAATCCACCTGAAGATAGGTCATGTCACTTCTTTTTTCTGCTAGCAGTAAAAAACTGCTAGCAGAAAAGCAAAAGCTAGCAGTCTCCATAGACCACCATTGTATGGAAGCGGATTTTGAGGCGAAATCCACTGTCAAAATCCACCACCTTGCTCCCATGTGAACTAGCCCTTAGGGTATGTTCACACAGCAGAAAATGGTTCTGCCATGTAAACTTCCACACGACTAGCCGTGACAGGATGCCATTGCAGTGCATTCTGCTCCTAAACAGGAGTGTGTCTTGAGCCGTGGACACTGTAGCTGATTCAGCCACAGAATCCGCGGCAAGATAGGTCATGTCGCTTCATTTATTCTGTTACTAGCTAACGGGAAAAAAAAAAGCGAATGCCTCCCATTAAGTCTATGGAGCCATTTTTGCAGGCGGATTATGAGGCGGATTCCGTGTCAAAATCCACATGCAAAAAACTCTGTGTGTACATACCCTAATAGTCCATTCACATGAAGCAAAATGGTAAGGAATTTGGTATGGAATTTCAGAGCTGAAAAAAAAGCCTCCCATTGGCTTCAATTGGTTCATTTTTCCTTTTTTATTCCATGTGAGAAACACTGTGGGGGTATTACACTATGTGTAATCATTAAGGGGCTTTTTTTCTATGTATGGAGATTTTAGAAGTCCTCATCACTATGTGTTACATAAAGACACTTGAGCAAGGTTCGATGATGGAAAGGAAAGATTGGGTGAGGTTAGTGGGTAGGTAAATTTCTCATATTGCAGATTTTTTAAACTTTCTGTTCTCTGAAAGATGGAAAGTATAATAATAGATACAGTATAAGCATACATAACAGCAGCATATGTACAGGTGCAATAAAGGTCATTACCAAATATAAATGAGAACATTTGTAAAGCAATGCAGTGGAGCCCTTACTAGTTGTTGCACAAACCCATATGTACTACAGTACTACATGGTGGGTAGGTCCACTAGTAGGGTACTAGGGGTGGGTTTAAGTTGAATAGTCTTTCATTTTTCTCCTTGTTTTCACTTCTTGTGAATGTCACTGTTACACTACTTCACTTGCTCTATAAACTATATATACAAGCAATGATATACAAGCAATTGAGTGCCAGCCATTTTCTGAGCTAATTTGCATAATATTCAAGTTCAAAATATCTAAGTATATAGTATTTTATACCATTTTAACTTTTTTCTCAGAAAAAAAAATCCAAACAAATATAGCGTGTACTTTGTTGTAGATTGGACTGAAGTAAGCAATCATTTAATCTATATAAAAAAAACTAACATTCAAGAAACCTCTACTCTGTATAAATGTCTTATAATAAGAACATTTTAAAACATATTAAAAAGGAAATGATGGGGATTCTTACTTTATGGAACCAACACTAGGCCACCGTCTGCCTAGCTTGGCAAAGTGTTTCTTTGGAGAATTAATCCAGAGGCCCACAGGAAAATGAAGTTTCCCGAATCTAGGACTTCCTTCCTTCTTCTCTTCATGAAACATCGTATAACCTATTCAGAACTGCAGAGAAAAAAAAAGTTTCCTGTGGATCTGTAGAAAAGCTGTGATCTAATTATGATTTCACGGTAATATTGCAGTTCATGTAACTTCTTAAATTTTCAGACTTCTCAGGTGAAAATGCACACAACAATCTTCATACAAAAAAAAAACAACAAAAAAAAAACATTAAAACCAATGGCATTGTGGAACCCACCCTTAAATCACATGTGAATGGCCCCTTAGACAAAATCTACTGATACTGTCACATAAGTCTTTAACATTCTAATATGCATAAATTACAGATGTTAAAATGAAACACATATTATGCAATACTGTGCAAAAGTTTTATGCAGGTGTGGAAAAAATACTGCACACTATCACTTAACAAAATTAATAGAGATGAGCGAGTAGTGTTCGATTGAGTAGGTGTTCGATCGAATACTACGGTATTCAAAATACTCGTACTCGATCGAACACTACTAGCTGTTTGAAGTTTAATGTTCGATGCAGAACCAGCGTTGATTGGCAGAATGCTATACATTCTGCCAATCAACGCTGGTTCTTCTCTTACCTTTAGAAGTCTTCTCCGTGCAGCGTCCCCGCAACGTCTTCTGGCTGGAATTCACTCTGCCTAGGCATCCGGCCTAGGCAAAGCCGACTGCGCATGCGCGGGCATGCCCTTGCATGCGCAGTCGGCTCTGCTCAGGCGTCGGGCCGGGCAGAGCCAACTGCGCATGCGCAGTCGGCTCTGCCTAGGCCCCGATGCCTAGGCAGAGTGAATTCCAGCTGGAAGACACTGTGGGGGCGCTGCGCCGGGAGAAGACTTCAAGGGGAATCCAGCCCGACTGTCACTCGTGGATTTTGTAAGTATAATTTGATCGAATTTTGCGTACCCCTGAAACGAGCATTTCCCCCCCCATAGACTATAATGGGGTTCGAAATCCGTTCGAACAGTCGAATAGTGTGCGGCCATTCGAATCGGATTTCGAACCTCGGACATTTTAGCGTTCGCTCATCTCTAAAAATTAAATGAATGAGCAAAAGAGAAATTTAAATCAAATCAATATTTGGTGTGAACACAATCTTGGGAAGAAATACTGGAAATGATGATATGACCCTGTCTGGGGTTACAGGAAGGTACATATGGATTTGATCAAGCCTATATCACAGAAGATCTGTAGTTATTTCTCCAAGATTTTGGAACAACCTCTCTGCCAAGGTCCTTTAAAAACTGTGTGCAAATGTAGCAGGAAGAATTTACGCTGTTTAGATGGCAAAGGATGGTAACCCCAAATATTGATGCAATCACATCCTTTCACCGCTATGTTCTAATAAGGGATCTGATTTTTTGAATCCATATTTTTGGTCGAATTGTGTGTACCGAGTGAAGAAAATGCAAAAATCAAATTATAATGTATGTTCCAAAAAGCTCATAAACTAATGCCTAAATCAGTAAGTTGAAAGGAAGAGGTTTCCAACCTGTTGCTCTTTAACAGTTGCAAAACATCTCCCAGCAATGCCCAGCATACCTTCATAGACACTGCTAAAGGTATAATTTAAAGTGCCATATAGTGAACAAAAATGATTGAAAGTATAATACAATCCACTGACATGGCTAATATTAAGTCCCAAACCATGTTTTCTATCTACAATTAACCTGTAAATCAAGATGCCACTGACAAAGCTATAAAAACCACCAGTGCTGGACTGGGGTGCCCACTGGTTGAAATTATTCTAGGTGCCCACTATACATATAAATGCCAACAATACCTTCCTTACATTTTTACAGTGTTAGCCTGTTACCTAGCCTTTGCATGCCCCCCATAATTCTATGAGCAAGATGATTTTTCATGGGGCTTCAGAAAGGAGACAGGGCCCATGAGGGTGGATAGTGGTCGACCTGCCTCGGTGCCTAAATATCATCTGAGCCACCAAGTGCATTTATATATAATTTACTTGATAATTTGTTACATATTCTACCCGTTTTTTTTTGTTTTTTTTTTTTGGGGGGGGGGGTTTACGGGGCCCACTGGATTTACCTCCTCCTTCATGGGCCAGTCTAAGCTTGACATCATAGAATGAGAAAGTTCCTTTAATATATTATATATTTTGGTGAATACATTGTAGCATCGTTTAACTTGACACTGTACATCAAATAATAATTTGAGTAAACCTTTCCTAATGACATAAAAACATCACACACAAACACAGCATACATTATAACTTAGCAAAGATAGTGAAAACTGTGAATTTGTTAGTAAGCGTGAAGGCAAATAAATATTTTATTTAGCTTTTCATGGAAATAGCATATTAATATTGAAATAGTAATAAAACAATATTTTCATATCAGCATAAGTGACACAATAAAACCTATTGAAGTTTGACCACAAAGATATATAAATGCAAAAAATCATTAAGATGGAAGATTATGTCAATCTCAAATATATTTACCAGCAATGTGTTGTATAAAGAATTCCTTTCCGAACACTCTGCTGTACTTCCTTTCTCAATTCAGAATGTTGGGTTAGCAAACTTTGTTTAAGCTACTTTGCTTCAAAAGTAGATAGCTTGGAGTTAGAAAATTTTCCATTTACCAGACGAGATGTGTCATTACAAATATATTCAAGAGTTCATTAAGAAATCCCAAGTAATTTATCCAAAGAGTTAAGTCGATGAAAAATTGATTTAATTTCAGCGTTAGGTTTAAAGTCTTAATATAAAGGTAAATTGTAAAGTTAAATTCCAATCCCTTTAGCTACTGCAGCTGTTTCAACAGGATTTTCTCTTCATTTCATTCCCAACCCTGGAAAGACTGTCTGAAGTCAGTTTCCTTTGTTTTAACAATTACAATCCCTCCCTCTCTTCCTGGTAACTTGCATCTTAAAAAAATTGCACCAGGCAGGAAGAGAAAGAAAGAATAAAATAAAAAGGACTGTGCTAATAGACTGTCTAGGATCAAATGTGGTACTGTATCAATTAACCACATAAGCCTATATACCACATAGAATAGAATTCAGACAGACAATTAATGTCGGCCATGTGACAGAGGTTTTTATTAACAGTAATGGCAATAACTTCAGGGGCTATTCACATGAATGATATTTTGATGGTCCGTTGTCAAAATATACAGTCCTATGAAAAAGTTTGGGCACCCCTTTATTTACAGTCCTATGAAAAAGTTTGGGCACCCCTATTAATTAGAGATGAGCGAACAGTGTTCTATCGAACACATGTTCGATCGGATATCAGGGTGTTCGCCATGTTCGAATCGAATCGAACACCGCGTGGTAAAGTGCGCCAAAATTCGATTCCCCTCCCACCTTCCCTGGCGTCTTTTTTGCACCAATAACAGCGCAGGGGAGGTGGGACAGGAACTACGACACCGGGGGCATTGAAAAAAATTGGAAAAAGTCATTGGCTGCCGAAATCAGGTGACCTCCATTTTAGACGAATAGTGGATTTCAAATCCGGGTCATATGAGAATGTGAACTTTGTGACTATGAGACAGGGATAGCTGTACAGGCAGGGATAGCTAGGAATAACCTTTATTTAGGGGGGAATGTTATTAAAAATAACTTTTTGGGGCTCTATCGGGTGTGTAATTATGATTTTTGTGAGATAAACTTTTTCCCATAGGGATGCATTGGCCAGCGCTGATTGGCCGAATTCCGTACTCTGGCCAATCAGTGCTGGCCAATGCATTCTATTAGCTTGATGAAGCAGAGTGTGCACAAGGGTTCAAGCGCACCCTCGGCTCTGATGTAGCAGAGCCGAGGCTGCACAAGGGTTCAAGCGCACCCTCGGCTCTGATGTAGAAGAGCTGAGGGTGCACTTGAACCCTTGTGCACCCTCGGCTCTGCTACATCAGAGCCGAGGGTGCGCTTGAACCCTTGTGCACACTCTGCTTCATCAAGCTAATAGAATGCATTGGCCAGCGCTGATTGGCCAATGCATTCTATTAGCCCGATGAAGTACAGCTGAATGTGTGTGCTAAGCACACACATTCAGCTCTACTTCATCGGGTTAATAGAATGCATTGGCCAGCGCTGATTGGCCAGAGTTCGGAATTCGGCCAATCAGCGCTGGCTCTGCTGGAGGAGGCGGAGTCTAAGATCGCTCCACACCAGTCTCCATTCAGGTCCGACCTTAGACTCCGCCTCCTCCAGCAGAGCCAGCGCTGATTGGCCAAATTCCGTACTCTGGCCAATCAGCACTGGCTAATGCATTGTATTGGCGTGATGAAGCAGTGCTGAATGTGTGTGCTTAGCACACATTCAGCTCTACTTCATCGGGCTAATAGAATGCATTGGCCAGCGCTGATTGGCCAGAGTACGGAATTCGGCCAATTAGCGCTGGCTCTGCTGGAGGAGGCGGAGTCTAAGATCGCTCCACACCAGTCTCCATTCAGGTCCGACCTTAGACTCTGCCTCCTCCAGCAGAGCCAGCGCTGATTGGCCGAATTCCGTACTCTGGCCAATCAGCACTGGCTAATGCATTGTATTGGCGTGATGAAGCAGTGCTGAATGTGTGTGCTTAGCACACACATTCAGCTCTACTTCATCAGGCTAATAGAATGCATTGGCCAATCAGCGCTGGCCAATGCATTCTATTAGCGTGAACTGAGTTTGCACAGGGGTTCTAGTGCACCCTCGGCTCTGCTACATCAGATTGCTACATCTGATGTAGCAGTGCCGAGTGTGCATCAGATGTGTAGTTGAGCAAAACTGACTCAGCACTGCTAAGTCTCTGCATTCGCATAGGAATGCATTGGCCAGCCTTCGGCCAATCAGCGCTGGCTCTGCCGGAGGAGGCGGAGTCTAAGGTCGGACCTGAATGGAGACTGGTGTGGAGCGATCTTAGACTCCGCCTCCTCCAGCAGAGCCAGCGCTGATTGGTCGAGTTCCGTACTCTGGCCAATCAGCACTGGCCAATGCATTTCTATGGGGAAAAGTTAGCTTGCGAAAATCGCAAACTGACAGGGATTTCCATGAAATAAAGTGACTTTTATGCCCCCAGACATGCTTCCCCTGCTGTCACAGTGTCATTCCAGGGTGTTGGTATCATTTCCTGGGGTGTCATAGTGGACTTGGTGACCCTCCAGACACGAATTTGGGTTTCCCCCTTAACGAGTTTATGTTCCCCATAGACTATAATGGGGTTCGAAACCCATTCGAACACTCGAACAGTGAGCGGCTGTTCGAATCGAATTTCGAACCTCGAACATTTTAGTGTTCGCTCATCTCTACTATTAATCTTAATCATTTTTAGTTCTAAATATTTTGGTGTTTGCAACAGCCATTTCAGTTTGATATATCTAATAACTGATGGACACAGTAATATTTCAGGATTGAAATGAGGTTTATTGTACTAACAGAAAATGTGCAATATGCATTAAACCAAAATTTGACCAGTGCAAAAATTTATGTACCCTTATCATTTTATTGAATTGAATACTCCTAACTACTTTTTACTGACTTACTGAAGCACAAAATGGGTTTTGTAACCTCAGTGAGCTTTGAACTTCATAGCCAGGTGTATCCAATCATGAGAAAAGGTATTTAAGGTGGCCAATTGCAAGTCGTTCTCCTATTTGAATCTCAAAACAACTCTCAAATGATCTGAAAACAAAGATTGTTCAACATAGTTGTTCAGGGGAAGGATACAAAAAGTTGTCACAGAGATTTAACCTGTCAGTTTCCACTGTGAGGAACATAGTAAGGAAATGGAAGACCACAGGGACAGTTCTTGTTAAGCCCAGAAGTGGCAGGCCAAGAAAAATATCAGAAAGGCAGAGAAGAAGAATGGTGAGAACAGTCAAGGACAATCCACAGACCACCTCCAAAGAGCTGCAGCATCATCTTGCTGCAGATGGTGTCACTGTGCATCAGTCAACAATACAGCGCACTTTGCACAAGGAGAAGCTGTATGGGAGAGTGATGAGAAAGAAGCCGTTTCTGCAGCAGGCCACAAACAGAGTCGCCTGAGGTATGCAAAAGCACATTTGGACAAGCCAGCTTCATTTTGGAAGAAGGTCCTGTGGACTGATGAAACAAAGATTGAGTTGTTTGGTCATACAAAAAGGCATTACGCATGGCGTCCAAAAAAAAACAGCATTCCAAGAAAAACACTTGCTACCCACTGTAAAATTTGGTGGAGGTTCCATCATGCTTTGGGGCTGTGTGGCCAATGCCGGTACCGGGAATCTTGTTAAAGTTGAGGGTCGCATGGATTCCACTCAGTATCAGCAGATTCTTCAGAATAATGTTCAGGAATCAGTGACGAAGTTGAAGTTACGCCGGGGATGGATATTACAGCAAAACAATGATCCAAAACACCGCTCCAAATCGACTCAGGCATTCATGCAGAGGAACAATTACAATGTTCTGGAATGGCCATCCCAGTCCCCAGACCTGAATATCATTGAACATCTGTGGGATAATTTGAAGCGGGCTGTCCATGCTCGGCGACCATCTAACTTAACTGAACTTGAATTGTTTGTCCAAAATACCTTTATCCAGGATCCAGGAACTGATTAAAAGCTACAGGAAGCGACTAGAGGCTGTTATCTTTGCAAAAGGAGGATCTACTAAATATTAATGTCACTTTTCTGTTGAGGTGCGGTGAGGTGGTTTAATGCATATTGCACATTTCAATCCTGAAATATTACTGTGTCCATCAGTTATATATATAAACTGAAATGGCTGTTGCAAACACCAAAATATTTAGAACTAAAAATGATTAAGATTAATAGGGGTGCTCAAACTTTTTCATAGGACTGTAGTTCATGCTCTATGTTTTTAATTGTCATGGATCCTTGCATACACTGTAATGTTTGAGGTATCTGTCAAAACAGCTGCCCCTAGGGTGCAAAATGGCTGTAGAAAATTTGACATTTTTTATGGCCATTTTGCACCTTGGCCATTTTGCACCACTAATTATTACATTTCCCATCATCATATGTTACAAAATTTTATTATCAAAGAAAATTCATTTGTCATAAACTAATTAACACAAACAAATGAGAGTTAATCAATAAGAACAGGTGAATATAAATAACTAGTTAAATCAGTTCCAGTGGGTCTGTTGCACACTGAAAAAGACCTGTTATGAGCCTGTCTATAACTACATATCTCACTGAGATTCTGTCTTCCTAATTACATCAGGGAAGACAGGCTTGCACATTCCAGTGAGCGCCCTCTATTGGTTTGCAACACTGAGGCACCTGACTTCCTAATTACATCATGGAAGATATGCATATTCTTCCCATCAGGGCCGGCTCCAGGTTTTTATGGGCCCTTGGGCGACAGAGCCTCAGTGGGCCCCCTTGTAAAGGAGGTGGGGGAGTCGAGACACTGTGCATTGCAGATGAAGCGAGTGACGTCATGCAGGAGTGTGGCGTCACCAACGCCATACCTCCCAATCTTTTAAAGAGTAGAAAGAGGGGCAAAATGTGCGGCGCGCTCAGCGCGCCGTGGCAAATTTAGCTCCACCCACTTTTATGTTGATTCCACCCATTCTCATTCATTTATTATGTGCTCCCACACAGTATAATCCTCCTACAGTCACCCGTAAATTATATGCCCCCCTCCATCTCTCCCCCAGTTTCATATACACCCTTCCTCTGCCCCCAGTTTCATGTCCCCCCTCCATCTCTGTCCCCAGTTTCATCACGTTCTCCCCCTTCATCTGCCCACAGTTTAATGTCCCCCGTCTCTGCCCTAGTGTCATGCCGTTCCCCCCTCCCCTTCATTTGCCCCTTCAGTTTCATTGGGCCCCCTCCATCTCTGTCCCCAGTTTCATGCCGTTCTCTCCCCACCCCCTTCCCCAGTGTCATGCCGTTCCCCCCTCCCCTTCATTTGCCCCTTCAGTTTCATTGGGCCCCCTCCATCTCTGTCCCCAGTTTCATGCCGTTCTCTCCCCACCCCCTTCCCCAGTGTCATGCCGTTCCCCCCCCCCTTCATTTGCCCCCTCAGTTTCATTGGGCCCCCTCCATCTCTGTCCCCAGTTCCATGCTGTTCTCCCCCCCTCCATCTGCCCCAGTGTCATGCTGTTCTCCCCCCCTCCATCTGCCTCAGTGTCATGCTGTTCCCCCCTCCCCTTCATTTGCCCCCCAGTTTCTTTGGGCCCCCTCCATCTCTGTCCCCAGTTTCATGCCGTTCTCTCCCCACCCCCTTCATCTTCTCCAGTGTCATGCCGTTCCCCCCCTCCCCTTCATTTGCCCCCCACTTTCATGGGCCCCCTTCATTATGTTTCACCTTAATATGTAATACAAAACAAACACTTACATCACTCACCTTCTATCACTCACCTTCCCTCGTTCCCCCGACGCTCCTCTCTCTCTCCCTCCAATCACATACGCGATGCAGGAGCTGTGAGATCAGCTCCTGCTTAGCTCCGGACCGGCTTACGTGTGTAGGCGTGATGCGATGACGTCATCACGCCTACACACGCAAGCCGGGGCCGGAGCTTTAAAAAGGGGAAGAAAGAGTGAAAGGAGATTTAGAGGACAGGAATAAAAGCATAGGAGGGAGGGCAAGAGGGGAGAGAAAAAAAAAGGGGGGGGGGGGTTAGCTAACAGATGTGAGTAGGAGGCGAGCAAAAGACAAACCATATACGAGCCCTGATAAGGGCCTGGAGAGCCAGCCTAGTCAGGTCCCCCGTCAGAAGGTTCAAAAATCAATAACATAAGGGCAGAGATCAGCATTTCAGTGGTAGAATCCCAGTGTCTGTAAGCGGAAGCCCTAGGGTATTCTGCTCAGGCCTAAGAGAGAGGTCCAGAGCCCAGGAACTTCTGATATTCACTAGAGCATTGGAATTCCAACCAATAAAACCAGGTTTTATTGAAGACTTCAACCGTGTGATGCAAGAAGGAGGTGAAGTTTTCCATGCGCATGATCCCATTGACCTTTAAAATCCAGAGGGAGAGAGGTTCAACTGACTTCCAGTATTGCAGAATGCAAGCACAGGCAGCAAGGTCCAAAAATTGAAGTAGATAGTGCTTATAAGTTTGCACCGAATACTCGCAGGGGTTAAAAAAAACCCATCCCATTGCTGCTAGCCATATGGAAAAGTCACATGGAGTCACATGCTGGAAGGCCAAAGAAGGGAACTCCAACATATAAGAGGGGGAGGTGAGGAACTCCCCTGATGGCTCAGTTACAAAGGAGCAGTTCTCGCATTTAAGAACGCACTCACTTCTGCAAAGCAGGTCTACTTCACCACACTCATATCTGCACTCTCTCACAATCCCAAATAGTTATTAACCACCTTCAACTCCCTCCTCTGTTCTCCTGTGCCCCCTCCGACGTCACTTATCTCTGCTGACGACTTCGCCTCTTACTTCAAAACTAAAATCAACACCCCCGGCAACCCCTGTACCCAACTACTCGCTGTTCCTCGTCCTTGACCTGTTTCTCCACTATCACTGATGAAAAACTCTCCTTCCTAATCTCTAAATCCCACCTCACCTCCTGCGTGCTTGACCCGATCCAGTCTCATCTCATCCCTAAACTCACTGAAATCACTACTCCAGCCCTAACCCATCTCTTCAACCTTTCCATAGCCAATGGATCCTTCCACTCTGCCTTCAAACACGCCACAGTCACACCTATTGATTCTATGAGTTGGCCCAGGCCAAGGGTGCAGATGGAGAACAGGAAGGGTCCTAGGACGGAGTCTTGAGGTTTTTGAGGGCGCGGAGAGGGGGTGGTGTGCAAGTGGGAGACGCTGAATGTACGGTCGGCGAGGTATGAGGAGATCCAGGAAAGGGCCAGGTCTGAGATACCAAGGGATGAGAAAATTCCTAACAGGAGGGAGTGGTCAACTGTGTCAAAGGCAGAGGAGAGGTCAAGGAGCGGGAGGAAAGAGTAATGTCGCTTGGCTTTGGTGGTTAGGTTAGCTAACAGATGTGAGTAGGAGGCGAGCAAAAGACAAACCATATACGAGCCCTGATAAGGGCCTGGAGAGCCAGCCTAGTAAGGTCCCCCGTCAGAAGGTTCAAAAATCAATAACATAAGGGCAGAGATCAGCATTTCAGTGGTAGAATCCCCGTGGCTGTAAGCGGAAGCCCTAGGGTATTCTGCTCAGGCCTAAGAGAGAGGTCCAGAGCCCAGGAACTTCTGATATTCACTAGAGCATTGGAATTCCAACCAATAAAACCAGGTTTTATTGAAGACTTCAACCGTGTGATGCAAGAAGGAGGTGAAGTTTTCCATGCGCATGATCCCATTGACCTTTAAAATCCAGAGGGAGAGAGGTTCAACTGACTTCCAGTATTGCAGAATGCAAGCACACTCTAAAGAGAAACCGTCCCTTGACCTGTCATCTCCAGACAACTATTGTCCCATCTCACTGCTCCTGTACACCTCAAAACTGCTTGAGCAACACGTCAACTCCGAACTCTCCTCCTATCTCTTGTCCAACCTGCTCTTTAACAGACTACAGTCAGGCTTCAGACCCCATCACTACACTGAGTGCCCTAACAAAAGTCACTAATGACCTTCTAACCACCAAAGCCAAGCGACATTACTCTTTCCTCCCTCTCCTTGACCTCTCCTCTGCCTTTGACACAGTTGACCACTCCCTCCTGTTAGGAATTTTCTCATCCCTTGGTATCTCAGACCTGGCCCTTTCCTGGATCTCCTCATACCTCGCCGACCGTACATTCAGCGTCTCCCACTTGCACACCACCCCCTCTCCGCGCCCTCAAGACCCTCAAGACTCCGTCCTAGGACCCTTCCTGTTCTCCATCTGCACCCTTGGCCTGGGCCAACTCATAGAATCTCATGGTTTTCAGTACCATTGCTATGCCGATGACACCCAAATATACATCTCTGGACCAGACATTACCTCTCTGCTGGCCAGAGTCCCTGATTATTTAACGGCTGTAGCTTCCTTCCTCTCCTCCCACTTTCTCAAACTCAATATGGAGAAAACGGAGTTCATCATCTTCGCCCCACCCCGTATGGCCCTCCACCTGACCCATCTAATCAAAGTTAACAGAACCCCACTTTCCCCTGTCCCACGGGCCTGATGCTTTGGGGTAACCCTGGACTCCGACCTATCTTTCAAATGACACGTTCAAATCCTCAACATTTCCTGCCGCCTCCAACTCAAGAACATCCACCGAATTCGCTCATTCCTCACCCATGAAACTACTAAGACACTCATCCAGGCCGTCATAATCTCCCGCCTAGATTACTGCAACACCCTTCTCCATGGACTCCCAGCTAACACCCTCCCAGTCCACCTTAAACTGCGCTGCTCGCTTAATTCACCTCTCCCCCTGATCTTCATCAGCTGCTCCCCTCTGCCAGTCCCTCCACTGGCTACCCATAGCCCAGCGAATTGAGTTCAAGCTAATAAAGTTAACATACAAAGCGATCCACTACCTGTCCCCTGTCTCTGAACGAATCCCCCGCTTCCTGCCCACACATAACCTCAGATCCTCCAATGACCTCCTACTCCCTTCTACTCTCATCCGTTCCTCACACAACCGTCTGCAAGACTTCTCCCGTGCATCCCCCATACTCTGTAACTCCCTACCAAGACACATAAGACTGACCCATATAATAACAGGCTTCAAGACGGCCCTGAAGACTCACCTATTCAGGAAGGCCTACAACCTCCAATAACACCACACCACCATCTGAACAGTCTCCCCCTCTCCTTCTGTCTCTATCCCTCTTCCCTCATAGATTTGTGGGCAGGGCCCTCTATCCCACTGTGCCAGTCGGTCATTGTTAGTATTATATCTGCGTGTATATTTTGTGTACTGTATGTAAACCCCCAAATGTAAAGCACCATGGAATTAATGGTACTATATAAATATACAATAATAATAATCTATCTATCTATCTATCTATCTATCTATCTATCTATCTATCTATCTATCTATCTATCTATCTATCTCAAATTCTGTAGTAGTCTGCTCTATACAAATTCACAGTTCTCGCCCGATTTGGGTAAAATTTGGCATGCCCCCTCTCCACCCACAGGAGCAGAATACTGCACATGTTACATCTCGCTTGCGTCCCCCCGCCATGAGATTGTGGCCCCCGAAGTTAGGCGCTATACATTTAATGGGGAAATGTGAAAGTGAAAGCGCTGAGGGGAAAACAACAGTTGTGACTGACAGGGACAGATTATAGCGGTGGCGCCAAAGAGTCGCAGCTGAAGGGACCGCACCACCACACACAACACACAAACATTTCACAAACACCATATAAACATCACACAGACAGCACATATACACTAACCCACTAGCACAACGCCACACAAATGCCACAACACACCACACAAACACCAAAGCACTCTAGACACACACAACACAAACACCACCCCACAAACACCACATGCACACACACACACACACACACACACGAAAAACACACTTGGATGGATGTACACTATACACATGGACGAACAGAGCACACACAATTGCTGCACGCATAGACACTTGCACTGCACATGGACAAACACATGGATCACACGCGCACATACATGCATAAATATACATGAACCACACACGTGCATGCACACACGCATACATACCCATGGATCACTTGCATGCACAGATAAACACACGGACCACACACGTGTGCACACACACACATTTTCACACGCACGCACTGGCAAAACATGTCTGGTATCCTTAGTGGCTGCTTGCATGCTATAGTATTCTTCACGGGCCTCCAGGCCATGGATTTTGCACTTCCATAGACTTCTTTGTGCACAAAGCTGTGAATTTTGCAGCTCCATAGAAGTCTATGGAGCTGCAGAATCCTCGGCCCAGAGACCCGTGAAAAATCCTGTAGTGTGCAAGCAGCACTACTGAGCAGCAATATTGGTCAGACGAAAACTGTCTGATATTAAGATTGTCATTATTGCTTACTATACAGAGAGATTTCATCACTGAAGCTGCTGAGGTAAAGTGAAAGCTGAGCTCTGATTGGTTGCTATGGGCCTGTGAGGCGGTTTTCATTACTGAGATGTCAGCTCCTTCAAGTCATAGTATGGGTCCATTAACACGGAGGAAAATGGTGAGGAATTTGTTGTGGAATTTCAGCGCTGAAAAAAAAGCCTCCCATTGACTTCAATGGGGTTTTTTTTCTGCTAGAATGGAGTTTATGGAGCATTTTTTGAGTCTTTTTTTTTTTCCTTCAGCACAATGCATGGACCCTGAAAGAAACCGCTAGCAGTTTTTTCTGTGCGATTTTTGCCAATTCTGCACCCAAATCCCCGACGTGGACTTTACGCTACCCATTGACTGCATTGATTTTTGCAGGTGGAATCCGCCTGAGGGAACCTTTTTTCCCCCACAAATGGAAAAATAAAGCGAGTGGAACCCATAGAACTCAATGGGGAGGCATTTTTTCCAAGTGGATTCTGACGCGGATTCAGCATCAAAATCAGTGCTAAAAAAAGGAAAACGGCGTTGTATTTGGCGCTGAATTTTCAGCTAGCGGAAAATTACGCGAGTGGGAAAAAAAAGCTAGCCAAACCCATTGAAATCAATGGGAGGCTTTTTTTCAGCTCTAAAAATTCAGCGCCAAATACAGCATCATTTTCCTCCATGTCAACGGACCTAATACTGTGTGATGGCTGCTCTGTATTTACTATTCCTCCTATTATATCTCTTATCAGTGTCAGATGTTGCTTCCAAGCGACATGCCCTTCAATTTTAAGCGGCTGCAGTTCCCAATGTGTCTTGCATTTGCTCTGACTTTAAAGCATGGGCTGGAAACGCAACACTAAAGCGCTGTAGGAACAACTGCGGTGTGAATGCATTGCGGTTTTTCCCACAGCGCTTAGAAAAGAAAGTTCACAGAGTTTTCCTCCGCTGACTTTCTGTTACAATTATATCTATGGGGAAGCCACCGGCGTTTCCGTAGATATATTTTGACATGCTGTGATTTTCAAAACTGCAACAGTTTTGGAAATTGCAGCGTGTCCACGCTGCAATTTTTTCCGCAAAGTGGGGATGGGATTCGCATGAAACCCATCCACTTTGCAAGTACTGTAAAACGCTTGCGACTTTTCCGGTCCTTGTGGCCCCAGCCTAAGGGTAAGTTCACACAGGGTTTTTGGTCAGGATTTTGATTCCATATCCGCCTCAAAATCTTGACCAAAAAGATGGCTCCCGTTTTGTTCCGGCTCCTGGAAAAAGAAGCAAGATGTTCATTCTTCTGGCCGTTTCACCTCGCGGCATCCGCCTGAAGACACTCCCTCCCAACTAGACTCATTCATTTGGGCCTAATCCGGAGTGGAGTGCGCGACTGGATGCCGGTGCACTGCACCGGCCTACAGTCTCAGCTACCCGTATTTTGGACTCTGGTTCCGTTCCAAAAAAAAACCCACGTGTGAACTTATCCTAAACAAAGCACAAGGTCAATCACTTAAAGTAGCCGGCATTGATTTGGAGAGCCTGTGTTTTTCACATGGACAGTTGTATGTTGCTTGCTCTTGAGTGGGTAACAGCAAAAATCTTTTCATATACAGGTATGCACTTGAAGGTAAAACAAGAAACATTGTTTACCAAAAAGCACCACAATAGATAGTTGTGTAACTGGAAACCAATTTTACTCTTTGGTCCGTGAACTACTTATAGATGACACTGGAAGGAGGGGGGAGGGGTGCACTATGTTGTTAATTGGGTGTAAAGGTTTTAAATGTTTGTGTAAGGGGCAGAAATTGTTATTTTTGATAAAAAAAAATAGTTAAAAAAATAGTTGTAATAGTTTATACTACATAATATATATTGAATATGTTAAATCAATAAAAACGTTGAAATTAAAGAAAAAATTGTTGTTCACATCAGTGTTACGACAAATTAGGAAAATGCCAAAATAATAAAAAAAATTTGGAAAAAAAAGATTTACTGTAGCACTCTGAAAATGTCAATTTCACTGTGACACTGAAAATTTTATTTTAGCATAACCAACAATTTAACATATATTACGCGAGCGAAGCCGCGGGTCATCTACCGTATATACTCGAGTATAAGCTGAATTTTTCAGCACAGTTTTTTTTTTTTTTTTTTTTTTTTTTGGGGGGGGGGCTATGACCAGCTGTAATATCAATGTATAGCATCTCCCATAAAATAGTGGGAAAAAGAAGAAGCTTTTAAAAAAAAAAAAAAAAAAAAGTTGTAAATCACTCCTTTCCCTAGAATACATATAAAAGTAGAAAATTACTGTGAAACACATACACATCAGGTATCCATGTGTCTGAAAGTGCCTGGTCTACTGAATATATTGTATCATAGAAGCACTGCAGATACCCTATAGTCAGCCAGGCTGAATTCCAAGTGGGGGAAAAAAAAACAACCAGTCCTCAAGCTCAGGAAAGGGGCAGACAGACAACCAAAACACCCCCTCCCCTTTCCCAGCACCCAGCAACTACTGCACCCAAAAACTCCGACCATTTTAATTTTTGAAATTTTCCAGTAGCTGCTGCATTTCTCCCCCTCGGCTTATACTCGAGTCAATAAGTTTTCCCAGTTTTTGTGGTAAAATTAGGGGCCTCGGCTTATATTCGGGTCGGCTTATACTCGAGTATATACGGTACTAGTAATAATAATAATAACAACAAGCTGCAATTTTTTTTTTTAACGCAAACATTTTCGAAACTGTAACTTTTCCACAGCATTGGGGGCGTGGCTTGATGCCGCGGTAGCTGGATGTGAGTTTGGGAGCTCCACTGCCATTAGACCCTAAGCCACCAGCATCCTAGAAGTTGATAGCCACAACTGCTGAGATACAGCCTCAGGGGTATCCCCCAGACCCATTCAGCTATTGTAGGGCATCTCACCTGTCCCGCCAGTGGGACTGCGAGTTGTCCCATCTGCAGCCTACTTCATCTGCTGCCCAGAGCCGCCATCTTGGTTGTGCGGCATCCATCTGCACTGCGGCAGCCTTCCACAGTGCCTCATCGCTGGAGTGGAGAATCGCTCACGGCATGTCTTCGAGAGCAACAGCCTGCTGCCTGAGTCTAGCGACAGTCGGGACCTACCTTCCTTCTACAGTTGTCCGCCATCTTGGATTACAGAATAGTTATCATCTGGTCACCGCTGGGCCTCCTGTACACTCTCTCCTGCCACAACTGCATTAATGGGGCCTGGATGAAGTTTCTGCCTGCTTGGAAGTGATTTGCTGTGGTTGTCTGTCGGCATCCTCTCCCTGGTGAGTCCTGAAGGCCCTCCATTCTGTCTGCAACCGGTGCTTGAACTCTGCTACATCAGTGGATCTACCTCTGCAACTCCTCCTGGCACCTATCTGTTTGGTCTCCTGGTGGGGGTGGAGGGAGTGCAGAGCCCCTACTAAGGGGTAGGGGTTTGTCAGTGTTAAATCCCCAAATTATTTGGGGATACATACATGTAAAATTTCTGGGTATTGGCATATTCACCTGGGATGTCAGTGTGAAATCCCTAAATTATTTGAGGATACATACATGTGAAATTTCTGGGTATTGGCATATTCACCCAGGTTGTCAGTGTTAATTCCCCAAATAATTTTGGGATACATACTCCCTACATCTCAGGCTCTTGCCATATTCACCCAGGTTGTCAGTGTTGATTCCCCAAATAATTTTGGGATACATCCTATTAATATTATAAATGTGAAAGTTTGTGAGTTTGTGGGTTTGTGTGTTTGGATGTTAAAGTTTGTGAGTTTGTGGGTTTGTGTGTTTGGATGTTTGGATGTTTGAATGTTTGTTCCTCAATCACGCAAAACCCGCTCTTTCCACAAACATAGTTAATACACCCGATTGCGCAATAGGCTACTTTTCGTCACAATAGCACACATACATTTGTGCCAGGACTCCCACAAAACCCAAACTCACACCACCATCTCTGCAATCTCACACACTTTGGACCATAGCAAGTCCCAAAATTCATATTGCCCTCTACAGCTTAGCCGCTAACCCCACACAATCTCATATACTTTACCACTTTGCCCCTCACCTTAACGATACTCCAGGAGGCTCTCTTTAACGCTCCGGAGCCGCCATGTTTGCCGACCCCCATCGCTCTGACAATCCGCGACACCGCCCACCCATGTCAATACCCCTAGGCAATCTAATAAAAGCAAAAACAAAAACAAAAAAAAGGGAAAAAAAAATAAAATGAAAAATAAAAAGTATTACAAATTAATCAAACCCCCTTTCCCTAGAACACATATAAAAGTAGTTAAATACTGTGAAACACATACATGTTAGGTATCCATGTGTCCAAAATCGCCCGCTCTACAAAGCTATACAAATATTTTGCCTGGACGCTTAACGCCGTAGCAGCAAACATACTGAAAAGTCCAAAACCGCTGTTTTTTCACTATTTTCATTATCATACAAATATCAATCAAAAGTGATCAAACCAATAGCATTTCCCAAAAATGCAACAACTAAAAACTACACCCGGCCCCGCAAAAAAACACATCCCCCGACACAGACAAATAAAAAAGTGACTGCTGTCAGAATATGGCAACTTTTACAAACAAAAAAATGTCAACACACTACTGGCAGAAAATAACAAATCATACAATGTCGTATATCGAAGTATATTAACTTCAAATACCTCTGTCCTAAAGACACTATGTACAGTTTCTCACAACACCGTATAGCAGCTGAAATACAAATTAGCTTCAACACAAAAGTCTCACGTATTCTCTGAATTATAGCAAAAACAAGATACAAAGTTACATTTCATATCCCATACCTTATACACAGTACGAAAACCTTACCCGCGCCTGTATTTACACACTTTTACAATCACCGCAGACGAAGTCGCGAGTAGCAGCTAGTACACCATAAATCTCAGGCTATTGCTATATTCACCCAGGTTGTCAGTGCTAATTCCCCAAATAATTTGGGGATACATACACCCTACATCTCAGGCTCTTGCCATATTCACCCAGGTTCTGAGTGATAATTCCCCAAATATATTGGGGCCTTCATACCACCCTCAATTCTTGCTATTGGCATATAGTGCCAGTTTCTGAGTGTTAATTCCTAAAATATATTGGGGCCTTCATACCACCCTCAATTGTTGCTATTGGCATATAGTGCCAGGTGCTGACTATTAATTCCCCAAATAATTTGGGGATACATACACCCTACATCTCAGGCTCTTGCCATATTCACCCAGGTTGTCAGTGTTAATTCCCCAAATAATTTGGGGATACATACACCCTACATCTCAGGCTCTTGGCATATTCACCCAGGTTGTCAGTGTTAAATCTCCAAATTATTTGGGGATACATACATGTAAAATTTTTGGGTATTGGCATATTCACCTGGGTTGTCAGTGTTAATTCCCCAAAACCTTGGCATACATACATTCTAATTGTCAGGCTATAGAAGCTTTAGCCAGGTTGTGACGGTGTGTAACCCCACCAACACTAAGTGGGATACACATTAATTGTCAGACTATGTACGCTAAACCCAGCATTCCACGGTGTGTCCCCACAAAACCTAAGTGGGATACACACCAATTGTCAGGCTATGTACGCTCAACCCAAGGGATACAGGTACAAATTATACACCCAATTAGTGTAATTCGTAGAGGGATCGGAGAGGACAGGTCTGTGGTTGGCCAGGTACTCACGCAACATGCGCCTATACTTTTCCCTCATGATGACACTAGGCCCCTAACTGGCAGTAGTTTGGGCAGGGAGGGGGGGAAACATTAACGTGTACCAGACCTTGTACAGTGTTCCCCTGGTGGTTGTGCCGCGGATGGAAGTTGTAAGCCTCGTGGAGGAAATATCCTCTCTGACGCCAAAGAGGGTTTACGGAAACATTTCTATCATATTCTGCACCAGTTGCTTGTGCCAATTATTTTTGCAATTTTTTTTTCCTCTCCTCTAATATAACAAAGGAACAGACATTAGACCTATACTGGGGGTCGAGGCTTGCAAAAATCCAGTATTTGCTCTCCATGATGTGAAGTATGCGTTTGTCTCTTGAAAAGCAACCAGACATCAAGTCAGCCATGTGTGCCAGTGTGTTATTTGGCATGACTTTGCTGCCCCCAACTGTAAGGGTCACTCCATTTCCTCCATTTTCCACTCCCCTTCACACCATCTGTGGTGAAGCAATGGGATGCACTGAAGTGCACCCTCAAGCCTCGTGTGAGACAGGGACATCAGATGCCACTTCATCCGCCTCGTCTTCCTCCGCCAGCCAACGGTGCGAAGATGAGAGGAGTATGCTCTGAATGTTTTCTGCCTAGCAGAGGCTACTCCTCACTCACGAAAATGGCCACACTTTGCCAGTAAATCAGGCACAATGGTGTAGGTTTCAAAGAACCATTGCACCAACAAGTTGAAAACGTGGGCCATGTGTGGACCGTGTTTGAGTCTGGCAAGCTCCAGACCTGCTACCAGGTTCCGGCCATTATCACAGGCGCAAAAATGCCAGGCCCCACGTGTAGCAGGGAAAAAAACATTGTCATCTCATCCAGGATGGCATCCCTGACCTCAGAGGCAGTATGCTGTCTGTCCCCCAAGCTGATGAGCTTCAGTACGGCCTGCTGACATCGCCTAACGCCAGTGTTGCAGCGTTTCCAGCTCGTAGCTGGGGTCCACTTAACGGCGGAGGAGGAGGAGGGTGGTGTTTCAGCACTCCTGCCATGAATAATGGGAGGGGAGAGAAGGCAGGCTGCCACAGTTTGCGACCCGGTCCCAGCCTCAACTACATTCAGCCAGTGTGCCGTGATTGAGATGTAGCATCCCTGGCCGCATGCACTTGTCCACGCGTCGGTGGTCAAGTGGAACTTTTGTGCAAAGCGCAGAACTTAGGGCCCGCCTGATGTTATGGGACACACGCTAGTGCAAGGCTCAACTCACCCTAAGGGCCAAAAACACTGCTGGTGAATTTTGTTCAGTTCAAAAGGACTCTGTGTTTACAATTGGCTCAGTTGCAGCTCTAGGACATGCCTTTGAAGGCAAGGTTTCCTTTAGTGGCTCCATCTCAGCAGGATGATGATGGTGAAGCTTGGTTAACTCTGGTGTCGGAAGGGAAAGTGGTTTCTGATCTACATGTAAAGTACTGGAGCATGTTGTTTGGACAATTAACACCTGATCAGAACCCTGTATGGGTAATGTAGAGTCCGATATTAGAGGACCATTACCGTTAGTAGTGGTTGCAGCCAATTCTCCACCTTTGCGGTCCTCTAAATAAAAGTTACCCCCAGGACTTGATGCCAAAATGTTATCAATTTGACAATCAAAATCAAGGTCAATGTCTGGGTCCTCAGTCCAATCCTCTGCATCAATCCAACGATCCAACATCAATGAGAGTGATGGTTCTGGAACCACTGTTTTAGGGGCGAAGAGTTTTACACTGCTGGTGCAAGGCTCTACTCACTCCAAGGGCCAAAAGCACTGTATTTTGAAGGCTCTACTCACTCCAAGGGCCAAAACAACTGCTGGTGCAAGGCTCTACTCATGCCAAGGGCCTCAATCTCTGCTGGTAGCTCAGCTTAAGGTCCTGTAACTTTGTTTGGAAGGGCTCATGTTAAGGGCTAGAAAAGTGAATTCTGGAAGGTCTTACCACATCACACACACACACACACACACACACACACACACACACACACAATGACAGTTGAGGGTGGGGACTGAAGGATTTCCCATTGCCTATTCCATCTGTGGTTGTCATGGGGAACGTGGCTTAAAGGGGTGGTTGATAATGTTTGTTGAGCTTAAATTGGGGTTTGTGTCCATCCATTTGGGGAGTAAAGAAGGTTTCCAGGTATTTTCCCACTTTGATAGACACGTGGCAATATAATAGAGGAATAGCTTTCCTATAGAAATAATGGCAGCTAATCTTCTATCAAGTTTGAATTTGGCCAGGTATGAGATAAGTTTCATAATTGTTGGATGATTAGGCGTATATTGCTGTTTCTTGGATACACATTCCCTTACGATTGACTTGCGTTGTTGTAGAAGAGGATGTGGAAACAGTCGGTCATGATAACGATGACCATGTGTTATCTGTGAATGTGGAAGATCAGAGGGAGAAGGAAATAGGATGGTCTTGTTCACCTCCCCTGCCAGTGCCTCTGCCAAGTCTATTTTGCCAAATTAGCTGTTGATGCCTTTTCATGTGAGTACAGAGAGATGTCGTTCCTATATTTGGTTTTGCGCAGTTACGTCTAATTTTCTGTTTGCACATTGCAATGTATTTGTTATTTGGTTATGTACAAAACAATAGGAGATGACCGCATATAGTTGCTGCTGCCAATAACAGCAGTGCTGGAAACATCTCTGTCACCACCAGAGTCAACACCCCCCATCTTCTGAATATTCCCTAGGTCTTCCCCAGGTAGGCTTTTTGGATGGTAGGATGGCGCATTGGCTTGAATAGTTACTATCACCCCTGCAACTACTCTCTTCCTAACTTGGTTGTCCGGTCCTAACCGCAAAAGAATTATCATTGGCAATGTCATTGTCTTCCCTGTTTTGGTTTTTTTTCTGACTCTTCACAGCCATGGATTCTTGTACACCCTCATAATTTCCACCTCCAGAATTCCCCCTTTTGTCCCTACCAAAAAGTTGGTTAGTACCACACACCCTGCCACTACTACCTACACCAGCAACAGTCATGCCTTCCCCTTCCACTTTTGCCTCCTCTATTTGTCTGTTTGTAGCGTCATCAAAATTAGAGATAGTATGGAAGACCGAAATAGACGCAACAATGTTAAGTTTTATGGTATATTGGAAACGGTTTCTGCCAAGGAGTTAGTCTCATATTTACAACAACTGATGAAAGCAACTTTGCCTCTTTGTTCCAAAGCTGATTTGATTATTGATAGGGCCCACCATTTACCAAAGCCGAAAGGTCTGCCGGATCACATACCCAGGGACACTATAGCTCGCATACATTTTTACCATGTTAAAGAAGCCTTCAAACAGGGCATACTAAATAAGAAAGAACTATCATTTCTCACCATTTGTCACCCCTCCATAGCATTATTTTATCACATTCCCAAAATCCATTAAATCCCAGTGAAACCACCTGGGAGACCCATAATATCAGGCATACATGCCTTAACTAGAAACCTCTCCCAATACGTTGATAATATCTTACAAAAGTATGTACTTGTGTTACCAACCTATCTGAGAGATTCCACTGATGTTATCAAGGACATGTTAACTATCAAGTGGAAAGAAATGTATAGATGGGTAACTTTGGATGTTAGCTCACTATACAGCAACATTCAACATAAATTAGGCATTAGATTGACTTTAGATCAGGATTCCTCAATGCCAAATAAACAAAAAGAATTTGTACTCCAAAGTATACAATTTATACTAGACCATAACGTGTTCGAATTTCAGTCTAAAATTTACATGCAAACGTGTGGCACTGCGATGGGCACGCTTTTTGCGCCTGTGTATGCAAATTTGTTCATGGGCATGTTTGAACAGACTTTTATTCTGAGTAACCATCCGTGGCGAAGCCAAATTATATACTTTAAGCGTTATATTGACGATCTTATATTTATCTGGGATGGTGATGATTTAACATTAATACTTTCAAAGAATACTTGAATAACAATTTAATGGGAATACAGTTGACTGGGAGTTCTGCTAAAGGTCAGATTGATTTTTTGGATCTAGCATTGACATCCAAGGGTGATCGGTAGAGATGAGCGAACACCATTCGATCAAATAGGTATTCGATCGAATATCAGGCCGTTCAATGTATTCGATTCCAATCGATTACCAGGCCGCAAATGCAGTAAAAATTTGTATCTCCTCCCACCTTCCCTGGTACATTTTTTGCACCAATAACAGGGGAGGTGGGACAGGAACTACGACAACGTAGGAATTGAAAAAAAAAATGGGAAAAACCCATTGGCTGCCGAAAACATGTGACCTCTGATTCATAAGAATAGTGTCGGCCATCTTCGTCTCATTTTCATTTTGGAATGATAGGGAGAGCTTGGTCTCAGGGCGAGACCAAGCAAAACTCTGCAGGTAAAAGGCTGAAGACTAGAGATGAGCGAACAGTGTTCTATCGAACTCATGTTCGATCGGATATTAGGCTGTTCGGCATGTTCGAATCGAATCGAACACCGCGTGGTAAAGTGCGCCATTACTCGATTCCCCTCCCACCTTCCCTGGCGCCTTTTTTGCTCCAATAACAGCGCAGGGTAGGTGGGACAGGAACTACGACACCGGTGACGTTGAAAAAAGTAGGCAAAACCCATTGGCTGCCGAAAACATGTGACCTCTAATTTAAAAGAACAGCGCCGCCCAGCTTCGCGTCATTCTGAGCTTGCAATTCACCGAGGACGGAGGTTTCCGTCCAGTTAGCTAGGGGTTAGATTCTGGGTAGGCAGGGACAGGCTAGGATAGGAAGGAGAAGACAACCAACAGCTCTTATAAGAGCTAAATTCCAGGGAGAAGCTTGTCAGTGTAACGTGGCACTGACGGGCTCAATCGCCGCAACCCAGCTTTCCCAGGATCCTGAATGGAATACACTGTCAGTGTATTCCCGTATACCCGATATATACCCCCGATACCCGTTCCAACGGTGTGCCCCCCCACCTTCACCCCAGAAATACCCTGCAAGTCCCCTAGCAATAGAATTGGGGCTATATACACCCACTATTTTTGCTACTGCCATATAGTGCCATTGTCTCACTGGGAATTCAAAGAATATATTGGGCTTACATATAACTTCAATTCCAGGGAGAAGCTTGTCAGTGTAACGTGGCACTGACGGGCTCAATCGCCGCAACCCAGCTTTCCCAGGATCCTGAATGGAACACACTGACAGTGTATTCCCGTATACCCCATATATACACCCCAAATCCCCGTTCCAACGGTGTGCCCCCCCACCTTCACCTCAGAAATACCCTGCAAGTCCCCTAGCAATAGAATTGGGGCTATATACACCCACAATTTTTGCTACTGGTATACAGTGCCATTGTCTCACTGGGAATTCAAAGAATATATGGGGGTTATGTGCACCCACAATTTTTAATACTGCTATACAGTGCCATTGTCTGACTGGGAATTCAAAGAATATATGGGGGTTATGTGCACCCACAATTTTTAATACTGGTATATAGTGCCATTGTCTGACTGGGAATTCAAAGAATATATGGGGGTTACGTGCACCCACAATTTTTAATACTGGTATACAGTGCCATTGTCTGACTGGGAATTCAAAGAATATATGGGGGTTATGTGCACCCACAATTTTTAATACTGGTATACAGTGCCATTGTCTGACTGGGAATTCAAAGAATATATTGGGGTGACGTGCACCCACAATTTTTGCTACTGCTATACAGTTCCATTGTCTCACTGGGAATTCAAAGAATATATGGGGGTTATGTGCACCCACAATTTTTAATACTGGTATACAGTGCCATTGTCTGACTGGGAATTCAAAGAATATATGGGGGTTATGTGCACCCACAATTTTTAATACTGGTATATAGTGCCATTGTCTGACTGGGAATTCAAAGAATATATGGGGGTTATGTGCACCCACAATTTTTAATACTGGTATACAGTGCCATTGTCTGACTGGGAATTCAAAGAATATATGGGGGTTACGTGCACCCACAATTTTTAATACTGCTATACAGTTCCTTTGTCTCACTGGGAATTCAAAGAATATATGGGGGTTATGTGCACCCACAATTTTTACTACTGGTATACAGTGCCATTGTCTGACTGGGAATTCAAAGAATATATTGGGGTGACGTGCACCCACAATTTTTGCTACTGCTATACAGTTCCATTGTCTGACTGGGAATTCAAAGAATATATGGGGGTTACGTGCACCCACAATTTTTAATACTGGTATACAGTGCCATTGTCTGACTGGGAATTCAAAGAATATATGGGGGTTACGTGCACCCACAATTTTTAATACTGCTATACAGTTCCTTTGTCTCACTGGGAATTCAAAGAATATATGGGGGTTATGTGCACCCACAATTTTTAATACTGGTATACAGTGCCATTGTCTGACTGGGAATTCAAAGAATATATGGGGGTTACGTGCACCCACAATTTTTAATACTGCTATACAGTTCCTTTGTCTCACTGGGAATTCAAAGAATATATGGGGGTTATGTGCACCCACAATTTTTAATACTGGTATACAGTGCCATTGTCTGACTGGGAATTCAAAGAATATATGGGGGTTATGTGCACCCACAATTTTTAATACTGGTATACAGTGCCATTGTCTGACTGGGAATTCAAAGAATATATGGGGGTTATGTGCACCCACAATTTTTACTACTGGTATACAGTGCCATTGTCTAACTGGGAATTCAAAGAATATATTGGGGTGACGTGCACCCACAATTTTTGCTACTGCTATACAGTTCCATTGTCTCACTGGGAATTCAAAGAATATATGGGGGTTATGTGCACCCACAATTTTTAATACTGGTATACAGTGCCATTGTCTGACTGGGAATTCAAAGAATATATGGGGGTTATGTGCACCCACAATTTTTAATACTGGTATATAGTGCCATTGTCTGACTGGGAATTCAAATAATATATGGGGGTTATGTGCACCCACAATTTTTAATACTGGTATACAGTGCCATTGTCTGACTGGGAATTCAAAGAATATATGGGGGTTACGTGCACCCACAATTTTTAATACTGGTATACAGTGCCATTGTCTGACTGGGAATTCAAATAATATATGGGGGTTATGTGCACCCACAATTTTTAATACTGGTATACAGTGCCATTGTTTGACTGGGAATTCAAAGAATATATGGGGGTTACGTGCACCCACAATTTTTAATACTGCTATACAGTTCCTTTGTCTCACTGGGAATTCAAAGAATATATGGGGGTTATGTGCACCCACAATTTTTAATACTGGTATACAGTGCCATTGTCTGACTGGGAATTCAAAGAATATATGGGGGTTATGTGCACCCACAATTTTTAATACTGGTATACAGTGCCATTGTCTGACTGGGAATTCAAAGAATATATGGGGGTTACGTGCACCCACAATTTTTAATACTGCTATACAGTTCCTTTGTCTCACTGGGAATTCAAAGAATATATGGGGGTTATGTGCACCCACAATTTTTAATACTGGTATACAGTGCCATTGTCTGACTGGGAATTCAAAGAATATATGGGGGTTATGTGCACCCACAATTTTTAATACTGGTATACAGTGCCATTGTCTGACTGGGAATTCAAAGAATATATGGGGGTTATGTGCACCCACAATTTTTACTACTGGTATACAGTGCCATTGTCTGACTGGGAATTCAAAGAATATATTGGGGTGACGTGCACCCACAATTTTTGCTACTGCTATACAGTTCCATTGTCTCACTGGGAATTCAAAGAATATATGGGGGTTATGCGCACCCACAATTTTTAATACTGGTATATAGTGCCATTGTCTGACTGGGAATTCAAAGAATATATGGGGGTTACGTGCACCCACAATTTTTAATACTGGTATACAGTGCCATTGTCTGACTGGGAATTCAAAGAATATATGGGGGTTATGTGCACCCACAATTTTTAATACTGGTATACAGTGCCATTGTCTGACTGGGAATTCAAAGAATATATTGGGGTGACGTGCACCCACAATTTTTGCTACTGCTATACAGTTCCATTGTCTCACTGGGAATTCAAAGAATATATGGGGGTTATGTGCACCCACAATTTTTAATACTGGTATACAGTGCCATTGTCTGACTGGGAATTCAAAGAATATATGGGGGTTATGTGCACCCACAATTTTTAATACTGGTATATAGTGCCATTGTCTGACTGGGAATTCAAAGAATATATGGGGGTTATGTGCACCCACAATTTTTAATACTGGTATACAGTGCCATTGTCTGACTGGGAATTCAAAGAATATATGGGGGTTACGTGCACCCACAATTTTTAATACTGCTATACAGTTCCTTTGTCTCACTGGGAATTCAAAGAATATATGGGGGTTATGTGCACCCACAATTTTTACTACTGGTATACAGTGCCATTGTCTGACTGGGAATTCAAAGAATATATTGGGGTGACGTGCACCCACAATTTTTGCTACTGCTATACAGTTCCATTGTCTGACTGGGAATTCAAAGAATATATGGGGGTTACTTGCACCCACAATTTTTAATACTGGTATACAGTGCCATTGTCTGACTGGGAATTCAAAGAATATATGGGGGTTACGTGCACCCACAATTTTTAATACTGCTATACAGTTCCTTTGTCTCACTGGGAATTCAAAGAATATATGGGGGTTATGTGCACCCACAATTTTTAATACTGGTATACAGTGCCATTGTCTGACTGGGAATTCAAAGAATATATGGGGGTTACGTGCACCCACAATTTTTAATACTGCTATACAGTTCCTTTGTCTCACTGGGAATTCAAAGAATATATGGGGGTTATGTGCACCCACAATTTTTAATACTGGTATACAGTGCCATTGTCTGACTGGGAATTCAAAGAATATATGGGGGTTATGTGCACCCACAATTTTTAATACTGGTATACAGTGCCATTGTCTGACTGGGAATTCAAAGAATATATGGGGGTTATGTGCACCCACAATTTTTACTACTGGTATACAGTGCCATTGTCTAACTGGGAATTCAAAGAATATATTGGGGTGACGTGCACCCACAATTTTTGCTACTGCTATACAGTTCCATTGTCTCACTGGGAATTCAAAGAATATATGGGGGTTATGTGCACCCACAATTTTTAATACTGGTATACAGTGCCATTGTCTGACTGGGAATTCAAAGAATATATGGGGGTTATGTGCACCCACAATTTTTAATACTGGTATATAGTGCCATTGTCTGACTGGGAATTCAAAGAATATATGGGGGTTACGTGCACCCACAATTTTTAATACTGGTATACAGTGCCATTGTCTGACTGGGAATTCAAAGAATATATGGGGGTTACGTGCACCCACAATTTTTAATACTGGTATACAGTGCCATTGTCTGACTGGGAATTCAAAGAATATATGGGGGTTATGTGCACCCACAATTTTTAATACTGGTATACAGTGCCATTGTCTCACTGGGAATTCCACAAATAATTTGGGGATTCATTCACCCTACATCTCAGGCTCTTGCCATATTCACCCAGGTTGTCAGTGCTGCACCAGCTCGTTCCCAGACAGCTCGGCCCGAAAAACGCGTTACCTATATAGAGGATTTGGACAATGAAGACAACATGTTCTAAATCTAATGTCTGCACCTTCTCCAGAATTAAAATAAAGGCAGCGTTTAACTTTCAAATAGCACTGCACAAAGGAAGAGCTTATCAGCTTGTCTCATGACATGCTACTGAAAAGTTTCATTTGTGTATCTTAATGTAAATATAGTTGTATAAGCTTTTTGGGTTTTAGGCACTGCCAAGTTATTTATTACCACCCACTCCCTTATAATGATGATGACGCCAAAGTCACTGTGGGTGTTCAGAGCTCACAGCTTTGGGTGACATTTGTCTTGCTCTCTGTCGGTACCAGCTGTCTTTTTGGATACCGTAAAGTTATGTTGACTTTATTAACAGCTATAGAAGCTTTAGCCAGGTTTTGACGGTGTGTAACCCTAACAACACTAAGTGGGATACACATTAATAGTCAGTCTATGTACGCTAAACGTATCACTGAAGTAATTTTTTTTCCCTCTCCCCTAATATAAGAAAGGAACAGACATTAGACCTAGACCGGGGTTCGAGGCTTGAAAAAATCCAGTATTATTTGTTCTTCATGATGTGAAATATGTGTTGAAAAGCAACCCAAGATGAAGTCAGCCATGTGTGCCAGTGTGTTACTTGGCATGCCTTTGCTGGCCCCAATTGTAAGGGTCACTCTCCATTTCCTCCATTTTCCACTCCCCTTCACACCATTTGTGGTGAAGCAATGGGATGCACTGAAGTGCACCCTCTAGCCTCGTGTGGGATAGGGACATCAGATGCCACTCCAACCCCCTCGTCTTCCTCCGCCAGCCAACGGTGCGAAGATGAGAGGAGTGTGCTCTGAATGTTTTCTGCCTAGCAGAGGCTAGTTCTCACTTACGAAAATGGCCCCACTTTGACCTGTATATCAGGCACAATGGTGTAGGTTTCAAAGAAACATGGCACCAACAAGTTGGAAAACGTGGGCCATGCGTGGACCGTGTTTGAGTCTGGCAAGCTCCAGATCTGCTACCAGGTTCCAGCCATTATCACAGGCGCAAAAATGCCAGGCCCCAGGTGTAGCAGGGAAAAAAAAATGCCATCTCAGCCAGGATGGCATCCCTGACCTCGGAGGCACTGTGCTGTCTGTCCCCCAAGCTGATCAGTTTCAGCACGGCCTACTGACATCTCCCCATGCCAGTGTTACAGTGTTTTCCGCTAGTAGCTGGGGTGGAGGTTGCAGCTTCGTAGGGTTTCAGTCTACTCCTGCCATGAATTTTGGCCTGGGAGAGGAGATAGGCCACCCCAGTTTGCACCCGGGGAACAGACTCCACCACATTCACCCTGCCTGTCATTAAAGATAAGCACTGCAGCATCCCTGACCACAGGCGCTTGTCCATGTGTCGGTGGTCAAGTGGACCTTGCAGCAAAGCGCAGAGCTCTGGGCCCGACTGATGTTATGGGACACATGCAGGCGCAAGGCAGAGACAGCACACCAAGAGAAGTAGTAACGGCTAGGCCCAGCATAGGGAGGTGCCCCAGCTGCCATCTGCTGACGGAAGGCCTGGGTCTCCAGAAGCATAAACAAACACCAACATCTCCAGGGCCAGCAGTTTATCGATGAGGCTGTTACAGGCTTGGGCATGGGGGTGGGTTGTATTGTACTTCTGCCTGCAATGAAAAGCTTGGGAAATGTGGAGTGGCTGGGAAGAGGCGCATGATGGTGCAGGCCAAAAGGGCGCATGAGGGTGAACTCCCCAATGTGTCAGAGATAGGTGTGTAGGTGTCCTTGCATCATATACTTGCACCATATTTGGCTTTGGAAGTTAATTTTGTGCCAAAAAGTGGTTAAGACAGCGATCCCTCAGCTACTCCCGTTACACTGTCTATTGAAGTTACCATCTGTGGAAGTGGACCACCATTTCTAAGATCCCAAAGGAAGCAGGCAAGAGATGTGCAGTTCAGAAAAAAAGATGAGAAAATAAGTTTAGGCTGTAGAGCACAGAGGGATCGGAGAGGACAGAGCTGGTGTCGGCCAGGTATTCCCACAACATGCGCCTATACTTGTCCCTCCTGGTGACACTAGGCCCCTGAGTGGCAGTAATTTGTCCAGGGGGGCCATTAACGTGTTCCAGACCTAGGAATAAGTCTTCCAACAGGGTAGAGTTTTGCATGCCTTTGCTTCTACCCACTGTTTTTGCTGCTTAGCTTCCCTCCACATCTACTCTGCTTTCACCCCTAAACATCACCCCAGTTTATGCCTTTGCTTCTACCCAGGTTTTTTGTTGATTTAGCTTCCCTCTACATCTACACTGCTTTAGCCCCTAGACATCACCCCTGTCCATGTGGGGTCGGTGGCCTCGTCATCCACCAACTCCTCTTCCAATTGCGCACTGCCCCCTTACTGCAAACCGCACATGACCACAGCTTGCCTTGATGGCAACTGTGTCTCATGATCCCCACTTAGGTCCAGACAAGTCGGTGGCGGGTCCAAAACCCCAAAATTGGAAGGAAATGGCAGATGCTGCAGTATTTCTAACACCTGTTCCTGGTGCTCGGGCCTGGTCTGTGTTGTACCCTGCACCCTGCTTAACGCATCTGCCATATCCGAAGTTGTGCTGAGCGCATGCTAATGTTTCGTGTCCAGTGCAATGGATGGGATGGGATTTCACATAAGTCTGCCACCCATGGCCACTCATGGTTGAGCAACTGAGGGAGTTGACTTTGACGAACCCGAGGGTTTTGGAGTTGGAACTACATCAAAGGTCTGTGCTGCTCACACACTCTGCTCAACACATGATATGTTTAGTGCCAGCAGTGTGGAGACGTCGCACAACAGCCGTTGTTCCAGCAGGTACAGGCGTTGTAGGAGTGCATAGAGGCTAGCAGCGGCAACTATACACTTTAAAAACTATCCGCACAAGCGCCACACTTTCACCAGTAGCTCAGGAACATTGGGGTACCTTTTTCAAAAGATTAGCAGCAATGAGTTAAAAACGTGGCCCAGGCATGGAATATGTTGCAGGCTGCCAAGCTACAGAGCCAATCCCAGGTTACGGCCATTATCACACATGACAACATGCCTGGGCCCAGGTGCAGTGGCAAAAACCACATTGCCGTCTCATCGAGGATGGCATGACTCACTTTGTAGGCAGTGTGCTGTCTGGCCCCCAAGCTGATGAGCTTCAGCACGGCCCGCTGACGTCTCCCCACACCAGTGTTGCAGCGTTTCCAGCTCGTAGCTGGGGTCAATTTAACAGCGGAGGAGGGTGGTGTTTCAGCCCTCCTCCCAGGAATGTTGTGTGGGGAGACAAGTCAGGCCACCACATTTTGCGACCCGGTCCACGCCTCAACTACATTCAACCACTGTGCCCAAATTGAAAGGTAGCGTCCCTGTCCGCATGCACTTGTCCATTCGTAACTGGTCACATGGAACTTTAGGGCTAAGCGCTGAATTTAGGGACCGCCTCATGTTTGGGGGAAAGTGCTGGTGTGGACGGCACAGTGCGGTGGCGCAGTAGACACTCTGCCCAAAAAGGGCAGAGTGTCCCCCAGCCGGGATTCCAACATCTCCTGGGCCAGATTTCTTGAGATGAGGCCGTTGAAGCCTTGGGCATGTGGGTGGGTTGCGCTGTACTTTAGCATGAAATGAAAGGCTTGGGAGATGGGGAGTTGCTGGGAAGAGGCGCATGATGGCGCGGGCAAAAGGAGAAATGGCAGGAAAAGGTGAGGATAAGGGTGAACTCCCCAAAGTGTCAGAGGCAGATGTGGAGGTGTCCTGGCTCCTGGTCTGGACTGCAGCGCCAGCCCTGTCAACAGTGGAAGAGGCAGTGGCCGCCAGGCCAAACGACGATTATCCTGCGCTTGCTCTCACCCACTGAGCCCAGGGCTTGCCTTCCAAATGATGGCACCCGCAAGAGGTGGTGAGATTCCTCTCCGCAGATCTCCAAACCATCTTGGACTTGCAAATTGCACTAAATTTGTCATGTAACTGACATGTATATGATGAGTCTATCCATTGTCTGTTCATTTTGGTGAAAGTCAGCCTGTCAGCTGACAGACAGCTGTGCTTGTCAGTGATGATGTCACCGGCTGCTTGTACCCCCAGTTTTTGCTGCTTAGCTTGCCTCCACATCCACACTGCTTTTGCCCCTACACATCACCCCTATCCATGCCTGTGCCTCTAGCCATAAGTCTGCCACCCATGGAAACTCATGGTGCAGAAAGTGAGGGAGCTGACTCTGAGGAACCCTTGGGTTTTGTAGCTGGTACTCCATCAAAGGTCTCTGCTGCTCACACACCCTGCTGAACATACGGTATCTAGGGTTAGAGCGTGTGGTGACCTCGCACAACAGTAGGTGCTTCAGGCAGATGTAGGCCTTGCTGGAGTGTATTGCGGCTAGCTCCAGGTACTGTAGACTTGGGAAAGTGGGTGTCCAAGTGCCGCACTTTCACCCTTAGCTCAGCTAATTTGGGGTATGTTTTTAAAAATCATTGCACCACTACATTGAACATGTGGGCCAGGCATGGAACGTGTTGGAGGCTGGCAAGCTCCAGAGCCCTCCAACAAGCTAAAAAACCTGGCCCCAGGGGCAGCGGGGATAAACAAATTGCCATCTCATCCAGGATGGCATCCCTGACCTCAGAGGCAGTGTGCTGTCCGTCTCCCAAGCTGATGAGCTTCAGCCCAGCCTGCTGACGTCTCCCCACACCAGTGTTGCAGCGTTTGCCGCTAGTAGCTGTGGTGGAGGTTGCAGCGTCGTAGGGTTTCAGTCTACTCCTGCCATGAATTTTGGCCTGGGAGAGGAGATAGGCCACCCCAGTTTGCACCCGGGGAACAGACTCCACCACATTCACCCTGCCTGTCATTAAAGATAAGCACTGCAGCATCCCTGACCACAGGCGCTTGTCCAAGTGTCGGTGGTCAAGTGGACCTTGCAGCAAAGCGCGGAACTAAGGGCCCACCTGATGTTGAGTGACACGTGCTGGTGCAAGGCGGGGACGCCACACCGGGAGAAGTTGAGACGGCTAGGGACGGCATAGTGAGGTGCCACAGTTGCCATCAGGTCCGGGAAGGCGGGAGTTTCAACAAGCCGGAACGCCAACCTCTCCTGGGCCAGCAGTTTAGCGATGTTGGCGTTCTAGGCTTGCGTGGGTGGGTGGTTAGCGGTGTATTTCTGCCGGCGCTCCAATGTCTGAGAGATGGTGGGTTGTTGTAAAGAAGCGCCTGATGGTGCCTTTGATGGTGCAGGAGAAGGAGATAAGACAGAAACAGGGGAGGATGAGGGAGAAGTCAACAAAGTGGCGGAGGCAGATGAAGTGATGTCCTGGCTCGTCCTCTGGAGTGCATCGCCAGCACTGTGAGCAGAGGCAGTGGCATGAACGGCGGGCGACGTTTGCCCTGCCGTTGCTGCCTGCCACTGATTCCATTGCTTGGATTCCAAATGACGGTGCATTGAAGTGGTGGACAGGTTGCTCTTCTCAGGGCCCCTACTCGATTTCGAGAGGCAAATTGTGTAGACGACACTATATCTGTCCTCGGCGCATTCCTTGAAAAAACTCTACACCTTCAAGAAACGTGCCCTCGATGGGGGAGTTTTTCTGGGCTGGGTACAAAAGGGAACATCTTCGGACATTCCGGGTCTGGCCTGGCTTCGGCAAAGCAGCTGACCTCTGCCTCTGGACATGTCTCTGCCTCTAGCTACCCTTTTTGGTGCTGCACCTGCCTCAACATCCACACTACTTTCCCAGCTTGACATCTGCCTTGTCCAGGTGGGGTCGGTGTCCTCGTCGTCCACCACCTCCTCTTCCAACTCCTGTCTCGCCTCCTCCTCCTGCACAATGCGCATGTCAACTGGCTGCCCTGACAGCAACTGCGTCTCATCGTCGTCGATGAGGGTGGGTTGCTGGTCATCCGCCACCAAATCGACCGGAGATGGAATGGAGGAGACTCTAGTGTTTGAGCATCTGGACACAGATACTCGTCTGTTAGGTCCGTGGAATCGCGAAATGGAGGGGCAGGTTGCGGTACAGTCAAAGGAAGGGAGAACAGCTCTGGGGAGCAGGGACAGTTGGGGTTATTGTTCTGAGAAGATTGGGAATTTTGGGTGGAAGGAGGACAAGACTGTTGGGTAAGAGGAGGTAGAGGCTGACTGGCTGGTGGACAATGTGCTTTAAGCGTTATCCGACAGCCATTGCAAGACCTGTTCCTGGTTCTCGGGCCTACTAATCTTTGTACCATTCAGCCTAGTTAATGTGGAACTTTTGTGCAAAGCGCAGAACTTAGGGCCCGCCTGATGTTAAGGGACACACGCTGGTACAAGGCTCAACTCACCCTAAGTGCCAAAAACACTGCTGGTGCAAGGCTCTACTCATGCCAAGGGCCTCAATCTCTGCTGGTAGCTCAGCTTAAGGTCATGTAACTTTGTTTGGAAGGGCTCATGTTAAGGGCTAGAAAAGTGAATTTTGGAAGGTCTTACCACATCACACACACACACACACACACACACACACACTCAAAATGACAGTTAAGGGTGAGGGCTTTTGGAATTCCCATTGCCTATTCCATTTGTGGTTGTCATGGGGAACGTGATTTAAAGGGGTGGTTGTTACTGTTTGTTGAGCTTAAATTGGGGTTTGTGTCCATCCATTTGGGGAGTAAAGAAGGTTTCCAGGTATTTTCCCACTTTGATAGAGGTTTTTTTGAATGTGGAAAGTGTGTAGTTGTTAGGCAGTGATGTTGGGGTAATAGAGGGTCTTTGGTGTGTTAGATGCCCCCAGGCATGCTTCCCCTGCTGTCCCAGTGTCATTCCAGAGGTGTTGGCATCATTTCCTGGGGTGTCATAGTGGACTTGGTGACCCTCCAGACACGGATTTGGGTTTCCCCCTTAACGAGTATCTGTTCCCCATAGACTATAATGGGGTTCGAAACCCGTTCGAACACACGAACATTGAGCGGCTGTTCGAATCGAATTTCGAACCTCGAACATTTTAGTGTTCGCTCATCTCTACTGAAGACACCTAAAGGGCCTCAATCTCTGCTGGTAGCTCAGCTTAAGGGCCTCTAACTTATTTTGGAAGGGCTCATGTTAAGGGCTAGAAAAGTGACTTTTGGAAGGTCTGTTGGATTTCCCATTGCCTATTCCATCTGTGGTTGTCATGGGCAACGTGATTTAAAGGGGTGCTTTAAGTTTTAGGCCCTTTAACTTAGTTCAGCCTTGCACCAGCAGAGATTTGTTGGTCCTTTGGGTGAGTTGAGCCATTAAACACCAGAGTTTTAGTTTTTGGCCCTTGGAGTGAGTAGAGCCTTTAAAAAGGAGTGTTTTTGGCCCTTGGCGTGAGTAAAGCCTTTAAAATACAGTACTTTTTGCCCTTTGCGCGAGTAGAGCCTTTAAAAAGCAGTGCTTTTGGCCCCTGGAGTGAATAGAGCCTTGCACCAGCAGCGTTTTTGGCCCTTGAGGTGAGTAAAGCCACAACACTGTTTTTTGACCTTCAGGTGAGTTGAGCTTTGCACCAGCAGTGTTTTATTTTTTGGCCCTTGGGGTGACTAGAGCCTTGTAGCAGCAGTGTTTTATTTTTTTGGCCCTTGGGGTGACTAGAGGCTTGTAGCAGCAGTGTTTTATTTTTTTGGCCCTTGGGGTGACTAGAGCTATGCACCAGCAGTGTTTTATTTTTTGGCCCTTGGGTTGACATTGGTCCAGGCTCTCTGTAGGTCGTTCAGTCTTCCCAGCCTGGTGCAGGACTACAATTTTGTTTCTGGTGTCCTTCGACAGCTCTTTGGTCTTCCCCAGAATGGAGTTTGGCTAAATACTAAATACTTTTAGTCTTAAAGAAGGTGCTGCTCATGGCTAGAAAAGAGCCTGCACATTTTTGTCATTCTTATGTGGCTAAAAATACCCTGCTGGATTTGCATGTAAAGCGGAGCTTTGGGAGAATAAAGAACTGTGTCAGGGGAATTATGGTGGAGGACCTGGGACTCCTAAACTGGAAGAGAAAGACTCTCCTTTGGATTCAGAGGGGGCATTGATGTGTCACAGCCAGGGGAGGTGGCTAACCCTTATTTCTTTCCAGATGATAATGATGATGACAACGAGCATGTTGGCCACGAAAATGACAGACCTCTGCTGGGTTCATGCACACAATTGCAAGCATGGCAAAATGTATACTTTGCTGCCTACACAGTGACAAGCATATTACTGGAATCGGAGGGTTAAGTATAAAGCCAAAATGGGTGAATTGATTTCTGCCTCTCAAATTTAGGCAAAAATGACAAATTACCTGATAGGCTGTAGATTTTCTACAGCCTGTAGGGACACCACAGCAAGCCCCGATGGAATGTGTGCCTAGGTGGCCTCTGTCTGCTCACTCAGTCCACCTCCTCTGGCAGTGCTACAGCTACAATTACAGGTGGAAAATCAGAAGCATCAGCAGCTAGTACAATATCTTGAATAAGAAAAACCCAGTGGTGAACCTAGCCTCTCTGCTGCCTGAGGCGGATGATCGTCAGCCAAAGACAGCAGGGGGGGGGGGGGGACATTACAATAAATACAATGCAGTAATACTCACAGGAGACGTCTCCCCACATTTCCAGTCTCTTCCTTTTGGACCGCCATGACCACTTCTTTCAGCTGTGACTTGACTCTGTAAAGTTTGAAACATAGACATCTTTGACTCCTCAATTCTCCACGCACCCAACCCCTATATATGTATATATACACACATATATATCTATACTAGAGGGAGGACCCGGCTTCGCACGGGTATATTACATTTTATGTTTGTGTAGTGGCCCCATAAGAAATGTCCAATTTTGCACTGGTGTATTTTGTATGTGGTTTGTGTGTATGTCCATAAGCGTCATGCGATTATGTGTATCTCATTTTGGATGTCAGTGAAAAACCTGTGATCAGTTGTTATGGATACCTGGAGTAAAGCTGTATCTAATCCTTCCCCGTGTAGTACTGTGTTTAGATGCAAGTATCCAATCCTTGTTGGTATGGTACTTTGTGCAGATGCACATATCTAATCCTCCCCGTGTGGTATTGTGTGAAGAGGCGCGTATCTAATCCTCCAGTAAGTGAAACTGTGTGCAGACGCGCGTATCTAATGACTCTGGCGTGTGGTACTGTGTGAAGATGCGCGTATTGAATACTCTGGTCGTGTGGTACTGTGTGCAGATGCGCGTATCTAATCCTCCCCATGTGAAACTGTGTGCTGAGACGCGTATCTAATTCTCTGGCATGTGGTACTGTGTGCAGAGGCCTGTATCTAATCCTCCAAAGTGTGGTACTGTGTTCAGATGCACGTATATAATCCTCCCCTGTGTGGTATTGTGTCAAGAGATGCATATCTAATCCTACGGCGGGTAGAACTGTGTGTAGACGCGCGTATCTAATCCTACAGCATGTGGTACTGCATGCAGATGTGTGTATCTAATCCTATGGCGTGTACAACTGTGTGAAGATGCGTGTATTAATTCCTCTGGCGTGTGGATCTGTAAGCAGACGCACGTATCTAATCCTACGGCATGTGGTACTGTGTGCAGACCTGCTTATCTAATCCTCTGGTGTGTGGACCTGTGTGCAGATGCACGTATCTAATCCTACAGCATGTGGTACTGTGTGCAGACACAGCATGTGGTACTGTGTGCAGACACGCGTATCTAATCCTACGGAATTTGGTACTGTGTGCAGACGCGCTTATTTAATCCTCCCCTGTGTGGTATTGTGTGAAGAGGCGCGTATCTAATCCTACGGCGTGTGGAACTGTGTGTAGATGCACATATCTAATCCTACGGCATGTGGTAATGTGTGCAGACACGCGTATCTAATCCTACGGCATGTGCTACTGTGTGCAGACGCGCGTATCTAATCCTAAGGAATTTGGTACTGTGTGCAGACGCGCTTATCTAATCCTCTGGCGTGTGGTACTGTGTGCAGACGTGCGTATTTAATCCTCCCCTGTGTGGTATTGTGTGAAGAGGCGCGTATCTAATCCTACGGCGTGTGGAACTGTGTGTAGACGCGTGTATCTAATCCTACGGCATGTGGTACTCTGTGCAGACGTCTGTATTTAATCCTAAGGCGTGTACAAATGCGTGCAGACGCGCGTATCTAATCCTCTGGAGTGTGGAACTGTGTGTAGATGCGCGTATCTAATCCTACGGCATGTGGTACTGTGTGCAGACACGCGTATCTAATCCTACGGCATGTGGTACTGTGTGCAGACGCATGTATCTAATCCTATGGCGTGTACAACTGTGTGAAGACACATGTATCTAATCCTCCCCTGTGTGGTATTGTGTGAAGAGGCGCGTATCTAATCCTTCGGTGTGTGGAACCATGTGTAGACGCGCGTATCTAATCCTACTGCATGTGGTACTGTGTGCACACGTGTGTATCTAATCTTATGGCGTGTACAACTGTGTGCAGATGCGCGTATCTAACCCTCTGTAGTGTGGAACTGTGTGTAGACGCGTGTATCTAATCCTACGACATGTGGTACTCTGTGCAGACGCGTGTATCTAATCCTATGGCGTGTACAAATGTGTGCAGACGCGCGTATCTAATCCTCTAGAGTGTGAAACTGTGTGTAGACGCCTGTATCTAATCCTTCGGTATGTGGAACCATGTGCAGATGCACGTATCAAATCCTTCAGTGTGTGGAACTGTGTGCAGAAGTGCGTATTTAATCCTCTGGTGTGTGGGACTGTGTGCAGACCCGTGTATCTAATCCTCTGGCGTGTGATACTGTTTGCTGATCTGTGTATCTAATCCTCTGATGCGTGTATCTCAGTTTGGATATCAGTGTTGTATTGTGTATGTGGAGTGACCGTGTGTATTGCAGTTGGAATATGAGTGAAAGTCTTGAAGGTTTGTATTGGCTAAGGGGGGGGGGGCACAGTGTTTGGAATGCTGTATCTCAGCAATGGTACGTCCGAGCGAGTTGAAGTCTCATCTTAAACCTTCCCGGATATCTGAAGTATCTCTGTACCAAATTTGGTGAAGATCGGTCCAGTCGTTTGGTTCACATTAGAGAACAGACAGACAGACAGACAAGAATTCATTTTTATAATATAGAGAGATCTATCTATCTATCTAGCTATTTATCTATATACTAGAGGGAGGACCCGGCTTCGCACGGGTATATTACATTTTATGTTTGTGTAGTGGCCCCATAAGAAATGTCCAATTTTGCACTGGTGTATTCTGTATGTGGTTTGTGTGTATGTCCATAAGCGTCATGTGATTGTGTGTATCTCATTTTGGATATCAGTGAAAAACCTATGATCAGTTGTTATGGATACCTGGAGTAAAGCTGTATCTAATCCTTCCCCGTGTAGTACTGTGTTTAGATGCAAGTATCCAATCCTTGTTGGTGTGGTACTGTTTGCAGATGCACATATCTAATCCTCCGGCGTGTGGTACTGTGTGCAGATGTGTGTATCTAATCCTCCCCTGTGTGGCATTGTGTGAAGAGGCACGTATCTAATCCTCCGGTAAGTGAAACTGTGTGCAGACGTGCATATCTAATCTTACGGCATGTGGTACTATGTGCAGATGCGCGTATCTAATCTTCTGGCGTTGTGGTACCGTGTGCAGACAGGTGTATCTAATCCTCTGGCGTGAGGTACTTTGTGAAGATGCGCGTATCTAATCCTCCCCAGTGTGGTACTGTGTGCTGAGACGTGTATCTAATTATCTGGCAAGTGGTACTGTGTGCAGAGGCATGTATCTAATCCTCCAAAGTGTGGTACTGTGTGAAGAGGCGCGTATCTAATCCTACGGCGTGTGGAACTGTGTGTAGACACGCGTATCTAATCCTACAGCATGTGGCACTGTATGCAGACGCATGTATCTAATCCTATAGCGTGTACAACTGTGTGAAGACGTGCGTATCTCATCGTCTGGCATGTGAAACAGTAAGCAGACGTGTGTATCTAATCCTACGGCATGTATTACTGTGTGCAGACGTGCTTATCTAATCCTCTGGTGTGTGGAACTGTGTGAAGATGTGCGTATCTAATCCTCCCTTGTGTGGTATTGTGTGAAAAGGCGCTTATCTAACCCTACGGCGTGTGTAACTGTGTGTAGATGCGTGTATCTAATCCTACGGCATGTGGTACTGTGTGCAGATGCGCGTATCTAATCCTCTGGCGTGTGGTACTGAGTGCTGAGACGCGTATCTAATTCTCTGGCTTGTGGTACTGTGTGCGGAGACATATATCTAATCCTCCAAAGTGTGGTACTGTGTGCAGACACACGTATCTAATCCTCCCCTGTGTGGTATTGTGTGAAGAGGCACATATCTAATCCTGAGGCATGTGGTACTTTGTGCAGACGCGCGTATCTAATCCTCCCCGTGTTGTACTGTGTGCTTAGACACGTATCTAATTCTCTGGCTTGTGGTACTGTGTGCAGACACACGTATCTAATCCTCACCTGTGTGGTATTGTGTTAAGAGGCACGTATCTAATCCTGCGGCATGTGGAACTGTGTGTAGATGCACGTATCTAATCCTACGGCATGTGTTACTGTGTGCAGACGCGTATATCTAATCCTCTGGCGTGGGGTACTGTGTGCAGACGCACGTATCTAATCCTCCCTGTGTGGTACTGTGTGCTGAGACACGTATCTAATTCTCTGGCTTGTGGTACTGTGTGCAGAGGCATGTATCTAATCCTCCAAAGTGTGGTACTGTATTCAGGCACACGTATCTAATCCTCCCCTGTGTGGCATTGTGTGAAGAGGCATGTATCTAATCCTATTGCGTGTGGAACTGTATGTAGACGCGCGTATCTAATCCTCTGGCGTGTGGTACTGTGTGCAGATGTGTGTATCTAATCCTCTGGCATGTGGTACTGTGTGCAGATGTGCGTATCTAATCCTCTCCTGTGTGGTACTGTGTGCAGATGCGCATATCTAATCCTCTGGCATGTGGTACTATGTGCAGATGAGCGTATCTAATCCTCCCCCGTGTGGTACTGTGTGCTGAGACGCACATCTAATTCTCTGACTTGTGGTACTGTGTGCAGAGGCATGTATCTAATCCTCCAAAGTGTGGTACTGTGTGCACACACGTATCTAATCCTCCCCTGTGTGGTATTGTGTGAAGAGGCGCGTATCTAATCCTACGGCGTTGGGAACTGTGTGTAGACACACATATCTAATCCTGCGGCATGTGGTACTGTGTGCAGATGTGCATATCTTATGCTCTGGTGTGTGGAACTGTGTGTAGACACGTGTATCTAATCCTATGGCGTGTACAACTGTCTGCAGACGCGCGTATCTAATCCTCTGGAGTGTGGAACTGTGTGTAGACGCGCGTATCTAATCCGACAACATGTGGTACTGTGTGCAGACGTGCATATCTTATGCTCTGGTGTGTGGAACTGTGTGCAGATGCGTGTATCCAATCCTTTGGCATGTGGTACTGTGTGAAGACGCATGTATCCAATCCCCCGGGGTGTGGTACTGTGAGCAGACGCGTGTATCTAATCCTTCGGCATGTGGAACTGTGTGCAGACGCACGTATCAAATCCTTCAGTGTGTGGAACTGTGTGCAGAAGTGCGTATTTAATCCTCTGGTTTGTGGGACTGTGTGCAGACGCGTGTATCTAATCTTCTGGAGTGTGACACTGTGTGCTGATCTGTGTATCTAATCCTCTGATGCGCGTATCTCAGTTTGGATATCAGTGTTGTATTGTGCATGTGGAGTGACCATGTGTATTGCAGTTGGAATATGAGTGAAAGACTTGCAGGTTTGTATTGGCTAAGGGGGGTGCACTGTGTTTGGAATGCTGTATCTCAGCAACGGTACGTCCGAGTGAGTTGGAGTCTCGTCTTAAACCTTCCCGGATACCTGAAGTATCTCTGTACCAAATTTGGTGAAGATCGGTCCAGCCGTTTGGTTCGCATTAGAGCACAGACAGACAGACAGACAGACAGAAATTCATTTTTATAATATAGGGAGATATAGCGCACTGTCAGCTTTCCAGCGGTATATAAAACTGCCTGTGCCCAAACCCATGAAAGGTCCTCTTTAATGCTAGCAGGCTTCGGGCCTATATGGTAATGCCCAGACATCACGTGGTCTGGGATATTACCATATAGGCCCGAAGCCTGCCCTAGCAGTACCATACAGGCCAAAGCCTGTGTTAGCAGTAACAGGCTATTACTACTAGCACAGGCTTTGGGCCTATATGGTACTGCTAGGGCAGGCTTTGGGCCTATATGGTAATATTCCAGACCACGTGACGTCTGGGCATTAACATATAGGCCCGAAGCCTGCTAGGAGTAACATCGGATCCCAGAGAGGTAAGTAACATTGTTTATTATGTTCCCTCACCTCCCCTGGGGCTCCGATTATTATACTCAGAGGTCTGAAAAGACCCATGGATATAATAATGGCAGTAGTGGGATCACGGCCTGCCCGGGCCTACTCACTGCCAGCCTCCACGGCCTATAGTACAAGGGGAAGGGGGGCGGCAGTGAGCAGGTCTGGGGAGGTAGGTAAATAGGCCGCTACCTGCTGGAGATACTCCAGCAGGTAGTGGCCTATTATAAAACAAAAAAAGAAGTTTTTATACTTACTGATCTTGTTGTTGCTCCCGCCGCCTCCGCGATCCTCTTCTCATGCAGGCTGACATCTGTGTAGGCGGCGTCACTAGGCCGCCTACGCACGCTGATATGTACTCAGACGTCTAGGTATCAGCGAGCGTCACACGTGATGACGCACCCACGCCTAGTGACGCCGCCTACGCAGATACGTAGACGTCTGAACCAGCGCAGAGAGAAGCAGCTCTCCTGCGCTGGTTCAAAGTAAAAAAAAAAAAGTAAAAAAAAAAGTTGCCCGTGCGCCGCCCCCCTCCCGTGCGCCGCCCGAGACGGCCGCCTCACGTCGCCTCATTAGAGGTGCGGCGCTGGAAGAACCAGAAATTTTACATTTTTCATTGCCAAACAGACCAACAATAGGCAACTGACACCCACTGACTGCCCAGGCAAGTACAATTGTAGGATTCACTAAAAGGGGATGACTTAGGAATATTAAACATAGGAAAATTAAAACATCACTTTCAATACCTTTAAAAACATGCAAAAAGGTAAAATCATGTTTCACCAAAAAACCAATCACCAAGGTGAGAAGATACTAAGGGGGAGTATTACTTTACATTGTGCTGTTAGTATCACAACTATTGATACCTCCCTTTATATAGACTGGTGGTCATCACTTCCCATCATAGTCTGTGCACCAAGACCTATATGCATAGGCTCAACGGCAAATCCCACACCTCTCTAAGGTTCTCTGGCCTATTGCCACACCACACAGAGAGGGGAAGGTACCAATGGCCAGGTACTTGTCCAGACCAAATACATGGGCGGATTAGCTTCACCATTAACTTATTTCTGACCCTACGCGTTTCATCTTCATAGTAAAAGATTCATCAGGGGTCTATCTTAAGCTTCTCAACCTATTGAAGCAGTAATAACTGCTCTTTACAAGTTCTGCGGCTGGTGGACTGACCCCCGGCAGGACCGCCGCTTCAACATTCAGCGGTGAGTTGCCCCGTTGCTCCACGGTCGTATAAATCTCTTTCCACGCTCACTTCAACCTATTGCGCAACACCTATTGCGCAAAGACATACATCATAAGCCACATCCCTTCTCTGGCTTATGCTTAGATATGAATCCCATTGGTCAAGCCATGTCGGCCCCCGCACCGGCCCACGCATGCGTCCAGACTTAGAAGATTTCTCCTTAACTATCGGCATCTATCAACGGACTAGCCCACACAGTGTCCGACAGCTAGTGTCTGCTGCTAATGTCCGTGGAAAATCTTGTACGGACATTAGCATCGGACACTAGCTGTGTCCCTGACATTTTGCATTGATTTATATGTCTGACTTTTCAAGCGGACAGCAAAAACCTACATGTTGGATTTTGCTGTCCGCATGAAAAGTCGGACATCTTTGTGAACGGACAGTTAAGGACAGGCACGGACAGTAAAAGAAAGCACATGATGTCCATTTAAATCAATGCAAAATGTCACGGACACAGCTAGTGTCCGATGCTAATGTCCGCAAAAGATTTTGCACGGACATTAGCAGCGGACACTAGCCGTCGGACACCGATGGTAGTGTGAACGCTCCCTTAGAAAGATTTCTTTCTAATATGCCAACCCAAGCAACCGCTTGAAAAGTCGGACATTGAGCGTATGTGGCCTGATGGATTTGATGTATACCACATTGGGTTTTTGGAAAGCTGGATTGAGCATATATAACCTTATGGATTTGCTATATACCTCTTTGGGATTTTGGGGAGTATACACCGAGGAAAGCTGGATTGAACGTATATTGCTTGACAGATTTGCTGTATACCACTTAGGTTTTTTGGGGGGTATTCACCGAGGAAAGCTGGATCAAACATATATGGCCTGAAGGATTTGCTGTATACCACTCAGTTTTTTGGGGGGATATACACCGAGGAAAGCTGGATTGAGCATAGTTGGCCTGACGGATTTGCTGTACACCACTTAGGTTTTTTGGTGGGGTATACAACGAGCAAAGCTGGATTGAGTGTACATGGCTTGACTGATTTGCTGTATACCACTTTAGGTTTTGGGGAATATTGAACGAGGAATGCAGGAATGAGTGTATATGGCCTGACGGATTTGCTGTATACCAGTTTGTGTTTTGGGGGGGGGGGGGGTATACACCGAGGTAAGCTGGATTGAGCGTGTATGGCCTGAAGGATTTTCTGTATACCACTTTGGGATTTGGGGGGATACAGAACCAGGAAAGCTGGATTTAGCATATATGGCCTGACAGATTTGCTGTATACCACTTTGGGTTTTTTGGGGGCTATTCACCGAGGAAAGCTGGATCGAACATATATGGCCTGAAGGATTTGCTGTATACCACTAAGGTTTTTTGGGGGATATACACCAAGTAAAGCTGGATTGAGTGTACATGGCTTGACTGATTTGCTGTATACCACTTTATGTTTTGGGGAATATTGAACGAGGAATGCAGGAATGAGCGTATATGACCTGACGGATTTGCTGTATACCACTTAGGTTTTTTAGGGGGGAATACACCGAGGAAACAAAGTATTCAGATGAAATTTTGTTACTGACCAAATACTTATTTTCCACCATAATTTGCAAATAAATTCTTACCAAATCAGACAATGTGATTTTCTGGATTTGTTTTCTCATTTTGTCTCTCATATTTGAGGTCTACCGATGATGTAAATTACAGATGCCTCTCATCTTTTTAAGTGGTGGAACTTGCACTATTGGTGACTGACTAAATACTTTTTTGCCCCACTGTATGAAGTCTGGGATGTTGGCAGAGAGTCTTTGGAAGTAGGCGGCCCTCACAGCTGAGCATTTGGTGCAGTGTAGCAGGAAGTGGGTCTCGTCTTCTAGGGCCCCCTGGTCACAGTGCTGGCACAGTCTGTTCTCCCGTGCCTTGTACTTCTGCCTGTGTCGCCCCGTCTCCATCTTCAGGTTGTGGGCGCTCAGTCTATACCGGCTCAGGGTCTGTCTGTGTAATGTCCCGGTACTGCTAGTCCAATTCGCTCTACTGCAGACCGAGATAGCATGGACATTTTCATATAAGGTAAATATTTTCCTCCCCCTTCATTCCTTCTATATATTTCTATTCTTCCAGAGCCAGCACACAGGGGGTCTATTAATGCGCCATCTTGTGGATGTTTTTGTGAACTGCACCTGCCTATACTTTGCCATTGTAATTTGAGTTGTTACTGTAAAGGGAGTGTCCATTATGATTAGCTGACCTCCAGGACCAATCAGGCTCCCTTGACTGGCCTGGAGGGAGAGTTGAGTGACCACCCCTCTAGAGGGGGTTGGGGACGTTTTTGGCTGATTTCTTTTGTGTGGGGCTACAAGGCTAAGACATGAGACAGCTAGCAGACTGAGCACATGGAGCATGGATAATGGCTTCCGACTATCAGGGTGCACCAAGCAGAGATGTCTTCTTCCCTGTCCTCAAGGCCCTTCTCAGAGAGTGTTTTCCTCTGAAGCTCTAATCTTACAAGCGCTGAAGTTGATGGACCTGGTTATCCATACATCTGGGACCCCCCACGTATATCTCTATCCAAGTAAGTCTTTGGGACAAATCTATATTTAAAGAAGCCCATAGCTAGTCTGGCAGAAATCGAGAATCTCCCGCTGCTAAGAAAAATTGTATTTGCTCTTCTACATACGTGTACCCAGTTGTCGAGGATTAACCCCTTGGATACAGGCCATCTTTACAAGTATATACAAGTTAACTACCCAGCAACTATTAATTAAACTATCCCAAGCATTCCTGCTCCAAGCTCTATCACCTGCTTAGTTGGACACGGCCTAAAAAGATTGCTGTATTGTATGTGAAGAAGTCCTCCATATGTACATTTGTATTACTTTGTCCTGCTAGTAAAAAGAGCAACGATTACCCCCGAAGCCTGGTTGTCTGTTGTCACTGTCAGGTATCAGAGCAGGGGTGGGTAGTCGGGGACATCAAAAAGGGAGATTTGGTGCACATTTGGGACCCAGGGACTCCCCCCTGAAAGCCGGCCACATCGGATATAATCACCAGTGATACCAGCCTTGGCCCTCCTGAGTGTTGCATCTGTGTTTGGTGTGGCGTATGCTCTCCAGGTAGGTGGCCATGGTGTCTTTGCAATGACTGGTGCACGGTGAGTTTCTTGGAGTTATTTATTACGCTTCTCCATTCCTCGATGTACCGCTCTTTGTCTCTATCAATTACTCCTTTTATTTGAGCCTTGTTCAGGGCGTGTTTGGGGTGTTGGCTTGGCTGATGGCTGATGCTTGGTTTGGGGGTATCAGTTTTTCTCAGGGCTCTGTGGCTCAGCTAGGCTTGGTGATGGTAAGAGCCAGGACTGCTGATCTGTATGTGAGTCCAGAATGATAGTGCCCTCTTCTGCATGGTGAGCCATAGGGGGAGTCTGCTTAGCTCTGCCCTGCAGGCCATGTTGGAGGTTCTGCGGTGGACATGGAGGAGGTACTTGCAGAACTCCAGGTGGAAGGTCTCTGTTGGGCTGGAATCCCACTTTGACTGGTCTGGTAGGTGGCTGGCCCCAAACCTCGCTGCCATAGAGAAGAATCGGAGTGATGACTGCATCAAATATCTTCAGCCAGACCCTCACCGGTGGTTTGAGCTGGTACAGTTGTCTTCTGATGGCGTAGAAAGTTCTACAGACTTTTCCTTTCAGGGTTTCTATTACTGCTTTGAAGCTTCCTGATTGGCTGAGCCCGAGCCCCAGGTAGGTGTAGCTGTTGGTTTTCTCCAGTGTGGAGCCATTCAGTGTGAATTGTGGGGTGGGGGCTTTGTTGTGGCCCTTCTTCTGAAATATCATGACTTTGGTCTTCTTCTGGTTGATGGGTAGGGCCCATGTGGTGTTTAATTTTTCCAGCACTGACAGGCTTTCTTGGCGGTCTTTCTCGGTGGGGGACAGAAGTAGGAGGTTGTCGGCGTATAGCAGGAACTTCATCTTACGGTTGTTCAGGGTGAGGCCTGGGGTTGGTGAGGCCTCCAGGGCTGTAGCCACTTCATTGATGTAGATGCTGAAGAGCGTTGGGCTCAGGCTACAGCCTTGTCTGACCCCTCGGGCCTGTTGGAAGTATGCTGTCCTTTTCCCTTTCACCTTCACACTGCACTGGTTTCCAGTGTAGGAGCTCTTGATGGTCTGATATGGTCTGTGGTGCGGTGGTTTGGCATGAACCCTGCTTGGCTCTTGCTGAGGACCCCGTGTTGTGTGAGTAAGGTGAGGATTCTTTTTTTTTTTTTTTTTTTTAATTCAAAGTTTATTGAACAAGAGCAAAGATGACAACAAATAATAGTGAAATCAAACTGGGGGGAGGGGTGGAGGCACAGCTCACACCAACATCCCAAGCAGCAAGTAGCAAAGGAATCTGGAGTTCAATAAACATTTATAAATTTTTTTTTTTTTTTTTGAACAACAACAGACACATATCGACAAGAAGAAAGAGAAGAAGAGAGAAGGAGGGAGGAAAGAGACAAGAGGGAGAGACAAAAGGAAGAGGGGAGGGGAGGGAAAGGAGGGGGGAAATGGAAATCGTAGCGATAAACCGAAAATTTCACAGTTTACATTATACCAGACCATAAAATAATACCCCAGATTGTAATAGGCGCAAACAGGAAGGACCGCCACATCTATTGCGTGATGTATTAACGATTTTCTAACCAGGGAGACCAAACTTTCACAAAGACCTTATGATTTCTCTTGGTCCTACTCATCATTTCCTCAAATCTCGCAATTTGATTGGCTTTTGCTAGCCAGTGGGCAAAAACAGGCACCTGTGAAGATTTCCATAGTAATGGGATTTGCAGTTTTGCAGCTGAAAGTAGGTGGTATACCAGAGTCTGTGCATGTGGCTGGAGTCGTGGCACTGGCGTAAATAAAATAAGCATGGCAGGAGTAAGTTCAAAGGTGTCGAATCCAAGTGACTTGATCTTCGACTCCACCACAGACCAATACTGCCGAATGGATGGGCAAGTCCACCAAATATGTAACAAAGTCCCACTAGCCCCGCCGCACCGCCAACAGAGGTCTGAGTCTATTAGGCCATGTGAGTGCAACCAGGAGGGAGAGCGATACCACCGTGATAGCAATTTATAGTGGTTTTCTTGGAGTCTAACACATGTGGAGATCCCATGAGACCTGGCAAGAACTAACTTCACCAAGTCATCTGTAAGCGTAACACCTAAGTCCAATTCCCAGCTATTGATAAAGAAGGGTTTAGTAGTAGTCGGAGGCCTAATTATTTTGTGGAAAAAGGTAGCGACCTTAAACTTCTTAGTGCTCGCTAAAAAGTACATCTGCTCATAAGGCGTGGGGCCTCTCTTCCAGTCCGGAATTAAGTCAAAGAGACGCTTGCAGGTGGCGTAATGGGAGACATGAAGAAAGGTGAGGACTTTTCGTCTGTCAGCAAAAGCAGGCGTTTGTGGGAGTTCTTCCGGAGGAGGCAAGCCTCCCTGCTCACAAAAAGATGCTAGAGGAACCTTAAGAAGCAGCATCCAAAAATCCTCCAAGGGTCGAGCAATCTCCGGAAGGCATTCAGGTATCAGTGCTGCCGGGAGACAAAGGGAAGGAGCCGGAGCAATCCTGTGTCTAAACTTTTCCCACGTCTGTAGAGCACCCCCCAGAACCGCATCACGCACAGAGACTTTTCTACTTTTCCGCTTAGAAGAAGTCGAAGACCACAGGTCTGCCAGGAAATAGGGACCATACGTAGTCGTCAAGAGTCTACCCAGAGAGGACTCAGGCGGGGTTGTAGCAAGTTCAGTCCAGAAGTGCAATTGAATGGCTTCGTAGGTTTGTTGTAAATCTGGGACATTTAAGCCTCCTTCCTGTTTGCGCCTACATAGAGCAGAATAAGATAACCGGGGTCTTTTACCTTTCCATAAGAATTTCGTAAACAAAGAGCGTAATGTTACAAAAAAGGACGAGGGCAGTAAAATAGGCAGCATTCTGAGAACATATGAAATTTTAGGAGTAATATATGTTTGCAACAAGTTACGCCTACCCAGCCAGGATATGAGAGGGATATCATAGGACTTCAGTTGGGACTGGATATCCTGTAACAGTGCAGCAAAATTTAAGCTATACAACTCAGATACAGAGCGGGGGATCCTCACTCCTAAATACTTGATCGAGGAGCTCGCCCACCGGAGGGGAAGAGATCCAGCCAAAAGCGCCTGTCTAGAATAGGGCAGTGAAATATTCAAGACGTCACATTTATCTAAGTTTATTTTATAGTTCGAAAGCCTGCCAAACTCCTCAATAATGTCCAGAAGCACCTGTAGGCCCGTGTCAGGGTTTGACACCAAAAAGAGGACGTCATCTGCAAAGGCCAAGGATTGGAGAGAGCCCCCGAGAGGGGAGACTTAACACTCTCCGCCTTCTTCATGTCCTGAACCTGTCTAAGTCTTACCCAGATCCTCTTGTCCTTCTCGGTCTAGACGCCGAGAAGGCTTTCGACAGGGTCAGTTGGCTATTTATGCGTCTCTCCCTGGAGAAATTTGGTATTCCCCTGCCCTTCATTACAGCAGTTTTGTCTCTATACAATGGTCCATCGGCTAGGCTTAAGGTGAATAGCACACTGTCCAAGTCGTTCCCTATTAGTAACGGGACGAGGCAGGGGTGTCCATTATCCCCCTCCCTGTTTATTTTATCCTTGGAACCTTTCTTGCAGAGGGTTAGGGAACACCCGAGTATTGAAGGGGTGAACTTTAACGGTTCTTAATGAAGCCAACCTGCTCATCACTAAGTAGATGTGGGAGAAGCGGCCGAAGCCGCAGGGCCAATAGTTTCGCCCAAAATTTGAGATCTAAATTTAGCAAAGATATGGGGCGATAATTAGAGCACAACTGCGGATCTCTGCCCTCCTTTGCAATTAGTGTAATATGTGCCTCCAATGCCTGGCTGGGTAAACGTGTCCCGGACAAAGCTGCATTTAGGGACTTGGTAAGAGGAGATAATAGCAAATTCAGGAAAGTCTTATAATAAATCAGAGAATATCCGTCTGGGCCCGGACTCTTATGGGCAGGGAAGGAATTTACCACTGTGCGAACCTCGTCCTCAGAAATAGGATCCAGCAAAGTCTCTGCCTGTTCTTCACTTAGTCTAGGGAGATTGAGGGGCGCGAGGAAAGCAGAGATCGCATCTGCCTTGTCAATCACCGGGGGCGAGCCAGGGGTCTCCAAGTTGTACAGATCTAAATAGTAGCGTCTAAAGGCTTCAGCTATATCAGGGGTGGGTGTAAGAAGTGGGCCTAAGTCAGGTTTGATAGAGGTAATGTAGGTCCTGGATTGAGCCTTCTTAATCAACAAACTCATCATCCGACCACCTTTGTTTCCGTGTGCATACAAATTTTGTTTGTAATTGAGGAAATGCTTGGAAGCTTTAGCAGAAAGTAGATCTCTGAGCTCAGTTCTGAGCGCACTTAGCTTGTCTAGATCCAAAATGGACTGTGAGAGTTTATGTGCTCTCTCCAGAGTGGAGATACGGGTAAGTAGGGAGTCTATTTGCTGTTGTTGCAGCTTCTTCCACCTAGCACCCTGGGAGATCAATATCCCACGGATATAATGCTTATGAGTTTCCCAAACAATAGTGGGACTCATGTCAGGAGTAGTATTAATTTCAAAGAACTCTTTAATGTGCTTGGAAACATGCTCCACCGTGTCTGGGGAGTCAAGCAGTCTCTCATTAAGTTTCCACGTGAGTTCTGGTTTAGGGATAGGGACTAGTTTAATGTCACAGGTAATCGGGGCGTGATCTGAAATTGAGATCTGGCCAATACGCGACTTCCTGGACCAGTGCAAGAGATTCTTAGAAAGCAATAAGTAATCCAACCTTTGATAAGAGGATCGAGGATTAGAATAAAAGGTGAAGTCTTTGGTGGTGGGATGATGAGTCCGCCAGATATCTACCAAGGACAAATCCTGGAAGAGTTTACAGACCCTGCTCAAAGCCCTTTGCGACAGCTGAGATCTACCAGAGGACGAATCCAACAGAGGGTTTAGCGTCAAGTTAAGATCAGCCCCCAAGATAATCTCGCCTTCAGCAAACAAGTGGAGTGTTTCAAACGTCTTGACTAGCCAATCCACCTGACCCGATGTAGGGACATATAGGTTCACCAGTGTGTAGGTGTCCGATGCGATTTTCCCCTTCACAAAGAGGGCTCTACCATCTAGGTCAGTATATTGCTTAAGACACGTGAAGGGAACAGAGTGATGAACGGCTATAGACACCCCTCTTGAAGCCCCGGAGTCGCTACCATTATGAAACCAACTCTATGGAGGTGCAGACGTTCCGGGAGGCCACTGACTTCCGGGAAAGTCTGAATAGGGAGTATGTAGAGCTTGGTGCAACCGGCACCCTGCCGGCCCACAGTAGAATAAGTATGAACAGCAATAAAGAACCAAGTGCCAACGGTCAAAAACAATCATTGATACATATACAACCAGAATGGGGGAGAAGAGGGGAGGAAAGCTAAAGATTTCCAGTATGAGAGCACATAACAAGTGAGAATGCCGCAAGCTGGGTACAGGAAATCAACATAACACAGCATAATGTAAAGTAATGCAAATCCCCATATGACAATAACCTTCCAGCAGTTGTAAACCTACAAGGAAAACATGAAAGAAATATACTGCAGATAGTCGTATCCGCTCCCCGGTGATAGCAGGTATCATCAATAAAAAGAAATCAAATAAGACCTGAAAAGGAAAAAGCACATGAACCAGCAATTGGCGGGTTAAACACATAGAGAGACCCAAGAATGGAAGGGGTCCAGAAAGTCCCGACACCGCCATTAGAAACATGAAATCATGGTGTCAGCAAACGAGCTTGTTGAAGTGAACGCCGGGCTTTAGGAGATTTAGCACGGTGTATTCTGGTCCCTGCCAGGCAGGAGGATAAATCAGGTAGAGATGCCAAGTCTGGCGTGGGAAGCCATGAAGGTATGTCCAGAGGAGTAATGTTAAGCTGGTTCCAGACGTTAGGCAAATCAGCAGGGGTCTGAACAATAATACGTTTTCCTTTATGCTGTATGGAGAGGCCAAACGGATAAAGCCAGGAGTAGGCCACATTTAGTTCTCTAAGCGTCTCTAGCAGAGGTTTGAGTTGTCGCCGTTTAAAAAGAGTGGAAGGGGCGAGGTCCTGGTATAAGGACAAGGTGTCAGATTCATATGTAAGGTCCTTCTTAGCCCGAGCAGCCGACAAAATATCTTGCGTGTCTAGGAAGGATAGCAAGCCACAAATGACATCACGAGGTGGATCTCCCTCTCTAGGTTTAGGCCTCAGGGCTCTGTGTACACGCTCAATCACAACAGACGTAGCTCTATCAGGGCCCAGCAACAAAGCAAATATGGCGGAGGCTCTATCTTTCAGGTCTCCTGGGGCACAGTCTTCACTAATCCCCTTAATCCTTATGTTTTTGCGTCTGGACCGGTTCTCCTGGTCCTCCAGGAGAATCAGTGCTCTATCTATCTGGGCTTTCTGAGACGCCAGCGTGGCCGCCACAATGGTGGCATGATCAGTTAATGCGACACAAGTGTCTTCTACCACCTCCACTCTCTGGCCCAGGGACGTCAGCTTGGCCTTAATATCAGCTAAGTCAGCCCTTACCGGTTCCAGGGCCTGCATGATGACATTCCTCAATAAACGTTCAGACACCGTGGCCGACACTCCTGCACCTCCGCTATCCTCCTCCTCCCCTCCATTCTCACCTCCCCCATCAGCGTCTGGAGCGAGAATCGTCTTATTCGCGCCTCCCGGCGCCATCTTGGAAAGCAGGCCGCGGCTATGTGGACTCCGTTTTCGAAGAAATTTCTGAAGATCCGATTGCTGGCGGGCCAGTTTGGGGGTACTAGGCGGGTCACCCCCTCTGTCTCTCCCGATCTTCACCATATCGGCCGTGGTTCAGCTAAGTGGGAACCGGCAAAGCACCTAAATGTAGCGGAGCTACAGGCTCATGCGTCCGCTACGCTCGGCAGTCAAGCTCCGCCCCTAAGGTGAGGATTCTGTTATTGATGATGCTGTTGAACAGTTTCCCCAGCGTGCTGCTGACGCAGATCCCTCTGTAGTTGTTGGGGTCATATTGGTCTCCATTCTTGTAGATGGGGGCCGTTCTTCCAGTCTTGAGGGAAGTGTCCAGTATTGAGGACGAGGGTAAATAGATTTGCCAGTGCCGCGTGTATTGCTGGAGGGCTGTATTTGATCATCTCTGGTAGGATGCTGTCAGGGCCGCTGGCCTTTTTGCCTTTCAGCAGGGCAATTCTTTCCTGTATATCTTTTATGGTGATTGGTGAGTCCAGAGGGTTCTGGAAGTCTTTGATGATTTTCCCCATATTCCTCAGTTAGGTGGTTATCTGTTGCTGTTCTGGGGTTAGGTCTTCTTCTGATATGTTTTATATACCACTTAGGTTTTTTTTGGGGTATACACCGAGCTGGATTGCGCGTATATGGCCTGATGGATTTGATGTATACCACTTTGGGGGGTATACACCGAGGAAAGCTGGATTGAGCGTATATGGCCTGATGAATTTGCTGTATACCACTTAGGTGTTTTTTTGGGGGAATACACCGAGGAAAGCTGGATTGAGTGTATATAGCCTGACGGATTTGCTGTATACCACTTAGGTTTTTGGGGGGCTATACAACATGGAAAGCTGGATTGAGTGTATATGACTTGACGGATTTGCTGTATACCACTTTGGGTTCTTGCGGGTTATACACCGAGATAAGCTGGATTGAGCGTATATGGCCTGACAGATTTGATTTATACCACATTGGGTTTTTGGGGGGTATACACCAAGGAAAGCTGGATTGAGCGTATATGGCCTGATGGATTTGCTTTATACCACTTTGGGTTTTCGGGGGATATAAAACGAGAAAAGCTGGATTGAGCGTATATGGCATGACAGATTTGCTGTATACCACTTAGGGTCTTTGGGGGGTATGCCCAGAGGAAAGCTGGATTGAGCGTATATGTCCTGACTGATTTGCTGTATACCACTTTGGGTTTTTGGGGGGTATACACCGAGGAAAGCTGGATTGAGAGTATATTGCCTGACGGATTTGCTGTATACCACCTAGGTTGTTTTGGGGTGGTATACACCGAGGAACGCTGGATTGAGTGTATATAGACTGATGGATTTGCTGTATACCACTTTGGGTTTTGGGAGGTATACACCGAGGAAAGCTGGATTGAGCATATATGGCTTGACGGATTTGCTGTATACCATTAGGTTTTTTGGTGGGGTATACAACTAAGTAAAGCTGGATTGAGTGTATATGGCCTGATGGTTTTGATGTATACCACTTTCGGTTTTTGCGGGCTATACACCGAGGAAAGCTGGATTGTGTGTATATGGCTTGACAGATTTGCTGTATACCACTTTGTGTTTTGGGGGGATATAGAACGAGAAAAGCTGGATTGAGCGTATACGGCATGACAGATTTGCTGTATACCACTTAGGTTTTTTGGGAGGTATGCCCAGAGGAAAGCTGGATTGAGTGTATATGGCCTGACTAATTTGCTGTATACCACTTTGGGTTTTTGGGGGTTATGCACCGAGGCAAATTGGATTGAGCGTATATGGCCTGACGGATTTGATGTATACCACTTTCGGTTTTTGCAGGGTATACCCCGAGGAAAGTTGGATTGAGCGAATGTGGCCTGACAGATTTGCTGTATACTACTTTGGGTTTTGGGGGGATATAGAATGAGGAAAGCTGGATTGAGCGTATATGGCATGACGAATTTGCTGTATTCCACTCAGGTTACTTGGGGGCTATACCCCGAGTAAAGCTGGATTGAGCGTATATGGCCTGACTGATTTGCTGTATACCACTTTGGTTTTTTGGGGGGGTATACACTGAGGAAACCTGGATTGAGTGTGTATGGCCTGACTGATTTGCTGTATACCACTTTGGGTTTTTGGGGGGTATGCACCGAGGAAAGCTGCATTGAGTGTATATGGCCTGACGGATTTGTTGGGGGGAATATAGAACGAGGAAAGCTGGATTGAGCGTATATGGCATGATGGATTTGCTGTATACCACTTTGGGTTTTGGGGAGTATACACCGAGGAAAGCTGGATTGAGCATATATGGCCTGACAGATTTGCTGTATACCATTTAGGTTTTTGGGGGGCTATACAACATGGAAAGCTGGATTGAGTGTATATGGCCTGATGGATACACTGTGCGTGTTTTTAGGGGGTATACACCGAGGAAAGCTGAATTGAGCATATATGGCCTGATGAATTTGCTCTATATCACTTAGGTTTTTTGGGTGGTATACACCAAGGAGAGCTGGACAGAGCGTATATTGCCTGACGGATTTGCTGTATACCACTTTGGGTTTTTGGGGGGTATGCTATATGGGATCCTATATACCCTATGTGTGTATACAGGTCTCTACTTACCCCTAAGTATATACTGTATTCCAGTGGTAGCGTGTGGTATTCGATTGGAATCGAATATCACGAATACCTTACTATTCAATCAAATTCCTATTCGATCGAACGGTATTCGCTCATCTCTAATGATAACTTTGGTACCGCACAACACCAGAATCCCACTCTGCAAAAGGCCTGGGAAAATGTTATTGTTATCGATGGTGTGTCTCAGCGCCCAGGCGCTGATGAGGTTTTCTACCGCATGGTTGTCAGCCAGGAGTTTGTTATACCAAGTTGACAGGGTGCGAGGTGAGACCTTTGAGCAGTTACTGGTACCCCAGCCTTATCGCCGTATGGTGCTGGAGTTGGCACATAAACATGTGCTAGGGGGTCACCTAGGTGCCACAAAAATGCTGGACCTCATATTGCATCGTTTTTATTGGCTGGGGGTAAAAGTGTTTTGTGAAACATTTACAGACTGTCAGTTGGCCATGGCACATTTTCGAAGCCCTCTGTTACCTCTGCCCATTATTGAGGTGCCCTTTGAAAGGATTGCCATGGATGTGGTAGGTCCTTTAGTTAAGTCCACTCGAGGGCATCAGCATATCTTGGTAGTCATGGACTAAGCTACCCTATATCCTGAAGTCATCCCTCTAAGGCACACATCGGCAAAGTTGATAGCCAAAGAGTTGTTCGCCATGTTTTACCGAGTGGGCCTACCCAAGGAAATTCTCACAGATCAGGGTACCCTGTTCATGTCTAAAGTCACCAGGGAATTGTGTAAACTCTTTAATATCAAACAATTGCATACATCTGTTTACCATCCCCAGACAGACGGGTTAGTAGAACGGTTTAACAAAACCTTAAAAAATATGCTGAAAAAGGTGGTGAACAAGGATGAAAAAGACTGGGATGTTCTATTACCCTACTTGATGTTTTCCATCTGTGAGGTACCACTGGCTTCCACTGGGTTTTCTCCTTTTGAGTTGGTCTATGGCAGGCATCCTAGGGGTCTGCTAGACATCACCAAAGAAACTACCCCCCACAAAAGTATCATTGAACATATTGTTGGTATACAGGACAGGATAGCGGCAGTCATGCCCATGGTTAGAGAGCATCTGCGGGAGGCCCAAAAGGCTCAAAGCCATGTTTACAATAGGTCGGGCAGGGTAAGGACCTTTAAACCCGGGGACCGAGTACTTGTACTCATTCCCACAGTGGAGAGGGCCCCTAAGAGTTAATGGAAAAGATAGGGGAAGTGAACTACAAGGTTCGTCAGCCAGGTGTTAGGATGTGTAAGCCGTGTACCGAGGTGGGCTCCCCAGGATACAGCGAAGTCACAAACAAAGGAAGTGAATCCAATTCAATTTAACCAAGATAGGATTTTACTTAGTTTAGTTAACCTCTTTTGTCCAAAAGAACACTCCCAGGTATTACATTTACACAGCCTAGAAACTGGGACCTTGGTGTTATACAGCCCGGTGCCCACTAATGTGGCCTTCAATATACTCCAAGCTTTTACCTACCTGCAGGCTGCGCCTATGCAGCTGCCTGTTACCTTTTATTACCCTACTACACAGGAACAATTCAGTGTGTGTGACACAAGCACCGGCGGTGTAACACCAAAGTTTACAATCTTATCACAATACTACTAAATTCCCCCCAAACCAAGTACAACTAAGCAAGTATAATAGTTGGTTAGCTTGCAAGCCAAACAGTGTAAAGTTAAACTAAATGTTGCTCCCAGACTTCCTTAAAAGTCCCTCTCTGAGAGATATGACTCTGTAGAAATCCTCTGTGACTTAGTCCTTTTACCAGATAGGTAGATAGTTCACCAGTATTGCAGCCTGGGGTGATGATTATACCTAACTAGCTAACTACAGGCTTTTACGCAGTCCCCAGCAATTTGGCGCCAAACTTGCAGTGTGGTGCGTGCACATTTACTTCTGTTGGGTATCTTTTAGTCTCTATAAGCATCAGGTTGAAGAGGAGCTCCTCAGACAGCATGCGGTCTCACTGACAGTCTCACTTCTCAGCCAAGTCTCTGACAGTAATCTTCTCCTTAGGATGGTGTCTGGACAAACTCTGAAAGTCTCGAATTCTCAGCTATTCTTGCTGTGGCTTCTCCCTCCAAGGACCCTCTCCGCACAGAGATGTCTCCACAGCTCTCTCTTCTGCTTCAGATTCCAGCCCACACTGTCTCAAAATGGCTCCTAAAACCCTCCTACTCCGATCAGGGTTTCCACATTAATCTTCCAGGGGCATACAGCCTTTTTCCTTTTGCTTGTTATCTTGCAACAGCGACCTCTTGTGGTCAAACAACAAAATGTCAGATTATGAAAACAGCAACTCAATTGAAACAAGCACATTCACTTCACAGGGGCTGTTTCACTCTCTTACAGATGGGGTTCCGCAGGTTTCCCGTCCAGCCCACAGCACCACCTGCGGACCAATCCAACCCTCATCCTCGGCATCGTGCAGTGAGCTTTATGGACTCTAAGTCCAGCTTTCTGCCTACTGAGCATGCTCGGACCTTTTGGAGGCACTCAGAGGCTAAGTCCCATTCTTCTCCTACTAAGCGTGCTCAGACCTTTTGGAGGCGCTCAGAGGCTAAGTCCCATTCTGCCCATAATGAGCATGGGCTAGGTTCCAGTGAAAGGCAGAAGCAGTCTAGGGATCTAGATAGGATTCCTTGGCTCTGCCTGTGGGAATCAATAAAGCCTATTTAACTGTCTACTAACATTGTAGCTCCTAGCGTTTAGGGAGCCCTTTATGTTACTGACCAGGAGTGGCGTTTAACCCCTGGCAGCCTTTCCTGTGTAGCAGGCTTAAGCTTTTACTAGTGCCTATTCCTCTGCTGTGATTTAGCAGAGGTCTGTTGCAAGGCTTTATTCAGCTTCAGCCAGCAGCCTTACACAGGTGCACTCTCCCAGTGAGCTTAAAGGAATTCTACCATTAAACTACCTTTTTTTCTAATGAACACGTCGGAATAGCCTTAAGAAAGGCTATTCGTCTCCTACCTTTAGATGTGGTCACCGCCGCGCCGTTCCGTAGAAATACCGGTTTTAACCGGGATGCAAATGCGCTCTCCGCAGCAATGAGGGTGGGCCCCAGCGCTGCAAGGCTGATGAGCGCATCGCCATTGCTGCCCGAGAACTCTTTCCTGCGCCGCCTCCTTCTTCTGCAGCAACTCCGCCTCTTCTGGCTTCTCTTCCTCTTGTAGTTGTGGCCAGCGGCCATTTTTGGGTAGCCACTCTAGCAGTTCAATACAGGAGCCGGCCGGCGGCCATTTTGGGGTAGCCGCCCTTGCAGTTCAATACAGGAGCTGGCCGGCGACCATTTTGGAGTGGCCTCTCTATGCTCCTGTATAGAACTACAAGAGCAAGAGAAGCCAGAAGAGGCGGAGTTGCTACCAAAGAAGGAGGCGTCGCAGGAAAGAGCTCTGGGCAGAAATGGGGATGCGCTCATCGGTGTTTCAGCGCTGGGGCCCACCCTCATTGCTGTGGAGAGCTCATTTGCATCTAGTCATCTGCAATGACTAGAGGAAGCTAAACGAGGTGTCTAAGCTTGATGCCTACCCCATGCATCGGGTAGAAGAACTTATTGAAAGACTGGGAGGGGCCGGTACTTCTCTACGCTTGATCTCACTAAGGGATATTGGCAGGTACCCCTGACAGCACCAAAGAAAATTCTGCCTTTATCACCCCTGAGGGACTTTTTCACTATGTCGTGTTACCGTTCGGGCTCCATGGGGCCCCAGCTACATTCCAACGGTTAATGGACATAGTGTTGAAACCTCATAGAAAATACGCCTCGGCATATCTAGATGACATCATCATTTTCAGCAATGACTGGGAGAGTTTTGTCCAAGGTACAGGCTGTAGTGGATTCTTTGAGAGCAGCCGGGCTGACTGCCAACCCCAAAAAGTGTGCTTTGGGGATGGTGTAGACACGCTATTTGGGGTATGTGTTCGGCAGTGATATAATCAAACCCCAGGTCAACAAGGTTGATGTTATCCAGGAATGGCCTTGACCTCTGAGCACCAAACAAGTTAGGTTATTCCTGAGCATAGTTGGGTATTACAGGCAGTTTATACCCAACTTTGCCACGGTATCTGCTCCCCTGACGGACCTTCTAAAGGGTAAAAGGTCCATTATGGTGCAGTGGAATGACCAGGCTGAAAGTGGCTAAAGGTGGCCCTGTGTGGATCTCCTGTCCTCATTATGCCCAACTGTAGGAGGGAGTTTGTGGTCCAGACGGATGCATCAGATGTAGGGCTGATGAATGGAGAAGAACATCCAGTCACCTACCTGAGCAGGAAACTCACACCAGCAGAAAAGAACTACAGCATAGTGGAGGAAAGAGTGTCTGGCAATAAAATGGGCATTAGATGCCCTGAAGTACTACTTGCTGGGGAGGCAGTTCCATCTGGTGACCGACCACTCACCCCTCACTTGAAGACCAAGGACAAGAATGCCATGGTGACTAGGTCGTTCTTGTAACTTCAGAACTTTAGATTCACAGTGGAGCACAGAGCCGGAAAACTGCAAGGCAATGCGGATGCCTTGTCCTTGGCTTATTGTTTGGTGTCTGGAGTTCGCCCCGAGGGGGTCAGAACTGAGGGGAAGGGGTATGTGAGAGAGTGAAGTGTGTGGTCTGGGGAGACAGGTACATTCCAGCCAAGCACCCTAACCAGGGAGGTCAGCTGACTAATCAAGGCCTGATAATAGTCTGTGCGTGAAGAATGGGAAGTGTGGCACCACATTGACAGAGCTGACCTGTCCAAATTGAATCTACAGAGCAGGTACTGTGCCATCCGTTGTTGTTGCCAAGGTAGGAGTCTGGTAGTCAGACTTCTGTATAGACAGGGAAAAGTTTGCTTGTGTTTAGTTTAGTTCTCAGCCGAGAAGGTTTTGTTTTGTTTATTTGTGCCTTTGCAAAGGCAATTAATGCACTGCAAGTGAATAAAGCCTGAACTTGTGTGCAACCCAGTGTCTGTGTCCCTGTTTCCTGCACTGCTACCGAGCATCTACCTGAGCGGTTCCCCACTATATATATATATATATATATATATATATATATATAGAGGACCCGGCTTCGCACGGGTATATTTCATATTTTGTTTGTGTAGTGGCCCCATAACAATTGGCCAGTTTGTGAATTGGTGTATTTTGTATATTGTATGTGTGTGTGTCCATAAGTATCATGTGATCATGTGTATCTGATTTCAGATATTAGTGACAAACCAGGGTTTGGTTGTTTTGGAGAACTCGAGTGAAACTATATGGCACATATGTAATTGTTGGGTATGTGGAACTGTGTGCAGACGCACGTATATGTAATCCTGCAGCGTGTGGAACTGTGTGCAGATGTGCGTTTCTAATTCTCTGGCGTGTGGTATTGTGTTAGACATGTGTATGTAATCCTCGTTATTGTGGAACTGTGTGCAGACGTTTGTATCTAATTCTACGGCGTGTGGTACTGTGTGATGACGTGCGTATCTAATTCTCTGGCTGGTGATACTGTGTGCTGGCCTGTTTATCTAATCCTCTTGCGTGTGGTAATTGGGCAGATGCGCGTATGTAATCTTCTGGCATGTGGAACGGTGTGCAGATGCGCATATGTAATCCTTTGTCATGTGGAACTGTGTGTAGATGCATGTATCTAATCCTCTGGCGTGTGATACTGTGTGCTGACCTGTGTATGTAATCCTCTATCTAATTCTCTGCCATTTGAAACTGTGTGCAGACGCGCGTATGTAATCTTTTGATATGTGGAATTTTGTGTAGATGCGCATATGTAATCCTGCGGTGTGTGTAACTTGGTAGATTGGTGCGTATCGAATTCTACAGCGTGTGGTATTGTGTGCAGTGGTGGTTATGTGATCCTGCGGTGTGTGGAACTGTGTGCAGATGCGCATATGTAATCCTCTGGCGTGTTGAACTGTGTGCAGACGCACGTGGTACTGTGTGCAGACTTGTGTAGCTTAATCCTATGGTGTGTGAAAGTGTGTGCATATGCACGTATCCAATCCTGCGGCATGTGATACTGTGTGTATTGGCGCGTATTCAATGTTCCGGCGTGGGGTATTGTGTGCAGTGGTGGGCTCTGGCCCACCCAAACCCCTGTAGCGCAGCCCCCTCCTCCCATGCGCACCTCCAAACCCTACCCCCGCAGCATCCCTGGTAAGGAGGCCCTGAGCACCCCTCTGGCTCCCCAAACTACTGTTGCGCGGCCTCCTCCCCTCCTGTGTGACCCCCTGTGAGTCCAAAGTCCTATTGAAAGTACTGTCTTGCGGCACCCTCCCCTCCTGCGTGACCCCCTCGGTCCTGAAAGTCCTATACTGCGGTCCCCAGCCCTGAACACTACAGTCCCCTCACTCACACACAGCGAGTGAGGCCACGTGTCCGCTTCACTCCGCCATTGCACCACCCACAGGATGCAGGCAGACCTATCGGAGCCCTGCTGAGGCCGGGGATGACGTCATCTTAGGTCCTGCAGCGTAGCAGGACCATATGTTCTCCGGTAGCGGTTGTGATGTTGGGGGATGGAGTGGGCTATTAAGTAGGCTATGTCTCCTTCCCGGTCACCATCCAGGTATGTGTGCAATCTCAGCCAAATCCGTTCAGCGATTTGGCTGTGATTGAGGAACAAACATCCAAACTCACAAACATCCAAATATTAGTAGGATATATATATATATATATATATATATATATATATATATATATATATATTCGGTCCCCTTGAACTTTTCAACCTGTTGCCACATTTCAGGCCTCAAACCTAAAGATTAGAGATTAACGAATATGTTATTCGTTTCAAATAGCTGCTCAATATTCGACTATTCGAACGAATATCAAACCCTATTATAGTCTAAGGGGAAAAATGCTTTGTTTCAGGGGAACCCACCATTCGACTAAGGAGAGTTACTAAGTCCACTGTGACAACCCAGGAAATGATGCCAACATGTCTGCAATGTAACTGGGACAGCAGGAGAAGCATGCCTGGGGGCATCTAACAAGCCCAAGTCACAGTTTTACCCCACCATCACAGCCTATCAACTACACACTTTCCACACTCAAAAACATCACTATGAAAGTGGAAAAATACCTGGAAACCTTCTTTCCTCCCCAATTGGATGGACAGAAACACAAATTTAAAGCTAAAGAAACATTAACAAGCACGCCTTTAAATCACGTTGCCCATGACAACCACAGATGGAATAGGCAATGGGAAATCCAAGAGCCTCCACCCTTAAATGTCATTGTTTATGTGTGTGTGAGGAGACCTTCAAAAATTCACTTTTCTGGCCCTTAACGTGAGCCTTTCCAAATTAAGTTAGAGGCCCTTAAGCTGAGCTACCAGCAGAGATTGAGGCCCTTCAGGTGACTTCAGCCTGCAGAGTTTTAGGCCTTTTAACTTAGTTCAGCCTTGCACCAGCAGAGATTTGTTGGTCCTTTGGGTGAGTTGAGCCTTTAAACAGCAGAGATTTAGTTTTTGGCCCTTGGAGTGAGTAGAGCCTTTAAAAAGCATTGTTTTTGGCCCTTGGAGTGAGTAGAGCCTTGCATCGGCATTGTTTTTGGCCCTTGGAGTGAGTAGAGCCTTTAAAAGTAATGTTTTTTGACCCTTGGAGTGAGTAGAGCCTTGCACCGGTAGTGTTTTTGGCCCTTGGAGTGAGTAGAGCCTTTAAAAGTAATGTTTTTTTGGCCCTTGGAGTGAGTAGAGCCTTTAAAAGTAATGTTTTTTGGCCCTTGGAGTGAGTAGAGCCTTTAAAAGTTAATGTTTTTTGGCCCTTGGAGTGAGTAGAGCCTTGCACCGGCAGTGTTTTTGGCCCTTGGAGTGAGTAGAGCCTCTAACCAGCAGAGTTGGGAGGAATCAGGCGAGTAGACTAGTAGGAGCAGAATTGGAGCAGAATTGTGCAACGCTGATGGTGGAGGAGTAGTATGAGGAGGAGGAATTGTAGAGGGTGAGCACACACATGAAACTTCATGTAGAGGGGGGCGGAGTCTGACCGCAGAGCTAAATGGCTGCTTGAAAGAAGAGCTCCGTCTATTTAAGCCACAAACTCCCTCTTTTTCCAGCGTCTCTACTGCAAAATGATCAAGCCGAATAGAGAAAGGAACCCTGACGCCCCAGGCACCCCTAAAGCCATGAAAAATCAGGGAGATTTAGAGAAATACCTTCGGAGGAAGGCCTCACAATCACCGGCCCGCTCTCTAAAAATGGCGCCGCACACACGCCAGGAAGCCGACGCAGCTAAGGACTCAGACCCAGACAGTGAGAATCAGGGCCGCTGATAGGCCAGTACTACTGCTACTGGCGTCAGGGGCCTGGCCAAATTTAAAAATTGGGGGGGCCCGGGCCCCCTGGCGCCGGCAGCAGTCATTGTAAGTCCTATACACTTACGCGGCTGAAGCAAGGAGCTGACACAGGTCAGCTCCTCGCTTCGCCGCCTCTCTCGCTGACATCGCGTCTACACTGCCGGGTAGCCGGCGGCAGCGGCGAAACGAGGAGCTGACACAGGTCAGCTCCTCGCTTCATCCGCATATATGTCAGCTCCTCGCTTCGCCGCTGCCGCCTCTCTTGCTGACACATATGCGGCTGAAGCGAGGAGCTGACCTGTGTCAGCTCCTCGTTTTGCCGCTGCCGCCGGCTACCCGGCAGTGTAGACGCGATGTAATGACGTCACATCGCGTTTACAACTGTGCGCCAGTAAGAGAGAGAGGCGCGCAGAGAGCAGCGGGGGATCGAAGGAGAAGGTAAGTGTAATGTGGAACGTGAAACTGGGGGCAGATGAAGGAGAGGACGGCATGACACTGGGGGCAGAGATGGAGGGACATGAATCTGGGGGCAGAGATGGAGAGGACGGCATGACACTTGGGGCAGAGATGGAGGGACATGAATCTGGGGGCAGAGATGGAGGGGACCTGAATCTGGGGGCAGAGATGGAGGGGACCTAAATCTGGGGGCAGAGATGGAGGGGACCTAAATCTGGGGGCAGAGATGGAGGGGACATGAATCTGGGGGCAGAGATGGAGGGGACATGAATCTGGGGGCAGAGATGGAGGGGACATGAATCTGGGGGCAGAGATGGGGGGACATGAATCTGGGGGCAGAGATGGAGGGGACATTAATCTGGGGGCAGAGATGGGGGGACATGAATCTGGGGGCAGAGATGTGGAGACATGAATCTGTGGGCAGAAATGGAGGGGACATGAATCTGGGGGCAGAGATGGGGGACATGAATCTGGGGGCAGAGATGGAGGGGACATGAATCTGGGGGCAGATGAAGGGTGTATATGAAGCTGGGGGAGAGACGGAGGGGGGACATATAATTTACGGGTGACTGTAGGAGGATTATACAGTGTGCGGGCACATGAAAAATTAATGAGTGGGCGGAGTCAACACAACAGTGGGTGGGGCTAAATTTCCCACGGCGCGCAAAGCGCACATTTTGTCCCTCTTTTGGTTCTTCAAAAGTTGGGAGGTATGGGTACAGGGGGCAATGGAAAGATGTTAGAGGGTAGACGGGGGGGGGGATTGTTGGGACATCGGGAGTGCGGCACTGCGGAGAGGGAACTGGGGCAATAATATATAATATATACGTTTTTAGCTGGAGAATAATAATGATGTAGGCCGCTATGCTACTAGCATAGCAGCCTGTTTGGGGGTGGGACTTTCACTTTAAAGGAGTGTTCACATTGTGTTTTTGGCCTCCCTTGCTGGGATACGTTGGTAACCAGTCACAATCAGCTCCTCACTTATCCCTGCACGGAGAACTGCAGGCCCCCCTTTTTTTTTAATGGCCAGTTCTTCGTGCAGGGATAAGTTGACAGCTGATTCTGACTGGTTACCAACGTATCCCGGCAAGGATGAAACGCAACGTGAAAAAGCCCTGAGGATTTATTAGGAGGGCTCTTATAGATGGTGTTGGGTCTCTATAGGCGAAGTCACACGTAGCAGATTTTACCTGCAAATAGAATCTGATTAAGCCTTGTAATGCTGCTAAATAAAGGGAAATGTAATACATAATTGGTATGACGCAAAATAAGGTAGTTTTAAAATGGCGGGGGGGGGGGGCAGACACTTAGGCTGTATGGGGCCCCAAAATTCCTGATGGCAGCCCTGGTGAGAATGAAGGTGAGCACACAGACTCCTTACTCTCACCTGCTATAAAGACCTTTTTTCAAAAAACACTCTCCATGGCTCTAACTCCGATACTTACTGAGGTGGCAGAGATTAAATCGGTCATGGAGAATGTTGGTATCAGAGTTCAATCCCTAGAGTCTAGGTGTGAAGCACTAATGAACCACGCTTCTGTGGTATCCTCCAGGTTATACCTGTATAAGGATTACATCGATCGATCCCAGGTTCTCATAGAGGACCAGGAGAACCGTAATAGAAGGAAAAATATTAGAATAAAAGGCCTACCTGAAATGGGACACCCAGAGGACTTAGACAAAATGGCTTCCTCATTTTTCACTGATTTATTAGGTGCTGAACGTGCTTCCTCTGTGATAGTGGAAAGAATACATAGAGCAGTGAAACCAAGGCCGCAACAAGGGGACCCCCCTAGCGACATTATATGTGGATTACTTTCGTACCAAGACACTGAAGCGATGCTGGCTGCGGCCCGCAGCAGGCAGGAGGTTAAAGTTGGAGATGACGCAGTTGCTATTTATCAGGATATCACCCCCTCCATCTTGGCAAAAAGGTGAATCTTGAGACTTCTCCTAGAGGTATTGAGGCAGAAAGACATCAGGTATGCCTGGCTTTATCCTTTCGGGCTAGCAGTCATGGTACGTGGGAAAAGGTTTGCCATTCATACGCCTGAAGACCTACCTGCCCTATGATCACACTTGAATATCGAACCCATCGAGCTTCAGTCCTGGACACCGACACCCCCGTTACCAGAGTTCCCGGAACTCCCTGAAATATACCCCGAGCAATCTGTTCACCGCCATAAGTCACCGAAAACCAATAAATATTCCGCAAAGAGCAGACTTATTCTTCAAGATTGATTCTCTAATGCTGGCTATTGCTTATCTCCCTTATGCGAGTGGTTCTTTATTCTTTTCCCGCATAGACGCGTGAGTACGAGAGCTTCATAATATGGGACTGTTATTTATCTGGGACACTTAAAACGCACAAATTTATTTTTTCCGGACATATGGTAACTTTGCTTGCCGTTTGATGTTACATGTAGGGCTATATCACACCGCGCTAAGTGGGTAACCCTGATATACTAAGTCAAGGTGTTTCTGCTCACTCGCTTCATGGAAGAAAGATGGACGATAAAATAGTTTCGCACTATGTAGTCACTGTTCTTTAAAGTATTGAATCCTCTACCTTTCTTTAGGTTTGTAAGTTTGCTATATAATAACTCAGTTATCCTTAGTTTATTTGCAAAAGACACAAAACTAAATCTATGTTTATTGAGTATGTTACCTGCCTTGATTTCTAGCTCTTACCACTAGGTGGCACCTCCAGCTTATGTGCCTCAACACCTATGGCCCACTGCAGAGATAGAATTCACTGTAATGTTGTACTTAGCCCTCATGTCTCAAGATCTTCTTGGTGTACATTATTTTCCTATACTCAGCTGACAACCCACTAGCTATACAGCTCTCGGTGTCGATAATCATTGTCCCCCCCCCCCTCCTGTCTCTTCCTCTTCTGTCATGTCATGTTTAGTCCCTTTGGTTTCTATAAATAGTCCATTACCTGTACTTACATTTATCTTCTACCCTCCCTTTCCCTTCCCCCTTTACTCTCCTTTATCCCCCACTTGCCTCCCCTCCTCTATGTGTGTGTCCCCTCAATCTCTCTCTCCTCTGGTATGCTCCCCATATTTTTTTGTGCATCCTCCCCTACTCAAGCTTACGCTCAGGCCCCTATAGCAAGTTTGATGAGTGCTTTTGGAGAAACATCAGGGAATCCATAGCCACTAGAAATGAGTTCTTGACCTGTTTATGTATGGAGGTTAAGTTTGTGGTATACATGACCGAAGGGGCGAACCTGCCCCTTTCGCCGCCCGAGGCGAACTACACAAAGCTGCCCCCCCCCCGCCGGAGGAGGGGGCGGAGCGGAGGGGGCGTGGCAGAGTGACGGGGGTGTGGCTTAACGGCGTTCGCCGGCAGAGAGCAGGCACGGAGATGACCTGCTCTCTGCATGAGCGTGAGAGGAGGCTGCTGGAGCAGCGCTGCTCCAGTGGCCTCCCCAAACCACCGCTTGGTGCTAAGCCAGTCCAGGACAGCTTGTCCTGGACTGGCTGAGGTAACCAAAAATGCCGCCCTCCCTGAGGCCCTGGCATAGCGCCACCTGAAGCGCTCGCTTCAGGTCGCCTCATGGGAGGTGCGGCACTGCATGACCGATCAGATTGACCATACTTTTGTTGGTACCCTCCCCCATAAGCATTTACTGACTTTAACCTGTTACTAGTTGTACTTATTACCTTGTTGCTGCTTTCTTGTTTTTATTTTATATACAGTCCTATGAAAAAGTTTGGGCACCCCTATTAATCTTAATCATTTTTAGTTCTAAATATTTTGGTGTTTATAACAGCCATTTCAGTTTGATATATCTAATAACTGATGGACACAGTAATATTTCAGGATTGAAATGAGGTTTATTGTACTAACAGAAAATGTGCAATATGCATTAAACCAAAATTTGACCGGTGCAAAAGTATGGGCACCTCAACAGAAAAGTGACATTAATATTTAGTAGATCCTCCTTTTGCAAAGATAACAGCCTCTAGTCGCTTCCTGTAGCTTTTAATCAGTTCCTGGATCCTGGATAAAGGTATTTTGGACAAACAATTCAAGTTCAGTTAAGTTAGATGGTCGCCGAGCATGGACAGCCCGCTTCAAATCATCCCACAGATGTTCAATGATATTCAGGTCTGGGGACTGGGATGGCCATTCCAGAACATTGTAATTGTTCCTCTGCATGAATGCCTGAGGATTTGGAGCGGTGTTTTGGATCATTGTCTTGCTGAAATATCCATCCCCGGCGTAACTTCAACTTCGTCACTGATTCTTGAACATTATTCTCAAGAATCTGCTGATACTGAGTGGAATCCATGCGACTCTCAACTTTAACAAGATTCCCGATGCTGGCATTGGCCACACAGCCCCAAAGCATGATGGAACCTCCACCAAATTTTACAGTGGGTAGCATGTGTTTTTCTTGGAATGCTGTTTCTTTTTGGACGCCATGCATAACGCCTTTTTTTATAACCAAACAACTCAATTTTTGTTTCCAAAATGAAGCTGCCTTGTCCAAATGTGCTTTTTCATACCTCAGGCAACTCTATTTGTGGCGTACGTGCAGAAACGGCTTCTTCTCATCACTCTCCCATACAGCTTCTATTTGTGCAAAGTGCGCTGTATAGTTGACCGATGCACAGTGACACCATCTGCAGCAAGATGATGCTGCAGCTCTTTGGAGGTGGTCTGTGGATTGTCCTTGACTGTTCTCACCATTCTTCTTCTCTGCCTTTCTGATATTTTTCTTGGCCTGCCACTTCTGGGCTTAACAAGAACTGTCCCTGTGGTCTTCCATTTCCTTACTATGTTCCTCACAGTGGAAACTGACAGGTTAAATCTCTGAGACAACTTTTTGTATCCTTCCCCTGAACAACTATGTTGAACAATCTTTGTTTTCAGATCATTTGAGAGTTGTTTTGAGTAGTCCATGATGCCACTCTTCAGAGGAGATTCAAATAGGAGATCAACTTGCAATTGGCCACCTTAAATCCCTTGTCTCATGATTGGATACATCTGGCTATGAAGTTCAAAGCTCACTGAGGTTACAAAACCAATTTTGTGCTTCAGTAAGTCAGTAAAAAGTAGTTAGGGGAATTCAAATCAATAAAATGATAAGGGTGCCCATACTTTTGCACCGGTCAAATTTTGGTTTAATGCATATTGCACATTTTCTGTTAGTACAATAAACCTCATTTCAATCCTGAAATATTACTGTGTCCATCAGTTATTAGATATATCAAACTGAAATGGCTGTTGCAAACAAAATATTTAGAACAAAAAATGATTAAGATTAATAGGGGTGCCCAAACTTTTTCATAGGACTGTATAGGCTGTTGAAATAGATAGGAGGTGTGGTGATTAGTGAGGTGATAGTCATTTTGCTTTACCGCTGATTATTTATATATATATTTTTTTCTTTTCTCTTTCTCTCTCTCTTTCTTTTCCTTGCATCTTCCTCTTTTCCCCCACCTTTCTCTTACCTTTCTCCTTACTTCCTCCTCTCTCCCATCCTTCCCCCTCTCACCTTCCCCACTGACCCCTCCAAGTGCTTCTCCTTGGATCCTGCATTCTGAGAGCCCCTCAAACAAAATAATGACATCAGTAACGTTCACGTCGCTAAATGTGAACGGGTTGAATACCCTTCAAAAGCGGCATAGCATCATTCATCTCGCTAAGGAGTCGAAATCTGACAATACTATTCTTGCAAGAAACGCATCTTAAATTGAATAGACTTCCCTCTTTCTCGAACACACCCTATAACCAATGGTTTTTCTCCTGCCATCCCACGTCCACGAGTAAAGGTGTAGCGATAGCAGTTCATCGCTCCACTCCGTTTACTTGTGAATCTAAATATGTTGAAGCGGAAGGACGGCTTCTCTTTCTTAGAGGCACTTTGGCCTTGAGGAAAGTGACCCTTGCCAACTTTTACGCCCCCCAACCATTCTCAGGGCCTTTGACTTCGCTCTGCCCTCCAAGACCTCTCTCACTTTGCTCAAGGGGACATTATTCTGGGAGGAGATTTAAACATCATTAAAGACTCATCCACAGGGAAATCTACCTTATCCCAAAAGGTTATTGGCTCAGTCAACAGAGCCCTTCATAAGGGGGCCACACGGTGGCTCAGTGGTTAGCACTGCAGCCCTGCAGCGCTGGAGTCCTGGTGTTCAAATCCCGCCATGGGCAAAAAAAAACATATGCAAGGAGTTTGTATGTTCTCCCCATGTTTGCATGGATTTCCATCCCATATTCCAAAAAGACATACTGATAGAGAAAAATGTACATTGTGAGCTCTATGTGGGGCTCACAATCTACATTAAAAAAAACAGAGCCCTTCATGAAACTGGATTAGCAGACTCATGGAGAAGTTTGCACCCGACTACTAAAGATTACACGCATTATTCGCAGCAACACAACTCGCATCAGAGGATCAACTACATCCTTTGCTCCCCAAATTTACTCCCTCAAATACAAACAGTTAAAATTGGTTATGTCACAATTTCTGACCATGCACCCGTACAAATGAGCATCATGATACCCGAGCTAACCCCCACAATGTGGGCGTGGAGGCTTAAAGGGGTATTCCCACCTCACATACTCATCAGTCTTTACTGCTGTAAAATCTTCTTTCTTCCTGGTTTCTTGCATCATTTGGTGGGCGGGGTTTCACATGCAACCTGCTGTTTAGCTCCGCCCCCAAATTCATGTGTAGCTCCACCCACCCACATTGGACTATGAAGTACAGGCAGGAGCAGCTCCATTCTGTGTTGCATACAGAGACTGCCTGTCTCTGCCATAATGAACACAACTGAATTAGCTAGCCTGATAACTGGGAGAACAGAAGAAATGAAAGCAGCTCCTCTCCTCCATCTGAAAGCAGGAAGCTAGGTCACGTGGTGTAGACACAGGAATAGCTAGATACATAGGCTCGCTCCCGTGCACTTAGCTCCTCCTCCCTCCCCCCCTGAGAGCAGCAGATACATCACTTGACTCATGAGAAGCTAAGTCAGGGCTGTGGCCACAAAGAATTGAATAAAGTAAGATAGTGGACAAACAAAGCAGTTTTGCTGAAGCAGTGTATTTAGGAAAAGTCTTAAATCCACATTAACAAGCAGTATAGATCGGATCCTTGTGATGGGACAACCCCTTTAATGAGAGCCTTCTCAATGAGCCAGCTCTGATCTCAGAGATCCAGAACAAGCTATCGGAATTTTTCAAACTCAATCTCACGGGAGATGTAACTATAGGCACGGTATGGGAATCACATAAAGCCTTTGTTAGGGGCCTTTTTATTGCGAAGGCTGCAGCGATGAAGAAACAAAAACAAGAATAAATAGACTCCCTTCTGACGCAAATCTCGACTGTAGAGAGAGCACACAAACTATCTAGATTATCAGAACAACATAAAGACTTTATATCTCTCAGAGAGAAATTAAAGCAAATTTTCCAGCAGCAATCCACCAAACACCGCTTATTCCACAAGTTACAACTATATGAGCATGGAGATAGGGGAAGCAAATTGATGACGAGATACTGTATATTAAAAAATTGAAGGATCAATCCCATATCAAATCCATAAAAGATTATAGAAATTGTACACTTACCGACACCCCGGGCATTGCGCGAACATTCCAAAAGTTTTATGAGACCCTCTACAATATCCGACCTACCGAAAACCCGTCAGAGCTACCTGACAGATCCCAAAACATTAATACATTTTTGCAGTGGTGGATCCAGGGTTTGCGGGGCCCTGGGCAATTGACTTTGGCGGGGCCCTACTTACTGGGGGTCTTGCACTTCTAACCTGTACTTCCCAACTGTTGAAGACTAGAAAGAGGGAACAAAACGTGCGGCGCGCGCCACAACAAATTAGGCCCTGCCCACTTTTATGTTGACTCCACCCATTCTCATTCAATTTTCATGTGATTCCACACAGTATAATCCTCCTAGTCACCCGTAAATTATATCTCCCCCCCCTTTTTCATATACACCCTTCATCTACCTCTAGTTTCATGTCCCCCCCTCTATCTCTGTCCCCAGTTTCATGCCATTCTCCCCCTTTATCTGCCCACAGTTTCATTTCCCCCCATCTCTGCCCTAGTGTCATGCCATCCCCCCCTTCATCTGCCCCAGTGTCATGCCGTTCTCCCCCCCTTCATTTGCCCCAGTGTCATGCCGTTCTCCCCCCTTCATCTGCCCCAGTGTCATGCCATTCTCCCCCCTTCATCTGCCCCAGTGTCATGCTGTTCTCTCCCCCTTCATTTGCCCCAGTGTCATGCTGTTCTCCCCCTCTTCATCTGCCCCAGTGTCATGCCGTTCTCCCCCCTCCATCTGCCCCAGTGCCATGCCATTCTCCCCCTCCATCTGCCCCAGTGTCATGCTGTTCTCCCCCCTTCATCTGCCCCAGTGTCATGCCATTCTCCCCCTTCATCTGCCCCAGTGTCATGCTGTTCTCTCCCCCTCTATCTGTCCCAGTGCAATGCCGTTCTCCCCCCTTCATCTGCCCCAGTGTCATGCCATTCTCCCCCCTTCATCTGCCCCAGTGTCATGCTGTTCTCCCCCCCTCCATCTGCCCCAGTGTCATGCTGTTCTCCCCCCCTCCATCTGCCCCAGTGTCATGCCATTCTCCCCCCTCCATCTGCCCCAGTGTCATGCCGTTCTCCCCCCTCCATCTGCCCCAGTGTCATGCTGTTCTCCCCCCCTTCATCTGCCCCAGTGTCATACCGTTCTCCCCCCTCCATCTGCCCCAGTGTCATGTTGTTCTCTCCCCCTCTTCATCTGCCCCAGTGTCATGCCGTTCTCCCCCTCCATCTGCCCCAGTGTTATGCTGTTCTCCCCCCCTCCATCTGCCCCAGTGCCATGCCGTTCTCCCCCCTCCATCTGCCCCAGTGTCATGCCGTTCTCCCCCTCCATCTGCCCCAGTGCCATGCCGTTCTCCCCCCTCCATCTGCCCCAGTGTCATGCTGTTCTCACACACACTCACCATTCCTCGTTCCCTCGCAGCTCTCTCCTCTCTCCTACACATATTGTAGCCGCGATGTGATGACGTCATCACATCGCGGCTACAAATGCCGGAGGCCCGGAGCTCAACGTTAAAGCAGGAGCTGAGCTGTGACAGCTCCGGCTTTAAACGCCTATGCATTCAGCTCATCGGCGTCCTACCGCCGATGAGCCGAATACATAGGCGTTTAAAGCAGGAGCTGTCAGCTCCTGCTTTAACGCTGAGCTCAGTTGGAATCGGGACATGCTGACCGGGACCATTTTGTTAGGTCCCGGCCGCGCCGCGGGGCCCCGCTAAGTGCGGGGCCCCGGGCGGTTGCCCGGCTCACCCGGCCCTGGATCCGCCCCTGCATTTTTGGAAACTCTTCATTTACCCTCTGTTCCTACAGATGTAGCTGAAAAATTACTTGACCCAATATCTCATAGCGAACTGAGAAAAGTCCTCAACTCCTTTCCCCCAGCTAAAAGCCCCGGCCCAGACGGCCTAACCCTACTATACTATAAAAAATTTGCTGACGTTCTTGTCCCCCAACTCACATCATTATGTAACGCATTACTCTCAGGCGGTCGCCTTCCCAGACAGACATAGGAGGCATTCATCACGTTGATAGCTAAAGAAGGGAAAGATCCAAATTCATGTGGAAGCTACAGGTCGATCTCCCTGTTAAATCTAGATCTTAAAATTTGGGCCAAAATATTGTCGCTCCGCATTCAACCACTCCTCCCCAAGTTACTTCATGAGGAACAATCAGACTTTGTGGCCGCAAGGGAAGGGAAAGATAATACTCATAAACTACTACATGCTATTTCCCTTTCTAATAAAAAACGCCAGTCATTGGTCCTTCTCAGAGTGGTCGCCGAGAAGACCTTTGACAGGGTTGATTGGAGTTTCATGAAGGCTACCCTCCATAAGTTTGGCTTCCCCCCAATTTTCATAGACACGATATTCTCTCTTTACTCTGAACCACACGCACGTCTGAAGATAAATGGGACTCTCTCCCCTTACTTCTCCATTTCGAATGGCACACGCCAGGGATGCCCTCTTTCGCCCTCCTTGTTTATATTGACACTTGAAACACTACTACAGTCCGTCAAACAACACCCCTTAATTAAGGGGTTCCCAGTAGGGGGAAAAACTCTGCATTCTTTAGCATTTGATGACGACATACTCTTTCTTTTGACTGACCCGGAGACTAGCTTGCCGTTGCTGACTTCCTTAATGAAAGATTATGGAAAATTGTCTAATTACAAGCCAAATCTCACGAAATCTGAAATTTTAGTAATAAATTTACCAATGAAGACTCTGAAGAGGATTCAACCCTCCTCTCCCTACATTTGGAAAACGAAGGATTATGTAGATAATCTTGTTTCCCTTAGTCCTAACAGCGGCACAATGTGGGGTATTTCGTGCCCCTGTGTGCTGGTAGGACAGGCGGAGTTTTAATTAGCCATGTATTAATTTCACATGGCTCGTTCCCTTTAAGAGGGCACAGATACCTCCCCCCTGTGTGTAAATAACAAGTAATAATACATACATTTCAAATAAACAACAATAGGGGGGGAATCCTTGTGCCGCTGTTAGGACTAAGGGAAACAAGATTATCTACATAATCCTTCGTTCCCTGTCGTCCTTACCAGCGGCACAATGTGGGGAAATAGCAAGTAATCCCCATAAGGGTGGGACATTAAACACAAGCAGAATGTAATACAGTGCGCCCGAAGGCAGTAGCTTCTGAGCTATACCGATCAAGTTGGTAGTGCTTCACAAAAGTCGATTCTGAAGACCAGGATGCTGCTGCACAAATCTAATCCAAGGCAAAAGCCTTGATTTCCGCCCAAGAGGTCGACACTGCCCGTGTCGAGTGGGCCCTTAGGACAGTGGGCGGAGGTAAGTTCTGTTTCACAAACGCCAACTTGATTGCTTCCTTCACCCAGCGGGAGATGGTTGCTTTAGAAGCCTTGCGGCCTTTATGGCAAACTACATAATTTATTAATAAGTTTTCAGATCTCCTGAAAGCGCGCATGCGCTGAAGATAAATCTGCAGGTTCTGGACTAAATCCAGAGTATGCCACCTCTCCTCCTCAGGGGAAGTGGGTACTGGAAAAGGTTGGCAGGCAAATGAGCTGACACACATTTGCCCTAGAAGAAACCTTAGGCCTGAACCCTGGCAGAAATCTTAACTGAACACGGTCTTCAAAGAAGGCAATGTAAGGAGCTTCCGATGAGAGTGCTTGAAGCTCCCCTACTCTTTTTGCCGAGGTGACAGCGAGGAGAAAAGACACCTTATAGGTCAGCCACTTTAGATCCACCTCCTCCAGGGGTTCGAATGGAGCAACACAAAGTGCCTTTAGGACCATGTTGAGGTCCCATTGGTGGACAGGAGCAGATACTGCTGGTCTCAGCCTAGTTGCCCCTTTGATAAAGGTGCTCACTAAAGGATCTTGAGACAACCGCCTCCCCAGATAGGCGGACAGAGCGGCCACATGTACCTTCAGGGTAGAAGCTGCAAGCCCTCTGTCTAGGCCGTCCTGAAGGAAATCCAGGATCGCCCTCACAGGGGGATCGGAGGAGTCCACTATGTGATCCGTGCACGAGGCCTGGAAAATATTACCGACCCTACGGTAATTCTTATTGGTAGAGTTGGCCCTGGCGCTGGCTAAAGTCCTTAGGACGCCTTCAGACAGTCCTCTATTCCTTAATAGGGACTGGTCAACCTCCAGGCTGTCAGATTGAATCTCCTCAGATCGTGGTGTCTCAGCTCTCCTTGTGTCACCAGATCTGGGAGGGGGGAAGCCTCCAATACCTGCCTTGACTCATCCACATGAGCTGGGCAAACCAAGTCCTTTTCGGCCAGAACGGGATTATGGCAACTCCCGAGACTTGGTCCTGTCTGATTTTCATCAATACCTTGGGTATGATGGAAACTGGAGGGAAAATGTATATCAGCCTGAACCTCCATGGGATGGACAGGGCATCCACTGCCAAGGCATTGTCCTCCTGGTACAGAGAACAGAAGGTTTCCACCTTGGCGTTGAGTCAGGTTGCCATGAGGTCGACGTCTGGAAGGCCCCATGCTTGGACAATCTGTTGGAATCTGTCTTGATTGAGAGACAATTCTCCTGATACAGGGATACCCCGACTCAACTGATCCGCTACTATGTTCAGGGAGCCCTTGATGTGAACAGCGGATATGTGGGACAGATTCTTCTCTGCCCACGTGAAAATCAAGTTCGCCTCTCTCAGTAGGGCTGGAACCCTGGTGCCGCCTTGCTTGTTCAAGTATACTACCGTCGTCATGTTGTCTGTCCGGACCTTGACTGCCTTCCCTTCGAGAAAAGGGGCAAAGTACTTCAGCACCAGATAGACTGCTTTTAGCTCCTTCAGGTTGGAGGTTCCTACCTTTGGATTCCTCCACAGACCCTGGACGGTCCCGCTGTCTAGGTGGGCTCCCCATCCCGTATGGGACGCATCTGTTGTCAACAGGGTCCAACGAGGTTGGACCGAGGACCTTCCGTCTTTCAGGTGTCTCCACCATCTGAGGGAAAGACGGGTACCGGGAGAAAGGCAGATCTTCCTGTGCAGTCCCCGTGGAGATCTGTTCCAGGCTCTCAACACCTCCATCTGAAGGGGACGCAAATGCCATGAAGCCCAAGGGACCGCCTTGGCTGAAGACGACATTAGGCCTAGGACCCACATGGCGGTGCGGATGGTGACCCGCCGGGTCCGGAAAAGGCCCTGCACTGAAGCTTCTATTTTCGCTCGCCTTGGACAGGATAGGAAAATCTGCATGCTCTGGGAATCCAGAATAAACCCTAGGAATTTCTTCCGGGTGGATGGCACTATTTCTGACTTCTCCCAATTGATCAGCCAACCCAACTCCTGGAGGAAGGAGATGGCTATCTGGAGGTGGTGATGGAGAATTGAAGTAGACTGAGCTTTTATAAGCCAGTCGTCGAGGTAGGGAACCACGAAGAGGCCTTGCAGTCTGAGGGTGGCGGTAACTGGTGCGACCATCTTGGTGAATACGTACGGGGCTGACGATATGCCGAATGGCAGAGCAGTGAACTGTAGGTGCTCTCTGTGACCAGCCATAAGAATGGCTATGCGTAGATACTTCTTGTGTGGCGGGAAGGTGGGGATATGTAAGTAGGCATCCTTCAGGTCCAGGGTGACCATGACCTCGTCGCGCAATAGAAAGTTGGTTACTGAGTCTATGGACTTCATCCTGAATGGCTTTCCCTTTATGAAAAGGTTGAGGAACCGAAGATCTATAATCATCCGCCACCCTCCTGTGGACTTTGGAACCAGGAATACGGGTGAATAAATTCCTTATCCCACTTCTGAGGGAGGGACCCTTTCCAGGTCCCCCTTTGCAAAATATTCTGCCACGGAAGCCTCCAGGCAGACCTGTTGTAGAACTGGTAAAACCCGTGTAGTGATGAACCGGTCCACAGGAGGGTGTGAGAACTCTATTGCGTACCCCCGCTGAACGAACTGAAGGACCCATGGATCCAAAATGTGAAGATGCCACGCCACGGAAAAATTTGGAAAGGCACCCTCCTACGGGAGAGCTGGACACAGAGAGCGAAGCCTCCTCAAAACCCCTTCTTTTTAGGGTCTTCCTTGGGGACCCCTTGCCCCGCCCCTTTGGGCGGTATCTGAAGCGTCTCTGGTTACCTTGCTGAGGACTGTATTGGGATCTAGACTCTCGACCCCTAGAAGGGGAAAGTCTTCTTCTTCTGGTCGCTTGTGGTAGCGACCTGCCTTTACCTTCAGCCAGCCCCTCCATCAGGTCGTCCAGCCCCTGGCCGAAAATCTTCCCTGGTTGAAAGGGGAGGGAGCATAAAGAAAATTTGGAGGTGACATCTGCCCGCCAATTTTTGAGCAACAAGGGCCTCCTGGCAGCGGTATTCAGAGCCATGGTCTTGGAAGCCAGTTTCACCTTCTGTCTTGCTCACTCTCTCAGGAAATCCGTAGCGAGACGGAATTCCCCCATGGACGCCAGGATGACATCCCTGTTGGCCCCGGAGTCGATGTCCCGCTCCAGACGGTCCAACCGGGCTTGAAGCTTATCAGCTACTTCTGTGGAGGCGATGCCCACTGCCATCTGGGCTGAAGCAGACGAATACGCCTTCTTGAGTGTTGAATCCACTCTCCTATCGAGCAAATCTTGGAGGTTAGACCCATCATCGATAGGCACGACAGTGCGACGGGAGAGCTTTGAGATGGCCAAATCCACCTTGGGCGGAGGACCCCAGCGATCCAGCTGGGAGGAATCAATTGGATATACTGCTTTGAAAGCCCTGGTGGTGACATAAGCTTCCTCCGGCTGCTTCCACTCTTGTTCCATTAAACTGGCCATGGAGGCGTCCACTTGAAAAACCCTCCGCTTTTCAGAGGTGGACGCAGAGGCTTCCCCCTCGCCAATCTGGTCCCACGACCAGATGGCCTTCAGCAGCTTGTTAGTCTTCTCACGATGAAAAAATGGGTCTGCTGGAACAGGAGGACTGGTCGTCCGATGATATGGACTCATCCTCCACCTGGAGGAACTCCAGGGAGGGCAGCGAAACAGAACGCCTCTCATGCACTGTTTCTTGGTGAGCTGAGCCAGTGATGTACGGATATCCTTTAAGGAATCATCCTGCAAAAACAAGGATACTTAGAAGCCAGTGGGGACCCTACCCCTTTTAGCGGCTAACGTACTCACCATGTACTCCTTGACCTATGCTACCATATCACTGGTAACGGGTTCCTCCCGCAGAGGTCCCCTGCATTGCTGGCAGCATGACCAGTCATAGCCTAGAGGCAAATTCATTCAGGATACTCCCACCATTGGGAGAATTAGCAGACGAAAAAGACCGCACCTACTATCAGGGAGTAGAACGTCACATTCAATACAAGCCAGATGTCTCCTTTTGAAGACTTCATCCGTCTCACTTGATCCCCGGAGGGGTGGAAGACGAAGACATGACAAAGAAACTAGCTTTCAGCGATACCTAAGCATAGGATACGGAACATAAAGGAGTACATTCAAGGAACCATATAAGGAGACTCACCCAGCTTCAGTCAGACAACTTACCAAACTTCAGTCGAGTTTGCACTAGAACAAGTGTAGTTGAAGCAGTAACACGAGCCACAACACGGAACCAGCTAGTGGATTAAACTAGCAGGCAATGAGGGAAGCAGCCATGCCCCTGTTTACAGCCCTGTATCCAGAAAGGGGCGTGGCTTAACAAAAAAATATGTGAGCTCCGTTCCTTGCCCTCCTGAGAGCACTCTCAGGCCTTATGAGTTGCTCCCTCCCTAGCCAACAGACCCTTGGCACATACCTTGCCTCTATAGCCGCACTGCACCGCTGTCTGCGTGGTCCCGGAGCGGCGGATGCCGAAACCGGAAGTGCCGGTGTCACCTCTATGAGCGCCCGGCCGGGAACCTCCTAGACAGAGAAGGTTCCACGAAAATGGAAGTACCCATTCCTGGAGCCGTGCGTACACGCCAGCGGTGCGCGGCTCCACAGAGCCCAAACAAGACGGGACTGACGGGGATACATGAGGCAAACATTGTGGGAGGGAGGCAGGGATATATGAAGAGATAAAGGAGCCTTTAAACTTACCCCTCTTCTCCCTGCAGGACTGACACAGAAGTCCAGCAGGCCAGAGTGCTTGATTTGAACAGGTGAGAACCTGCAACTTACAACTTCTTCCTTCTTTCTCTTTAGGAGGACACAGAGTCCTCTCCACCTGTCCGATCCTTTACACAGGACAGAAAAAAACACACAGGGGGGAGGTATCTGTGCCCTCTTAAAGGGAACGAGCCATGTGAAATTAATACATGGCTAATTAAAACTCCGCCTGTCCTACCAGCACACAGGGGCACGAAATACCCCACATTGTGCCGCTGGTAAGGACGACAGGGAACAGACTTTATTAAATACCTAGGTGTAAAACTCACTAGTAAGTTGGAAGCCCCTCTTATCAGGGAATTAAAAGATACCCTAAAATCCTATGACTTGCCCTTTCTCTCGTGGTTTGGACGTAAAAACTTAGTACAAACATATGTGATTCCTAAAATTATCTATAGATTCCAAATGCTCCCAATTTTTTTGCCAAAAACTTTTCACCAGGCCGTCCGATCACTTCTCAATAAGATCATCTGGAACAGCAAATCCCCACGCCTAGCGTTTAGTCTTTTAGCCAAACAGAAGGATAAAGGAGGCATAGCCCTCCCGGATATGTTGACTTATTATCATGCCAACATGCTAAATAGGTGGCTCTCCCTTAGCACTCCAAAAGAGGGCTCTCTCATTAGAGCAATGGCCGAACTTGAGTATGACTCCTCACTTGACCCCATGCTTTGGACACCGTCGAAGAAACATTTTGCGTCACACACGAGTGATTTTTTGCTAAAAGGTCCTTGCGAGACGTGGCATAATCTGAGGGAAAATTAGCTCCGACTCCTTCCCGAGTCTTTCCAGCAAAGCTGCTCCCCTTTTTGTTAAAGAAGAAAGTTACACACTTACAGAATAACTTTTGGGAGCTTCTTAGAGGAAAATATTTAGATGATCTCTATGCAAATGACACACCACTAACATTTGAATCACTCTCAGAACTTCTCCCTGACTCTCGCATTTCATACTTACATTACCAACACTACAAGTGGTGCGCCTCATCTCTCCATAATGTGGCAGAGCTGAAACAACCTCTCGCTCATTTTGAAAGATTGATTCTCTCCCACTCTCCTAAAATGAGGAAGCTCACTATCTGTAAACAAGCACTCAAACTTACAAACCGGCATACCTCTCAACTTGGGAAAAAGAATTAGATATCTCCCTCTCAGATGAGGATGTAGACAATGTTCTTAGAAACTCCCAAGGATTCTTTCCCTGCGTGAAATTACAAGAAACCCACTGTAAGATTCTGTCCAGATGGCACAGAACACCGTCGTGGCTCTTTTCTCGAGGATTGGCCTCTTCAGATGTTTGCTGGAGGTGCAAAATCGAAAGGGGAACCCCGACTCACATATGGTGGTCTTGCAGTATGATAGCTCCTTTCTGGACACAAGTCCAACAGAGCCTACACAGAATAACTTCAAAACCCACGGCACTAACACCAGCCTTTGTGATGTTATCATTACCTCAACCAGATCTTATCCCTAAGAAATCTGACCTCACAAATCGGAGTTGAGGCAGCGAAGGCCATAATTCCCTATTATTGGCTTCAACCCATTACGCCTCCTATTGACCATTAGATTGAGAAAACCCACCAGATAGCTCGTTTCAAAGAATTGCTGAGTTGGTCCAGAGGCTCCCATGACAGTTTTAAAAAGATCTGGTTGCCCTGACTCTCTTACTACGATACCAGACTGGCCTCAGATGCGTGATCTTGGAGATCTGCTTACCTGAAAACCCATTCCTCTCTCCCCCCTATACCTCCTTCCCCGTCCTATTTCCCGCACCATTTACCCAACTTGTTTCTTTTCTTATAACTACTCTGACTTTTGCCTCACTCTCATCTTTTTGCTTTTCTTTTTTTTTTTGCAAGACTTTCCCTAAATCAGCGATTCAATTTTCTTGTGGCTTTCTTCTGGGAGAAGTAGACAATTAGGTTGATGTTACACTAGTGCATCCCCACTTATTATGACCGTCCTTACTACATATCTCCTATCTGTGGATCACATTTCGGGCCTCCACTAGGCTTTGATGTCTATGTTTGCTGGACCTCGTGGTAGCCTATATATGTGAACTGGATTAGTTGCTTCAAGATGTATTATTACTGTATTCTTCTATTGTTGTGCATCTGTGTTTATAAGATGTATCTTATTTATCGCACATTGTTCTCTTATTTTTCATATGTTTGTATAAAATGTTGAAAAACGTTAATAAAATAAGACTTACAAAAAAAAAAAAGAAACTTCATGTAGGGGTGCTTGACACCGGTGGACATGAAAATGATGGGTCTATCCAGTGGCTGTTCATTTTGATCAGCGTCAGCCGGTCAGCACTGTCAGCTGACAGCCGGCTGCGCTTATCCGTAATTATGCCACCATCTGCACTGAAGACCTTTTCCGAAAGCACGCTGGCAGCAAGGCAGGAAAGGACTTCCAATATGTACAGCTCAAGTTCCAGCCACAAATCCAACTTGGAGACCCAATAAGTATAGGGCGCAGAGGGATCGGAGAGGACAGGGCTTGGGTTGGCCAGGTACTCCCGCAACATGCACCTATACTTGTCCCTCCTGGTGACACTAGGCCCCTCAGTGGTGGTAGTTTGGTGAGTGGGTGCCATTAACATGTCCCAGACCTTGGAGAGTGTGCCCCTGCCGGGTGTGGACTGGATGGCAGTTGTTAGCCTGTTGGAGCAACTCTCCTCTCTGCCGCCAATGAGAGTTGATGAAAACATCTCCATCATATTCTGCACCAGTTGCTTGTGGTGATGCGACTGGACCTCCCCTCTACCAGAATAAAATTAGAAATATTATTTTTATACCGGGGGTTGAGGATTGCAAAAATCCAGTATTCGTTGCTCTCCAGGATTTTGACAATGCGTTTGTCAGTTGAAAAGCACTCCAACATGTATTCAGCCATGTGTGCCAGAGTGTTACTTGGCATAACTTGGCTGCCCCCACCGGAATGGTCACTCTCTATTTCCTTTGCCACTTCGTCATCCTCCTCCTCTTCCTCCCTCAATATACGCTGTGAAGTGGACAGGAGTGTGCCCTGACTATCCTGTTGGGATGGTTCTGCTCCTATGCCAGACTCCTCAGCGTACAATGCGTTATCCCTGATGGCGATGAGGGATTCTCGCAGCACACACAGGAGTGGGATTGTGACACTCCCGAGTGCGTCGTCACAGCTGACCCTCATGGATGACTCCTCAAAGACACGCAAGATCTTGCATAAGTCTGCCATCCATGGCCACTCATGGTGCAGAAACTGCGGGAGCTGACTCTGAGGAACCCTTGGGTTTTGGAGATGGTACTCCATCAAGGATCTCTGCTGCTCACACACTCTACTCAACATGTGGTATGTCGAGTTCCAGCATGTGGGGACATCGCACATCATCCAGTGTTCTGGCAGATGTAGGCATTGCTGGAGGCTTCAGAGGCTAGCAGTTGCGACTGTAGACTTGCTAAAGTGGGCGCACAAGCGCCGCACATTCACCAGTAGCTCGGGTAAATTGGGGTACGTTTTCAAAAACTGTTGCACCACTAAATTGAACACGTGGGCCAGGCATGGAACATGTTGGAGGTTAGCAAGCTCAAGAGCCGCCACCAGGTTCCAGTCGTTATCACACACACGACCATGCCTGGGTCCAGGAACAGCGGTGAAAACCATGTCGACGTCTCATCAAGGAGGGCATCCCTCACCTCGGAGGCAGTGTGCTGTCTGTCCCCCAAGATGATGAGCTTCAGCACGGCCTGCTGACGTCTCCCCACGCCAGTGCTGCAGTATTTACAGCAGGTAGTTGGGGTCAATGTGATGGTGGAGGCGGAGGAAGAAAGTGGTGGTTCAGAGCCCCTGCCAGGAATGTTGGGTGGGGAAATGAGGTAGACCACCCCACTTTTTGCCCCGATCCCAGCCTCAACTGCATTCACCCAGTGTGCCGTCAGTGAAATGTAGCATCCCTGTCTGCATGCACTTATCCACACGTCGGTGGTCAAGTGGACCTTTGTGCAAATCGCGAAACTTAGGGCCCGTCTGATGTTGCGTGACACAAGCTGATGCAAGGCGGGGAAAGCACAGCGGGAGAAGTAGTGACGGCTAGGGATGGCATAGCAAGGTGCCGCACTTGCCATCAGGTCACGGAAGGCCTGAGTTTCCACAAGCCGGAACGGCAACATCTCCTGGGCCAGGAGTTTGGAGATGTGCGCGTTTAAGGCTTGTGCATGGGGGTGGGTAGCGCTGTATTTTTGCCTGCGCTCAAAAGTCTGGGAGATGGTGGGTTGCTGTGAAGAGGCGCATGATGGTGCAGGAGAAGGAGCTAAGGCAGGAGAAGGAGCTGAGGCAGGAAAAAGGGAGGATGAGGGAGAAGTCTCCAAAGTGGTGGAGGCAGATGTGGAGGTTTCCTGGCTGCTGGTCTGGACTGGCAACAGTGGGAGAGGCAGTGGCGGCAACACTGGACGTCGATTGTCCTGCGTTTGCTCTCTGCCACTGAGCCCAGTGCTTGCCTTCCAAATGACTGCGCATGGCGGCAGTGGTCGTAAGGTTGCTCTTTTCAGAGCCCCTACTCAGTTTCGAGTTGCAAAGTGTGCAAACCGCACTATATTTGTCCGCCGCACATACATTAAAAAAATTCCACACCACCGAAGACCGTGGCCTCGATGTGGGAGTTTTTATAGGCTGGCTACAAGAGGGAACATTTTGGGCCCAGCTGGCTGTGGCCTGGCTTTGGTGAAGCAGCTGTCCTTTGCCTCTGCCTCTAGCCACCCTCTTTAGTGCTGCACTTCCCTCCACATCTACACTGCTCTCCCCGCTTGAAATCCGCCCTGTCTAGGTCGGGTCAGTGTCCTCGTCGTACACCACCTCCTCTTCCAATTCCTCTGACGGCTTCTCCTCCTCCTCTTGCACACCGACGATGGCAACAGGCTGCCCTGATGGCAACTGTGTCTCGTCATCGTCGTCACTGAGGGCCAATTGCTGGTCAACAACAATAACAGGAGATAACGGATTCTCCAGTGTTTGGGCATCAGGACACAGCAACTCATCTGTTACCTCCGGTGATTCAGGACATGGTGGGACAGAAAGAGGAACAGTGAATGGACCCGAAAACAGCTCCTGGGAGGTGGGAAAGTTGGGATTACTTTGCTGGGAAGATTGGGCATGTTGTGAGGAAGGAGGACCAGACTGTTGGGTAGGAGGAGGAGTTGAGGTAGAGGTTGATTGGTTGGTGGAGAATGTGCTGGAAGCATTATCCGCCAGCAATTGTAATACCTCTTCCTGGTGCTCGGGCCTGGTTAATGTGGCCATCAAGCCAGAGACTGTGGGGAAGCGCAATGCTTGCTGCCGCAGAGCAGTAGGCACGGTAGACGCTGTTGGTTGAGCGCAACCTTGCTCCACATCTGCATTTCCACGCCCCCGTCTCCTTGCGCTAGCCTTAAGCATTTTCTGATATTGTTTCTGTATACTTATGCCCTTTTTATGGTCTATACACCGAGAAAAGCTGGGTTGGACGTATATAGCAGGCACAATCTGTTCTATTTCCTGCTAATTTGTTGAGGGTCACCCCTTGAAAAGCTGGTTTGGACGTATATAGCAGGCACTAACTGTTCTGTTTCCTGCTAATATGTTGGGGGTCACCCCTTGAAAAGCTGGGTTGGACATATATAGCAGCCACTAATTGTTCTGTTTCCTCCTAATATGTTGGGGGTCACCTCTTGAAAAGCTAGATTGGACGTATATAGCAGGCACTAACTGTTCTATTTCCTGCTAATATGTTGGGGGTCACTCCTTGAAAAGCTGGGTTGGACGTATATAGCAGGCACTAACTGTCCTGTTTCCTGCTAATATGTTGGGGGGGTCACCCTTTTGAAAAGCTGGGTTGGACGTATATAGCAGGCACTAACTGTTCCATTTCCTGCTAATTTGTTGGGGGTCACCCCTTGAAAAGCTGTGTTGGATGTATATAGCAGGCACTAACTGTTTTGTTTCCTGCTAATATGTTGGGGTCACCTCTTGAAAAGCTGGGTTGGACGTATATAGCAGGCACTAACTGTTCTGTATCCCTGTTTTGGGGGACACACCGTCCGTGGAAAGCTCGACTACTTCTCTCTGCAGTATATAGCTCTGAAAAGAGCTGTTGTTTTTCTTCCGTTTTTCCCAAAAAAACTAGAAGCTCATCAGATCTCTCTCTCTCTCTCTCTCTCTCTCTCTCTCTCTCTCTCTCTCTCTCTCTCTCTCTCTCTCTCTCTCTCTCTCTCTCTCTCTCTCTCTCTCGAAGAGTGCGCTGGCTAGTCTCTTAAATCAGAGGTCAACGAATACCTCGAACGGCCTGATATTCGATCGAATACCTATTCGATCGAACGGTGTTTGCTCATCTCTACTAAAGATATACAATTTTAATTTTGGGGGGAAGAGTCAACAACAAGTGGGACACAATTGTGAAGTGGAATGAAATTTATTACATATTTTAAACTTTTTTTTAACAAAGAAATAACTGAAGAGTGGGGCGTGTAATGTTATTCGGCCCCTTTACTTTCAGTGCAGCAAAATGACTCCAGAAGTTCAGTGAGAATCTCTGAATGATCCAATGTTATCCTAAATGACTGATGATGATAAATAGAATCCATTTCTGTGTAATCAAGTCACCGTATAAATGCACCTGCTCTGTGATACTCTGAGGGTTCTGTTTAAAGCGCAGAGAGCATCATGAAGACCAAGGAACACACCAGGCAGGTCCGAAATACTGCTGTGGAGAAGTTTAAATCTGGATTTGGATACAAAAAGATTTCCCAAGCTCTAAACATCCCAAGGAGCATTGTGCAAGCAATCATATTGAAATGGAAGGCGTATCAGACCACTGCAAATCTACCAAGACCAGCCGTCTCTAAACTTTCATCTCAAACAAGGAGAAGACTGATCAGAGATACAGCCAAGAGGCCCATGATCACTCTGGATGAACTGCAGAGATCTACAGCTAAGGTGGGAGAGTCTGTCCATAGGACAACAATCAGTCGTACACTGCACAAATCTGGCCTTTATGGAAGAGTGGCAAGAAGAAAGCCATTTCTCAAAGATATCCATAAAAAGTCTTATTTAAAGTTTTCCACAAGCCACCTGGGAGACACACCAAACATGTGAAAGAAGGTCAGATGAAACCAAAATTTAATTTTTTGGCCACAATGCAAAATGATATGTTTTGCGTAAAAGCAACACAGCTCATCACCCTGAACACACCATCCCCACTGTTAAACATGGTGGTGGCAGCATCATGGTTTGGGCCTGCTTTTCTTCAGCACGGACAGGGATCAAATACAGGATCATTCTGGAAGAAAACCTGTTGGAGTCTGCAAAAGACCTGAAACTGGGATGGAGATTTATCTTCCAAAAAGACAATGATCCAAAACATAACATCAAACATCCAAATCACTGCTGCCGCCGGCTCCTGGCTTGTAGACGCGATGTACAAGCCAGGAGCCGGCGGCAGCGGCGAAGCGAGGAGCTGACACAGGTCAGCTCCTCGCTTCAGCCGCATGTGTCAGCGAGAGAGAGACGCAGCGACGAAGCGAGCACGCGAGCAGCTTCAGCCGCATGTGTCAGGGAGAGAGGCGGGCAGCGGCGAAGCGAGGAGCTGACCTCTGTCAGCTCCTTCCTTCAGCCGCATATGTGTCAGCGAGAGAGGCGAGCAGAGAGTGGCGAGGGAGCGGAGGAGAAGGTAAGTTTAATGTGGAGGTGGAACGTGAATCTGGGGGCAGATGAAGGAGAGAACGGCATGACACTGGGGCAGATAAAGGAGGGGACTGCATGACACTGGGGGCAGAGATGGAGAGGACATGAATCTGGGGGCAGAGATGGAGAGGACATGAATCTGGGGGCAGAGATGGAGGACATGAATCTGGGGGCAGAGATGGGGGACATGAATCTGGGGGCAGAGATAGAGGGACAGGAATCTGGGGGCAGAGATGTGGGACATGAATCTGGGGGCAGAGATGTGGGGACATGAATCTGGGGGCAGAGATGTGGGGACATGAATCTGGGGGCAGAGATGTGGGGACATGAATCTGGGGGCAGAGATGGAGGGACATGAATCTGGGGGCAGAGATGGTGGGACATGAATCTGGGGGCAGAGATGTGGGGACATGAATCTGGGTGCAGAGATGTGGGGACATGAATCTGGGGGCAGAGATGGAGTGGACATGAAACTGGGGGCAGAGATGGGGGGACATGAATCTGGGGCAGAGATGGGGGACATGAATCTGGGGGCAGAGATGGGGGACATGAATCGGGGGGCAGAGATGGAGGGACATGAATCTGGGGGCAGAGATGGAGGGACATGAATCTGGGGGCAGAGATGTGGGACATGAATCTGGGGGCAGAGATGTGGGGACATGAATCTGGGGGCAGAGATGGAGTGGACATGAAACTGGGGGCAGAGATGGGGGGACATGAATCTGGGGCAGAGATGGGGGACATGAATCTGGGGGCAGAGATGGAGAGGACATGAATCTGGGGGCAGAGATGGAGGGACATGAATCTGGGGGCAGAGATGGAAGAGGGACATGAAACTGGGGGCAGATGAAGGGTGTATATGAAACTGGGGGAGAGATAGAGGGGGGACATATAATTTACGGGTGACTGTAGGAGGATTATACTGTGTGCGGGCACATGAAAAATGTGGGCAGAGTCAACACAAAAGTGGGCGGGGCTAAATTTGCCCTCTTTCGGTTCTTCAAAAGTTGGGAGGTATGCCATAAGAGGCCAGAGCGACCTCCTCCCCCCTGTGTTTTTTTCTGTCCTGTGCGACTAGACAGGTGGAGGAGGCTGTGGCCTCCTCTATGGTTTAGAATAAGGTGTCTTAGATCCTTTTTTCTCTTTCCCTTCTTTCTGAGTGAAAGATCTAGGTTTATACTGCAGTCTTTTGTCTTAACTGCCTTGTGCAGGTTACTGACTTTTTCAGCTGCAGTTCATTTACTGCCCTGCAGTAAGGTAAGTCGTGTCCTCTTTCAGCTTTCCCTCTGTGTTCACTGCAGAGACTAAAAGCACTAATTTCTATTGCTATGGGCACTCTGTCAACTTCACAATATGGAAGTCGATTCACCGGCATTATGGTAAGATCCAACCACATTTTTTTATTTCTTGCGGTTTTTCAATGTGCATTTAATTCCTAAGCGGGGACTATATGCTGTGAACCTAAAAGAAGGGTTCAGATACCTATGTACTATCATTACTTATTAGGTGCATATTTGCTTATTGCTCACATGATGGTGGATGCTCTAAGGCATTTTGTTGTAAGGTTATGCATGTCTGCACTGCTGTCAGTACGGGGTCCTCCAGCTAGGAGCCCTTCATTTATTGTTGTCATCTCCTGGGTGAAGGAGTACATGAGATTTCTGGTAAGGTTCCCTCTCCCAGGTTTCATAAGAGGTCTTACTTAGAAATAGAAGCCCTAGTCGCTCAATCTGTAGGGTTACAGACTTGTATGCCTGAATCCACAGTATCCTGGGTTCAATCCCAGTTGCACTTTGCATTCGTGATATGAAATAAAAAAAAAAAGTTAATAAGGTACTTGTGGTTCTCATGGTCCATTCACATGGAGAAAGTTTCTAAACTTCATGCTGGACTCTGTCTGCTTGAAAATCTCCCTCCTCTAGGTGGGAAAAGATCATATCAGCGGTGCATTATCTATAGGTGATACAGCGGGTTTCCATCCTAACTGCCAAAGGTTACTGGATCTTATGTCAGAGTCTGCAGTTGCAGTCCCTTGGGCCATATAGCGCATGCGGCCTGCAGAAGGTAAGTCTGAGGCCTGGAATCACAACCCGTGGGGCCTGGAGGGGCTTCATTTTAAGGGCTGGATGTCCATGTCCAGATAGTCTGGACCCTGTTGACCACAGAGACAGCCCTCTCCGGTAGAGAGCGCATCTACAGGAGATTCCCATACGGGCAATGAGGAATTGGATGGAGGAGGCTGTGTCATCCAGCTGACAAAAAACTCAGCAGTCTGGGTCAAGCCAATTTAGTTATTCCTCAAAATTTGTCTTTCATCCAGGTGGTGTTCCATCTTAAGGACGGGATGTCCATGGTCCAGCTAGCGCTGGACCCTGTTGACTATAAACGCCTCTCTCTCACTAGTGGGGCGAATCTAGAGAAAAGTTCCATAGGAATAAAGGGGAATTGGATGAAGAGTTCATGGTCCAGTTTACCTGGACCCTGTTGCCCACTGATGCATCCCTCTCTGGTGGAGAGTGTCCACGGTCCAGCTAAGGCTGGAACCTGTTGACTACTTATGCCTCCCTCTCTGGTGGAGAGCACATCCAGATAAGCATTCCATAGGAGGAACATGAAATTAAATGTAGAGTCCATGGTCCAGTTTACCTGGACCCTGTTGACCACTGATGCATCCCTCTCTGGTGGAGAGTGGCCATGGTCCAGCTAATGCCAGACCCTGTTGACTACCTATGCCTCCCTCTCTGAGGAGAGCACATCTAGATCGGCTGGGTAGGCTATTTGGTCTCATCATATGTCCGCCTGGTCACGGCTTATCCAAGATCCATCGGTCCTTCAACTTGTTCAAGCCAGACAAATACGTAAGGACCCTCCCTCTTCAGGGCATCAAGCAACTTTATCTAGACAGATCCGTTCAGGAGTACGTGGACAAAGCCGCATTGGAACCTTTTCCCTTTGCAGAACGAGGTCAAGGCGTCTACTCTCCGGTATTTTTAGTACCAAAGTCATCAGGCGGATGGCGTATGATCATCGATTTCAGATACCTGATTCGATTTATTCACAGGGTACGGTTCCGCATGGAGACCATCAAATTGATCCTTCCCTTCCTGCAATCCGGAGATCACTGTCACCCTAGACTTAGGGGATGCATACCTCCATATAACCATTTACCCTCTTCACAGGAGGTTTCTAAGAATTGCGGTATATTTAAATGGAGGATTGCTTCACTTCCAGTTTACAGCTCTCCCATTCGGCAAATCCTTGGCCCCCCACACCTTCACAAAGGTAGTGGCCCCGGTCATAGCCGCCCTGCGCCTCCAAGGGATCTTATTGTCCCATAACTAGATGACTGGCTCCTAAAAGCCCGGTCAAAGGAGGTGCTTGCCACACAGTTGGAATCCACTGTGGCTTTCCTAAATGAGCTGGGCTGGCTAATAAACTGGCAGAAGTCAGTAGTGGTTCCATCTGCCCGATTCAATTTCTGGGGCTTATCTTGGATTCTCTCAGCATGATGATCTCCCTGCCTCCTCCTTGGAAGGAGAAGATTGGTCAAGTGGCTCATCACCTATCCACAACCCGGAAGGTTACTATCAGGACCGCCATGAAGGTCCTAGGTCTCATGTCCACAGCCATCAAGGCAGTTCTGTGGGCCCTATGGCACATGCGCCCCTTACAGTGCGAGATCCTGAGATTCGGGAACCACAGTCCTTCGGGGCTACAGAAGCCTATCCAGTTATCCATCAGAACCCGTCGATCACTGGCTTGGTGGTCCCAGCTCAGAGACGGGAAATCCACGGTCCAGACATCCTGGACCCTGTTGACCACAGATGCCTCCCTCACAAAATGGGGAGTGCTTCTGGGGGAGACCCCGGTACGTGGGACCTGGAACCAGCTTAGAGAAGACTCACCCCACCCCACCTGCAAGGGAAAGCTGTGAGAGTGAGAACAGACAACTTAACAGCAGTCCGATATATCAGCAAACAAGGGGGGAACCAGATCCCCCTCGCTTCTGCAGGTGACAAATCTAATATTCTCCTGGTGGAGAGGAATCTTTCACAACTATCAGCGGTTCATATTCGAGGTGGGCTGAACATCCTTGCGGAGCAGCTAAGCAGAGGCCTGGTGACGACAGGCGAATGGTCCCTAAATCCGGACATCTTTCATCATCTCACTGAGATGTGGGGTCTCCCCGAGGTGGACCTGATGGCCACCCAGTACAACGCCAAAGTGACGAGGTTTTGCTCCCTCTACCGGGAAGACAATCCTTTGGCGGTAGATGCCCTGTCAATACCTTGGAGGTTCAAACTGGCATACATTTTTCCTCCTATTCTGATGATTCCGAAGGTATTGGCGAAACTCAGGCAGGACCAGACTTCGGCAATAGTGATCATGCCGTTCTGGCCAAAAAAAGGGCATGGTTTGCCCACCTCATCCTAATGAGTCAAGGGACCTACTGGAGGCTTCCACAAGTCCAAAACCTGGTAATTCTGAACCGACAGCTCTGCCAAGACCTGGACAGGTTCAACCTCATGGCCTGGAGGTTGACCGCATCGTATACGGAGATATCTCTCCTACAAGGTAACCTTCTTGTTGGCAATTACCTCTGCCAAAAGGGTTGGAGAATTACAAGCTTTGGCTGCCTCGGAGCCATTCATTACCTTTTTTCCCTGATAGGGTTCAACTTGGGTTCATCCAGGGATTTTGTCCTAAGGTCAAATATATTTGCGCATATATTTGGATTGTACAGCTTCCTTTCGAAGAACCTGCTCATCAATACCTACGCCAGTACCGGAATTGGACCAACTTCCCGGTCAGAGAGACGCTCGCTCTCCTTAGAGCAGATATGTTCCGCTGCTTCCTGGAGTTTTCATCTGATGTTCGCCAAACACTGCAGATTGGACTGGCGCAGCTCAGAGGCCACAGCCTTCGGACATTCTGTCTTGGCATCTGCTTGCCAAGATCTCCCACCCTAGTTGGGATTTTACTTGCTAGATCCCCATCTTGTGCTGCTGTTTGGCGTAGGGGGAATGGAAGATTATAAAGATAATCTGTTTTCCCTTAGCCCAAACAGCAGCACAAGGCTCCCTCCCATTGTTTATGGTAATGTTTGTATTGTTATATTGCCTTTTATACTTTTTGTCTAACACAGGGGGGAGGAGGTCGCTCTGGCCTCTTATAGGGGGGAAAAACTGTTAGCTAATTAAAAGTTCCACCTGTCCTAACAGCACACAGGGGCAGGAATACCCCATCTTGTGCTGCTGTTTGGGCTAAGGGAAAACAGATTATCTTTATAATCTTCCATTACCAAGTCCCTTCTGGAATCCAGTCCTCTATTTGTCTGTCTCCAACTGGTCCCCAGGCTACCTGCTCCTGAAGATCACCAGTAGCACTCTCCTACTGGATGCACTCTCTGGGTATGTTTACAGGGCGGAAAGCTTTTCTGGCGTGTAACTTCTCCGTACGGCTAGCCACAACAGGATGCCGATGCAGTGCATTGGCATCCTGTTGCGGCATCCTGCTCCTGATTAGGCCCAAATGAATGGGCCTAACCAGGAGGGAGTCTCAAACTGCAGGAAGATAGAGCATATCATTAGCGGGGAAAAAAAACCGAGAAACTTCCATTTAAATGAATGGGAGACATATTTGCAGGAAGATTTTAGGCGGAATCCGTGTCTAAATCTGCCTGCAAAAAACTCTGTGTGAACATACTCTGTCTGGAGTTGGGTCCTTTCTGGAATCCAGTCTGTCTCCAACTGGTCCACAATCCATCTTCTCCTGCAGGTCACAAGCAGCACTCTCCTGCTCTGTGCACTGTCTCTCGAATTGGGCCCCCAGGTATGGGTGTGATCAAGGTCCTTTTCAACCCTATTTTTGGGTCGCTGTCCAGTGCCCTCTAATATAATAAATATGGTATTACACTGCTAGGATATAAAAAACAAAAAAAACTTTGCAAGTCTTCAGTAGGTGATACCTTTTTTAATGGCTAACTCATAATGATGACAGAATATGACGTTTCGAAGCTTTCCTCTGAGCTTCTTCTTCAGATATAACTAAAAAACACTCTGTAGAGGCTGCATATTTATAACTGGACACAGGGCTAGAATTACAGGAGGGAGGGGGAGCTCAGAGGAAAGCTTTGTAAATAAATATTTACTTCAGGCACAAAATAAGCAAAGAAAAACATAGTCTTAACTTCAGGCAAAAGAATATCAAACAAAACCCTGCTCTTCTGAGCAATAATTAAACAATAAAGTACTAACTTACTATCAGCCACACGAATAAACAAAAATAGCACAATACAGTCTCACCAGACTCTGTGTGTCAGGACAGACCCAGTCACCTTCTGTCACTCCGAAGTTCTGCCCTGAAGTGCCAGCTCTACAGCATTTTATGGCCCAGTAATGAGCCCAGAACCTATAACTAGGCTGAGGCCTACTCAAGACTCGTCCTGGACCACACACAGGTCAGAAACCTAGGGTTGATGTATTGGGACTCCAGCACTCTGTTACTTTCTCACAAAATATAGGCCAGATGCATATGTAAAAATATATGGGTAGCACATTCATCATTATGCATGCATTATGGGACAAATGTATTAATGTATAACAAAAATATATTCTCAAATTCAACTCCTACTCAATCAATAAAGCAAGTAGATGTAATGATTTCATTGGGACCTAAGGGGCTCATTGTGCGTAAAGTGTACAGTAGATCCACCTCACTTCATTTTGCAATAACCATTGATCCAGGTTCCCACCTCTTGGTGATGGTTTAATCATTTGGATCCTTCGAAAAGAGATATGTTTGGTGTCTGTTAGGATTGGGTCCCGCAGGGTTCACTCTCTGCGCACAGCACCACTTGCGGGTCAATCTAACCCTCGCCCACGGCCTCATGTAGTGAGGTGTCTGGAGTGTAAGTCCTGCTTTCGGCCTACTGAGCATGCTCAGACCTATTGGAGCCACTCACAGGCTAAGTGCCATTTCTCACCCACTGGGCATGAGCGGTGAGGTCACTACCACCGCCCCTACTGGGCGGGGACTTCCCTTTAAAAAGTGTGAGCCGACGTCCGCCCGGCGCTCACACTTTGAATCAGAATCTCTGAGGTTGTTAAAGGGCTAGCTGCAGTTTTCAGGCAGGTGCCAGACTAGGCCTCTGTGTGGGGTTTTCCTTGCCACTATTCGCTCTGTAGTTCAGTACCTGTAAATCCTGAACTATCAGCCCTACTCCAGGCTAGGAGCCGTGGACTCTGTTCCAGCCTGAGGCGCTGATAGCAGGTGTGGTTTCTCAGATAGCTTTCTTTACTGTCTAACTACCTTTGTTACTCCTGGCTGTTGCAGGAGCTGCTGTGGTTGCTGACCTAGGGTGAGTTAACCCTTGGCAGCCTTGTTTGTTTTCAGCTGTACTGTGCACCTGTCCAGTGAGGTTAACTGGCAGGGCACTGTAGCAGCGTGTTCACATTGTGTACCGCGCCGCATGTCTGCCAGTGTAGCTTAACTAGTAGCACACTATTCAGACGTACAGCCACCCATCATTGGGCCTGTGGACCTCGCTGCAGTGTCTTGCAGGCTAGGTTCTGTCGTTTAAAAATATTATTTTTTAATAAATACACCATCATGTTTGTTATCAACATGTCACATCACCAGTGTGTTGTTTAATATCTCACATGCTCCCTAATTCTCCTTCTAAACTGTCTGATTTGGAGACCACAGGGGCATGTCAGAAGATAGGCAATGATGGTGAATACAATACAATACAATTGATGAATGTCTTCATACTATACACCTTGCCTATCGAAGAGTTTATGAAGCTTTTGCTTGTTGTTATATGTTGATATGACAACACAAGTGCCAGATTTGTATTTCCTATTGTGTTACTTGGTATCCACTTTGTTGTAACGATATAGATAAAAAGCTGTGAAAAAACTTGTCTCCCTGGTTCTTTCCTCTTCTGTAGGTGATATTGTAAAACTGAATCTGGATAGCCTTTTGTTTTTAATCTAGATTGTAATTCATGAAAAGCAATATGGAACTCATTTATATTGCTACAGTTCTGTTTCATCCAAAGGTATTGCCCTTAAGAATAGCTCTTCTAAGGGGCCCAGGATGCCAGCTATTCCACCTTAAAGGGGCTCTATCAGCAAAATCATGCTGATAGAGCCCCACATATGCGTGAATAGCCTTTAAAGAGGCTATTCAGGCACCGCTAAAGTTATATTAAACTACCCCCCAGTTTTAAAATAATACCCTAAAACAGAATGTGATCTACTTACCCATCGTGCACGGTGAGCGGGCATTCAGGGTCCGCCGTCTTCTTTATCCACGCCTCCTCTTCCTGCGATGTCCTCGGGTCCCGTCTTCCTCCGGCGCTTGCGAACTGACATTGCTAAAAAAAAAATATGGCCTGGGCGCATGCGCAGTAGCATGCTGCTTCTACTACGGCAACTGCGCATGCGCCCAGGCCATTTTTTTTTTTTTTTTTTTTTTTTAGCAATGTCAGTTCGTGAGACTGCAAATGTGAATGCAGCTCTAGCTCTGCTGTCTGATACAGTGATCTGTATGGTGACATCATCACAGGTCCTTCAACCACCACTTACTCTTAGTTCAGCCTAGAAGGGCATGGTTTAAATAAGGTATGTTTTGGATCTAGAAAGTGGCTCTTCCTCGGCTCCGCCCATCACTGCTAATGTGTATTGGCCTTGGACTTTTTGAGTGTTGCATCGTTGAAGTATAGGTTAACTATGCCCCTCCTATATACAACACTAATCCTAAATTACCTGGTTTGATGTTGACAGAGGAGGCAAAAGCACCTACTGGATCCGTGGCGTACCAGGCAACAACTTATTTTCCCCACACCATTCTAGCATCTATCCTTATTCTCTGCACTGCTGAGCTATGTGAGGTACCCAGGTACCTGCTTATGCACGTCTCTTTTTTCAGGAGTCTCTGAAAAAATTCTGGAGTGTTGACAATCACATATGATTTGAAATACATATTGCTAGACAGCTAAAGAGTAATGTAATAATAATAAATAATGAATAATGTAAACATCTAATGCAAATGAAGTACTGTATATTGGAATTAATTCACAAACCTCAGGTTGACTTATAAATACATTTTTAAATAACATTATTTAACAAGAATATTTAATGTCATACATAACAATATATGTGCAATTATTTCTAACAGTCTTTAACATATTTTGGACATGAAATCAGTGAGAGTTACATTTCTATTTGATGTAACAATACTGTATAGTAAATACTAGAGATGAGCGAACACTAAAATGTTCGAAATTCGAATCGAACAGCCGCTCACTGTTCGTGTGTTCGAACAGGTTTCGAACCTCATTATAGTCTATGGGGAACATATACTCGTTAAGGGGGAAACCCAAATCCGTGTCTGGAGGGTCACCAAGTCCACTATGACACCCCAGGAAATGATGCCAACACCTCTGGAATGACACTGGGACAGCAGGGGAAGCATGTCTGGGGGCATCTAACACACCAAAAACCCTCTATTACCCCAACATCACAGCCTAACAACTACACACTTTACACACTCAATACCACCTCTCAGACAGTAGGAAAACACCTTGAAACATGTGTATTTGGCACTTGCAGTGAGGAGAGCTTGTCACCAGCAGTGAATTTGGCCCTTGTAGTAAGTGGAGGTTGGCACCAACATTTGTTTTGAAAATCAAGGTGGATTGAGCCTCTAACCAGCAGAGTTTGGGCACATTCATGGTGGAGGGAGCCTCTAAAAACCCCAGTTTGGACCAATTCATGGTGGAGGGAGCCTCTAAACAGCCAAGCTATGGGAAGTTCAGGGTGGAGGGAGCCTCTAACCAGCCCAGTTTGGACCAATTCATGGTGGAGGGAGCCTCTAAAAACCCCAGTTTGGCCAAATTCATGGTGGAGGGAGCCTCTAACCAGCCCAGTTTGGACCAATTCATGGTGGAGGGAGCCTCTAAAAACCCCAGTTTGGACCAATTCATGGTGGAGGGAGCCTCTAAACAGCCCAGTTTGGACCAATTCATGGTGGAGGGAGCCTCTAACCAGCCCAGTTTGGACCAATTCATGGTGGAGGGAGCCTCTAAACAGCCCAGTTTGGACCAATTCATGGTGGAGGGAGCCTCTAAACAGCCAAGCTATGGGAAGTTCATGGTGGAGGGAGCCTCTAAAAACCCCAGTTTGGACCAATTCATGGTGGAGGGAGCCTCTAAACAGCCAAGCTATGGGAAGTTCAGGGTGGAGGGAGCCTCTAACCAGCCCAGTTTGGACCAATTCATGGTGGAGGGAGCCTCTAACCAGCCCAGTTTGGACCAATTCATGGTGGAGGGAGCCTCTAAACAGCCAAGTTTTGGGAAATTCATGGTGGAGGGAGCCTCTAACCAGCCCAGTTTGGACCAATTCATGGTGGAGGGAGCCTCTAAAAACCCCAGTTTGGCCAAATTCATGGTGGAGGGAGCCTCTAACCAGCCCAATTTGGACCAATTCATGGTGGAGGGAGCCTCTAAAAACCCCAGTTTGGCCAAATTCATGGTGGAGGGAGCCTCTAACCAGCCCAGTTTGGACCAATTCATGGTGGAGGGAGCCTCTAAAAACCCCAGTTTGGACCAATTCATGGTGGAGGGAGCCTCTAAACAGCCCAGTTTGGACCAATTCATGGTGGAGGGAGCCTCTAAACCGCCCAGTTTGGACCAATTCATGGTGGAGGGAGTCTCTAAACAGCCAAGCTATGGGAAGTTCATGGTGGAGGGAGCCTCTAACCAGCCCAGTTTGGACCAATTCATGGTGGAGGGAGTCTCTAAACAGCCAAGCTATGGGAAGTTCATGGTGGAGGGAGCCTCTAACCAGCCCAGTTTGGACCAATTCATGGTGGAGGGAGTCTCTAAAAACCCCAGTTTGGCCAAATTCATGGTGGAGGGAGCCTCTAACCAGCCCAGTTTGGACCAATTCATGGTGGAGGGAGCCTCTAAGCAGCCAAGTTTTGGGAAATTCATGGTGGAGGGAGCCTCTAACCAGCCCAGTTTGGACCAATTCATGGTGGAGGGAGCCTCTAAACAGCCCATTTTGGACCAATTCATGGTGGAGGGAGCCTCTAAACAGCCCATTTTGGACCAATTCATGGTGGAGGGAGCCTCTAAACAGCCAAGCTATGGGAAGTTCATGGTGGACGGAGCCTCTAACCAGCCCAGTTTGGACCAATTCATGGTGGAGGGAGCCTCTAACCAGCCCAGTTTGGACCAATTCACGGTGGAAGGAGCCTCTAAACAGCCAAGCTATGGGAAATTCATGGTGGAGGGAGCCTCTAACCAGCCCAGTTTGGACCAATTCATGGTGGAGGGAGCCTCTAAACAGCCCAGTTTGGACCAATTCATGGTGGAGGGAGCCTCTAAAAACCCCAGTTTGGACCAATTCACGGTGGAGGGAGCCTCTAACCAGCCCAGTTTGGACCAATTCACGGTGGAGGGAGCCTCTAACCAGCCCAGTTTGGACCAATTCATGGTGGAGGGAGCCTCTAAAAACCCCAGTTTGGACCAATTCATGGTGGAGGGAGCCTCTAACCAGCAGAGTTGGGGGAAATCAGGGTGGAGGGAGCCTCTAACCAGCAGAGTTGGGGGAAATCAGGGTGGAGGGAGCCTAGTATTAGCAGAATTGTGCAACGCTTATGGTGGATGAGTATGAGGATGCGGAGGAATTGGAGAGGTTGAGCACAGACATGGAGTTTCATGTTGGGGTGCTTTACACAGGTGGGCACGAAAATGAAGGCTCTATCCAGTGGTGGTTCATTTTTATCAAAGTGAGCCGGTCGGCACTCTCAGCTGACAGACGGGTGCGCTTGTCAGTGATGATGCCACCGGCTGCACTGAACACCCTCTCAGATAGGACGCTGGCGGCAGGACAGGACAGCACCTCCAAGGCATATAGGGCAAGTTCAAGCCACAGGTCCAACTTCGACACCCAATACGTGTAGGGCGCAGAGGGGTCGGAGAGGACAGGGCTGTGGTCGGAAAGGTATTCCCGCAACATGCGCCTATACTTCTCACGCCTGGTGACACTAGGACCCTCCGTGGCGGCACTTTGTGGACTCCTCAAATACCCGTAGGATGTCACAAAGGTCTCTCATCCATGGCCACTCATGGATGAGAAACTGAGGCAGCTGACCTTGTGGCACCCTAGGGTTTTGTAGCTGGTATTCCATCAAAGGTCTCTGCTGCTCAACCACTCTATTCAACATCTGAAACATTGAGTTCCAGCGTGTGGGGACGTCGCACAAAAGCCGGTGTTGTGGCACATGCAGGCGTTGCTGGAGAGATTTTAAGCTAGCAGCGGCTACTGTCGACTTGCGAAAGTGGGCGCACATGCGCCGCACTTTCACCAGTAGCTCTGGAACATTGGGGTAGCTCTTTAGGAAACGTTGCACCACTAGGTTGAAGACGTGGGCCAGGCATGGAACATGTTGGAGTCCGGCAAGCTCCAGAGCTGCTACCAGGTTCCGGCCGTTATCACAAACGACCATGCCTGGGCCCAGGTGCAGCGGCTCAAACCATATTACCGTCTCATCGAGGAGGGCATCCCTCACCTCGGAGGCAGTGTGCTGTCTGTCCCCCAAGCTGATCAGCTTCAACAAGGCCTGCTGACATGTACCAACGCCAATGCTGCAACGTTTCCAACTCGTAGCTGGGGTCAATCTAACAGCGGAGGAGGAGGCGGTGGCGGAGGAGGAGGCGGTGGAGGAGGAGGAGGCGGTGGAGGAGAAGGAGGAGGGGGGTGTTCTTCTCATGTCCCTGCCAGGAATGTTAGGCGGGGAGACGAGGTACACCGGAAGTTTGGGAAGCTGTCCCAGCCTCAACTACATTCACCCAGTGTGCCGTCAGTGAAATGTAGCGTCCCTGTCCGCATGCCCTTGTCCATGCGTCGGTGGTCAAGTGGACCTTTGTGCAAAGCGTGGAACTAAGGGCCCGCCTGATGTTGAGTGACACGTGCTGGTGCAAGGCGGGGACGGCACACCGGGAGAAGTAGTGACGGCTAGGGACGGCATAGCGAGGTACCGCAGTTGCCATCAGGTCCAGGAAGGCGGGAGTTTCAACAAGCCGGAACGCCAACATCTCCTGGACCAGCAGTTTAGCGATGTTGGCGTTCAAGGCTTGCGCGTGTGGGTGGTTAGCGGTGTATTTCTGCCGCCGCTCCAATGTCTGAGAGATGGTGGGTTGTTGTAAAGAAGCGCCTGATGGTGCCTTTGATGGTGCAGGAGAAGGAGATAAGACAGGAACAGGGGAGGATAAGGAAGAAGTCAACAAAGTGGCGGAGGCAGATGAAGTGGTGTCCTGGCTCGTCCTCTGGAGTGCATCGCCAGCACAGTGAGCAGTGGCAGTGGCAGAGGCAGAGGCAGTGGCGTGAACGGCAGGCGGCCTTTGTCCTGCCGTTGCTGCCTGCCACTGATTCCAGTGCTTGGATTCCAAATGACGGCGCATTGAAGTGGTGGACAGGTTGCTCTTCTCAGAGCCCCTAATCAATTTCGAGAGGCAAATTGTGCAGACAACACTATATCTGTCCTCGGCGCATTCCTTCAAAAAACTCCACACCTTCGAGAAACGTGCCCTCGAGGTGGGAGTTTTTCGGGGCTGGGTACGAACTGGAACATCTTGGGAGATTCCGGGTGTGGCCTGGCTTCGCCTAAGCTGCTGACCTCTGCCTCTGCCTCTAGCTACCCTTTTTGGTGCTGCACCTGCCTCAACATCCACACTACTTTCCCCGCTTGACATCCCCCTGTCCAGGTCGGGTCAGTGTCCTCATCATCCACCACTTCCTCTTCCAACTCCTGTCTCATCTCCTCCTCCCGCACAATGCGCAGGTCAACTGGATGCCCTGACGGCAACTGCGTCACATCGTCGTCGATGAGGGTGGGTTGCTGGTCATCCACCACCAAATCGAACGGAGATGGAGGAGACTCTAGTGTTTGAGCATCTGGACACAGATTCTCCTCTGTTAGGTCCGTGGAATCGCGACATGGAGGGGCAGGTTGAGGGACAATGAAAGGAGCGGAGAACAGCTCTGGGGAGCAGGGACAGTTGGGGTTATTGTTCTGTGAAGCTTGGGAATTTTGGGAGGAAGGAGGACAAGACTGTTGGGTAATAGGAGGAGAGGAGGCAGAGCCTGACTGGCTGCTGGACAATGTGCTGTAAGCGTTATCCGACAGCCATTGCAAGACCTGTTCCTGGTTCTCGGGCCTACTAAGGTTTGTACCCTGCAGTTTAGTTAATGTGGCAAGCAACCCTGGCACTGTGGAGTGGCGCAATGCTTGCTGCCCCACAGGAGTAGGCACGGGACGCACTGTGGCTTCACTGCTACCTTGCTCCCCAGAACAATTCCCCCGACCTCGCCCACGGCCTCGTCCACGTCCCTTTCCGGGAGCCTTGCGCATTTTGAATTCCCAAGAAATGAGGGTATTTGTAACCCCAATATATTCTTTGAATTCCCAGTCAGAAACTGGCACTATATGGCAGTAGCAAGAAATGAGGGTATTTGTAACCCCAATATATTCTTTGAATTCCCAGTCAGAAACTGGCACTATATGGCAGTAGCAAGAAATGAGGGTATTTGTAACCCCAATATATTCTTGGAATTCCCAGTCAGACAATGGCACTATATGGCAGTAGCAAGAAATGAGGGTATTTGTAACCCCAATATATTCTTGGAATTCCCAGTCAGAAAATGGCACTATATGGCAGTGGCAGGACTAGAAGGTATTTGTAACCCCAATATATTCTTTGAATTCCCAGTCAGACAATGGCACTATATGGCAGTAGCAAGAAATGAGGGTATTTGTAACCCCAATATATTCTTTGAATTCCCAGTCAGACAATGGCACTATATGGCAGTAGCAAGAAATGAGGGTATTTGTAACCCCAATATATTCTTTGAATTCCCAGTCAGACAATGGCACTATATGGCAGTAGCAAAAAATTAGGGTATTTGTAACCCCAATATATTCTTGGCATTCCCAGTCAGAAACTGGCACTATATGTCAGTGGCAGAACTTGAAGGTATTTGTAACCCCAATATATTCTTTGAATTCCCAGTCAGAAACTGGCACTATATGGCAGTAGCAAGAAATGAGGGTATTTCTAACCCCAATATATTCTTTGAATTCCCAGTCAGAAACTGGCACTACATGTCAGTGGCAGAACTTGAAGGTATTTGTAACCCCAATATATTCTTTGAATTCCCAGTCAGACAATGGCACTATATGGCAGTAGCAAGAAATGAGGGTATTTGTAAACCCAATATATTCTTTGAATTCCCAGTCAGAAACTGGCACTATATGGCAGTAGCAAGAAATGAGGGTATTTGTAACCCCAATATATTCTTTGAATTCCCAGTCAGACAATGGCACTATATGGCAGTAGCAAGAAATGAGGGTATTTGTAACCCCAATATATTCTTGGAATTTCCAGTCAGACAATGGCACTATATGGCAGTAGCAAGAAATGAGGGTATTTGTAACCCCAATATATTCTTTGAATTCCCAGTCAGACAATGGCACTATATGGCAGTAGCAAGAAATGAGGGTATTTGTAAACCCAATATATTCTTTGAATTCCCAGTCAGAAACTGGCACTATATGGCAGTAGCAAGAAATGAGGGTATTTGTAACCCCAATATATTCTTTGAATTCCCAGTCAGACAATGGCACTATATGGCAGTAGCAAGAAATGAGGGTATTTGTAACCCCAATATATTCTTTGAATTCCCAGTCAGAAACTGGCACTATATGGCAGTAGCAAGAAATGAGGGTATTTGTAACCCCAATATATTCTTTGAATTCCCAGTCAGAAACTGGCACTATATGGCAGTGGCAGAACTTGAAGGTATTTGTAACCCCAATATATTCTTTGAATTCCCAGTCAGACAATGGCACTATATGACAGTAGCAAGAAATTAGGGTATTTTTAACCCCAATATATTCTTTGAATTCCCAGTCAGACAATGGCACTATATGGCAGTAGCAAGAAATGAGGATATTTGTAACCCCAATATATTCTTGGCATTCCCAGTCAGACAATGGCACTATATGGCAGTGGCAGAACTTGAAGGTATTTGTAACCCCAATATATTCTTGGAATTCCCAGTCAGACAATGGCACTATATGGCAGTGGCAGGACTAGAAGGTATTTGTAACCCCAATATATTCTTTGAATTCCCAGTCAGACAATGGCACTATATGGCAGTAGCAAGAAATGAGGGTATTTGTAACCCCAATATATTCTTTGAATTCCCAGTCAGACAATGGCACTATATGGCAGTAGCAAGAAATGAGGGTATTTGTAACCCCAATATATTCTTTGAATTCCCAGTCAGACAATGGCACTATATGGCAGTAGCAAAAAATTAGGGTATTTGTAACCCCAATATATTCTTGGCATTCCCAGTCAGAAACTGGCACTATATGTCAGTGGCAGAACTTGAAGGTATTTGTAACCCCAATATATTCTTTGAATTCCCAGTCAGAAACTGGCACTATATGGCAGTAGCAAGAAATGAGGGTATTTCTAACCCCAATATATTCTTTGAATTCCCAGTCAGAAACTGGCACTACATGTCAGTGGCAGAACTTGAAGGTATTTGTAACCCCAATATATTCTTTGAATTCCCAGTCAGACAATGGCACTATATGGCAGTAGCAAGAAATGAGGGTATTTGTAAACCCAATATATTCTTTGAATTCCCAGTCAGAAACTGGCACTATATGGCAGTAGAAAGAAATGAGGGTATTTGTAACCCCAATATATTCTTTGAATTCCCAGTCAGACAATGGCACTATATGGCAGTAGCAAGAAATGAGGGTATTTGTAACCCCAATATATTCTTTGAATTCCCAGTCAGAAACTGGCACTATATGGCAGTAGCAAGAAATGAGGGTATTTGTAACCCCAATATATTCTTTGAATTCCCAGTCAGAAACTGGCACTATATGGCAGTGGCAGAACTTGAAGGTATTTGTAACCCCAATATATTCTTTGAATTCCCAGTCAGACAATGGCACTATATGACAGTAGCAAGAAATTAGGGTATTTTTAACCCCAATATATTCTTTGAATTCCCAGTCAGACAATGGCACTATATGGCAGTAGCAAGAAATGAGGATATTTGTAACCCCAATATATTCTTGGCATTCCCAGTCAGACAATGGCACTATATGGCAGTGGCAGGACTTGAAGGTATTTGTAACCCCAATATATTCTTTGAATTCCCAGTCAGACAATGGCACTATATGGCAGTAGCAAGAAATGAGGGTATTTGTAACCCCAATATATTCTTGGAATTCCCAGTCAGAAACTGGCACTATATGGCCGTAGCAAGAAATGAGGGTATTTGTAACCCCAATATATTCTTTGAATTCCCAGTCAGAAACTGGCACTATATGGCAGTAGCAAGAAATGAGGGTATTTGTAACCCCAATATATTCTTTGAATTCCCAGACAAAAATGGCACTATGTCAGTGGCAGAACTTGAAGGGATTTGTAAACCCAATATATTCTTTGAATTCCCAGTCAGACAATGGCACTATATGTCAGTGGCAGGACTTCAAGGTATTTGTAACCCCAATATATTCTTTGAATTCCCAGTCAGACAATGGCACTATATGGCAGTAGCAAGAAATGAGGGTATTTGTAAACCCAATATATTCTTTGAATTCCCAGTCAGAAACTGGCACTATATGGCAGTAGCAAGAAATGAGGGTATTTGTAACCCCAATATATTCTTTGAATTCCCAGTCAGACAATGGCACTATATGGCAGTAGCAAGAAATGAGGGTATTTGTAAACCCAATATATTCTTGGAATTCCCAGTCAGACAATGGCACTATATGGCAGTAGCAAGAAATGAGGGTATTTGTAACCCCAATATATTCTTTGAATTCCCAGTCAGACAATGGCACTATATGGCAGTGGCAAGAAATGAGGATATTTGTAAACCCAATATATTCTTTGAATTCCCAGTCAGAAATTGGCACTAAATGGCCGTAGCAAGAAATGAGGGTATTTGTAACCCCAATATATTCTTTGAATTCCCAGTCAGAAACTGGCACTATATGGCAGTAGCAAGAAATGAGGGTATTTGTAACCCCAATATATTCTTTGAATTCCCAGACAGAAACTGGCACTATATGGCAGTGGCAGAACTTGAAGGTATTTGTAACCCCAATATATTCTTTGAATTCCCAGTCAGACTATGGCACTATATGGCAGTAGCAAGAAATGAGGGTATTTGTAACCCAATATATTCTTGGAATTCCCAGTCAGACAATGGCACTATATGGCAGTGGCAGGACTTGAAGGTATTTGTAACCCCAATATATTCTTTGAATTCCCAGTCAGACAATGGCACTATATGGCAGTGGCAGGACTTGAAGGTATTTGTAACCCCAATATATTCTTTGAATTCCCAGTCAGACAATGGCACTATATGGCAGTAGCAAGAAATGAGGGTATTTGTAACCCCAATATATTCTTGGAATTCCCAGTCAGACAATGGCACTATATGGCAGTGGCAAGACTTGAAGGTATTTCTAACCCCAATATATTCTTTGAATTCCCAGTCAGACAATGGCACTATATGGCAGTAGCAAGAAATGAGGGTATTTGTAAACCCAATATATTCTTTGAATTCCCAGTCAGAAACTGGCACTATATGTCAGTGGCAGAACTTGAAGGTATTTGTAACCCCAATATATTCTTTGAATTCCCAGTCAGACAATGGCACTATATGGCAGTAGTAAGAAATGAGGGTATTTGTAACCCCAATATATTCTTGGAATTCCCAGTCAGACAATGGCACTATATGGCAGTGGCAGGACTTGAAGGTATTTGTAACCCCAATATATTCTTTGAATTCCCAGTCAAACAATGGCACTATATGGCAGTAGCAAGAAATGAGGGTATTTGTAACCCCAATATATTCTTTGAATTCCCAGTCAGAAACTGGCACTATATGGCAGTAGCAAGAAATGAGGGTATTTGTAACCCCAATATATTCTTTGAATTCCCAGTCAGACAATGGCACTATATGGCAGTAGCAAGAAATGAGGGTATTCGTAACCCCAATATATTCTTGGAATTCCCAGTCAGAAACTGGCACTATATGGCCGTAGCAAGAAATGAGGGTATTTGTAACCCCAATATATTCTTTGAATTCCCAGTCAGAAACTGGCACTATATGGCAGTAGCAAGAAATGAGGGTATTTGTAACCCCAATATATTCTTTGAATTCCCAGACAAAAAATGGCACTATGTCAGTGGCAGAACTTGAAGGGATTTGTAAACCCAATATATTCTTTGAATTTCCAGTCAGACAATGGCACTATATGTCAGTGGCAGAACTTGAAGGTATTTGTAACCCCAATATATTCTTTGAATTCCCAGTCAGAAACTGGCACTATATGGCAGTAGCAAGAAATGAGGGTATTTGTAACCCCAATATATTCTTTGAATTCCCAGTCAGAAACTGGCACTATATGTCAGTGGCAGAACTTGAAGGTATTTGTAACCCCAATATATTCTTTGAATTCCCAGTCAGACAATGGCACTATATGGCAGTGGCAGGACTTCAAGGTATTTGTAACCCCAATATATTCTTTGAATTCCCAGTCAGACAATGGCACTATATGGCAGTAGCAAGAAATGAGGGTATTTGTAAACCCAATATATTCTTTGAATTCCCAGTCAGAAACTGGCACTATATGGCAGTAGCAAGAAATGAGGGTATTTGTAACCCCAATATATTCTTTGAATTCCCAGTCAGACAATGGCACTATATGGCAGTAGCAAGAAATGAGGGTATTTGTAAACCCAATATATTCTTGGAATTCCCAGTCAGACAATGGCACTATATGGCAGTAGCAAGAAATGAGGGTATTTGTAACCCCAATATATTCTTTGAATTCCCAGTCAGACAATGGCACTATATGGCAGTGGCAAGAAATGAGGATATTTGTAAACCCAATATATTCTTTGAATTCCCAGTCAGAAATTGGCACTATATGGCCGTAGCAAGAAATGAGGGTATTTGTAACCCCAATATATTCTTTGAATTCCCAGTCAGAAACTGGCACTATATGGCAGTAGCAAGAAATGAGGGTATTTGTAACCCCAATATATTCTTTGAATTCCCAGACAGAAACTGGCACTATATGGCAGTGGCAGAACTTGAAGGTATTTGTAACCCCAATATATTCTTTGAATTCCCAGTCAGACTATGGCACTATATGGCAGTAGCAAGAAATGAGGGTATTTGTAACCCAATATATTCTTGGAATTCCCAGTCAGACAATGGCACTATATGGCAGTGGCAGGACTTGAAGGTATTTGTAACCCCAATATATTCTTTGAATTCCCAGTCAGACAATGGCACTATATGGCAGTGGCAGGACTTGAAGGTATTTGTAACCCCAATATATTCTTTGAATTCCCAGTCAGACAATGGCACTATATGGCAGTAGCAAGAAATGAGGGTATTTGTAACCCCAATATATTCTTGGAATTCCCAGTCAGACAATGGCACTATATGGCAGTGGCAAGACTTGAAGGTATTTCTAACCCCAATATATTCTTTGAATTCCCAGTCAGACAATGGCACTATATGGCAGTAGCAAGAAATGAGGGTATTTGTAAACCCAATATATTCTTTGAATTCCCAGTCAGAAACTGGCACTATATGTCAGTGGCAGAACTTGAAGGTATTTGTAACCCCAATATATTCTTTGAATTCCCAGTCAGACAATGGCACTATATGGCAGTAGTAAGAAATGAGGGTATTTGTAACCCCAATATATTCTTGGAATTCCCAGTCAGACAATGGCACTATATGGCAGTGGCAGGACTTGAAGGTATTTGTAACCCCAATATATTCTATGAATTCCCAGTCAAACAATGGCACTATATGGCAGTAGCAAGAAATGAGGGTATTTGTAACCCCAATATATTCTTTGAATTCCCAGTCAGAAACTGGCACTATATGTCAGTGGCAGAACTTGAAGGTATTTGTAACCCCAATATATTCTTTGAATTCCCAGTCAGACAATGGCACTATATGGCAGTAGCAAGAAATGAGGGTATTTGTAACCCCAATATATTCTTGGAATTCCCAGTCAGACAATGGCACTATATGGCAGTAGCAAGAAATGAGGGTATTTGTAACCCCAATATATTCTTTGAATTCCCAGTCAGACAATGGCACTATATGGCAGTAGCAAGAAATGAGGGTATTTGTAAACCCAATATATTCTTTGAATTCCCAGTCAGAAACTGGCACTATATGGCAGTAGCAAGAAATGAGGGTATTTGTAACCCCAATATATTCTTGGAATTCCCAGTCAGACAATGGCACTATATGGCAGTAGCAAGAAATGAGGGTATTTGTAACCCCAATATATTCTTTGAATTCCCAGTCAGAAACTGGCACTATATGGCAGTAGCAAGAAATGAGGGTATTTGTAACCCCAATATATTCTTTGAATTCCCAGTCAGAAACTGGCACTATATGGCAGTGGCAGAACTTGAAGGTATTTGTAACCCCAATATATTCTTTGAATTCCTAGTCAGACAATGGCACTATATGGCAGTAGCAAGAAATGAGGATATTTGTAACCCCAATATATTCTTGGCATTCCCAGTCAGACAATGGCACTATATGGCAGTGGCAGGACTTGAAGGTATTTGTAACCCCAATATATTCTTTGAATTCCCAGTCAGACAATGGCACTATATGGCAGTAGCAAGAAATGAGGGTATTTGTAACCCCAATATATTCTTGGAATTCCCAGTCAGAAACTGGCACTATATGGCCGTAGCAAGAAATGAGGGTATTTGTAACCCCAATATATTCTTTGAATTCCCAGTCAGAAACTGGCACTATATGGCAGTAGCAAGAAATGAGGGTATTTGTAACCCCAATATATTCTTTGAATTCCCAGACAGAAACTGGCACTATGTCAGTGGCAGAACTTGAAGGGATTTGTAAACCCAATATATTCTTTGAATTCCCAGTCAGACAATGGCACTATATGGCAGTAGCAAGAAATGAGGGTATTTGTAAACCCAATATATTCTTGGAATTCCCAGTCAGACAATGGCACTATATGGCAGTAGCAAGAAATGAGGGTATTTGTAACCCCAATATATTCTTTGAATTCCCAGTCAGACAATGGCACTATATGGCAGTGGCAAGAAATGAGGATATTTGTAAACCCAATATATTCTTTGAATTCCCAGTCAGAAATTGGCACTAAATGGCCGTAGCAAGAAATGAGGGTATTTGTAACCCCAATATATTCTTTGAATTCCCAGTCAGAAACTGGCACTATATGGCAGTAGCAAGAAATGAGGGTATTTGTAACCCCAATATATTCTTTGAATTCCCAGACAGAAACTGGCACTATATGGCAGTGGCAGAACTTGAAGGTATTTGTAACCCCAATATATTCTTTGAATTCCCAGTCAGACTATGGCACTATATGGCAGTAGCAAGAAATGAGGGTATTTGTAACCCAATATATTCTTGGAATTCCCAATCAGACAATGGCACTATATGGCAGTGGCAGGACTTGAAGTTATTTGTAACCCCAATATATTCTTTGAATTCCCAGTCAGACAATGGCACTATATGGCAGTGGCAGGACTTGAAGGTATTTGTAACCCCAATATATTCTTTGAATTCCCAGTCAGACAATGGCACTATATGGCAGTAGCAAGAAATGAGGGTATTTGTAACCCCAATATATTCTTGGAATTCCCAGTCAGACAATGGCACTATATGGCAGTGGCAAGACTTGAAGGTATTTCTAACCCCAATATATTCTTTGAATTCCCAGTCAGACAATGGCACTATATGGCAGTAGCAAGAAATGAGGGTATTTGTAAACCCAATATATTCTTTGAATTCCCAGTCAGAAACTGGCACTATATGTCAGTGGCAGAACTTGAAGGTATTTGTAACCCCAATATATTCTTTGAATTCCCAGTCAGACAATGGCACTATATGGCAGTAGTAAGAAATGAGGGTATTTGTAACCCCAATATATTCTTGGAATTCCCAGTCAGACAATGGCACTATATGGCAGTGGCAGGACTTGAAGGTATTTGTAACCCCAATATATTCTTTGAATTCCCAGTCAAACAATGGCACTATATGGCAGTAGCAAGAAATGAGGGTATTTGTAACCCCAATATATTCTTTGAATTCCCAGTCAGAAACTGGCACTATATGGCAGTAGCAAGAAATGAGGGTATTTGTAACCCCAATATATTCTTTGAATTCCCAGTCAGACAATGGCACTATATGGCAGTAGCAAGAAATGAGGGTATTTGTAACCCCAATATATTCTTGGAATTCCCAGTCAGAAACTGGCACTATATGGCCGTAGCAAGAAATGAGGGTATTTGTAACCCCAATATATTCTTTGAATTCCCAGTCAGAAACTGGCACTATATGGCAGTAGCAAGAAATGAGGGTATTTGTAACCCCAATATATTCTTTGAATTCCCAGACAAAAAATGGCACTATGTCAGTGGCAGAACTTGAAGGGATTTGTAAACCCAATATATTCTTTGAATTCCCAGTCAGACAATGGCACTATATGTCAGTGGCAGAACTTGAAGGTATTTGTAACCCCAATATATTCTTTGAATTCCCAGTCAGAAACTGGCACTATATGGCAGTAGCAAGAAATGAGGGTATTTGTAACCCCAATATATTCTTTGAATTCCCAGTCAGAAACTGGCACTATATGTCAGTGGCAGAACTTGAAGGTATTTGTAACCCCAATATATTCTTTGAATTCCCAGTCAGACAATGGCACTATATGGCAGTGGCAGGACTTCAAGGTATTTGTAACCCCAATATATTCTTTGAATTCCCAGTCAGACAATGGCACTATATGGCAGTAGCAAGAAATGAGGGTATTTGTAAACCCAATATATTCTTTGAATTCCCAGTCAGAAACTGGCACTATATGGCAGTAGCAAGAAATGAGGGTATTTGTAACCCCAATATATTCTTTGAATTCCCAGTCAGACAATGGCACTATATGGCAGTAGCAAGAAATGAGGGTATTTGTAAACCCAATATATTCTTGGAATTCCCAGTCAGACAATGGCACTATATGGCAGTAGCAAGAAATGAGGGTATTTGTAACCCCAATATATTCTTTGAATTCCCAGTCAGACAATGGCACTATATGGCAGTGGCAAGAAATGAGGATATTTGTAAACCCAATATATTCTTTGAATTCCCAGTCAGAAATTGGCACTATATGGCCGTAGCAAGAAATGAGGGTATTTGTAACCCCAATATATTCTTTGAATTCCCAGTCAGAAACTGGCACTATATGGCAGTAGCAAGAAATGAGGGTATTTGTAACCCCAATATATTCTTTGAATTCCCAGACAGAAACTGGCACTATATGGCAGTGGCAGAACTTGAAGGTATTTGTAACCCCAATATATTCTTTGAATTCCCAGTCAGACTATGGCACTATATGGCAGTAGCAAGAAATGAGGGTATTTGTAACCCAATATATTCTTGGAATTCCCAGTCAGACAATGGCACTATATGGCAGTGGCAGGACTTGAAGGTATTTGTAACCCCAATATATTCTTTGAATTCCCAGTCAGACAATGGCACTATATGGTAGTGGCAGGACTTGAAGGTATTTGTAACCCCAATATATTCTTTGAATTCCCAGTCAGACAATGGCACTATATGGCAGTAGCAAGAAATGAGGGTATTTGTAACCCCAATATATTCTTGGAATTCCCAGTCAGACAATGGCACTATATGGCAGTGGCAAGACTTGAAGGTATTTCTAACCCCAATATATTCTTTGAATTCCCAGTCAGACAATGGCACTATATGGCAGTAGCAAGAAATGAGGGTATTTGTAAACCCAATATATTCTTTGAATTCCCAGTCAGAAACTGGCACTATATGTCAGTGGCAGAACTTGAAGGTATTTGTAACCCCAATATATTCTTTGAATTCCCAGTCAGACAATGGCACTATATGGCAGTAGTAAGAAATGAGGGTATTTGTAACCCCAATATATTCTTGGAATTCCCAGTCAGACAATGGCACTATATGGCAGTGGCAGGACTTGAAGGTATTTGTAACCCCAATATATTCTATGAATTCCCAGTCAAACAATGGCACTATATGGCAGTAGCAAGAAATGAGGGTATTTGTAACCCCAATATATTCTTTGAATTCCCAGTCAGAAACTGGCACTATATGTCAGTGGCAGAACTTGAAGGTATTTGTAACCCCAATATATTCTTTGAATTCCCAGTCAGACAATGGCACTATATGGCAGTAGCAAGAAATGAGGGTATTTGTAACCCCAATATATTCTTGGAATTCCCAGTCAGACAATGGCACTATATGGCAGTAGCAAGAAATGAGGGTATTTGTAACCCCAATATATTCTTTGAATTCCCAGTCAGACAATGGCACTATATGGCAGTAGCAAGAAATGAGGGTATTTGTAAACCCAATATATTCTTTGAATTCCCAGTCAGAAACTGGCACTATATGGCAGTAGCAAGAAATGAGGGTATTTGTAACCCCAATATATTCTTGGAATTCCCAGTCAGACAATGGCACTATATGGCAGTAGCAAGAAATGAGGGTATTTGTAACCCCAATATATTCTTTGAATTCCCAGTCAGACAATGGCACTATATGGCAGTAGCAAGAAATGAGGGTATTTGTAACCCCAATATATTCTTTGAATTCCCAGTCAGAAACTGGCACTATATGGCAGTGGCAGAACTTGAAGGTATTTGTAACCCCAATATATTCTTTGAATTCCCAGTCAGACAATGGCACTATATGGCAGTAGCAAGAAATGAGGATATTTGTAACCCCAATATATTCTTGGCATTCCCAGTCAGACAATGGCACTATATGGCAGTGGCAGGACTTGAAGGTATTTGTAACCCCAATATATTCTTTGAATTCCCAGTCAGACAATGGCACTATATGGCAGTAGCAAGAAATGAGGGTATTTGTAACCCCAATATATTCTTGGAATTCCCAGTCAGAAACTGGCACTATATGGCCGTAGCAAGAAATGAGGGTATTTGTAACCCCAATATATTCTTTGAATTCCCAGTCAGAAACTGGCACTATATGGCAGTAGCAAGAAATGAGGGTATTTGTAACCCCAATATATTCTTTGAATTCCCAGACAGAAACTGGCACTATGTCAGTGGCAGAACTTGAAGGGATTTGTAAACCCAATATATTCTTTGAATTCCCAGTCAGACAATGGCACTATATGTCAGTGGCAGAACTTGAAGGTATTTGTAACCCCAATATATTCTTTGAATTCCCAGTCAGAAACTGGCACTATATGGCAGTAGCAAGAAATGAGGGTATTTGTAACCCCAATATATTCTTTGAATTCCCAGTCAGAAACTGGCACTATATGGCAGTGGCAGAACTTGAAGGTATTTGTAACCCCAATATATTCTTTGAATTCCCAGTCAGACAATGGCACTATATGGCAGTGGCAGGACTTCAAGGTATTTGTAACCCCAATATATTCTTTGAATTCCCAGTCAGACAATGGCACTATATGGCAGTAGCAAGAAATGAGGGTATTTTTAAACCCAATATATTCTTTGAATTCCCAGTCAGAAACTGGCACTATATGGCAGTAGCAAGAAATGAGGGTATTTGTAACCCCAATATATTCTTTGAATTCCCAGTCAGACAATGGCACTATATGGCAGTAGCAAGAAATGAGGGTATTTGTAAACCCAATATATTCTTGGAATTCCCAGTCAGGCAATGGCACTATATGGCAGTAGCAAGAAATGAGGGTATTTGTAACCCCAATATATTCTTTGAATTCCCAGTCAGACAATGGCACTATATGGCAGTGGCAAGAAATGAGGGTATTTGTAAACCCAATATATTCTTTGAATTCCCAGTCAGAAATTGGCACTATATGGCCGTAGCAAGAAATGAGGGTATTTGTAACCCCAATATATTCTTTGAATTCCCAGTCAGAAACTGGCACTATATGGCAGTAGCAAGAAATGAGGGTATTTGTAACCCCAATATATTCTTTGAATTCCCAGACAGAAACTGGCACTATATGGCAGTGGCAGAACTTGAAGGTATTTGTAACCCCAATATATTCTTTGAATTCCCAGTCAGACTATGGCACTATATGGCAGTAGCAAGAAATGAGGGTATTTGTAACCCCAATATATTCTTGGAATTTCCAGTCAGACAATGGCACTATATGGCAGTGGCAGGACTTGAAGGTATTTGTAACCCCAATATATTCTTTGAATTCCCAGTCAGACAATGGCACTATATGGCAGTGGCAGGACTTGAAGGTATTTGTAACCCCAATATATTCTTTGAATTCCCAGTCAGACAATGGCACTATATGGCAGTAGCAAGAAATGAGGGTATTTGTAACCCCAATATATTCTTGGAATTCCCAGTCAGACAATGGCACTATATGGCAGTGGCAAGACTTGAAGGTATTTCTAACCCCAATATATTCTTTGAATTCCCAGTCAGACAATGGCACTATATGGCAGTAGCAAGAAATGAGGGTATTTGTAAACCCAATATATTCTTTGAATTCCCAGTCAGAAACTGGCACTATATGTCAGTGGCAGAACTTGAAGGTATTTGTAACCCCAATATATTCTTTGAATTCCCAGTCAGACAATGGCACTATATGGCAGTAGTAAGAAATGAGGGTATTTGTAACCCCAATATATTCTTGGAATTCCCAGTCAGACAATGGCACTATATGGCAGTGGCAGGACTTGAAGGTATTTGTAACCCCAATATATTCTTTGAATTCCCAGTCAAACAATGGCACTATATGGCAGTAGCAAGAAATGAGGGTATTTGTAACCCCAATATATTCTTTGAATTCCCAGTCAGAAACTGGCACTATATGTCAGTGGCAGAACTTGAAGGTATTTGTAACCCCAATATATTCTTTGAATTCCCAGTCAGACAATGGCACTATATGGCAGTAGCAAGAAATGAGGGTATTTGTAACCCCAATATATTCTTTGAATTCCCAGTCAGAAACTGGCACTATATGCCAGTAGCAAGAAATGAGGGTATTTGTAACCCCAATATATTCTTTGAATTCCCAGTCAGAAACTGGCACTATATGTCAGTTGCAGAACTTGAAGGTATTTGTAACCCCAATATATTCTTTGAATTCCCAGTCAGACAATGGCACTATATGGCAGTGGCAGGACTTGAAGGTATTTGTAACCCCAATATATTCTTTGAATTCCCAGTCAGACAATGGCACTATATGGCAGTAGCAAGAAATGAGGATATTTGTAACCGCAATATATTCTTGGAATTCCCAGTCAGACAATGGCACTATATGGCAGTAGCAAGAAATGAGGGTATTTGTAACCCCAATATATTCTTTGAATTCCCAGTCAGACAATGGCACTATATGGCAGTAGCAAGAAATGAGGGTATTTGTAACCCCAATATATTCTTTGAATTCCCAGTCAGAAACTGGCACTATATGGCAGTAGCAAGAAATGAGGGTATTTGTAACCCCAATATATTCTTTGAATTCCCAGTCAGAAACTGGCACTATATGGCAGTGGCAGAACTTGAAGGTATTTTTAACCCCAATATATTCTTTGAATTCCCAGTCAGACAATGGCACTATATGTTAGTGGCAGAACTTGAAGGTATTTGTAACCCCAATATGTTGTTTGAATTCCCAGTCAGACAATGGCACTATATGGCAGTAGCAAGAAATGAGGGTATTTGTAAACCCAATATATTCTTTGAATTCCCAGTCAGACAATGGCACTATATGGCAGTAGCAAGAAATGAGGGTATTTGTAACCCCAATATATTCTTTGAATTCCCAGTCAGACAATGGCACTATATGGCAGTAGCAAGAAATGAGGGTATTTGTAACCCCAATATATTCTTTGAATTCCCAGTCAGACAATGGCACTATATGGCAGTGGCAAGAAATGAGGGTATTTGTAAACCCAATATATTCTTTGAATTCCCAGTCAGAAACTGGCACTATATGGCAGTAGCAAGAAATGAGGGTATTTGTAAACCCAATATATTCTTGGAATTCCCAGTCAGACAATGGCACTATATGGCAGTAGCAAGAAATGAGGGTATTTGTAACCCCAATATATTCTTTGAATTCCCAGTCAGACAATGGCACTATATGGCAGTGGCAGGACTTGAAGGTATTTGTAACCCCAATATATTCTTTGAATTCCCAGTCAGACAATGGCACTATATGGCAGTAGCAAGAAATGAGGGTATTTGTAACCCCAATATATTCTTTGAATTCCCAGTCAGAAACTGGCACTATATGGCAGTAGCAAGAAATGAGGGTATTTTTAACCCCAATATATTCTTTGAATTCCCAGTTAGACAATGGCACTATATGGCAGTAGCAAGAAATGAGGATATTTGTAACCCCAATATATTCTTGGCATTCCCAGTCAGACAATGGCACTATATGGCAGTGGCAGGACTTGAAGGTATTTGTAACCCCAATATATTCTTTGAATTCCCAGTCAGACAATGGCACTATATGGCAGTAGCAAGAAATGAGGGTATTTGTAACCCCAATATATTCTTGGAATTCCCAGTCAGAAACTGGCACTATATGGCAGTAGCAAGAAATGAGGGTATTTGTAACCCCAATATATTCTTTGAATTCCCAGTCAGTAACTGGCACTATATGGCAGTAGCAAGAAATGAGGGTATTTGTAACCCCAAAATATTCTTGGAATTCCCAGTCAGACAATGGCACTATAAGGCAGTGGCAGGACTTGAAGGTATTTGTAACCCCAATATATTCTTTGAATTCCCAGTCAGACAATGGCACTATATGGCAGTAGCAAGAAATGAGGGTATTTGTAAACCCAATATATTCTTTGAATTCCCAGTCAGAAACTGGCACTATATGTCAGTGGCAGAACTTGAAGGTATTTGTAACCCCAATATATTCTTTTAATTCCCAGTCAGACAATGGCACTATATGGCAGTGGCAGGACTTCAAGGTATTTGTAGCCCCAATATATTCTTTGAATTCCCAGTCAGACAATGGCACTATATGGCAGTAGCAAGAAATGAGGGTATTTGTAACCCCAATATATTCTTTGAATTCCCAGTCAGAAACTGGCACTATATGTCAGTGGCAGAACTTGAAGGTATTTGTAACCCCAATATATTCTTTGAATTCCCAGTCAGACAATGGCACTATATGGCAGTAGCAAGAAATGAGGGTATTTGTAACCCCAATATATTCTTTGAATTCCCAGTCAGAAACTGGCACTATATGGCAGTAGCAAGAAATGAGGGTATTTGTAACCCCAATATATTCTTTGAATTCCCAGTCAGAAACTGGCACTATATGGCAGTAGCAAGAAATGAGGGTATTTGTAACCCCAATATATTCTTTGAATTCCCAGTCAGAAACTGGCACTATATGTCACTGGCAGAACTTGAAGGTATTTGTAACCCCAATATATTCTTTGAATTCCCAGTCAGACAATGGCACTATATGGCAGTGGCAGGACTTGAAGGTATTTGTAACCCCAATATATTCTTTGAATTCCCAGTCAGACAATGGCACTATATGGCAGTAGCAAGAAATGAGGGTATTTGTAACCCCAATATATTCTTTGAATTCCCTGTCAGAAACTGGCACTATATGTCAGTGGCAGAACTTGAAGGTATTTGTAACCCCTATATATTCTTTGAATTCCCAGTCAGACAATGGCACTATATGGCAGTAGCAAAAATAGTGGGTGTATATAGCCCCAATTCTATTGCTAGGGGACTTGCAGGGTATTTCTGGGGTGAAGGTGGGGGGGGGCACACCGTTGGAACGGGGATCGGGGGTGTATATATAGGGTATACGGGAATACACTGTCAGTGTATTCCATTCAGGATCCGGGGAAAGCTGGGTTGCGGCGATTGAGCCCGTCAGTGCCACGTTACACTGACAAGCTTCTCCCTGGAATTTGGCTCTTACAAGAGCTGTTGGTTGTCTTCTCTTTCCTATCCTAGCCTGTCCCTGCCTGCCCAGAATCTAAGCCCTAGCTTACTGGACGGAAACCTCCGTCCCCGGTGAATTGCAAACTCCGAATGACGCAAACCTGGGCGGCGCTGTTCTTTTAAATTAGAGGTCACATGTTTTCGGCAGCCAATGAGTTTTCCCTACTTTTTTTCAACGTCACCGGTGTCGTAGTTCCTGTCCCACCTACCCTGCGCTGTTATTGGAGCAAAAAAGGCGCCAGGGAAGGTGGGAGGGGAATCGAGTAATGGCGCACTTTACCACGCGGTGTTCGATTCGATTCGAACATGCCGAACAGCCTAATATCCGATCGAACATGAGTTCAATAGAACACTGTTCGCTCATCTCTAGTAAATACCAATTTATTTTACCAAAAACAAACTAAATAAATAAAATTTTTCATTGAATTTTTAGAATGCTACAATGCTTATTTAGAACATCAGCTGTTGTACTGTGAAACGCAAAGATGATTTGAGAATCTTCTGGACCGAAAACCACATATTTAAAGTGGTTATTTGAGATGAGTGAACAGCGTTGTTCGATTGGATATCAGCCTATTCGACATGTTCAATTCGAGTCGAACACCAAGTGGCAAACTCGCTAAAAATTTTATTCCCCCCCCCCACCTTCCCTGGTGCTTTTTTTGCACCAATAACTGCGCAGGGGAGGTAGGACAGGAACTACGACAACGGAGGCATCGAAAAAAAAAATCGGAAAAAGTAATTGGCTGGCTAATTCAGGTGAACTCCAATTTATACAAACATTGGATTTAATATCCGGTTCATATGAGACTGTGAACTATGTGACTGTGAGACAGGGATAGATCTACAGGCAGGGTTAGCTAGGGTGCTAGGTTAGCTGAGTGCACGGCCAGCTCTGCCACATCTCGGCATAGGAATGCATTGATCAGCGTTGATTGGCCGAATGCCATACAGACTCCAGCATTCGGCCAATCAACACTGGTTCTTCCGGAGGAGGCAGAGTCTAAGATCGGTACACAGAAGTCTCCATTCTGGTCCGATTTTAGACTCCGCCTCCACAGACGAGCCTCCGGCAGAACCAGCATTGATTGGCCGAATGCTGTCCTCTGTATGGCATTCGGCAAATCAACGCTGGTCAATGCATTCCTATGGGAAAAAGTCATTTCCCGCATATCGCAAGCTGACAGGGATCCTGACGTAATACAGTGACTTGGGCATATTAGAAGCCCCCAGACATGCTTCCCCTGCTGTCCCAGTTGCATTTCAGGGTGTTGGCATCATTTCCTGGGGTGTCATAGTGGACTTGGTGACCCTCCTGAGTCGAACAGTGGTTTCCCTCTAAACGAGTATTTATTCCCCATAGACTATAATGTGGTTTGATGTTTGATTGAACAGTCAAGTATTGAGCAGCTGCTCGAATCGAACTTCGAACATTTCACTGTTCGCTCATCTCTAGTGGTTATGCCATCAATTCAAGTGTCAAAGTAACTGAATTTGAATGTTAGCATAACTTTCTAAAGTATTATTTCCTCGTAAAAATATTATCATCTTGTTGTAACATCCCATTGTGCTCTAAATGTTTAGGTTTGTGCAGGGTACTCTAGTGAAGTTCTATTAGTCTAAACTTCTGCTGTATTCTTGGTGGAAGACACAGGGGTATCATTTAGCCTAGACAGTGTTCTCTCTACTTCACAGTACGAATGCCCAGCATGAACAGTGACATTTATATCACTAAAAGGTAATGTCCCAGACCATATGACGTCTAGGACATTACCATAGAGGCCTCCAAGCAATTATGGAAAATCCTTTAGAAAAACATCTCATTACTAGAGATGAGCGAGCACCAAAATGTTCGAAGTACGAAATCCGATTCGAACAGTCGCTCACTGTTCGACTGTTCGAACGGGTTTCGAACCCCATTATAGTCTATAGGGAACATATACTCGTTAAGGGGGAAACCCAAATCCATCTCTGGAGGGTCACCAAGTCCACTATGACACCCCAGGAAATGATGCCAACACCCTGGAATGACACTGGGACAGCAGGGGAAGCATGTCTGGGGGCATATAAGTCACTTTATTACATGGAAATCCCTGTCAGCTTGCGATTTTCGCAAGCTAACTTTTTCCAATAGGAATGCATTGGCCAGCGCTGATTGGCCAGTTTACAGAATTTGGCCAATCAGCGCTGGCTCTGCCGGAGGAGGCGGAGTCTAAGATCGCTCCACACCAGTCTCCATTCAGGTCCGACCTTAGACTCCGCCTCCTCCGACAGAGCCAGCGTTGATTGGCCGAATTCTGTAAACTGGCCAATCAGCGCTGGCCAATGCATTATATTGGCGTGATGAAGCAGAGCTGAATGTGTGTGCTGAGCTTAACTACGCCGGTGGTGTAGTCAAGAGTTCAGTGCACGGCCAGCTCTGCTATGCCGGAGATTGAGAAGAGTTGGCCGTGCGCTCCGGTGGTGTAGCAGAGCCGAGGGTGCAGAAGGGTACAAGTGCACCCTCGGCTCTGATGTAGCAGAGCTGAGTGTGCACAAGGGTTAGAGCGCACACTCCGTCCGGAGATGTAGCCGTGCTGATGCTGTCAACACTGCTACATCTGATATCGGAACACAATGGAGACTGCTGTGGACTCCACAGCAGTCTCCATTGTGGTCCGATCTGAGATGTAGCAGTGTTGACAGCATCAGCATGGCTACATCTCCGGATGGAGTGTGCGCTTGAACCCTTGTGCACACTCGGCTCTGCTACATCAGAGCCGAGTGTGCGCTTGAATCCTTCTGCACCCTTGGCTCTGCTACATCAGAGCCGAGGGTGCACTTGAATCCTTCTGCACCCTCGGCTCTGCTACATCAGAGCCGAGGGTGCACTTGAATCCTTCTGCACCCTCGGCGCTGCTACATCAGAGCCGAGGATGCACTTGAACCCTTCTGCACCCTCGGCACTGCTACACCACCGGAGTGCACGGCCAACTCTGCTCAATCTCCGGCATAGCAGAGCTGGCCGTGCACTGAACTCTCGGCTTCGCCACTGGCGTAGTTGAGAGTTCAATCTCCGGCATAGCAGAGCTGGCCGTGCACTGAACTCTTGGCTACACCACCGGCGTAGTTGAGAATTCAATCTCTGGCATAGCAGAGCTGGCTGTGCACTGAACTCTCGGCTATACCACTGGCGTAGTTGAGCTCAGCACACACGTTCAGCTCTGCTTCATCACGCCAATAGAATGCATTGGCCAGCGCTGATTGGCCAGAGTACATAATTCGGCCAATCAGCGCTGGCTCTGCTGGAGGAGGCGAAGTCTTAGGTCGGACCAGAATGGAGACTGGTGTGGAGCGATCTTAGACTCCGCCTCCTCCAGCAAAGCCAGCGCTGATTGGCCGAATTATGAACTCTGGCCAATCAGCGCTGGCCAATGCATTCCTATGGGAAAAAGTTTATCTTACAAAAAACACAATTACACACCCGATAGAGCCCCAAAAAGTTATTTTTAATAACATTCCCACATAAATAAAGGTTATCCCTAGCTATCCCTGCCTGTACAGCTATCCCTGTCTCATAGTCACAAAGTTCACAGTCTCATATGACCCGGATCTGAAATCCACTATTCATCTAAAATGGAGGTCACCTGATTTTGGCAGCCAATGACTTTTTTCCGATTTTTTTCAATGCCTCCGGTGTCGTAGTTCCTGTCCCACCTCCCCTGCGCTGTTATTGGTGCAAAAAAAGCACCAGGGAAGGTGGGAGGGGAATCAAATTTTTTTGGAGTTTGCCACGTGATGTTCGATTTGAATCGAATACATCGAACAGCCTGATATCCGATCAAACATGTGTTCGATAGAACACTGTTCGCTCATCTCTGCTCATTACACTTTTTTGCTTCATTTCTTATAAGGTACAGTGATAAGAATGATAATTCATCATAGTCTAGAGAATTGCTTTTTCCCTCACTGATTCCATTCTTTAGCCAGACATTGAGGTTTTATTGTTATGTAAATGTAATGCTAGTAACAATGCTGAGCTTTCTCTCTGAGAAAAGGAAAGAAAGTATATCCAGCCTAAATTACAGTCCTATGAAAAAGTTTGGGCACCCCTATTAATCTTAATCATTTTTAGTTCTAAATATTTTGGTGTTTGCAACAGCCATTTCAGTTTGATATATCTAATAACTGACGGACACAGTAATATTTCAGGATTGAAATGAGGTTTATTGTACTAACAGAAAATGTGCAATATGCATTAAACCAAAATTTGACCGGTGCAAAAGTATGGGCACCTCAACAGAAAAGTGACATTAATATTTAGTAGATCCTCCTTTTGCAAAGATAACTGCTTCTAGTCACTTCCTGTAGCTTTTAATCAGTTCCTGGATGAAGGACCATTCCTCTTTACAAAACAACTCAAGTTCAGTTAAGTTTGATGGTCGCCTAACATGGACAGTCCGCTTCAAATCATCCCACAGATGTTCAATGATATTCAGGTCTGGGGACTGGGATGGCCATTCCAGAACATTGTAATTGTTCCTCTGCATGAATGCCTGAGTCCTCTGCAGGACAGCTCATTACAAGGTTTACACACCGAAGATGAAATCACTAACTATTAGTAGTTGGAACATACAAGGGCTGAACGCCTCAGCCTTTGGATCTAAACCAAAAGATCCAGACTTCATAGACAGACTAAAAAACATAGACATCCAAATCCTCCTAGAGACATGGACCCGGGCAGAAGACGAGTCCCTAACGCCCATGGGCTACAAGGAATTCTCAGTGCCCGTCCAGAAAAATAAGACCACCAAACATGGCATCCGCTCAGGAGGCATACTAATATAGTTTAAGGAGGAGCTCAAAGAACACGTAAAAGCTACCAAACGTGGAACTAATCACATATGGATAAAAATAAGCAGCTCCATCCTCAGCGGCCAGCAGGACATCTATCTCTGTGCAGTATATATGCCCCCACCAAGGTCCCCCTACCACGACCCCGACACTTACGAGGTCCTACAAAGGGAAGCCGCCCATTTCCAACCCAAAGGCAGAGTACTAATATGCGAAGACCTGAATGCAAGGACAGGCACAGAGATAGACTACCTGCCCCCTGACGACAACCCACATACACACGGTAGTGAGATCCACCACCCAGAACCCACACAGACAAGAGGAAACAGCCAAGACAGAATTGTCAACAAGAGTGGGAGACAACTGCTGAACATGTGCCGAAGCCTAGGACTACATAATAAACGGACGTGCCGCAAGCGACTGCAGAGGACGCTTCACACTAAACTCTCAAGTGGGCAACAGCGTGGTGGACTATGCCATTACAGACGCAGACCTGTCAGACATTGAAGACTTCACAATCGCCCCTGACTCCCATCTATCAGACTACAACCAGATCCTACTATACATGAGAACCATGAACAAAACACCCACACATGAGCCCCAACAGTCCGGCCTCTACAACCTACCAAGAAATTTCAAATGGGCCAACCACCAGGCCATAGAATATACCAACGCAACCAACCGACCCGAAATCAAGACACTGCTCACAAAATTCCATACAAACACCTATCAGCCAGACCAACAGGGAGTCACCAGAGCTGTGATGGATCTCAAGTACATCCTACAGACCACAGCAGAACTAGCAGGCCTGAAACGAACCAAACCAATAAGACAAACCAACAAACAGTATCACAAATGGTTCGACAGCGACTGCAGAGTACTACGCCATACCCTAAGAACAGCCTCCAACCAAAAACACAGGGACCCCAACAACAAGGAGGTGAGGGAAGCCTACAACAACCTATGCAAGCAATACAAAGGCACCCTCAGAGAGAAGAAACAGAGGTACCTCTCCCACAAAATAGAGCAACTAGAGGACTCCCTCCAGGACAGCTCATTCTGGGAGACCTGGCACCACATGGGCACAAAGCCCAAGAAAAACTCTCTCCACATCCAAAATGGCAATATCTGGCTCAACTACTTCAGAGGTCTCTACAAAAACATCCCAGAAGAAGACCTAACCCCAGAACAGCAACAGATAATCACCAAACTGAGGGACATGGAGAAAGTCATCAAAGACTTCCAGAACCCTCTGGACTCACCGATCACCATAAAAGATATACAGGAAAGAATTGCCCTGCTGAAAGGCAAAAAGGCCAGTGGCCCTGACGGCATCCTACCAGAGATGATCAAATACAGCCCTCCAGCAATACACGCGGCACTGGCAAAGCTATTCACCCTCGTGCTCAACGCTGGACACTTTTCCGAAGACTGGAACAAAGGCCTCATAACCCCCATCTACAAGAATGGGGACCAATATGACCCCAACAACTACAGAGGGATCTGCGTCAGCAGCACGCTGGGGAAACTGTTCAACTGCATCATCAATAACAGAATCCTCACCTTCCTCACACAACACGGGGTCCTCAGCAAGAGCCAAGCAGGGTTCATGCCAAACCATCGCACCACAGACCATATCTACACCCTGCACAGCTTCATCAAGACGCACGTCCACAACACCAGAAGAGGCAAGATATTCGCCTGCTTCGTAGACTTTAAGAAGGCGTTCGACTCAGTATGGCACCCAGGCCTACTCCTAAAACTCCTAGAGAGTGGAATAGGAGGAAGAACGTACGACGTCATCAAGAGCTCCTACACCGGAAACCAGTGCAGTGTGAAGGTGAATGGGAAAAGGACAGCATACTTCCAACAGGCCCGAGGGGTCAGACAAGGCTGTAGCCTGAGCCCAACGCTCTTCAACATCTACATCAATGAACTGACTACAGCCCTGGAGGCCTCACCAACCCCAGGCCTCACCCTGAACGACCGGGAGGTGAAGTTCCTGCTATACGCCGACGATCTCCTACTCCTGGCCCCCACTGAGAAAGACCTCCAAGAAAGCCTGTCAGTGCTGGAAAAATTCAGCACCACATGGGCCCTACCCATCAACCAGAAGAAGACCAAAGTCATGGTATTTCAGAAGAAGGGCCACAATAAAGCCTCCACCCCACAATTCACACTGAATGGCTCCACACTGGAGAAAACCAACAGCTACACCTACCTGGGGCTGGAGCTCAGCCAATCAGGAAGCTTCAAAGCAGCAATAGAAACCCTGAAAGTAAAAGCCTGCAGAACCTTCTACGCCATCAGAAGACAACTGTACCACCTCAAACCACCGGTGAGGGTCTGGCTGAAGATATTTGACGCAGTCATCTCCCCGATCCTTCTCTATGACAGCGAGGTTTGGGGCCCAGCCATCTACCCAGACCAGTCAAAGTGGGATTCCAGCCCAACAGAGAACTTCCATCTGGAGTTCTGCAAATACCTGCTCCATGTCCATCGCAACACCTCCAACATGGCCTGCAGGGCAGAGCTAGGCAGACTTCCCCTATGGCTCACCATACAGAAGAGGGCGCTAGCTTTCCAGGCACATATGCAGGGGAGCAAGCCTGACTCCTACCACCACCAAGCATGGCTAAGCCACCTGAGCAAACCAGAAACTCACCAACCAAACAGACAACCACCAAACCAAAAACACCGACAGATGATAACCAAGGCCGAAATAAAGGCGACCACAGAGGCAAACAGAGAGCGGTACATTGAAGAATGGAGAAACGAAATAAATAACTCCAAGAAACTCACCGTGTACCAATCCCTACAAAGGGACTACACCATGGCCACCTACCTGGAGAGAATATGCCACCCCAAACACAGACAGACCCTGAGCCGGTACAGACTGAGCGCCCACAACCTAGAGATAGAGACGGGGCGATACAGGCAGACGTACAAGCCATGGGAGAACAGACTGTGCCAGCACTGTGACCAGGGGGCACTAGAAGACGAGACCCACTTCCTGCTACACTGCACCAAATACTCAGCTGTGAGGGCCGTCTACTACCAAAGACTCTGCCCACATCCCAGACTTCATATCTGGAGACGAGAAGAGGAAACTCTACATCCTACTGGGAGAAGAAGAGGCCACTGTGGAGATCGCTGCCCAATACGTGTCCAGCTGTCACCAAATAAGAGGAAGATGAGACTCCACGGACTGTTATATTTATCCCAATACACCCGCCCCATCCCCACCCCACCTCCCCATATAGCGGTCACCAACGAAGAGGAAGATGAGACTCCATGGACTGTTATACCCCAAACCAACCGCACCCCCATACCCACCACTCACCCACCCGAATCCAAGTCCCCCCCCCCGCCCACTTTACTAGCTTTGGCAATGCCAAATACCTATTCGGACATGCCAATAAAGCTTTTTTGATTTGATTTGATTTGAGTCGATTTGGAGCGGTGTTTTGGATCATTGTCTTGCTGAAATATCCATCCCTGGCATAACTTCAACTTCGTCACTGATTCTTGAACATTATTCTCAAGACTCTGCTGATACTGAGTGGAATCCATACGACCCTCAACTTCAATAAGATTCCTGGTGCCGGCATTGGCCACACAGCCCCAAAGCATGAAATTTTGAAACTCCACCAAATTTTACAGTGGGTAGCAAGTGTTTTTCTTGGAATGCTGTTTTTTTTTGGACGCCATGCATAACGCCTTTATGTATGACCAAACAACTCAATCTTTGTTTCATCAGTCCACAGGACCTTCTTCCAAAATGAAGCTGGCTTGTCCAAATGTGCTTTTGCATACCTCAGGCGACTCTGTTTGTGGCATACTTGCAGAAACAGCTTCTTTCTCTTCACTCTCCCATACAGCTTCTCCTTGTGCAAAGTGCGCTGTATTGTTGACCGATGCACAGTGACACCATCTGCAGCAAGATGATGCTGCAGCTCTTTGGAGGTGGTCTGTGGATTGTCCTTGACTGTTCTCACCATTCTTCTTCATTGCCTTTCTGATATTTTTCTTGGCCTGCCACTTCTGGGCTTAACAAGAACTGTCCCTGTGGTCTTCCATTTCCTTACTATGTTCCTCACAGTGGAAACTGACAGGTTAAATCTCTGAGACAACTTTTGTATCCTTCCCCTGAACAACTATGTTGAACAATCTTTGTTTTCAGATCATTTGAGAGTTGTTTTGAGTAGCCCATGATGCCACTCTTCAGAGGAGATTCAAATAGGAGAACGACTTGTAATTGGCCACCTTAAATACCTTTTCTCATGATTGGATACACCTGGCTATGAAGTTCAAAGCTCAGTGAGGTTACAAAACCAATTTTGAGCTTCAGTAAGTCAGTAAAAAGTAGTTAGGAGTATTCAAATCAATAAAATGATAAGGGTACCCAAATTTTTGTAGCGGTCAAATTTTGGTTTAATGCATATTGCACATTTTCTGTTAGTAATATTTCAGGATTGAAATGAGGTTTATTGTACTGTGTCCATCAGTTATTAGATATATCAAACTGAAATGGCTGTTGCAAACACCAAAATATTTAGAACTAAAAATGATTAAGATTAATAGGGGTGCCCAAACTTTTTCACAGGACTGTATGTCCCTGCTTCTTTCACTTCTTGAACATACATAACTAAGGCTTAGTTCACACGTGAATACCGTATGGTGTAATTTGGTCTAGAAAAAAATGCTTCAGGAATAAGGAAGCGGTTTTTGGACACTGAGGCTAAGTTCACACTGAGTTTTTTGGTCAGGGTTTTGGCAGAAATCCGCCTCCAAACACTGAACCAAAAAAACGCCTCCTCAAAGTATACAAAACGCTTCTGAGTCTTTTTCGTTGGCTTTTTTTACGCTAGCGGCAAAAAAGAAGCGAGATGTTCATTGTTTTTTGAAGCCTGAGCATTTTCCGGCTCACAACTTCAATGCAAGTCAATGTGAGCCGGTTTTTCCTGTTCACGTTTCTTGGTCAGAAACCTGAAGCGGAACCTGAAGCGTTTTTTTGGCCTGATCAGGAAATGCCAGGTAGTTTTTTAAAATATAATTCATGACCACATCCCAAGAGGAAACGCATAAGGAAACTCCTCGAAAAACGTCTCACAAAACGCTTCCGGAAACACTTCAAATGGCAAAAAATGCCTCAGGAAACCTCTAACGCGTTTTCTGGTCCGGTTTTAACAATGCCACAACCCTGACTAAAAAACTCTTTGTGAACTTACCCTAAGGCGTTTCTTGAAGTGTTTTTTGGTAAAAAAAAAAAAAAAAGCCTCAAAAAACACCATGCGGTTTTTCCCTCCCAGACAGTGAATGCGCCTTAAAAAACCGCTTTGCGGTTTTTGGGCGTGGTTTTTGACAATAGATGCGCCAAAGACCGTGATGCGGTTTCCGCCTCCAATTCACTTTATATTGAGCTCCTGAGGCGGAATCCGCCTTAAGAAAGGTCATGTCGCTTCTTTTTTCCGCTAGCAAGAAACAAACGCTAGTGGAAAAATGAATGCTAGCGGTCTACATAGACCACCATTGTGAAGGGGCAAATTATGACGTGGATTCCGCGCCATAATCCTCCCCCTCTGTGCCTGTGTGAACGAGCCCTAACAGTCTCACTAGAATGACATACACAAACGTACAGATTTTGAATGCAAAAGGAAAAGCAGATAGTTACAATATTTAGGTGAGGAAAAAAATTTTTACAATACAAAGTTAGTCATTTCACTTCTTGTCATTTGTATTCATGACACTACCCATTTAAAGAGGACTTTTCACCACCTCAACTACAGTTAGGGCCAGAAATATTTGGACAGTGACACAATTTTCGCGAGTTGGGCTCTGCATGCCACCACATTGGTTTTCAAATGAAACCTCTACAACAGAATTTAAGTGCAGATTGTAATGCTTAATTTGAAGGGTTGAACAAAAATATCTGATAGAAAATGTAGGAATTGTACACATTTCTTTACAAACACTCCACATTTTAGGAGCTCAAAAGTAATTGGACAAATAAACATAACCCAAACAAAATATTTTTATTTTCAATATTTTGTTGCGAATCCTTTGGAGGCAATCACTGCCTTAAGTCTGGAACCCATGGACATCACCAAACGCTGGGTTTCCTCCTTCTTAATGCTTTGCCAGGCCTTTACAGCCGCAGCCTTCAGGTCTTGCTTGTTTGTGGGTCTTTCCGCCTTAAGTCTGGATTTGTGCAAGTGAAATGCATGCTCAATTGGGTTAAGATCTGGTGATTGACTTGGCCATTGCAGAATGTTCCACTTTTTTGCACTCATGAACTCCTGGGTAGCTTTGGTGGTATGCTTGGGGTCATTGTCCATCTGTACTATGAAGCGCCGTCTGATCAACTTGGCAGCATTTGGCTGAATCTGGGCTGAAAGTATATCCCGGTACACTTCAGAATTCATCCGGCTACTCTTGTCTGCTGTTATGTCATCAATAAACACAAGTGACCCAGTGCCATTGAAAGCCATGCATGCCCATGCCATCACGTTGCCTCCACCATGTTTTACAGAGGATGTGGTGTGCCTTGGATCATGTGCCGTTCCCTTTCTTCTCCAAACTTTTTTCTTCCCATCATTCTGGTACAGGTTGATCTTTGTCTCATCTGTCCATAGAATACTTTTCCAGAACTGAGCTGGCTTCTTGAGGTGTTTTTCAGCAAATTTAACTCTGGCCTGTCTATTTTTGGAATTGATGAATGGTTTGCATCTAGATGTGAACCCTTTGTATTTACTTTCATGGAGTCTTCTCTTTACTGTTAACTTAGAGACAGATACACCTACTTCACTGAGAGTGTTCTGGACTTCAGTTGATGTTGTGAACGGGTTCTTCTTGACCAAAGAAAGTATGCGGCGATCATCCACCACTGTTGTCATCCGTGGACGCCCAGGCCTTTTTGAGTTCCCAAGCTCACCAGTCAATTCCTTTTTTCTTAGAATGTACCCGACTGTTGATTTTGCTACTCCAAGCATGTCTGCTATCTCTCTGATGGATTTTTTCTTTTTTTTCAGCCTCAGGATGTTCTGCTTCACCTCAATTGAGAGTTCCTTTGACCGCATGTTGTCTGGTCACAGCAACAGCTTCCAAATGCAAAACCACACACCTGGAATCAACCTCAGACCTTTTAACTACTTCATTGATTACAGGTTTACGAGGGAGACGCCTTCAGAGTTAATTGCAGCCCTTAGAGTCCATTGTCCAATTACTTTTGGTCCCTTGAAAAAGAGGAGGCTATGCATTACAGAGCTATGATTCCTAAAACCCTTTCTCCGTTTTGGATGTGGAAACTCTCATATTGCAGCTGGGAGTGTGCACTTTCAGCCCATATTATATATATAATTGTATTTCTGAACATGTTTTAGTAAACAGCTAAAATAACAAAACTTGTGTCACTGTCCAAATATTTCTGGCCCTAACTGTAACAAACAACACTTAGCATAAAACATAACTTTTAATGTCAAATATGGTCAGCTAAAATCTTTCAACGGTATAGCTAGGGCTAAAATTAGAATACATAACTCAATAAGAAAAGTAGGGAACACTATAGAGATATAGCTTTTTTGCAATGTTCCTAGATACTGCAGGGTAGTTCAGCTTAGGGGAGTGATAATCACAACTTGACAGGTGACGGTTAGCACTAAATAGGTGCCTAGATGATGATAATCTCACTGATACTGTAGCTGATAACAATGTTGTATAGAGTAAATACCTTCTTCCCCCCTACTGTTTTGATGCTGCACACTGCCCTAAAGCGTCCACTCAATAGCAAAGTTAACCTGACACCTGACACTGAGTACTGGCTCCCACCATCGGGGAACCAGGAAATGCGGTTTTTACTGCAACATCTTCTTTATTATTTTTCCTTATCCTCTCCTGATGAGAATATGTAATTGAAACGCGTAGAGAGATTAATTATTTACAGCATATCTAGTGTGAACCCTATAGAATGGCATATTTATCAAGTGGACAGGGACACTAGTTATATGTTTAGGTGTCAGGTTAACTTTGCTATTGAGTGGACGCTTTAGGGCAGTGTGAACAGCATCAAAACAGTAGGGGGGAAGAAGGTATTTACTCTATACAACATTGTTATCAGCTACAGTATCAGTGAGATTATCATCATCTAGGCACCTATTTAGTGCTAACCGTCACCTGTCAAGTTGTGATTATCACTCCCCTAAGCTGAACTACCCTGCAGTATCTAGGAACATTGCAAAAAAGCTATATCTCTATAGTGTTCCCTACTTTTCTTATTGAGTTATGTATTCTAATTTTAGCCCTAGCTATACCGTTGAAAGATTTTAGCTGACCATATTTGACATTAAAAGTTATGTTTTATGCTAAGTGTTGTTTGCTATAAGAGAAAGTGTAGCAGTCAGTGCCCATTGAGATTGTGGCCCTAACTGTAATTCAAGTTCTTAACATTTGTTTATAAATTTATACAAAGTGTAAACAGCATACCAGGCACAAAAACAAACAGCACTGATTGCTTGGGAATGGTGGTGCTACAGAAAAAAAAACTCCAACTGTGCCAGAATTAGTGGATCAGCACCTATTAAATGGTGGAAACAAATGCACTTGTTGGAGGTGGTGAAGGGTCCTCTTTAAGGCATTATTCAACTTAAAGCCTGAATGCTCAGATTTGACTGCAATTTTTCCCAGTGTCCTTCTTCTCATATTTTCTTTCATGTTTTCTTCAATTACTATAATTGTTTGGGAAACTTTCTTAGTAAACAAAGGTCTGAGAGTTGCTATTAACATTAGTTGTTTTACTAGAATTGTTTACACCGTAATACAAAAAGCTTTTCAAAAGAAATTAATTTCTAATAAAGTGTATTAGTTTAGTTTAGTGTATAAAGTGTATTAGTAAAGTGTGAGGTTCTACAAACAGCCACTAGATGTCCCTTATACTTCATTAAATCCAAGTCCTGCTGGGAAAAGCAAGTTTGTTATAACAAGAAATAATATTTCTGCACATCTCTAAGTGGAAGGAGTGAGTTTCTGGGATGCTTGGTGTCACACCCTTTCAGAATAGTCCACAAATAAGAAGGTGAGGAAAATCATATATATATATATATATATATATATATATATATTTAGAAGAGTCAAACAAGCGTATATATTAACATTCTTAACATTGAAATTTATTGTTCTATTGTTCTGTACTTCTGTGTCTTCAGGCATACAGTATTTTCATGTAACCTGTGATTAATGCTTTACATTTAATTCCAAGCAACAGTCGAAACAAACCTTAGTACGTATAGGCAATCTGTCAGCAGACAACTCAATATCAAACCAGCAACAGCGCATTGTAGTGATATCATGCAGAGCCTGAATACAGAGCTTTTGGAGGCTTTGGAATGACTACTCATTTGATCCTCAATTGCATATTTATTAAAATAGCTGTAATTACTGTACTTTTCGGACTATAAGACGCACTGGACTATAAGATGCACCTAGGTTTTAGAGGAGGAAAATAGAGAGGTATTTTTTAAACTTTGGGGGAAGGGGGCTTTATCTACTAATGCCCACGATGAGAGAATACTCTGATCATGGGCATTAGCTCCAGTGCCTCCATTAGGTTACACGTGGGCAAAGGGGCGGATTTTGACTGCGGAATTCGTTTCAAAAACCGCCCCTTTACAATGGTGGTCTATGTAGACCGCTAGCTTTTTTTTTCCTCCTAGCATTTTATTGCCGCTAGCGGAAAAAAGAAGCGACATGACCTTTCTTCAGGCGGAAAACGCCTGAAGAAATGCATAGAAGTGAATGGGAGGCGAAAAGCGCGGTAAAAAAACGTTTTTTTCTGCGCAGTTTTTATAGAACATATTTTTTTTAATAGGAAATCACACCCCAGAGGGGTGGTCCTGGGTGTTGGCTGCTTCCTGCAGCCATTTTGTGATAATCTCATCTCATTGCAGCAGAAGCTGTAGCAGCAGCAGCAGCAGCAGCATCATAGTAGTAGCAGTAGCAGCAGCAGCAGAAGCAGCAGCCACAGCAAAAATGTAAGTACTGCTTCAATATTTCATTATATAAAATGAATAGAATTTTTTTTTTTTTTTTTTTAGGAAAAACTGCCAAATTGCCTCACTTGACTCTCTTTTCCAAAAAGCGTACAAAATGGTTGCATTTTTTTTGAATTGTATTGTCTTTTTCTTGCATTTTTTTAACCCCTTCTTTGCACCCGCCGTATCAGTACCGCGGGTGCTAGGTACTGGCAGTTGACAATGCAAGTGCTTTTCCCTTTTGATGCTAATCTCCTTTTTTTCCCCCTTTTCTTGCAGCTCTTCAAACAACTCCACAAAGCCACCGCACCGCACCCATTGTGCACGCCACAGCTTTTTTCCAAAAATGTAAGCATGGGGTACAAAATGGTTGCATTTTCTTTGAATTGTATTGTCTTTTTCTTGCATTTTTTTAACCCCTTCTTTACTGGCAGCTGACAATGCAAGTGCTTTTCCCTTTTGATGCTAATCTCCTTTTTTCCCCCTTTTCTTGCAGCTCTTCAAACAACTCCACAAAGAGCCACCGCACCGCACCCGTCGTGCACGTGACCGCTCTTTTCAAAAAAGTAAGTATGGGGTAGAAAATGGTTGCATTTTCTTTGAATTGTATTGTCTTTTTCTTGCATTTTTTTAACCCCTTCTTTACTGGCAGCTGACAATACAAGTGCTTTTTCCTTTTGATGCTAATCTCCTTTTCCCCCCCTTTTCTTGCAGCTCATCAAACAACTCCGCAAAGAGCCACCGCACCGCACCCGTCGTGCACATGACCGCTCTTTTCAAAAAAGTAAGTATGGGGTAGAAAATGGTTGCATTTTCTTTGAATTGTATTGTCTTTTTCTTGCATTTTTTTTAACCCCTTCTTTACTGGCAGCTGACAATTCAAGTGCTTTTCCCTTTTGATGCTAATCTCCTCCCCCCCCCCCCCTTTTCTTGCAGCTCATCAAACAACTGGTCTGAATACCTCAACTCCCTCTCTATCAGCTTGGAAGTCTGGTCCATTCCTTCCAAATGTAAGTTTGGCATAATAATTGATTGTATTGTATGTGCTTCTCTGATGTTTAACCCCTTCTTCTAACCCCCTGTATTAGTACAGCGGATGTTAGGTGTTGGCGGCTGCCATATGCAACCAGTGTCAACTGTTTCATACAGTAGACACCAAAAGGTTAATGCCCCTATGCAGTGCTCACACCGATCAGGGGCATTAAACCCGTGCAAGCACTGCATTCCATCCACTGTTTTGTTTTGTTTTTACTGACTGAAATGTATACTAAAAAATGGTAGTAAATTTAATTTTTTTTTTCTTACATTTTCAGAAACCACATACAACAAAATGGCTCCACCCATGGAGTATTACAAGATGGACCTGGATGTCCACAAGCTGATAGAGAGTGTAAGTAGATTCTACTGATGTAGAACAAATGTGCACGGTGCACTGTTTCCACTACAATGTACTGTGCTAATTTGTTCAACAAAGCGGTTGACTTATGTATGATATCTCCTTTTAAACACCCCTATCTACCTTTTTTTTGTTTGTTTTTTGTCTTCCTTTATTTTATAAAAACAAGTGTTTTAAATTTGGTTTGTTTTTTTTAAATTTAACATTCTTTAGAGATTTTTCATTTTGCTCAATGTTATTTTTTGCGGGGGGGTGGGGGGGGGGTGGGTGACTTTGAATGGTTTTTCAGCATTTATTTTTATTTTTTTTATTTTCTTTTAATTTTTCTTTACAGTAATTCATGTTAAAAATCGCAATTTTAATTAGAACGATTTTCTTATGTTTTTCTTTTTTTTCTTTCCCTATGCAGGTTGAAGCGCATCCAAATCTTTATGAAAAGAAAGATCCGTTGTATTCAGACCGGCACGCCAGGGACGCCTCCTGGATTACGGTTTGCCAGGCGCTGTATCCGGACTGGGCTACCCTGTCCAGAGAGATGAAAGATCGGATTGGTGAGTAAATAAATGAAATTTGCTAGGAAATTTGTGTTCTGAAAGTTTTTAGTTGGAATTGCTTTTATTAAACGTGTTTTTCTTTTTCTTTTCTTTTTTTTTTCATACAGAAAGGGATGTTAGGAAGCGGTGGAAGAATGTGAGGGACCGATTCCAGAAGGACATCAAGAAGGTTGAGAAAAGTGGGGCCTCTCCCTCAAAAAAAAGAAAAATTGCCTTTGAGGATTTGTAATAAAAATGTTATTTTTTTTACGAAAAAAAATTGTCATGTTTTTTTTTTAAGGGGGGAATTAACTTTCAAGAGGACCTTTGACCCTCTGGGACACATGCAGCACACTTCTAGGAAGCAGACCGTGCGCTGAATTCAGATGTGCCCGGTCTGCTTCCTAGAGGTGTAACCGCTTGTGTCCCAGAGGGTCAAAGGAGGTGCACCCAGTGTTCAAAGGTCCTCTTCATATAAAGAGGACCTTTGACCCTCTGGGACACATGCAGCACACTTCTAGGAAGCAGACTGTGCACTGAATTCAGATGTGCCCGGTCTGCTTCCTAGAGGTGTAACCGCTTGTGTCCCAGAGGGTCAAAGGAGGTGCACCCAGTGAGGAAAGGTCCTCTTCATATAAAGAGGACCTTTGGCCCTCTGAGACACATGCGGTTTACACCAATACCTAATAAAAAAAATACACTGACACAGATATATAACAATTTTTTTTTATTTTTAAACAATTTTAAATGTTGAAAAATCAATATTAAATTTATATTTTTTCAAGTAACTTTTTTTTTTTTTTTTTTTGGGGGGGGGGAAACTTGATTTAAAAGATAAAAAAAAGGGGGTGGGGGTAAATACAATTGAGGAAAAAAAAAAAAAGGCCACCACGATGAGGAAGGTCTTCAGTCCCAGTCAGGCTGCTCATCACTGAGGCTGAGAAAACTGCCAAGGCACGGCACCTTCGGGACTCATGAAATAGTCAGCGAAGGAATCTTTCAGCCGTACAGCTGCGTCAGCTGCCCGACCGTGGCCAATTGGGTCGCTCAAAGCTGCCTGTGGCTCTACTACAATGTTCGGGCTTTCGTACTCCCGAACATAGTTGTGAAGCACAAAGACAGCTTTGACGACCACATCCACGGTGTCGGGAGCCAACTGCATTGCAGAGGTGAGGACCCTCCACTTACTAGTCATGATCCCGAAGGTGCACTCCACGAAGCGTCGTGCCCGGCTCAGCCTCATGTTGAAGACCCTCTTCCGGGCATCCAGTCTCCTCCGTGGGAAAGGACGCAGCAGGTTCTCTTTCAGTGGAAATGCCTCATCCCCTACCATGACGAAGGAGACTGAATGCGTGGCACCCGGAAGTGGTCTTGGTGGAGGTAGAGTCACCTGATCTACCAGAACTCTGCGACCCGAAACTGATGACAGTAGCGCCCGGGAGTCCCCAGTACTACCATAGGCACCGACTTCGATGGCAATAAAACGGTATGTGGCATCAGCAACCGCCATCAGGACCACTGAAAAGCACTTCTTGTATTTGAAGTAGTGATCCTGAGTGCGGTGGCTTCTGCACACGTATATGCTTCCCATCGACAGCACCTATGCAGTTGGGGAAATTGGCCACAGACTGAAAGCCTGCTGCTGCCTGCAACCAAATCTCCTGGGTCGGACTGGGCATCACTATGGGTTGCAAGTGCTGCCAGATCAGATGGCATGTGCACCTCACAATTCCAGATAGGGTTGTTTTTCCACCCAGAATTGGAGGTGCAGGGATGCAAAACTCTCCCCTGTTGCGAGAAACCTAGAAAAAAAAAGAGAAAAAAAAAAATTAGCGCACAATAAAATAAAATCATTACTCTACACTCTACTGCTATTTACTAGTACTTCCTATTGTGACATTCCATTATGCATGATAATGGGTTCGGACCCTATTTTATGTCTACACATCAGCATCCCTCTATACTACTCTATATGGATTCCCTCTAAATTACAACAAAAAAAATAGAGTGAACATAAAAACAGTAAAAACAGAAAGGTACACATTTGATAACTTACCGCAACGTGATGAGCAGCCTTTCCGTGGGACTGATGGCCTCCCTCATGGTGGTGTCCTGATGTAAAAGGTGGGGTGTGAGGAGCCGTAGCATCCTGTCAAAGGTGGCAGTGGTCATTCTTATGAAGTTTTGAAATTTTTCTGGGCATCTGTAAAAAAAATTACCATCGTGTACACAGTACATAATATACATACATATATAATGTACTAGCCTATACATACGGATTCTACTATCCTATACATTAGAGATGAGCGAACACTAAAATGTTCGAGGTTCGAAATTCGAATCGAACAGCCGCTCACTGTTCGTGTGTTCGAACGGGTTTCGAACCTCATTATAGTCTATGGGGAACATATACTCGTTAAGGGGGAAACCCAAATCCGTGTCTGGAGGGTCACCAAGTCCACTATGACACCCCAGGAAATGATGCCAACACCTCTGGAATGACACTGGGACAGCAGGGGAAGCATGTCTGGGGGCATCTAACACACCAAAGACCCTCTATTACCCCAACATCACAGCCTAACAACTACACACTTTACACATTCCAAAAAACCTCTATCAAAGTGGGAAAATACCTGGAAACCTTCTTTACTCCCCAAATGGATAGACACAAACCCCAATTTAAGCTCAACAAACAGTAACAACCACCCCTTTAAATCACGTTCCCCATGACAACCACGGATGGAATAGACAATGGGAAATCCAAAAGCCCTCACCCTTAACTGTCATTTTGAGTGTGTGTGTGTGTGTCTGTGTGTGTCTGTGTGTGTGATGTGGTAAGACCTTCCAAAATTCACTTTTCTAGCCCTTAACATGAGCCCTTCCAAACAAAGTTACAGGACCTTAAGCTGAGCTACCAGCAGAGATTGAGGCCCTTGGCATGAGTAGAGCCTTGCACCAGCAGTGTTTTTGGCACTTAGGGTGAGTTGAGCCTTGTACCAGCGTGTGTCCCTTAACATCAGGCGGGCCCTAAGTTCTGCGCTTTGCACAAAAGTTCCACATTAACTAGGCTGAATGGTACAAAGATTAGTAGGCCCGAGAACCAGGAACAGGTCTTGCAATGGCTGTCGGATAACGTTTAAAGCACATTGTCCACCAGCCAGTCAGCCTCTACCTCCTCTTACCCAACAGTCTTGTCCTCCTTCCACCCAAAATTCCCAATCTTCCCAGAACAATAACCCCAACTGTCCCTGCTCCCCAGAGCTGTTCTCCCTTCCTTTGACTGTACCGCAACCTGCCCCTCCATTTCGCGATTCCACGGACCTAACAGTCGAGTATCTGTGTCCAGATGCTCAAACACTAGAGTCTCCTCCATCTCTGGTCGATTTGGTGGCGGATGACCAGCAACCCACCCTCATCGACGACGATGAGATGCAGTTGACATGCGCATTGTGCAGGAAGAGGAGGCGAGACAGGAGTTGGAAGAGGAGGTGGTGGACGACGAGGACACCGACCCCACCTGGACAAGGCGGATGTCAAGCTGGGAAAGTAGTGTGGATGTTGAGGCAGGTGCAGCACCAAAAAGGGTAGCTAGAGGCAGAGGTCAACAGCTTCACCGAAGCCAGGCCAGACCCGGAATGTCCGAAGATGTTCCCTTTTGTACCCAGCCCAGAAAAACTCCCCCATCGAGGGCACGTTTCTCGAAGGTGTAGAGTTTTTTCAAGGAATGCGCCGAGGACAGATATAGTGTCGTCTACACAATTTGCCTCTCGAAATCGAGTAGGGGCCCTGAGAAGAGCAACCTGTCCACCACTTCAATGCACCGTCATTTGGAATCCAAGCACTGGAATCAGTGGCAGGCAGCAACGGCAGGACAAACGTCGCCCGCCATTCATGCCACTGCCTCTGCTCACAGTGCTGGCGATGCACTCCAGAGGACGAGCCAGGACATCACTTCATCTGCCTCCGCCACTTTGTTGACTTCTCCCTCATCCTCCCTTGTTTCTGTCTTATCTCCTTCTCCTGCACCATCAAAGGCACCATCAGGCGCTTCTTTACAACAACCCACCATCTCTCAGACATTGGAGCGCCGGCAGAAATACACCGCTAACCACCCACCCACGCAAGCCTAGAACACCAACATCGCTAAACTGCTGGCCCAGGAGATGTTGGCGTTCCGGCTTGTTGAAACTCCCGCCTTCCCGAACCTGATGGCAACCGTGGCACCTCACTATGCCGTCCCTAGCCGTCACAACTTCTCCTGGTGTGGCGTCCCCGCCTTGCACCAGCACGTGTCACTCAACATCAGGTGGGCCCTTAGTTCCGCGCTTTGCTGCAAGGTCCACTTGACCACCGACACTTGGACAAGCGCATGTGGTCAGGGATGCTGCTTATCTTTAAGGACAGGCAGGGTGAATGTGGTGGAGTCTGGTCCCGGGGTGCAAACTGAGGTACCCTATCTCCTCTCCCAGGCCAAAATTCATGGCAGGAGTAGACTGAAACCCTACGACGCTGCAACCTCCACCCCAGCTACTAGCGGCAAACGCTAAAACACTGGTGTGGGGAGACGTCAGCAGGCCGTGCTGAAGCTCATCAGCTTGGGGGACAGACAGCACAGTGCCTCCGAGGTCAGGGATGCCATCCTGGCTGAGATGGCTTTTTTTTCCCTGCTACACCTGGGGGCTGGCATTTTTACGCCTGTGATAATGGCTGGAACCTGGTAGCGGCTCTGGAGCTTGCCAGCCTCCAACACGTTCCATGTTTGGCCCACGTCTAACCTAGTGGTGCAACGTTTTTTTGAAAACATACCCAAATGTACCGAAGCTACTGTTGAAAATGCGGCGCTTGTGCGCCCACTTTTGCAAGTGTACAGGAGTCGCTGCTAGCCTAAAAACACTCTAGCAAGGCCTACATCTGTCCAAACACAGGCTGTTGTCCGTCATTCACACACGCTGAAACCCTACAATACCATATCTTGAGCAGGGTGTGTGAGCTGCACAGACCTTTGATGGAGTTCCATCTACAAAACCCAAGGGTTCCTCAAAGTCAGCTCCCAAAGTTTCTGCACCATGAGTTTCCAGGGGTGGCAGAGTTATGGCTAGGGGCAGAGGCATGGATAGGGATGATGTCTAGGGGCAAAAGCAGTGTGGATGTGGAGGCAAGCTAAGCAGCAAAAACTGGGGGTACAAGCTAAGGCATGGACTGGGGTGATGTCTAGGGGCAAAAGCAGTGTGGATGTGGAGGCAAGCTAAGCAGCAAAAACTGGGGGTACAAGCTAAGGCATGGACTGGGGTGATGTCTAGGGGCAAAAGCAGTGTGGATGTGGAGGCAAGCTAAGCAGGGAAAAAGGTGGCTAGAGGCAAAGGGATGTCTAGAGGCAGAAGACAGCTGCATGACAGAAGCTAGACCTGAGCCAGCAAGGCCCAAGATGCCCTCTTTTCTAGATTCCTTAGAAAAATTCCCCCATCGAGGCCACGTTCCTCGCTGGGGGAGATAATTTCTAAATGTATAGGTCGAGGACAAACTGAGTGTGGTTTACACACTTTGCAATACGACTCCCCATCTCCCAGGCCTTTCATTCCAGGCTAAAGTACAGCACAACCCACCCACATGCCCAAGGCTTCAACGGCCTCATCTCAAAAATTCTGGCCCAGGAGATGTTGGAGTCCCGGCTTGTGGACACTCTGCCCTTTTTGGGCTTGCTGGCTACTGCGCCACCTCACTGTGCTGTCCACACCAGCACTTTTCCCCAAACATGAGGCGGTCCCTAAGTTCAGCGCTTTGCCCAAAAGTTCCACGTGACCAGCTATGAATGGACAAGTGCATGTGGACAGGGACGCTAACTTTTAATCTTGGCACAGTGGTTGAATGTACTTGAGGCATGGACCGGGTTGCAAAATGTGGTAGACTGACTTGTCTCCCCACACAACATTCCTGGGAGGAGGGCTGAAACACCACCCTCCTCCTCCGCTGTTAGATTGACCCCAGCTACGAGCTGGAAACGCTGCAACACTGGTGTGGGGAGACGTCAGCAGGCCGGGCTGAAGCTCATCAGCTTGGGGGACGGACAGCACACTGCCTCTGAGGTCAGGGATGCCATCCTGGATGAGATGGCAATTTGTTTATCCCCGCTGCCCCTGGGGGCAGGCTTTTTTGTCTTGTTGGAGGGCTCTGGAGCTTGCCAGCCTCCAACACGTTCCATGCCTGGCCCACGTGTTCAATCTAGTGGTGCAACGATTTTTTAAAAACATACCCCAAATTAGCAGAGATAAGGGTGAAAGTGGGGCACTTGGACACCCACTTTCCCAAGTCTACAGTACCTGGAGCTAGCCGCAATACACTCCAGCAAGGCCTACATCTGCCTGAAGCACCTACTGTTGTGCGAGGTCACCACACGCTCAAACCCTAGATACCGTATGTTGAGCAGGGTGTGTGAGCAGCAGAGACCTTTGATGGAGTACCAGCTACAAAACCCAAGGGTTCCTCAGAGTCAGCTCCCTCACTTTCTGCACCATGAGTTTCCATGGGTGGCAGAGTTATGGCTAGAGGCACAGGCATGGATAGGGGTAATGTGTAGGGGCAAAAGCAGTGTGGATGTGGAGGCAAGCTAAGCATAAAAAACTGGGGGTAAAAGCAGAGGCATAAACTGGGGTGATGTTTAGGGGCTAAAGCAGTGTAGATGTGGAGGGAAGCTAATTCAACAAAAAAAACAGGGTAGAAGCAAAGGCATAAACTGGGGTGATGTTTAGGGGCTAAAGCAGTGTAGATGTGGAGGGAAGCTAATTCAACAAAAAAAACAGGGTAGAAGCAAAGGCATAAACTGGGGTGATGTTTAGGGGCTAAAGCAGTGTAGATGTGGAGGGAAGCTAATTCAACAAAAACAGTGGGTAGAAGCAAAGGCATGCAAAACTCTACCCTGTTGGAAGACTTATTCCTAGGTCTGGAACACGTTAATGGCCCCCCCCCTGGACAAATTACTGCCACTCAGGGGCCTAGTGTCACCAGGAGGGACAAGTATAGGCGCATGTTGTGGGACTACCTGGATGACACCAGCTCTGTCCTCTCCAATCCCTCTGTGCTCTACTGCCTACACTTATTTTCTCATCTTTTTTTCTGCACTGCACATCTCTTGCCTACTTCCTTTGGGATCTTAGAAGTGGTGGTCCACTTCCAAAGGTGGTAATTTCAGTGCTGGAGTTGTCAATAGACAGTGTAACGGGAGTAGCTGAGGTATCACTGTCTTAACCACTTTTTGGCACAAAATTAACTTCCAAAGCCAAGTATGGTGCAAGTAAATGATGCAAGGACACCTACACACCTATCTCTGACACATTGGGGAGTTCACCCTCATGCGCCCTTTTGGCCTGCACCATCATGCACCTCTTCCCAGCCACTCCACATCTCCCAAGCTTTTCATTGTAGGCAGAAATACAACACAACCAACCCCCATGCCCAAGCCTTTAACAGCCTCATCGATAAACTGCTGGCCCTGGAGATGTTGGTGTTTGTTTATGCTTCTGGATACCCAGGCCTTCCGTCAGCAGATGGCAGCTGGGGCACCTCCCTATGCTGGGCCTAGCCGTTACTACTTCTCTTGGTGTGCTGTCCCTGCCTTGCGCCTGCATGTGTCCCATAACATCAGTCGGGCCCAGAGCTCTGCGCTTTGCTGCAAGGTCCACTTGACCACCGACACATGGACAAGCGCCTGTGGTCAGGGATGCTGCAGTGCTTATCTTTAATGACAGGCAAGGTGAATGTGGTGGAGTCTGGTCCCCGGGTGCAAACTGGGGTGGCCTATCTCCTCTCCCAGGCCAAAATTCATGGCAGGAGTAGACTGAAACCCTACGATGCTGCAACCTCCACCCCAGCTACTAGCGGCAAACGCTGTAACACTGGTGTGGGGAGATGTCAGCAGGCCGTGCTGAAACTGATCAGCTTGGGGGACAGACAGCACAGTGCCTCCGAGGTCAGGGATGCCATCCTGGCTGAGATGGCATTTTTTTTTCCCCGCTACACCTGGGGCCTGGCATTTTTGCGCCTGTGATAATGGCTGGAACCTGGTAGCAGATCTGGAGCTTGCCAGACTTAAACACGGTCCACGCATGGCCCACGTTTTTCAACTTGTTGGTGCCATGTTTCTTTGAAACCTACACCATTGTGCATGATATACAGGTCAAAGTGGGGCCATTTTCGTAAGTGAGAACTAGCCTCTGCTAGGCAGAAAACATTCAGAGCACACTCCTCTCATCTTCGCACCGTTGGCTGGCGGAGGAAGACGAGGGGGTTGGAGTGGCATCTGATGTCCCTGTCCCACACGAGGCTAGAGGGTGCACTTCAGTGCATCCCATTGCTTCACCACAAATGGTGTGAAGGGGAGTGGAAAATGGAGGAAATGGAGAGTGACCCTTACAGTTGGGGCCAGCAAAGGCATGCCAAGTAACACACTGGCACACATGGCTGACTTCATCTTGGGTTGCTTTTCAACACATATTTCACATCATGAAGAACAAATAATACTGGATTTTTACAAGCCTCGAACCCCGGTCTAGGTGTAATGTCTGTTCCTTTCTTATATTAGGGGAGAGGGAAACAAAATTACTTCAGTGATACGTTTAGCGTACATAGACTGACTATTAATGTGTATCCCACTTAGTGTTGTTAGGGTTACACACCGTCACAACCTGGCTAAAGCTTCTATAGCTGTTAATAAAGTCAACATAACTTTACGGTATCCAAAAAGGGCAGCTGGTACCGACAGAGAGCAAGACAAATGTCAACCAAAGCTGTGAGCTCTGAACACCCACAGTGACTTTGGCATCATCAGCATTATAAGTGAGCGGGTGGTAATAAATAACTTGGCAGTGCCTAAAACCCAAAAAGCTTATACAACTATATTTACATTAAGATACACAAATGACACTTTTTAGTAGCATGTCATGAGACAAGCTAATAAGATCTTCCTTTGTGAAGTGCTATTTGAAAGTTAAACGCTGCCTTTATTTTAATTCTGGAGAAGGTGCAGACATTAGATTTAGAACATGTTGTCTTCATTGTCCAAATCCTCTATATAGGTAATGTGTTTTTCGGGCCGAGCTGTCTGGGAACGAGCTGGTGCAGCACTGACAACCTGGGTGAATATGGCAAGAGCTTGAGATGTAGGGTGAATGAATCTCCAAATTATTTGGGGAATTTCCACTCAGAAACTGGCACTATATACCAGTAGCAAAAATTGTGGGTGCACGTAACCCCAATATATTCTTTGAATTCCCAGTCAGACAATGGCACTATATGGCAGTAGCAAGAAATGAGGGTATTTGTAACCCCAATATATTCTTTGAATTCCCAGTCAGACAATGGCACTATATGGCAGTAGCAAGAAATGAGGGTATTTGTAACCCCAATATATTCTTTGAATTCCCAGTCAGACAATGGCACTATATGGCAGTAGCAAGAAATGAGGGTATTTGTAACCCCAATATATTCTTTGAATTCCCAGTCAGACAATGGAACTATATGGCAGTAGCAAGAAATGAGGGTATTTGTAACCCCAATATATTCTTTGAATTCCCAGTCAGACAATGGCACTATATGGAAGTAGCAAGAAATGAGGGTATTTGTAAACCCAATACATTCTTTGAATTCCCAGTCAGAAACTGGCACTATATGGCAGTAGCAAGAAATGAGGGTATTTGTAACCCCAATATATTCTTTGAATTCCCAGTCAGACAATGGCACTATATGGCAGTAGCAAGAAATGAGGGTATTTGTAAACCCAATATATTCTTTGAATTCCCAGTCAGAAACTGGCACTATATGGCAGTAGCAAGAAATGAGGGTATTTGTAACCCCAATATATTCTTGGAATTCCCAGTCAGACAATGGCACTATATGGCAGTAGCAAGAAATGAGGGTATTTGTAACCCCAATATATTCTTTGAATTCCCAGTCAGACAATGGCACTATATGGCAGTAGCAAAAATAGTGGGTGTATATAGCCCCAATTCTATTGCTAGGGGACTTGCAGGGTATTTCTGAGGTGAAGGTGGGGGGACACACCGTTGGAACGGGGATTTGGGGTGTATATATGGGGTATACGGGAATACACTGTCAGGGTATTCCATTCAGGATCCTGGGAAAGCTGGGTTGCGGCGATTGAGCCCGTCAGTGCCACGTTACACTGACAAGCTTCTCCCTGGAATTGAAGTTATATGTAAGCCCAATATATTCTTTGAATTCCCAGTCAGACAATGGCACTATATGGCAGTAGCAAAAATAGTGGGTGTATATAGCCCCAATTCTATTGCTAGGGGACTTGCAGGGTATTTCTGAGGTGAAGGTGGGGGGGGGCACACCGTTGGAACGGGGATTTGGGGTGTATATATGGGGTATACGGGAATACACTGTCAGTGTATTCCATTCAGGATCCTGGGAAAGCTGGGTTGCGGCGATTGAGCCCGTCAGTGCCACGTTACACTGACAAGCTTCTCCCTGGAATTTAGCTCTTATAAGAGCTGTTGGTTGTCTTCTCCTTCCTATCCTAGCCTGTCCCTGCCTACCCAGAATCTAAGCCCTAGCTAACTGGACGGAAACCTCCGTCCCCGTTGAATTGCAAGCTCAGAATGACGCGAACCTGGGCGGCGCTGTTCTTTTAAATTAGAGGTCACATGTTTTCGGCAGCCAATGAGTTTTGCCTACTTTTTTCAACGTCACCGGTGTCGTAGTTCCTGTCCCACCTACCCTGCGCTGTTATTGGAGCAAAAAAGGCGCCAGGGAAGGTGGGAGGGGAATCGAGTAATGGCGCACTTTACCACGCGGTGTTCGATTCGATTCGAACATGCCGAACAGCCTAATATCCGATCGAACATGAGTTCGATAGAACACTGTTCGCTCATCTCTACTATACATACATAATATGCTAGCCTATACATACGGATTTAAGTTACTATCCTATACATACATATATATGATACAAGACTATACATACATATATAATATACTAGGCTATACATACGGATTAATATACTACCCTATACATATATATTATACTAGACTATACATACATATATAATATACTAGACTATATACACATACATACATATATAATATACTACTCTATATTTCATTACATTAAAAAACACTAAAAACATAAAAAAAAAGTAACTTACTGTCTGAGCTCGTGATAAAAATGTCCCAAATGTCCCCTCTCTGGCCGTAATGTATTTATGGGGTGGACCCACATTCTTTTCCGCCTTGGTCTTTGGCGTTCCTCGTCATCCTGTCAAAATTGAAAAGAACATTTTAGTACAGTACTGCTTTTTTTTTTATTTAAAAATAAAATGTATTTGTGAACTTACCTCACGTTGTTCTCGCCTTCGCCTGGCCATGCCCACCGCCACTGCGAATAGCCGTAGCCTGCGCTGGCTATTGTCTTCTTCCGTTCTTTTTTTTTTGTTTTGTTTTTTTGGCTTTTGCCTGGAGTTTCCCTCGGTGTTCTCCACAGGGAAAATGGCGCCTAGAGCAAAAAGGGGAGGGATTTCACCATGCCCAGTGTGCTGGCTATTAAAAAATGGGCTGGAGAAAAAAAACGCTAGCGAAAACAGCGGCAAAAACCGCGACGCGTTTTTGTGAAAAACCGCGTCAAAAACTGCGCGGAATGCAAAAAACCGCGTCGAAAAAACCCGCCGCGTTTTGTTTTTTGTTTTTTTAAATGTAGATTGTGAGCACCACATAGAGCTCACAATGCACATTTTTCCTTATCAGTATGTCTTTTTTGGAATATGGGATGGAAATCCATGCAAACATGCGGAGAACATACAAACTCCTTGCAGATGGTTTTTTGTCCTTGGTGGGATTTGAGCACCAGGACTCCAGCGCTGCAAGGCTGCAGTGCTAACCACTGAGCCACCGTGTGGCCCCCTTCTTGCTGCAGTTTTTAACCTCACACAAATAAGCTAGGAGGTTTTCACGTGTGAACTGACGCTTACAGCGGATGCCGGGTCTGTAAAAATAATGGCGGCCACTCTACTTCAGCGTGGTCGCCATAGCAACCAGATCTCCGCATCTCGGCTGTAACGGCGGATGTCGGGGAGGGTTTTTAGATACCTCATGGAGTGCTTGGTGGGTTTGGGGTGCTGGGGAAGGGAAAGGAGGGCTTTTTGATGTCTGTCTGGCCCTTCCTTGTGCCAATATCAGTACCAAAGAACTCTGTGTGCACCAAACCTAAGAGTTTTCTCCACTAGAAGTACCAGAAGCAATGACAGCAAAAATTTTACTTTTTATTATGAAAACGATTTGTCTCTCAATATTGGTCTGAAAGTGGCAAACTCCTTGGAATAAGGAAGCTAAGAAGAGGAAGAAAGTTTCTCTGTTACATGCACATGACCATAAAAGCCCATTAAAAACAGATTAAACTGGCAGTTTTTAACATCCATCAACATGTCACTTATTTTGCATCAGTTTCCTGTGTTTTTATCGTCCATTTTGTATAATTTTTTCATCTGTTTTTAACTGTCAGTTAAAAAAATGAATGAACTTCATTGGTCTGTTTTTTTGTTGTTTTTTTGGCCCAACCCACTCATCTGTTTTTACTTGTCATCACATGGATGCAATTTCGTTTTGATGGACATTAAAAAGAGACACAATGAAACAGATGTATGATGGACGGCATTACAATATATGATCTGATATGCTGTATGCCTGGAGAAAATATTTGCAGATCATAGCTGGTATACATTTCCCTCGTCATTTCTGGCATAAATGATGATAGATATGTTGGATGGCGATGGCCCTGCCCATGCTCGTCCTTGTCAATCTTCCCTTTTGGGAAAGTGGCGAAGGCAGCACAAAAAAGTGATAATTTGCTTATCCAAAATTCATATTTAAACAAAAAATTGCAACTTTTTATGTCTTTTTTTGTCAGAAAACTAGTGTGCAAGTCAGGACAAAACTGCCCCATTGACTTGTACTGGTCAGTCTGTGAAAATGGGCAAAAAATAGGACATGTCCTTTTTTTCTAAACGGTCTGTTAAAATGGTTCTTTAAAAAAAAAAAAATTATGTCTCCACTGGCGTCCATTGTTCTAGAAACATATTTGTTTTTCACTGTTGTGTGTATGAAACCTAATATTTCTTTCTAAAATGCTTACTCTCTACCTTGTAATGTATTCTGATCGTTTTTTGTTTTTTTTTTTAAATCCAGAAGGACATACAGTACCAGAAAGCAGACCTCCTCGGGTCTATTGTACAAGGAGTTATATGGTGAAACTGAATAAACACAACAAAATAAAATTGATTGGTCTTTGAAAATAAGCTGCAATATTTCATTATATGTGATTTTTAGAGATGAGCGAACAGTGTTCTATCGAACACATGTTCGATCGGATATCACGCTGTTCGCCATGTTCGAATCGAATCAAACACCGCGTGGTAAAGTGCGTGAAAACTCGATTCCCCTCCCACCTTCCCTGGCGCCTTTTTTGCACCAATAACAGCGCAGGGGAGGTGGGACAGGAAGTACGACAACAGGGATATTGAAAAAAATATTAAAATCCCATTGGCTGCCGAAAACATGTGACCTCTGATTCAGAAGAACAGCGGCGGCCATCTTTGAGTCCGAGAGAGCTTGCACTTCGACAGGGATCGAGGTCTCCGTCCATTTAGATATGGATTAGATTCTGGTAGGCAGGGATAGGATAGGAGAGGAGAAGAAAACCAACAGCTCTTTTAAGCGCTAAATTCCAGGGAGAAGCTTGTCAGTGTAACGTGGCATTGACGGGCTCAATCTGCGCAACCCAGCTTTCCACAGTGTTGAGGATCCTGAATGGAATACACTGAAAGTGTATTCCCATATACCCTATATACCCCCGATCCACGTTCCAACAGTGTGCACCCCCACTCCACCCCAGAATCTAACTTGAATACACTGTAATTCCCCTAACAATAGAATTGGGGCTACATACACCCTCAATTCTTGCTATTGCCATATAGTGCCAGTTTCTGACTGGTAATTCAAAAAAGATATAGGGGCCTGCATACCACCCTCAATTCTTGCTATTGCCATATAGTGCCAGGGTCTGACTGGGAATTCAAAGAATATATTGGGGCTACATACATCCTCAATTCTTGCTATTGGCATATAGTGCCAGGGTATGACTGGGAATTCAAAGAATATATTGGGGCTACATACACCCTCAATTCTTGCTATTGGCATATAGTGCCAGGGTCTGACTGGGAATTGAAAAAATATGTTTGGGCTACATACACCCTCAATTCTTGCTACTGCCATATAGTTCCAGGGTCTGACTGGGAATTGAAAAAATATATTGGGGCTTTCATGCCACCCTCAATTCTTGCTATTGGCATATAGTGCCAGGGTCTGACTGGGAATTCAAAGAATATATTGGGGCTACATACACCCTCAATTCTTGCTACTGCCATATAGTGCCAGGGTCTGACTGGGAATTGAAAAAATATATTGGGGCTTTCATGCCACCCTCAAGTCTTGCTATTGCCATATAGTGCCAGGGTCTCACTGGGAATTCAAAGAATATATTGGGGCTACATACACCCTCAATTCTTGCTACTGCCATATAGTGCCATGGTCTGACTGGGAATTCAAAGAATATATTGGGGCTACATACACCCTCAATTCTTGCTACTGCCATATAGTGCCAGGGTCTGACTGGGAATTGAAAAAATATATTGGGGCTACATATACCCTCAATTCTTGCTACTGCCATATAGTGCCAGGGTCTGACTGGGAATTGAAAAAATATATTGGGGCTTTCATGCCACCCTCAAGTCTTGCTATTGCCATATACTGCCAGGGTCTGACTGGGAATTCAAAGAATATATTGGGGCTACATACAACCTCAATTCTTGCTATTGGTATATAGTGCCAGGGTCTGACTGGAAATTGAAAAAATATATTGGGGCTTTCATGCCACCCTCAAGTCTTGCTATTGCCATATAGTGCCAGGGTCTGACTGGGAATTCAAATAATATATTGGGGCTACATACACCCTCAATTCTTGCTACTGCCATATAGTGCCAGGGTCTGACTGGGAATTGTAAAAAATATATTGGGGCTTTCATGTCACCCTCATGTCTTGCTATTGCCATATACTGCCAGGGTCTGACTGGGAATTCAAAGAATATATTGGGGCTACATACACCCTCAATTCTTACTACTGCCGTATAGTTCCAGGGTCTGACTGGGAATTTAAAGAATATATTGGGGCTACATACACCCTCAATTCTTGCTACTGCCATATAGTTCCAGGGTCTGACTGGGAATTCAAATAATATATTGGGGCTACATACACCCTCAATTCTTGCTACTGCCATATAGTTCCAGGGTCTGACTGGGAATTCAAATAATATATTGGGGCTACATACACCCTCAATTCTTGCTACTGCCATATAGTGCCAGGGTCTGACTGGGAATTGAAAAAATATATTGGGGCTACATATACCCTCAATTCTTGCTACTGCCATATAGTGCCAGGGTCTGACTGGGAATTGAAAAAATATATTGGGGCTTTCATGCCACCCTCAAGTCTTGCTATTGCCATATACTGCCAGGGTCTGACTGGGAATTCAAAGAATATATTGGGGCTACATACACCCTCAATTCTTGCTATTGGTACATAGTGCCAGGGTCTGACTGGAAATTGAAAAAATATATTGGGGCTTTCATGCCACCCTCAAGTCTTGCTATTGCCATATAGTGCCAGGGTCTGACTGGGAATTCAAATAATATATTGGGGCTACATACACCCTCAATTCTTGCTACTGCCATATAGTGCCAGGGTCTGACTGGGAATTGTAAAAAATATATTGGGGCTTTCATGTCACCCTCAAGTCTTGCTATTGCCATATACTGCCAGGGTCTGACTGGGAATTCAAAGAATATATTGGGGCTACATACACCCTCAATTCTTGCTACTGCCATATAGTTCCAGGGTCTGACTGGGAATTCAAATAATATATTGGGGCTACATACACCCTCAATTCTTGCTACTGCCATATAGTGCCAGGGTCTGACTGGGAATTGTAAAAAATATACTGGGGCTTTCATGTCACCCTCAAGTCTTGCTATTGCCATATACTGCCAGGGTCTGACTGGGAATTCAAAGAATATATTGGGGCTACATACACCCTCAATTCTTGCTACTGCCCTATAGTGCCAGGGTCTGACTGGGAATTCAAAGAATATACTGGGGCTACATACACCCTAAATTCTTGCTATTGGCATATAGTGCCAGTTTCTGACTGGTAATTCCCCAAATAATTTGGGGATACATTCACCCTACATCTCAGGCTCTTGCCATATTCACCCAGGTTGTCAGTGCTGCACCAGCTCGTTCCCAGACAGCTCGGCCCAAAAAACCCATTACCTACTACTGTAGGATTCTGAGGATTGTAGGATACTAGGATACTGTAGGATACTGTAGGATACTAGAGGATTCTGACAATGAAGACAACATGTTCTAAATCTAATCTGTCTGCACCTTCTCCTTAATTAAAATGAAGGCAGCTATTAACTTTCAAATAGCACTGCACAAAGGAAGATCTTATTAGCTTGTCTCATGACATGCTCCTAAAAAGTGTCATTTGTGTATCTTAATGTAAATATAGTTGTAAGCTTGTTGGGTTTTAGGCACTGCCAAGTTATTCATTACCACCCGCTCCCTTATAATGATGACGCCAAAGTCACTCTGGGTGTTCAGAGCTCACAGCTTTTATTGACATTTGTCTTGCTCTCTGTCAGTACCAGATGTCTTTTTGGATACTGTAAAGTTATGTTGACTTTATTAACAGCTATAGAAGCTTTAGCCAGGTTGTGACGGTGTGTAACCCCAACAACGCTAAGTGGGATACACATTAATAGTCAGTCTATGTACGCTAAATGCATCACTTTAGCATTTTTTTTTCCTCTCCCCTAATATAACAAAGGAACAAACATTAGACCTATACTGGGGTTCGAGGCTTGCAAAAATCCAGTATTATTTGCTTTCTATGATGTAAAGTATGCGTTTGACTCTTGAAAAGCAACCAGACATCAAGTCAGCCATGTGTGCCAGTGTGTTACTTGGCATGCCTTTGCTGGCCCCAACTGTAAGGGTCACTCTCCATTTCCCACTCCCCTTCACACCATCTGTGGTGAAGCAATGGGATGCACTGAAGTGCACCCTCTAGCCTCGTGTGGGACAGGGACATCAGATGCCACTCCATCCCCCTCGTCTTCCTCCGCCAGCCAACGGTGCGAAGATGAGAGGAGTGTGCTCTGAATGTTTTCTGCCTAGCAGAGGCTAGTTCTCACTTACGAAAATGGCCCCACTTTGACCTGTATATCAGGCACAATGGTGTAGGTTTCAAAGAAACATAGCACCAACAAGTTGAAAACGTGGGCCATGTGTGGACCATGTTTGAGTCTGGCAAGCTCCAGATGTGCTACCAGGTTCCGGCCATTATCACAGGCGCCAAAATGCCAGGCCCCAGGTGTAGCAGGGGAAAAAACATTGCCATCTCAGCCAGGATGGCATCCCTGACCTCGGAGGCACTGTGCTGTCTGTCCCCCAAGCTGATGAGCTTCAGCACGTCCTGCTGACATCTCCCCACGCCAGTGTTTTAGCGTTTGCCGCTAGTAGCTGGGGTGGAGGTTGCAGCGTAGTAGGGTTTCAGTCTACTCCTGCCATGAATTTTGGCCTGGGAGAGGAGATAGGCCACCCCAGTTTGCACCCCGGGCCCAGACTCCACTACATTCACCCTGCCTGTCATTAAAGATAAGCAGCATCCCTGACCACAGGCACTTGTCCATGTGTCGATGGTCAAGTGGACCTTGCAGCAAAGCGCGGAGCTCTGTGCCCGACTGATGTTATGGGACACATGCAGGTGCAAGGCAGGGACAGCACACCAAGAGAAGTAGTAACTGTTAGGCCCAGCATAGAGAGGTGCCACAGCTTCCATCTGCTGACGGAAGGCCTAGGTATCCAGAAGCCTAAACGCCAACATCTAAAGGGCCAGCAGTTTTTCGATGAGGCTGTTAAAGGCTTGGGCATGTGGGTGGGTTGTGCTGTACTTCTGCCTACAATGAAAAGCCTGGGAGATGTGGAGTGGCTGGGAAGAGGCGCATGATGGTGCAGGCCAAAAGGGCGCATGAGCGTGAACTCCCCAATGTATCAGAGACAGATGTGTAGGTGTCCTTGCATCATATCCTTGCACCGTACTTGGCTTTGGACTTTAATTTTGTGCCAAAAAGTGGTTAAGACAGCGATCCCTCAGCTAATCCTGTTACACTGTCCATTGACAACTCCAGCACTGAAGTTACCATGCATGTAAGTGGTACACATTTTTGCCATGCTGGATGCTATGGTCACTTAATGCAGCTCCAGGGTTCTCTTACAGCACATTGCCAAGGGAACTCATATGTGTTTTTCAGCACTGAGGCCACATCCTCTGAGATCCCAAGGGAACTTGACAGGAGTTGTGTATTGCCGAAAAAGTTATGAGAAAATAAGTGTAGGGCACAGAGGGATCGGAGAGGACAGAGCTGGGGTCGGCCAGGTAGTCCCACAACATGCGCCTATACTTGTCCCTCCTGGTGACAGTAGGCCCCTGAGTGGCGGTAATTTGTCCAGGGGGGCCATTAACGTGTCCCACACCTAGGAATAAGTCTTCCAACAGGCTAGAGTTTTGCAAGCCTTCGCCTCTGCCCATTGTTTTTGCTGCTTAGCTTCCCTCCACATCTACACTGCTTTCGCCCCTACCCTACACATCACCCCAGTTTATGCCTCTGCTTTTACCCAGCTTTTTTGTAGATTTAGCTTCCCTCAACATCTACACTGCTTTCGCCCCTAAACATCACCCCAGTTTATGCCTCAGCTTCTACCCAGGTTTTTTGTTGATTTAGCTTCCCTCCACATCTACACTGCTTTAGCCCCTAGACATCACCCCTGTCCATGTGGGGTCGGTGGCCTCGTCATCCACCAACTCCTCTTCCAATTGTGCACTGTCCCCTTACTGCAAACCGCACATAGCCACACCTTGCCCTGATGGCAACTGTGTCTCATCCTCACTGAGGTCCAGAAACATCGGTGGCGGGTCCACAACCCCAAAATTGGAAGGAAATGGCGGATGCTGCACTATTTCTAACACCTGTTCCTGGTGCTCGGGCCTGGTCTGTGTTGTACCCTGCACCCTGCTTAACGCAGCTGCCATATCCGGAGTTGTGAGCGCATGCTAATGTTTTGTGTCCAGTGCAATGGATGGGATAGGATTTCACATAAGTCTGCCACCCATGGCCACTCATGGTTGAGCAACTGAGGGAGCTGACTTTGACGAACCCAAGGGTTTTGGAGTTGGAACTCCATCAAAGGTCTGTGCTGCTCACACACTCTGCTCAACAGATGATATGTTTAGTTCCAGCAGTGTGGAGACGTCGCACAACAGCCGTTGTTCGGGCAGATACAGGCGTTGTAGGAGTGCATAGAGGCTAGCAGTGGCTACTATAGACTTTCAAAACTATCCGCACAAGCGCCGCACTTTCACCAGTAGCTCAGGAACATTGGGGTACTTTTTTAAAAAGCAGCACTGAGTTAAAAACGTGTCCAAGGCATGGAACATGTTGCAGGCTGCCAAGCTACAGAACCAATCCCAGGTTACGGCCATTATCACACCTGACAACATGCCTGGGCCCAGGTGCAGTGGCAAAAACCACACTCAGTTTGTCCTCGACCTATACATTAACAAATTATCTCCCCCATCGAGGAACATGGCCTCGATGGGGGAATTTTTCTAAGGAGGCTAGAAAAGACAGCATCTTGGGCCTTGCTGGCTCAGGCCTGGCTGGCTCAGGCCTAGCTTCTGTCATGCAGCTGTCTAGTGACTCTGGACATGCCTCTGCCTCTAGCCACCTTTTTCCCTGCTTAGCTTGCCTCCACATCCACACTGCTTTTGTCCCTAGACATCACCCCAGCCCATGCCTCAGCTTGTATCCCCAGTTTTTGCTGCTTAGCTTCTCTCCACATCAACAATGCTTTCGCCCCTAAACATCACCCCAGTTTATGCCTCAGCTTCTACCCAGGTTTTTTGCTGCTTAGCTTGCCTCCACATCCACACTGCTTTCGCCCCTAGACATCACCCCTATCCATGCCTCTGCCTCTAGCCATAACTCTGCCACCCATGGAAACTCATGATGCAGAAACTGAGGGAGCTGACTTTGAGGAACCCTTGGGTTTTGTAGATGGAACTCCATCAAAGGTCTCTGCTGCTCACACACCCTGCTCAACATATGGTATCTAGGGTTTGAGTGTGTGGTGACCTCGCACAACAGTAGGTGCTTCAGGCAGATGTAGGCCTTGCTGGATTGTATTGTGGCTATCTCCAGGTACTGTAGACTTGGGAAAGTGGGTGTCCAAGTGCCGCACTTTCAACCTTAGCTCCGCTAATTTTGGGTATGATTTTAAAAATCGTTGCACCACTACATTGAACACGTGGGCCAGGCATGGAACGTGTTGGAGGCTGGCAAGCTCCAGAGCCCTCCAACAAGACAAAAAAGCCTGGCCCCTGGGGCAGCAGGGAAAAACAAATTGCCATCTCATCCAGGATGGCATCCCTGACCTCAGAGGCAGTGTGCTGTCTGTCCCCCAAACTGATGAGCTTCAGCACGGCCTGCTGACGTCTCCCCACACCAGTGTTGCAGCGTTTCCAGCTCATAGCTGGGGTCCACTTGATGGTGGAGGAGGAGGAGGGTGGTGTTTCAGCCCTCCTCCCAGGAATGTTGTGTGGGGAGTCAAGTCAGTCCACATTTTGCGACCCGGTCCCCACCTCAAGTACATTCAACCACTGTGCCAAGATTGAAAGGTAGCATCCCTGTCCGCATGCACTTGTCCATGCGTAGCTGGTCACGTGGAACTTTTGGGCTAAGCGCTGAACTTAGGGACCGCCTCATGTTTGGGGAAAAGTGCTGGCGTGGACAGCACAGTGAGGTGGCGCAGTAGCCAGCAGGCCCAAAAAAGGCCATCTTGGGCCTTGCTGGCTCAGGCCTAGCTTCTGTTATGCAGCTGTCCTGTGACTATGGACATGCCTCTGACTCTAGCCACCTTTTTTCCTGCTTAGCTTGCCTCCACATCCACACTGCTTTTACCCCTAGACATCACCCCAGTCCATGCCTCTGCTTGTACCCCCAATTTTTGCTGCTTAGCTTGCCTCCACATCCACACTGCTTTTGCCCCTAGATATCACCCCAGTCCATGCCTATGCTTGTATCCCCAGTTTTTGCTGCTTAGCTTGCCTCCACATCCACACTGCTTTTGCCCCTAGACATCACCCCTATCCATGCCTCTGCCTCTAGCCATAACTCTGCCACCCCTGGAAACTTATGGTGCAGAAACTGAGGGAGCTGACTTTGAGGAACCCTTGGGTTTTGTAGATGGAACTCCATCAAAGGTCTGTGCAGCTCACACACTCTGGTCAAGATATGGTATTGTAGGGTTTCAGCGTGTGTGGACGACGGACAACAGCCGGTGTTCAGGCAGATGTAGGCATTGCTGGAGTGTTTTGAGGCTAGCAGCGGCTCCTTTACACTTGCAAAAGTGGGTGCACAAGCGCCGCATTTTCACCAGTAGCTCCTGTACATTTGGGTATGTTTTCAAAAAACGTTGCACCACTAAGTTAGACATGGGCCAAGCATGGAATGTGTTGGAGGCTGGCAAGCTCCAGAGCCGCTACCAGGTTCCTGCCGTTATCACACATGACAAAAATGCCTGGCCCCAGGTGCAGCAGGGAAAAGCCATCTCAGCCAGGATGGCATCCCTGACCTCGGAGGCAGTGTGCTGTCTGTCCCCCAAGCTGATGAGCTTTATTGCGGCCTGCTGATGTCTCCCCACACCAGTAGTTGGGGTCGATTCAAGGGCGGAGGAGGAGGAGGAGGGTGGTGTTTCAGCACTCCTGCCAGGAATATTGGGCGGAGAGACAAGGCAGGCTGCCACAGTTTGCGACCTGGTCCCAGCCTCAACTACATTCAGCCAGTGTGCCATGATTGAGATGTAGCGTCCCTGGCCGCATGCACTTGTCCACGCGTCGGTGGTCAAGTGGAACTTTTGTGCAAAGTGCAGAACTTAGGGCCCACCTGATGTTACGGGACACACGCTGGTGCAAGGCTCAACTCACCCTAAGGGCCAAAAACACTGCTGGTGAATTTTGTTCAGTTCAAAAGGACTCTGTGTTTACATTTGGCTCAGTCGCAGCTCCAGGACATGCCTTTGAGGGCAAGGTTTCCTTTAGTGGCTCCATCTCAGCAGGATGATGATGGTGAAGCTTGGTTAAATCTGGTGTCAGAAGGGAAAGTGGTTTCTGATCTACATCTAAAGTACTGGAGCATGTTGTTTGGACAATTAACACCTGATCAGAACCCTGTATAGGTAATGTAGAGTCCGAAATTAGAGGACCATTACCGGTAGTTGTGGTTGCAGCCAATTCTCCCCCTTTGCGGTCCTCTAAATCAAAGTTACCCCCAGGACTTGATGCCAAAATGTTATCAATTTGACAGTCAAAATGAAGGTCAATGTCTGGGTCCTCAGTCCAATCCACTGCATCAATCCAACACAATGAGAGTGATGGTTCCGGAACCACTGTTTTAGGGGCAAAGAGTTTTAAAGGGGCTAACACTCTGCTGGTGCAAGGCTTTACTCACTCCAAGGGCCAAAAACACTGCTGGTGCAGGGCTCTACTCACTCCAAGGGCCAAAAGCACTGTATTTTGAAGGCTTTACTCACTCCAAGGGCCAAAAACACTGCTGGTACAAGGCTCTACTCATGCCAAGGGCCTCAATCTCTGCTGGTAGCTCAGCTTAAGGTCCTGTAACTTTGTTGGAAGGGCTCATGTTAAGGGCTAGAAAAGTGAATTTTGGAAGGTCTTACCACATCACACACACACACACACACTCAAAATGACAGTTAAGGGTGAGGGCTTTTGGATTTCCCATTGTCTATTCCATCCGTGGTTGTCATGGGGAACGTGATTTAAAGGGGTGGTTGTTACTGTTTGTTGAGCTTAAATTGGGGTTTGTGTCCATCCATTTGGGGAGTAAAGAAGGTTTCCAGGTATTTTCCCACTTTGATAGAGGTTTTTTTGAATGTGGAAAGTGTGTAGTTGTTAGGCTGTGATGTTGGGGTAATAGAGGGTCTTTGGTGTGTTAGATGCCCCCAGGCATGCTTCCCCTGCTGTCCCAGTTGCATTCCAGAGGTGTTGGCATCATTTCCTGTGGTGTCATAGTGGACTTGGTGACCCTCCAGAGACGGATTTGGGTTTCCCCCTTAACGAGTATATGTTCCCCATAGACTATAATGGGGTTCGAAACCCGTTCGAACACTCGAACAGTGAGTGGCTGTTCGAATCGGATTTCAAACCTCGAACATTTTAGTGTTCGCTCATCTCTAGTGATTTTCCCTTGGATTCTTTTCTATGGTTTTTAGCATAAACAAAATTGTGAAAAGCAAAAAGGAAGACAAGACAATAAATTTTGCTCCCAGTAGATCACCATTTTTAATTGTTGATCATTGAGAGTAAAACAATGCTGTCATTTTTTCTGAGGCTATTCATAAAATGTAAACAACATGGTAATCAGTTCTTTTTTTAAAAAAAAAAATAAATAAATATTTAAATATAAAAAGTGACATAAATAGAAAAATTATTCTAGTTCATATTGACTTAAAACAATTAAATAATATTAAGTAAAATAAATAAATAAATATCATTATTAATAGATCAGAGACATCAGTGTACCATGCACAAAAAAGTATACAGAGTCCTTATGTACTTGTTTCATAAACCAGGCACAATAGGTGAAGATCAGGAAATGTCACTTTCGGTTTAAGGCTAAGGCCCCGTGTTGCAGAATAGCTGCTTTATGTTGCAGATTTTACTGCGGTTTATTGAGCCATAGTAAGGAGTGGATTGAACAGAATGGAGAAGCATCAATGGTTTCTAGGCATTTCCTATTTCTTCTGTAACCAGTACTAGGTTTGGCTAAAAGAAAAACCCATAGCAAAATATGCAACATTGGGCCTTTCTTGAAATTGCAATTATACTGTTACTGGAGAAAACCTTTAACCTGGGATTGTTGTCTACAATTTGCTTTTCATCAGAACTACAACACGTGTAGTGTAATCCAAAAAGAGGTGGAAGTGGTGAAAGATAGCATGACCAGTTTGCACTACACCCCACTGGGTGGTTGTGTTAGGAAGCTGTGGCAAAGGTGGATCACTAACTCGTGCTATATTCATCTTTGTCATCTGAAACAAATAATAATAGAAAAAGTTCATATAAATGAGTGTATGTACAGTGAATGTACAGTATGTATTGATGTATTACAGCGTACAAGTTAGGGCTAGTTCACATGGAGTTAACACGCGCATTCTGGCACGTATACACGTGTCAGAGTGTGAGCGTTCAAAACAGATCACATTCATTTCAATGTGTCGTTACAGGCGTATAACACGCATAATTTTGCGGCCGTAAAATTACGCGCATTATACACCCGTAACAACACATTGAAATTAATGTGATCTGTTTTTAACGCTAACACTCTGACACGTGTATACGTGCCAGAATGCGCACGCCTTAACTCCGTGTGAACTAGCCCTTAAAATACAGGTCACAGAAAATGAGATCAAATTTAATTGCAAAGAAGGTCTTGAGGGACCTTTCAGACAATGTTTGAAGTGATTGATTGCAGACAACTCACTATGCTTCATAGCAGAAATACAAATATACAAAATACTGAGGACTATCCACTGAAGTCTACCATTCATGGAGAGGGTGGACACTCAGTACCAGTCACATAACTGCAGTTAGTGCACCAAACTAGCGTACATCCTATGAGTCATATCCATATTATTTTTATTATTGTTTATTTATATAGCACCATTAATTCCATGGTGCTTTACATTTGAGGGTGACATACAATACACAGAATATACAGTCCAATCATATTAATGTGACCACTGCCTACTTTTGACGTCGATGTTAAATAACCAATCGCAGAAGGCACATGTCATCAGCTATCTGGTTGCACTCATCATTGTGGAAGGCACGATGGATCAATACAAGTATGCATCTATCCTTGCAGACCATGTTCACCCCTACATGCAAATTGTTTTTCCTCAGGATGATGGCATCTACCAGCAGGACAATGTGATGTGTCATAAAGCTTGCAGTGTACGTGCATGGTTCAAGGAGCACCAGGATGAGTTTACCATAATTCCTTGGCCAGCAATTTCCCCAGACTTTAACCCAATCAAAAATCTGTGGGACCACCTCAATTGGGTTGTTCGCGCCGTGGATCCTCAATCGCAGAGCCCACGGCACTGGAATCGGAATGGCTCAACATCCCAGTGAACATCATCACGATATCCCCTCTCTTCCTACACGTCTCGCAGTGGTCCACTCTGCAAAAGGTGGTTATTCTGGATTTTTACAGGTTGTCACATTAATGTGACTGGACTGTGTATTAAGTCAGAGAGGTCAGAACCTCTAAATGGTGACCCTCCATTATCCCCAAACTCAGAGCCCACATCCATTGTCCTCATTGTCTTGCAAGGCTGTGTTTGCACAATCCTTTTGTAAATTAGTGCCTTCTGCATACTGTGAGGCTTGATTTGCACTGTGCTGTTTTGCTGAAGAACTGCCTGCAGTTTTTTATTTCAGTAATGAGAAATATATGCAGCTGACCATACATCTCATGCTGCGGTCACACTACTATTAGCTTACCGTTTGGGGACTTTGTCCCATATTCCGCTTAAAGATGACCTCTCATGACCTCATAAAAGTACGGTTTTATTTACTGCTAAAAATCTGACAATATGCTGATTTCTGCGAACTGTCGACTTTCTTGGTATGTGCTCCAGTGGTGGAGATAACAGGTTTGGCACCAAAATCTCTCTACTGTCAGAAGTGTGTTCCTCATAGCACAGTGTGATTGCCGACCTGTAAGAAACGCCCCCCTGACAGTTCTCGTCCATAGACTTGTATTGGAGGGGGAGTGTTCCTCATAACTCAGCATCATTGCTGGGTGGTAAGGAATGCCCCCTCTGACAGTACAATACTATGTTATAGTATAGTCAGAGGGAGCATTTCACCTACTGGGACAGCCGACAGTCAGATTTCTAGCGGTATATTAAACCGCACTTTCATGAGGACATGAAAGGTCCTCTTTAAAATATGCAAAGAGAAAAGTTCTGCAAGCAGGAATTTGCTCTCCTCCGATTTTGTGTGGAAACCCAGTGGACCCCATTATAGTCTATGGGACCCATGGATTTTCTGCAGGGTAGCTTATTAAATCAGAACGCTAGTGTAAATCTAGCATCAGCTGTATTTTGACGACTGTAAACCTGAGGTTTTCAATTTAATATCCCTTAGCATACAGATGAAATGCATAAGTAACATGTTCTACGCTTTACTGCAATTAAAAACTGAATACAGTTCTTCAGCAAAAAGAGCACCTTATAGACATAGACTAAAGAGTAGAACATTTTAATCTAAAAATTAATGACATTAAATTGAAAACCTGTGGTTTACTGGCATAGTAAAAATATGCTACTCAGTTTAAATAGATAGCAAAATTCTTACGCCTGGTTCACATCTGCATTTGGCAAATCCATTTGAAATCAGTATTTAACATCTTCAAAAACTGATTTCAAATTGTCCAGATGAAAACCCATTGACTTTGTCTCCGTACTGAAAACAAGGATTCCAGATGGACAGCAAGCAATCCGTTATGTTTTAACATTGAGGTCTATGGAAAACGGATTACATACTGATTACATACTTTGGGCAGGTTCACACCTGCGCCCGGTCTTTGCTTTGTGGGTATTCATGTTCTGCCCAAGAAGCTGGACAGTAGACGGAAACCCGGCAGTCAGTGTCCGCCTGTGAGAGTCTTCTGGTCTCTATGGCAAAACCGTTTGTTTGTTTTTTAAACACTAATTCCTGCATGTCCGACTTTGTGTCTGGTTAAAAAAAAGGTTTTTGCCACAGAGAGGCACAAGACGTTCATGGGCGTTCACGGGCGGACACTTTGCAAATCCATTCAAGTGAATGGGGTTGAAAACTGACTGCCGGTTACCGTCTCCTGTCCAGTTTCTTGAGCAGAAAATCTACAAAGCGGAGACCGGGCACAGGTGTGAACCCGTCCTGACAGCAATCAATTTGTGTTCATTTTGCACGTGCTCAGAATGAAGAAGGGGGAATTAAAAGAAAAACTGATTGGTCAAAACTGATTACATACGGATTACATACTGACACAGTTTTCGTCCGGACAGTTTGGCAAATCCATTTGAAATCAGTATTTTACATCTTCAAAAACTGATTTCAAACGTAGATGTGAACCAGGCCTTAATTAGAATAAACTGACTTGCACAGACAATCGCTTTAAAGAGGTTGTGGTGCAACTCCTGTTGCAGTGGGCCTCTAGAATCAATTCCAGTGGTTGGCCCTAGACATTTCAGTATAAGGCTGCCTTCACACGGAGTAACGCCAGGCTTGTAAAAATCCTTATTCACAGCCGTACACGCGAGCGCTGCGGAAGGCTCTCGTAAAGCCGGCGTTACGAGTGCTCCCATTGAAGTGAATAGGAAGTGTTCGGGAGCCTTCCGCATTGCTCACATGTACGGCTGTGAATGAGGATTTTTACAAGTCCAGCGTTACTCCGTGTGAAGGCAGCCTAAGACTGCACAAATATGTCAAATATTACATACTAATGTAATATTTGATACATTTGTGCAGTGCCATATTGGGATGTCTAGGACCAACCAGTAGAATTGATTCTAGGGGCCCACTGCCACAGGGGTTGCACCACAACCTCTTGTCTGGTTGTGGGATGTCTAGGGCCAACTTCTTGTCTGAGACTAATTTTTTTTTCATGGTAATAAAAAAAATAATATTATGATTATCTATTACTAACATAATATTGATATAAAACGTGATTGCCTGGTGGCTTAAGAAGCCAGACTGACTTCAATCAGCTAATTGCATGGCTAGCTTCATGAGACAATCACCCAAAGATGGAACATATATAATATAATATGTAATGCACAGTGGTAGATTACAATTACTATTATAAAGAAATAAAAACTGCTAAAATGGATCTGCATATATTTTTTAAATTTGTTGCCATCTACATACCAATAAGTCAATTTTTTTAACCAGCTTGTCAATACGATTATGGATGCTAGTAAATTCGTGATCTAGGGGACGGACAATATGAGCAGATTTCTTCAGCCAGTCAAAATGCTTCTGATATATAAACAATTCTGAGCTGAGCTTTGTTAAACCAGCTGGAATCTATAATAAAACAAAGAAATTTTGCTTCAAACAAAATCATATAACAAGTCACTATCATAATCATATAAAAATGTTATCTGTGCAAATTTATAAACATATATTAATTTTAAAGGGAGATTTCAAAGTTGGGAAAAAAATTTTCAATTGCAGCCTACCTGACTGATCAGTGAATATTCAATCATTAAATTTTTAAACAATTATCAGTTCTTTTGTGAATATAACCAAGTGTGTAGCCCACGAGTTTTCCATTGCTTTGTTCTATTACAACATTTGTAAGGGCCTGCTCTATAAATAAAGGGAACATTGGAAGACAGAATGAGAATACCCTTAGGTTCCATTCCATTCCAATGGGTTAAAAAGCCTCCCATTGATTTCAATGTGAAGCGCGCATGAGCCGGCACACATTGATGTGAAAGTGATCTGTTTTGAGCGCTCACACTCTGACACGTGTATACATGTTTGAATGCGTGGCACGTAACTCCATGGAAACGGAGCCTTAGGTTGCATTGGAACACCCTTAAAGCTGCACACCCAGTGGATAAAGCCATAGGGATGCCTGGAAATGTCTATAGCTGGATATTAATATGGGCTGTTGCTGCATATGCTATAATTATATGTAGCTTAAAGAGGACCTTTCATCAGATTGGGCACAGGCAGTTCTATATACTGCTGGAAAACCAACAGTGCGCTGAATTCAGTGCACTATCGGCTTTCCCGATCTGTGACCCAGGTAAAGCACTATCGGTCCCGGTACCATAGCGCTTTACAGTCAGAAGGGCGTTCCTGACAGTCTGTCAGGTACGTTCTTCTCTACAGCAGCGCCTATCGCACTGTACTGTGAGACTGCGGAGGAACGCCCCTTCCCCTCCTGATTGTACTTGTCTATGGACGAGCACTGTGAGCAGAGGGAGGGAGGCGTTCCTCCCCGCTCACACAGCACAGCGCGATAGGCGCTGCTGTGGAGAAGGACGTACCTGACAGACTCAGGAACGCCCTTCTGACTGTAAAGCGCTACGGTACCGGGACTGAAATCAGCGCTCTGTCGGCTTTTCAGCAGTATATAGAACTGTCTGTGCCCAATCTGATGAAAGGTCCTGTTTAAAATAATCAGTGGTTCACTTATTTAGAAGCAAAATGACTGCAAAATGACTGCTAGGAGCTGGATATTTCACAAAACGAATTCTAACAAGATATCCAATCATCACAATTAGAGGGATTAAGGAGTTATTCCACTTTTTACACATATTACCTACCATAGGATAGGGAACAAGTAATCCTAACAATTGGACCCCCAGCAATCATGATAATGGGGTCCACAAGTCTGCCTGAGTGCCCTATATAAATAATAATAATGCATTTTATTTATATAGCGCCAACATATTCCGTATTCTGTAGGGTTAAAGTACAGACAAAATTGAACAGTAGTGTCATCTCAAAAACTGACAAGGCTTCTTCACTGTAAGGATTGTGAATCTGTGAATTAGCCTACCCCAGGAGCTGGTTACAGCAGTCACATTTAAAAAAGAATTATATTTAGGGTTGAGCCGATCTTGACTTTTCAGGATCGATTTTAAAATCCGATTTCCGATCATTTTTCATTCGAACCCCATCTCGATCCCAATGCAAGTCAATGGGATTTTTTTATTAATCGGAGATTGGATTTTAAAAGCAATCCTATTCACTATACAGCATGGAATATAACAATTGTTAGAATCCACACTGTGTAGTGAATTGATAAAGTAGCCAGAGGATTTTTTTTAATCCTCTGCCTACTTAGTCCCCCCTGATGTCCACTTACCTCCAGAGATGGCTGGTCCGGTGCCCGGTGCCTTCTTCTTTGCCTCGCTGCCGCTCCACGCTTCTCTTCTCCCTTCACTGCCCCCTCCCTGCCAGGTTAGGAGAGTGTGGGCGGGTTAGGAGAGTGTGGGCGGGTACTGGGAGGGGAGACGTCACGTCTCCCCACCCTGTACACGCCCACACTCTAAGCCACAAGCCCCGCCTACCTAGCGCTTTAAACATTAACCTGGGACCCGGGGCAGCGAGGCAAGAAGAAGGAGGGCACCAGAGCAGCCATGTCTAGAGGTAAGTAGCTGCTAGAGATGTTTAGTTTAGCCTCCCATTCAAATGAATGGAGGCAGCCGGCGCACAGGGGGTTAAGACTCTGTGTCGGCTGCTTCCATTCATTCCTATGGAACTGCAGCGGAGCCTTCACACTGAGTATACAGCGTATACTCAGTGTGAAGGCTAAGCAAAGCATTGTGGGAAAAAAACACCGATCTCGATCCCACATAAAAAGATCAAACCTAATTATATTCCTTTTTAGAGCAAAATAACATTAATGGACATATGACTTTTTTCAACTATACTATGTAACTATATACATGCACAATGCTCCATTCAACAAAATTGCATACAACTTATTTGTACTTTTCCTCACTGCCCACCACTATTGATTCATTTGAGAGTTGCTGCAGGCAACAGAACCTTGAGTGATTGAATGAGGAAAGAATGGTCCCTTGTAGGGTACATCTGATATAACGTTCCAATTTTAATGAATTTCAGCCTGTATACAAAATAGTTTAAAGTCCACTATGTCAGGACTCTGGGTACCCACTTTTTTTGTGTGTGTGTGGTTTTTTTTATATTAAATTACAATTTTTGGTCTGATTGGGTCTGAGTGTGATTGGGCGAAAAATCTGTTAATTCTGTGTAGCCTCACTCTGACTTCTACTAAATAGTATGGAAAAAAAAAAACCTCACACTTGGGTTGCTGTGACATGAAGTATCCTTGCTACAATGCTGTCTGGGCCAGCTGCTTTCCCTGGCTGGATTTTTTACAGCTCTTCTCTAATGTCCAAAGTGGTTAACTCCATTGCCTGTAACAGACTGCTTTGGTGGTGATCTGGGCCAAAATCTGTTGACGTGGTTCAGCCATACCTCCCAACAGTCCCGGATTCTGCAAGACATTCCCAGATTAGGAGTCCTGTCCCACAGTCCCGTTTGGCAGGAGATATGTCCCAGTTTCAACTCATCTGCGTCCTATGGATGCAGATGAGTTGATGTTAGGACACTGTGGCAGATGCGGCCAGGGGTCGGGACGCAGCCTGTTCCTCTGTTGTGGCACCGTAACACACTGTCATTCCCTCCTTGTCACTGGTATACGGTCATACTTCTGTTTGTCTTGCAGTGGAGTAACTGCAGCCAGGTGGGCGTGGTTGGCTGCCTGACTGACAGGGGTGTCGACCAGTGAGCACCCGGCTTGGGCAGCTGCTTGGGACCACCCTTTTCCTATTTAATGAGGCAGGTGACTCAGCCTGTTGCCCTAGCCTCAACTCAGAATCATTACTTGTTACACTGTGTGTGGTGCTGTGGCTCTGTGTGTGAACCAGCACTGTTCGATGATTTGTCTATGTCTTATATGTTTGTGGAAGTGGGTCTCCCTTCCAAAATATAGGTTGCTCTTAGCCCTATCATTTGTAGGGATAGGCCATGGGTAGGTTCCTGGTTGTGCTGCAACAATAGGTAGCTGTAGTGGGTGTGCCCCAGTAAAGTAACTGGGAGCACACGGTCTTGCTTCTGTTTGTCTTGCAGTGGAGTAATTGCAAGACTTTTGTATTCATTTGCGGTTGCTCTGTCCTGCAGAGATCTTATCTGTTAAGTTCTCTGTTTACCCAGATGGTGTTGTAGCCCAGCAGTGACATTAACTGCCTTGTTGACACCAGAGTAGCTCTGCGGCTCAGAGCCCAGTTGGGCTCCACAGGATATTATTGTTTAGTTTTATTTAAAAGTATCCTGCTATTCATAATAGTTGAATACACAGGCGAGTAAAGCAGGAGCTGTCACAGCTCAGCTCCTGCTTTATCGCTGTGATCTGGCTCCTGGATGTGCAGGCGCAATGTGATTACATCACTCACATCACGCCTACAATTCTATGAGTGAGAGTGCAGAGATAGCTGCGGGGGAGCGAGGGAAAGGTGAGTATCAGTGTTTTGTTGTAAACATTAAGGGGAACATAATGAAGGGGCCCATGAAACTAGGGGCAGATGAGGGGGGAGGGGAACAATATGAAATTTGGGCAGAGATGGAGGGGGCGAAATTAAACTGGGGGCAGAGATGGAGGGGGGGCATGAAACTGGAGCAATGGAGGGGGACATGAAACTGAGGGCAGGTGAAGGGGGTATATGAAACTAGGGGAGAGATGGAGGGGGGGACATGAATTGTACGGGTGACTGTAGGAGGATTATACTGGGTGGGGGCACGTGAAAAATAAAAGAGAATGGGCAAGGTCAACACAAAAGTGGCCAGAGCTAAATTTGCCACGGCACGCTGTGCGCACTGCTCATTTTGTCTCTCTTTCTGTTATTCTAAAGTTGGGAGGTATGGTTCAGCTTATTAGTGTATACTACTACTGCTCTCCTCATGCTTGCATTAAACTCCAAGATCTGTTTCAGTCCTAACTAGATAGCCTGCATAATGTTGTTTTGAGGGCCGAATGATATTGCACGCCCCACTTTTCAGTTTTTTATTTCTTAAATAAGTTTAAAATATCCAATAAATTGTGTGCCACTTGTTGATTCTTCCCCACAAACTTAAAATTTTATATCCTTATGTTTGAAGCCTGAAATGTGGCAAAAGGTTGAAAAGTTCAAGGGGGCCAAATACTTTCACAAGGCACTGTATATATTAGAACACCCCCCCCCCCCCCCCCCCAAGTTACATAGTTTTCAAAACTACACCTCTCAAATAATTCCAAACAGCATGTGGGAAGTCTGTTAACCCTTTAAGCATTTCACAGGGATTAAAACAGTATGGACATTTGAGTTAGATATTTAATTTTTTTTCACTAATACAGTACATTCATTTAGCCCTAAAATTAACCCATTCTTAAAGGATTAAAGGAGAAAATGCATCACACAGTTTGTTATGCAATTTCTCCAGAGCATAGAAATACCCCACATGTGGGTGTAAATTGATGTTTGGGCACACAGCAGCGAACGGAAGGGAAGCAGTAACAATGGGCGTATTTGCAGATTTTGCTGGATTAGTTTTCAGGTGCCATACCTCATTTGCAGAGCCCCTAGAGTACCAATACAATGGAAATCCGTGAAAAGTTACTACATTTTGGAAACTACACCCCTGACAGAAGTTATCAAAGGGTATAGTGAGCATTTTGACCCATAGATGTTTCACAGATTTTACTACATTGGGATGTGAAAGTTAAAAATTACTAAAACATCACTTTATTCTCAAAGTTTGCATTTTCCCAAGGGCTTAAAGGAGAAAAAGCACCACACTTTTTGTTAAAAAATTGCCACTGACCAAGACAATACCACATATTTGGTTTTAATCTATTGTATGGGAAAATGGACTTCAAATGGAAAGAGAGCTATTTGGCTTTTAAAGGGCAGATTTTGTTGGAATAGTTTTCAGGTACCATGTCGCATTTGTAGAGCACCTAAACTATCAATACAATAGAAGCCCCCAAAAGTTACCCCATTTTGGAAACTAAACCCTCATAGAACATAGGGATAGTGAACATTTCGACCCTACAGTCATTTCACAAATTTTATTAATGTTGGGACCGTCAGTTTAGCCCCAAATTTTCCATATTAACAATAGGATAAAAAAGAAAAATCTCCACAAATTTTGTTACACAATTTCTCCTGAACACGGGAATAGCCCTCATGTGGTTGCAAATTCTGTTGAGTACATGGTGGGGCTCAGAATAGAGAACTAATATCTGGTTTTTGAAGGGCAGATTTTGCTGAAATAGTTTTCAGGTGCCATGTCACATTTGCAGAGACCCTAAAGTACCAATACAATGGAAACCCCCCAAAATTGACCTCATTTCGGAAACAACACCCCTTAAGGAATTAATTAAGGGGTAATATGAGCATGTTCACCCTACAGCTTTTTCACAGATTCTATTCGCATTTGGATGTAAAAATTAAAAATTACTTTTTTTCCCAATAAACTGTCCTTAAAGTACCATATTTTTAATTTTTACAAGGGGTTAAAGAAGAAAAAACAACAGTTTGTTACACAATTTCTTCTGAACACAGAAATGACCCAAATGTGATCGTAAACTGCTGTATGGTTACATGGTGAGGCTCAGAATGGAAAGAGCTGAAAATTTTGCTAGAATAGTTTTCAGGTGCCATGTTGCATTTGTAGAGCCCCTAAAGTACCAGTACAATGGAAGCCCCCCAAATGTGACCCCATTTTATAAATTACACCCCTGAAGGAATTCTTCAATGGGTATAATCACTTTGAGCCTAAGGGTGTTTCCCAAAAATGAACATACAAATTGAAAATGTGTCCCTTTGTCCCTGCTGTCCCTCTCCCTGCTCCTCCTTACTTCTGGTGATATACAGTATCTCCTAATCCTGGACCTTCCCAGCAACTCCCCACTGTCAACCTTTTTCCCACACCTGGCGTTAACGCACAGAACTCCCGATATCACAAACCAATCTCACGCTCTCCTCCCCCTCCCCCTGTCCTCTCCGCTGCACTATGGAATGCCCGCTCCGTATGTAATAAACTTGCCTACATACACGACCTTTTCATTAAAAATGAATTTACATTTCTCGGTCTCACAGAAACATGGCTGACCCCCTCAGACACAGTCTCCCCCACCGCCCTCTCCTATGGAGGTCTGCAATTCTCACATACTCCCCGGCCCAACAATAAACCTGGTGGAGGTGTAGGCATCCTCCTGTCAGACAAGTGCTTATTCACCCCTATCCAAGCAATACCTGCCCTCACCCTCCCCTCCTTTGAAGTGCACGCTGTTCATATCTACTCGCCCTCCAACCTCCAACTGGCTGTCATATATCGACTGCCAGGACCTACCGCTGCTTTCATCGACCACTTCACCACCTGGCTCACACACTTCCTAGCCACAGACACCCCCACCATCATCATGGGTGACTTCAACATCCCCATTAACACAGACCACCCTCCTGCCTCCAGCCTCCTGTCCCTCACTGCCTCCTTTGGTCTCTCCCAATGGTCTTCCTCAACCACCCATATAAAGGGGCACACGCTAGACCTCATATTCACCCGCCTCTGCTCCATATTCAGCCTCTCTAACTCTCCATCCATGCTCTCTGACCACAACCTGCTGACATTCTCTGCCCTCTCCTCTCCAATAGACACCCCAACCTCTAAACCAACACGCCCCCGCAGGAACCTCAACCGCCTTGACACCTGCATGCTCTCAGACTCTCTCCTACCACTCGCTGACATCTCCTCACTCCAGGACACAGATGCCGCTGCTGCCTTCTACAATACCACCATCACCCCATCCCTTGATTCTGTGGCCCCCTACACAAACATGAAAGCCTGACTGATCAGTAGACAACCCTGGCACACCGACCTGACTAAAAAACTGAGATGTGCCTCGCGGGTTGCAGAACACATCTGGAAGAAAAGCCACTCCCAGGAAGACTTCCTCAGTTACAAAAAGGCAGTTCTCACATTTAAGGACGCACTCACCTCCGCAAAGCAGGTCTACTTCACCACACTCATATCTGCACTCTCTCACAACCCCAAACAGGTACTCACCACCTTCAACTCCCTCCTCCTGCCCCCCCTCCGACATCACTTATCTCAGCTGACGACTTTGCCTCCTACTTCAAAACTAGAATTGAAACCATCAGAGATAGTCTTTCCCTACACCCCTGACAACCCCTCTATCCAACTACCTGCTGCTCCTCATCCCTGACCTGTTTCCCCACTATCACTGATGAAAAACTCTCCTCCCTAATCTCCAAATCCCACCTCACCTCCTGCGGGCTTGACCTGATCCAGTCACATCTCATCCCCAAACTCAGTGAAGTCAGTACTCCGGCCCTAACTCTTCAACCTATCCCTAGCCATTGGATCCTTCCCCTCTGCCTTCAAACATGCCACTGTCACTCCTATACTTAAGAAACCGTCCCTCGACCCGTCCTCTCCAGCCAACTATTGTCCTATCTCACTGCTCCCGTTCGCCTCAATACTTGAGCCACACGTCCACTCAGAACTCTCCTCCTATCTCTCGTCTAACCTGCTCTTTGACAGACTTCAGTCAGGCTTCAGACCCCGGTACTCCACTGAAACTGCCCTAACAAAAGTCACCAATGACCCTCTAACTGCCAAAACCAAGCGTTATTACTCTGTCCTCCTCCTCCTTGACCTCTCCTCTGCCTTTGACACAGTTGACCACTCCCTCTTGTTAGAAATTCTCTCATCCCTTGGTATCTCAGACCTGGCCCTTTCCTGGATTTCCTCATACCTCACTGACCGCACATTCAGTGTCTCCCATTCGCACACCACCTCCTCACCTCGTCCGCTCTCTGTAGGTGTCCCCCAAGGCTCCGTCCTAGGACCCCTCCAGTTCTCCATCTACACCCTTGGCCTAGGCCAACTCATAGAATCTCATGGTTTTCAATACCATTGCAATGCCAATGACACCCAAATATACATCTCTTGACCAGACATTACCTCCCTGCTGGCCAGAGTTCCAGATTGCTTAGTGGCCGTAGCCTCCTCCCGCTTTCTCAAACTCAACATGGAGAAAACGGAGTTCATCATTTTCACTCCACCCAATGTGGCCCCTCCACCTGACCCATCTATCAAAGTTAACAGAACCAAAATTACCCCTGTCTCACAGGCCCGATATCTTAGGGTAACCCTGGACTCGGAGCTATCCTTCAAGTCACACGTTCAAACCCTCAACACCTCCTGCCGCCTCCAGCTCAAAAACATCCATCAAATCCGCTCCTTCCTCACCCCTGAAACTACCAAGATGCTTGTCCAAGCCCTCATAATCTCCCGCTTAGACTACTGCAACACCCCTCTCCATGCAAACACCCTCATCCCCCTCCAGTCCACCTTAAACTGTGCTGCTCGTTTAATTCACCTCTCCCCCCGATCTTCATCGGCTGCTCCCCTCTGCCAGTCCCTCCACCCGTTACCTATAGCCCAGTGAATTGAGTTCAAGCTACTAACGCTAACATACAAAGCCATCCACAACCTGTCCCCTCCATATATCTCTGACCTAATCTCCCGCTACCTGCCCACACGCAACCTCAGATCCTCCAATGACCTCCTACTCCGCTCTTCTCTCATCCGCTCCTCACACAACCGCCTCCAAGATTTCTCCCATGCATCTCCCATACACTGGAACTCCCTACTAAGACACATAAGACTGATCCCCACAATCACAGGATTCAAGAAGGCCCTGAAGACTCACCTATTCAGGAAGACCTACAACCTCCAATAACACTACCACCACACCACCATCTATACAGTCTCCCCCTCTCCTTCTGTCTCTCCCCCTTCCCCCATAGATTGTAAGCCCTCGCGCGCAGGGCCCTCTACCCCACCGTGCCAGTCGGTCACTGTTAGTATTATATCTACCTGTATATTCTGTGTATTATATGTAAAACCCCAAATGTAAAGCACCATGGAATTAATGGTGCTATATAAATAAATAATAATAATAATAATAATAATAATAATAATAATAATAATAATAAATTGACTCTTCTTTTTCAAGAAATATGACATTTCAGTGCCCAATATGTTCTACCCACTTTGTGTCATGCAATCTTAAAATATTAAGTGGGCTATCCTGGGTTCAAAAAAAGTTATACATGTGTGTGTAAAAAGTGCTGATTTTGGTTTTTTGAGCACAGTTTGGTTTTTGGACGTCATGCCACTTTTGCAGAGTCCCTGAATTAGCAGTAAAGAAGAATCCTCAGATATGTGACACCATTTTGGAAAGTTAGACCCCCTCAAAGAATTCATCAAGTGGGGTAATAGGCATTTTTAACCCTTCAGAAAGGAAAAATGAAAATAGCAAATTTTTTCAGAGACACATAATTTCAGTGCTCGATATGTTGTACCTGTCATATACCAGAGGCACAAAAACTGCTAAGTGGGTATTCCAGGCACAATAGCATTTGGAGCATTCCTCTCTGATACAAGCCAGGAACAACATATAATGCACTAAAATGACGTATTCCTGGAAAAATTGTCATTTACTCCCATCACCATCATCTGCATTTTAATTTCTGGATAATACATTAATGCAACACTTGGGGGTTAAAAATGCTCATTGTTCCCGGATTAATACCTTCAGGGGTGTAGTTTCCAAAATGGTCATGTATCATTTGTCAGGGCATTCCATTTTACTGGCATTTCAGGGCACTGCAAAAGTATCATGACATCCAAAAAACAAAGCATCTAAATCTGTGCTCCAAAAACCAAAGAGTGCTACTTCCCTTCTGTGCCTGGCTGTGCTCAAACAGCAGTATATACCCACATATGGCAAGTATGTTATTCTGGGTACACCAGTGTCATACATGTGGGCATAAACTGCAGTTTGCTGATATGAAGGAGCGCTATGTAACTTTTGGAGTGCAAATTTAGATGTTTGGTATCTGGACACCATGTCATGTTTGCAGAGCCTCTAAGATACCAGTAAAGTGGAATCCCCTAAAGAGTGACCCCACTTTGAAATTTGCACTATTCAAAGAATGTATCAAGGGGTGTAGTAAGCATTAGTACCCCAGACGTGAATGCACAGTGGATGGTGAAAGGTGATTATGTAAGCTGCGCAGAGTACATTGGTAACACCAAATTCCCTACTATATCTCCAGTATCTCCTATGATTGGGGGGGGGGTGTCACCCTGGGGGTTTCTTTTCCCTTGTAAGCTCTAAATCAGGGGTGTACCCTGATATATGCGCGCACAGCTAATAGATTCCTTTCCTGCTGCAGCCAGCTGTGTTCATTAATCCAAATCATTAGATTTGGCGATGTTTAGGGTTTTTGTCTTCACATTATGGCAATGTAGGCAAATGAAGGCTTGTTGTGTGTGGGATGAGATGTGTTTTGTAATGACACCATTTTTTGGTGCCAATAACTTATTGACTACATTTTTTTATTAACTGTTTCTTAGTGGATTGAAAAAAAAAAAAAAAAAACGCAATTCTGCCATAGCTTTTTACCTTATTTTTTTGCCATGGAGTGTACCGCATAACTAATGTGCTACCTTTATTCTGTGGGTTGGTATGATTACAGCGATACCTCATTTATATTATTTTTTTAATGTATTGCTAATTCTGCAGAACAAAAACCTATTTCAGGAAAGAAATCTATTTTTGAATCGCAATTTTCTGAGATGTGTAACATTGTTATTTTTTGGTTGACAGGGTTGCTTGAGGGTATATTTTTGTAAGGACACCCTTGCTTTTCATTAGTACTGTTTTGGGGTACATATGACTTTTTGATCACTTTTTAAAGCATTTTTTGTAAGATAAAATGGGAAAAAAAAACATTCATTTCCAGTGGGTTTTTTTACGTTTTTTTTTTCTAAAGTTCACCATGCAGATTTAAAGGGGCTCTATCATTGGGAAAAAATCATTTTTAGCTAAGCACATTCTTTCATAGCCTTTAGAAAGGATCTTCCACACATACCTTTTGTATGTAAATTGCCTCAGTAGTCTTTGAATAAGTCAGTTTTCATTCATCTGCTAATTAGCCTTCTCTATGCACCGGAAGTGTCTGTGTCTGCTAGCAGGGAGAGGAGTAGGGTTGAGCGATCGGGATCGGAAAAGATGGGATCCCGATCAGCGATCGAGTAAATTTCACGATCTGGTTCCGATCCCGCCTAAAAAAAAGATTGGAAACGGAATTCCAATCCCAATTACTCAACCTTACCTGCACAGAACTACTGCCGCTCCCAGGAGCTCCTGGCCGTTGTTCTCTGTCTTCTCCTCTGTTTCCCCACCCTGTACCCGCCCACACTCTCCTAAGCCAAAACAAGCCCCACCTTCTCCCAGCATTTGTAACACTAGCCTAGGGAGGCGGGGGCGCGTATGGCGCTCTGCCAGCATGTGAATGACAGAGGAGAAGACAGAGAACAATGGCCGGGAGCTCCAGGAGTGGCAGCGGCTCTGTGCAGGTAACTGGACAGAAGGAGGGACTAAGTAGCCAACAGATTTTTTTATTCACTACACAGCATGGAGTCCAAAACTGAAGCCTTCAATTTTTGGACTCCACTCTTTGTAGTGAATAGGATCGTTTTTAAAATCCGATTTTTCGATCAAAAAATCCCATTGACTTGCATTAGGATCAGGTTCGGATGGTAAATGATCGGAAATCGGATTTTTAAAACGATCCTGAAATCTCAAGAACAGCTCAACCCTAGAGATGAGTCATCAGCACAGCAGCCTCTGCTGTGCATACATATAGAGAATAGTAGCGAGGAGTGCACAGTGAGATTCCTGTGCACACTGGAGGCTAATTAGCATGTGAATAAAAACGGATGTATTCAAAGATTACTGAGGCAGCATCCGAGTTAAAACCGAGTTAAAACCCGGGATAGGAGCGCAACTCTGACTAGGGGTTAAATGAGTGGTTGTGCTCAGATAGTCCAGGCAGCATTGGCTGGTGATGTACAATTATGTCCATTTCTGCAAAGCACCAGGCGCCCATGACATAATAGTATGTCACATGTCACTAAGGCGTAAAAGGGCAAGTGTTGTTTTAAGTTATCTGAAAGAATATATCTTCGTACTGTATTAGCCAGTGGATATGAAATGTAAAGATTGAGAGTCCTCAGTAGGTAATACCTTTTTTAATGGCTAACAAAAAATGATAACAGATTGCAAGCTTTCGGGACTGCTAGGTCCCTTCATCAGGCATGGTATAAAACAATATCTGAAGGCAAGCCAATTAAAAAAAGGTATCAAGTACTGAGGACTCTCAATTTTTACATTTAACTTATCTGATCATAGTTGAGATTTACAGTCTCAGATAGACCAAGTACATGACGATCTTTATCATATTACACAAGAGGATGGTAAATAATGGAATTGGTTATTCTCTTGGTTGCCATATTTTGGATATTTACGTTATATTTTAGGAATAATTTTTGCTATAATTTTGTGTATGTATTGTGTTGCTGTATACTATGTATTCCTTCATTATTATCTTTGTGCTTTTCATCTACTTCAGTGGTTCTCAACCTTGTTTGAGGTACCGAACCCACCAGTTTCATATTCACATACACCGAACCCTTTTTTAACCCCTTCCCGCCAATGGCATTTTTTGATTTTCGTTTTTCGTTTTTGACTCCCCTCCTTCTAAACCCCATAACTTTTTTATTTCTCCGCTCCCAGAGCCATATGAGGCCTTAATTTTTGCGGGACAATTTTTTCTTCATGATGCCACCATTAATTATTCTATATAATGTACTGGGAAGCAGGAAAAAAATTCAGAATGGGGTGGATTTGAAGAAAAAATGCATTTCTGCGACTTTCTTACGGGCTTTGGTTTTACGGCGTTCACTGTGCAGCCAAAATGACATGTCCCCTGTATTCTGTGTTTCGGTATGGTTCCAGGGATACCAAATTTATATGGTTTTATTTACATTTTGACCCCTAAAAAAAATTCCAAAACGGTGTTAGAAATTTTTTTTACTAAAAGTCGCCATATTCCGACGGCCGTAACTTTTTTATACATAGGTGTACGGGGATGCATAGGGCGTCTTTTTTTGCGGAGCCGGGTGTACTTTTTAGTTCTACCATTTTCGGGAAATGTTATTGCTTTGATCACTTTTTATTCAAATTTTTATCAGAATTAAAACAGTGAAAAAACGGCGGTTTGGCACTTTTGACTATTTTTCCTGCTACGGCGTTTACCGAACAGGAAAAATATTTTTATAGATTTGTAGAGCGGGCGATTTCGGACGCGGGGATACCTAACATGTATATGTTTCACAGTTTTTAACTACTTTTATATTTGTTCTAGGGAAAGGGGGGTGATTTGAACTTTTAATACTTTTTTATATTTTTTTTTACTTTTTTTTTTATTTTATTTTTTTGCATTTATTAGACCCCCTAGGGGTGTTGAACCCCAGGGGGTCTGATCACTAATGCAATGCATTACAATGCTAATGCATTGCAATGCATTGCAAAAAATCATCATCTCTTTTGCAGGCTGTATACACCAGCCTGCAAAAGAGAGAATTTGCAGACTGGCTGGGAGCCCTTAACAAGGCTCCCGGCTGTCATGGCAACGGGGGGTCGGCCCTGGAGCATGCTCCAGGAGCCGGCGATCCCTGCCAAAATGGCGGCGCCCATGCGCCGCCGGGAAGATGGCGCCTCCGGCGCCTTTGACAGCAGCGCCGGAGGGGTTAATGCCTCCGATCGGTTCGGGGACCGATCGGAGGCATTAGAGCCGGTTGTCTACTGCTTAAAGCAGTAGACACCCGGCGGCTATGACGGCCGCCCGGCTCCCGGGCGGTCGCCATAGTTACAGACCCGACACGCGCCGTACTATTACGGCGCATGTCGGGAAGGGGTTAATGACAAATCAAATATGATTTAGTTCAAATTCAAGACATAGGTATATGTTTTTTTTACTGGTACTCAAAATGAACCGTGCATAGGGCCTAAGGTTCGATCGAACCCTGGTTAAGAACCACTCCTCTACTTAGATTATTTCCCCATATCTATAGTGTATGGCTTCAAATAGCCAAGAGTGGATTATAGTGCTAGTAAGACTGACTGGCTATTTGAAGTACATAATAGTCTACATTTTGTATCTTAAGCTGAATTTTTCATTCAGTATGAACTCTGTTATTCAACAAAATTACAAAGGCTTGCATACCTTTGATATCTTAGTTATTTTGTTTATTTCACAAATTTACATGAATGATAGGGGCCACACGGTGGCTCAGTGGTTAGCACTGCAGCCTTGCAGCACTGGAGTCCTGGTGTTCAAGGGCAAAAAAACCATCTGCAAGGAGTTTGTATGTTATCCCCGTGTTTACATGGATTTCCATCCCATATTCCAAAAAAGACATACTGATAGGGAAAAATGTACATTGTGAGATCTGTATGGGGACCACAATCTACATAAAAAAATAAATAAATAAATTTATATGAATGAATGTCTAGTTTGTGTGACGTTATGGAGGATTATGTAGATAATCTGTTTTCCCTTAGTCCTAACAGCAGCACAAGCTTTCCCTCCCTAAAAATTGTGTATTACATTACTTGTTAAAAAAAAAAAAACACAGAAGGGGGAGGGCTCTAGGCCTTCTTATAGGGTGCTAGGCTGCATTTTATTATGCTAATTAAAAATTCCGCCTGTTCTATTAGCACACAGGGGCAGAAAATACGCTGTATCCTCCATTCCCTTACGTCCCCAACAGCAGCACAACATACGGGGATTTGACAAGTAATACCCCTAGGGAGGGTCACTCATCTCACAGCCTCAAGAACCACCCACCCGAAGGCGGAGGCTTCAGTAGTACGGGATGACAATCTATAATGGCGTACAAAAGTTAGATGAGATGACCAGGTGGCTGCCGCACATATCTGCCCTAGCGGAAGTGCTCTACTCTCCGCCCAGGAGGTGGAAACTGCTCTTGTGGAGTGAGCCTTTAGAAAGGACGGAGGAGGTTTCCCTTGAAGCTCAAACGCTAGTTTGATAGTCTCTTTGATCCAGCGGGCAATAGATGCTTTGGAGGCATTCAGCCCTTTCTGTTTGCCGGCTGTACTAACTAGAAGATGCTCGGATCTTCTAAAAGCTCTGGAACGTCTATGTAGATCTGTAGACAACACACCATATCTAGCTTGTGCAATCTCTCTTCCTCAAGAGAGGAGGGATCCAGAAAAAAAAACTTGGTAGAACCCCCAATTGAGATAAATTATCCAAGAAGGCCTTTGGCCTGAAGGTTGGAAGAAAGCAAGCTGCACCCTATCTTCGAAAAAAGAAGTATAGGGGTACTCAGATGAAAAGGCCAGCAGCTCGCCAACCCTCTTTGCCGATGTAATAGCAAGGAGAAAAACAGTTTTATACGTTAGATGTTTGAGATCTACATCTTCCAAAGGCTCGAATGGAGGTCCACAGAGAGAAAATAGGACTGTTCCCAAGTTCCATTGTTGTGCTGGGGTGGCCACTGCAGGCCTAATTCTTGTAGCACCTTTTAGAAATGCACTTATTACTAAGTGCTGAGATAACCGCCTCCCCAGATAGGCGGAAAAGGACAGCCACATGTACCTTTAGAGTGGCCGTAGGTAGTCCTTTATCTAGGCTGTTCTGCAGGAAGTCCAAGATCACCGGCACTGGGGGATCAATGGAACTCAAGTCGTGGTCCTGACACCACCTCTTGAAGATTTTTACAATTCTTCCATAAGATCTGTTGGTGGAATCAGCCCTGGCACATGCAAGCGGCTCAGAATGGCTGTAGACAGTCCTCTATTCCCTAATATGAAAAGAAGAACATGGCACCGAGCCGTTCCTGCTGTAGTACTTTCAGTGGTACAAAGAAACAAAAGGACAACAGGTGACTGCTCACCTCATCAGGTTGTGTGAGACACAATAACCAATGGATGTGTCAATCAATACGGTAAACATGGGTTGCTGCTAGTCTCCGTCACAGGGACGTCTGAACAGAAAGAAGAAATGGACCAGCCTCCAAGGGGATAGGCAAAAACCAGCGCTCACCCAAATGTACAGATGTAAAAGGCAACTTTATTATTATTATTATTTATTTATATAGCACCATTAATTCCATGGTGCTTTACATTTGGGGGTTACATACAATTTGGGGGTTACATACAATACACAGAATATACAGGTGGATACAATACTGACAATGACCGACTGGTACAGTGGGGTAGAGGGCCCTGCATAAAAAATATTTATGTATATGACCAATACATGTCTACAAATATAGTGCATATTTAGAATGTATACAGAACATATTCATAAGATAGTAAATCAATAACCTGATAGATTAGTAAAACAATTAGTGAGCTAATTAATAAATATCAAAACTATTAATATTTTTTAGTTGATGTCCAAGGGTAATGTTATATCATGTAGTGATAACCATAGATATTCATGAACAGGCTCTGTATATATTTTCAATGTGAATGTTCATAAATGAATGGACGAAGAACCACATAAATTTATACATTGATGACTAAACAAATTAATAGTTTAGTAAACATCAATACATAAAATATAAATATTCATGAACTGATGGCCAAGGGTCAGGGTACAACCAACTTATTGAGTCCTCTATGTGACAATAAGGTAATGTGCTATTATCAAGACCTCTATCTAGTTACTATAAACATCTCCAAAAAAAAGTCACATTCTCATATGAACATATGACTTAATAATCCTGGGAGTAAACACTGTCCCTCATAATGGTATGACATCATACATCCATATACAATATATTTAAGATAGTATCAGATTATTTACCCTGCCACGGTGGGCCAGATACATGGCTCACAACGGGCAGGCCAGGTTTAAATAGAAGCCAGGTATGCTGTGGGCAGCAGGAAACCTCCAATAATTGCCTCTGCTCATTTCCATGAGCTGCGCAAACCAGGATCTCTTTGGCCAGAATGGGATTATTAGAATTGCAGAGACCTGGTCCTGTCTGAGTTTCATCAATACTCTTGGTATCATGGAAACTGGAGAGAAAATGTAAACCAGCCTGAACATCCATGGGATGGACAGTGCATCCACTGCCAAGGGATTGTCCTGCCTGTAAAGGGAGCAGAATGTCTCTACCTATTCCGCGATGGAGTCTTCTAGGATGGATTGATGATCTGGAGGGAGAGAATAGGTAACCACGAACAAGTTGCGGGGAGGCCACATGAATTCTATGGCGTAGCCCAGCTCTAATACCTGCAAAACCCAAGGATCCTGGATAGAATCCTTCCAGGCCACGAAAAAATGGAGAAGGCGGCCTCCCACAGGTACCTTCGTCACTGGGATCAGCGTCCCATCAGAAATTGGGCTTCTTACTACTATCGCCCTAGAAGAGCCATGACCAGAGACACGAGCCTGGTAACGGGAATGACTTAATCCTTGGGGGAAAAAATAGAAAAGAACACCGAGCCGACCCTAGTGTAGTAATTACAACTCTTTTGGCAATCACAGGTGAGCAGATGAAAAGTCTCTCACCTGATGTGGTTGTGTGTGACACAACAACCTCGAAGTCAAGATCAAATAATGCTGGAGAAGCTGCTGGCTGAGAGAGACGTCCTAAAGACGTGGATACAAGAAGAATAGGACCAGCCCGCTAGGAGTACCGGGCAGACAGATCACCAGCGCTCACTCGATATGGTGTAGGACAAGCTTTATTGCACAACGCGTTTCAAGCCTTGAATGGCTCTTTCTCAAGTGCACAACATTAACCTGGTGATGCTCCCGGCGTCTTCTGGAAGTGAGCTGTGCCGTCCACACAGCTCACTTCCTGTTTCTAGAGTGAGACACATGCAGGCTTAATCCTTGGGGTCTGCTTTGAGAACCCCTTCCTCTGCCAAGACCTGTGGGTCTACATCTACCTCTGGATCCCTGGGGAAGGGACTTACCTTTGGTGTCTGCCAATCCCTCCATAAGCTCATTAAGGCCCTTACCGAAAAGCCTACCCGGCTCAAAGGGTAAGGAACAGAGGGAGGCCTTGGAAGGGAGATCCGCCCACCATGGCTTAAGCAATAAGGGCCTTCTGGCAGCTGTGGAGAGCTCCATGGACTTTGAGGCTAGACGAAGCTGCGAGCAATAGGATTCACCCAGAAAATCCACTGCCAAGAACAAAGAACGCATAGGGGCAATGATGTCATCTCTGCCAATTCCATTATCGATGTCCTGTTCCAGACAAGAAAGTTGGTCCCTTAGGCTATTGTCCACCTCATAGGATGCAATTGAGACAGAAGCTTGAGCGACTGCAGCAGAGTAGTTCTTCCTGAGTGTGGCGTCCACTCTCCAGTCTAATGGGTCTTGGAGGTTCGAGCTGTCCTCGACCGAAACCACCATGCGGCGCGATAGCATGTCCACTGCAAGGTCCACCTTGGGGACCGCTCCCCACCTGTCAAAATGTGCAGGAGAAACAGGGTACAGTGTCTTGATTTGACGGTGGTGGTGTTATGACCCGGTCTCAGCAGTCTCGGCCTGGTAGGTTCAGGCGCAGAGTGTCCGGACGGCATTCAGCGCGTGAACCACCTGATGCACGGCAGGGGAATGTTCACACCAGACATGCAGTTTCTGCTCTGGTACTCGGGCGTGGATCACGTGGTGAGTGGCTGATGGATCAGTGCCTGGTGTGTCTTGGCCTCTGAAGGGGTTAAGTTCTCTGCAGTGCTGAATACTTTACAGGCCATGGGCGAGGCCTTCTCCTTACTATATAAGGTTGTTGCACATGCTATCTGATGCCGGTCTTAAACGTCTGTTCCTGTTCTCAGTGAATGTCTGTTGTCTGAAGCTGCTACCATCTGCATCCTGGCCCATCCAGTTTCTTGCTCCTGTTCACACAGGACTGGTTCGCTAAGTATTGAGCTTGTATCCAGACATAGTGTTCCGGGCGCAGCGAGCCCTAGGTATTTTTCTGTTTGGAAGTTTGGAATTTTGGTAGGGGTTTTTTGTGTGTGATCCTAAGTTCTGTTTTTCCCTATCCCTTGCTTAGTTCAGTTATTCTGTGTTTCACGTTTATTCTCTTCCTATGCTTTTGTGTTTTCATGTTCACCGTTAGTCCGCGTCTGGACATCCATGGGGGGCTTGTTCTGTATCTGCCTCTCCTTCGTAAACGTGAAGCTAGACAGGGGCTCTATTTCCCTTGGTAGGTTAGCTACTTCTCCGGCTGTGCTCGTGCCCATTCAGGCAAGTTAGTCGGGCCCACGGCTACTTCTAGTTGTGCGAGGCAGGGTGTAGGAAGATCCACACTAGAAGTCCAAACTGCTCATACTTCCGATTTTGTTTTCTTTTGGTGTGTTTTTCCTGTACTGTACTGAGAAGTTATCAGTTCGGGGCCAGTCCGTGGTCAGGGATCCCCAGATCATAACAGGTGGTGGGACTTCTCAGGGCACTTCCATTCAAGCTCCATCTGCTTGGCCAGAGCAGCGTCCACATGGAAAACCCTCTGTCTCCCAGAGGTGGATATGGAGGCTTCCCCATCTACATCCTGGCCCCTCGGCCGGATGGACTTCAGCAGCCTAGGGAGCTTATCCACCGGGAATATAGGTCTGCTGGAACTTTCAGATTCACCCTCTTCTGAGGAGAGACTTATCAGCAACCTGCAGGTTTTCAATAGACGGCAGAGAAACTGACTGCCTATCAAGCCGCTGTCTTTTAGAGGGCTGTGATATGGAGCTCCTAATGTCCTTGAGCGAGTCTTCCTAGAAAAAACATAAGAGGAACGCTAGCTAGAGGCCTGAAGCCTAAGGCCTCAGCAGAAACAGGACTCACCATGAACACCTTCACCCATACGACTACGTCATGGGTAAAGGGCTCCTCTTCCGGAGGTCCACGGCAGGAGCGGCATCTGGTATAATCATAGCCTGAAACAAAAGACAGACTTCGGCTGGAAGGTCTCCCGGATTTAATAGACGGTAAAGTCTACCATCAGGAAGCGGGATTTCACACCCCAAACATGCCAAGTGTTTCCTTTTGGTTGGATCTTTCCTAGCCCTGTGAGCCCCAGGAGGGGTTGAGCATGAGGACATCTGAAGAAATACAATCAGTATTCAGTAGACTGACAAAAAAATTCAATTAGCAAGTAACCATCATATATACCACTAACAACGTCAGCTGACAGTGCTGAAGGATACACTCTTTTTCCAAAGATAATCAATGTGGTTATAAACCAGAACAAAGATTTAGAAAAAAAATTATCAGATGCCAACTTACCCAACAGAAAAGGGCTCACAGATAATAACTCACCAAAACCTTGAATAGAGACAACTTCTTCAATGAAGGTAAGCAGTAAATGCATGCAATGACCAGCAAAGGAGAAAGGAGCTAGCAACTAGCTACTGACACGCCAGAACCTGCCTGTGTAACACAAGAAGGCAGGGAATAGAAGTCACTGAGAGCTCTATAAGAGCCTAGTACCGCCCATGGGCGGGGTTTAACAGCAACCCTGTAGCTGATCTAAAAGCAGCACCAAACCAGGGATAAAACTTGTCTCATAAGCTTCCTCCTCCTCCTCCCAAAACAGTCTTGGACCCCTCCAGGAAAAGTGCTCACCTTGACTCAATTGCTCTGGCTGAAAACAGCATAGAATACACCACTCCTGTCACAGCAGTGTATAGGTAGTGCACTAAGAAAGTGCTCCCACTGGAACATAGCAGCATAATAAAGGTTCCGGACAGTTAACCTGGCCTCCTACATGACGGCCTGGAACGGCCGGCGCTTCCCCAGAGAGCCTCCCACGGCAAAAAGGTGAGCTCCATGAAGTCTAACGCTAGACCCAGCTGGCAACAAGGAAAACCTCTCCTTTGCAGGAAAACACACAGGACCGCCATAGCTGAGGTAGGAAGGAGCTGAGGAGGGAGGAAGGGGGGGGGGGTCGGGGTGGTTGGAGGTCTGTGGTGAGGAATGCAAGTAGCAGGGAAAAACAAAGGAGCAGAGGGTGAGGGGGGACAAACAATCCCTGAAGATAGAGGACCTAGAGGTCTGCTCCACCTGTCCTAACACAGAGGACAGAAAAAAAAAACACGGGGAGGTCTCTAGGCCTTCTTATAGGGAGCTAGGCTGCATTTTATTATGCTAATTAAAAATTCTGCCTGTCCTATTAGCACACAGGGGCAGAAAATACCCCATATGTTGTGCTGCTGTTGGGGACATAAGGGAATGATGTTATTATTTTAATTGAAGGTTGTTCTCTTATCAGAGGCTTTGGAAGTGGCCATTCCATGGTTAAAGATGAGGTAGACGAAGAACCCCTAGGCATTTCAAGCTTATGCAACAGTTGGCTGTACCAGCCATTTTGTTTAATGTGTATAAGAAGTTGAGTGGAGCCCTGAAAAAGACAAAAGCTCTGTAACCGTGTGTAGAGGATGAAGGTATTGTTTTCCAAGAGGTTCTCTGCCATTGTCAGTTGCTTCCACGGCTGATTTTTTTTTTTTTTTTATTCAAACAATTTTTTTCTGGTAGATTTTGATGCTGATAAGATCCTGGGGATGCTGTAAGTACTTAATGTTTGCATCTAGCATTTTAAAAAGTGTATGCAATATCATACTATTTATTGCAATCAAGTATAATAAATTTATTATATCACTTATATACCATCATTTTACTATAACTGATTTGTGATTATACTATTTTAAATAAAATTGCCTTATATCCTAATTGACTGGCCTTCTTTAGAGCCATATCAAGAACCTTTATTGATAAAACTTGATGTTCTTGAGGGTGGTGACAACAGGGCCCACATCCCCCACACCAGGTCCTTGGAGGCTAATCTTCAACTGTGCTTTTCTCCTGCTGATTGGTCTAATCAGCTCACACATAAGTGGCCATTGCCCCACAGTGCCCAAGAAAAGAACTTCAAGATTCTAGCTCAATGGTATCTCCTTCATAGAATATACAGTATATGACTGTGTCTGATTTCTACTGGTACTGTGGCTCCAAGAGAAGTACTATTCTTCACATTTTGTGGGAATGTTAGTTGATTCAGTCCTTCTGGTCCTCCGTTTTTGCTCTGTGTTCTAAAGTTAGTGATTGCCCCCTTGTGCCCTCTCCCCAGATCGCTCTCCTCTCCGTTACACCAGGAAAAATCTCTATGGTGAAGGGAGTGTAGGTTTCCCAAGGTGTTCCTGCCCCTATAAATCTTGTGTGTTTTCCTTGTCATATTTTCACCTTTTTTGCCTGGCCTTCAAATTCCTCCTATATCTATCCCTGTCTAGTTCACAGTCTCAAATTAACCGAATGTTAAATCCACCATTCGTATAAATTGGAGGTCACCTGATTTAGCCAGCCAATTACTTTTTCCAATTTTTTTTTCGATGCCTCCGTTGTCGTAGTTCCTGTCCCACATCCCCTGCACAGTTATTGGTGCAAAAAAAAAAAAGAGCCAGGGAAGGTGGGAGGGGATACAAATTTTTAGTGCGTTTGCCTCGTGGTATTCTATTGGAATCGAATACCTCGAACCGCCTGATATTCGATCGAATATTTATTCGATCGAACAGTGTTCGCTCATCTCTACTCCTGAGTCTTTTCCCACAAGACCAATATATATGTTTGCGAATCTAACTCTTAATTGAGTCTCCATAACATGCGGCAAGAGTATTTGTTGTTATATACATTCTGGACAGGACATTAAAAAAAAAAACAAAAAAAAACACTGAATGGAGGGGGCTTGAGAGCTCCCTCCGCAATCTTGGCTGGATAGGCACCTTGGCTGCATCTCCATAAGACGACAGTTTTCATTCAGGTCCACTGCTTCTAAGAGCCAGACCTGAGGAGGAAGCTGCTAGGAAATGAGAGCAGCTTTGGGGCATGCGCAGTTACATCCTCTCACCACAGCCCTTGTTCCCCCCTTCAGGTCCACTGCTTCATGTCCATGTTTGACTGTAGAGACCGTGTTCTTTTCTTTGAAGGCCTCTTTTTTTTTTTCCCTGTAAACCCTATGTTGATGCCTTTTCCCAAAAAGCTCTACTTTTGTCTCATCTGACCAGAGAACATTCTTCCAAAACTTTTTGGGCTTTCTCAGGTAAGTTTTGGCAAACTCCAGCCTGGCTTTTTTAGGTCTCTGGGTAAGAAGTGGGGTCTTCCTGGGTATCCTACCATACAGTCCCTTTTCATTCAGACGCCGACGGATAGTACGGGTTGACACTGTTGTACCCTCGGACTGCAGGACAGCTTGAACTTGTTTGGATGTTAGTCGAGGTTCTTTATCCACCATCCGCACGATCTTGCATTGAAATCTCTTGTCAATTTTTCTTTTCCATCCACATCTAGGGAGGTTAGCCACAGTGCCATGGGCATTAAACTTCTTGATGACACTGCACATGGTAGACGACACGGGACCATTCAGGTCTTTGGAGATGGACTTGTAGCCTTGAGATTGCTCATGCTTCCTCACAATTTTGCTTCTCAAGTCCTCAGACAGTTCTTTGGTCTTCTTTCTTTTCTCCATGCTCAATGTGGTACACACAAGGACACAGGACAGAGGTTGAGTCAACTTTAATCCATTTCAACTGGCTGCAAGTGTGATTTAGTTATTGCCACCACCTGTTAGGTGCCTCAGGTAAGTAACAGGTGCTGTTAATTACACAAATTAGAGAAGCATCACATGATTTTTCAAACAGTGCCAATACTTTTGTCCACCCCCTTTTTATGTTTGCTGTGGAATTATATCCAATTTATCTTTTTGACAATTCTTTTTGTGATTTTCCATTGAAGACAAATTAAATGAAGATAATAATACCAAAGAATTTGTGATTGCAATCATTTTCTGGAAGAAAATGAGTATTATCTGACAGAATTGAAGGGATGCCAATACTTTTGGCCAACACTATATAAATATATATGAAATTTGCATTTACCTTAGTGTGGTGCCACCCTTATCAGCAATGGCCATGCGTAACCACCAATGTATATTATGTTCACGGTGTCCTGTACATCATCAACAGCTAACATATTTAACCCTTGAAGAGCAATCTGAGTATGGAGAAACACGTAGGGTTGTTCTAGTTATGTGGGGTTTTGGCACCACTTGACTTGGCTAGTGACCGATCCTCTATTCAGCCTTTGGTGTGGCGTTAGGTCAGTAAACTCGTCTCTGGAGGGCTAATTCGTTTGAGCCGGCTGTGCCAATTTTTAATCATGCCAACCCTTTACTATATATATTGTATATACATTTAAAAGGGAGTCGGTATATTTAGGGACTTGTGCATTCTAGCATACATTGTTCATGTGTAGAGATGAGCGAACACCGTTCGATCGAATAGGTATTCGATCAAATAGGCCGTTCGAGGAATTTGTTCCTAATCGAATACCACGTGGCATACGCAGTAAAAAATTATATCCCCTCCCACCTTCCCTGGCGTGTTTTTGCACCAATAACTGTGCAGGGGAGGTGGGACAGGAACTATGACAACGGAGGCAGTGAAAAAAATTGAAAAAAACCAATTGGCTACCGAAAACACATGACCATTCATAAGAAGGTCCGCCTCCATATTCGTGTCATTTTGCGGTATCTGCTGAGGACTAGAAAGGCATTAGCTTCTAGCAGGTAGGGAAAAAACGAAGAAAAACAACAGCTCTTTTCAGAGCTATATACTGCAGGTAGAGGAGTAGAGCTTTCCACGGACAGTGGAAAACAGGGATACAGAATAGTTACTTGTTGCTATATACATGCACACCAGCTTTTGTTAGGGGTGTCCCCCCACAATATAGCAGGAATCCACAGAAATTACTTCTTGCTATATACGTGCAAACCAGCTTTTCTTTGGGGTGTCCCCCCCACACACACACAAATTTGCAGGAATACAGAGCAGTTACCTCCTGCTATATACATGCAAACCAGCTTTTATTAGGAGTGCACCCCACAAAATAGCAGGAATCCACAGCAGTTACTTCTTGCTATATACGTGCAAACCAGCTTTTATTAGGGGTGTTATAGACCATAAAAAGGGCATTACTATACATCAAAAAATGCGTAAGGCTATTACAAGGGGATGGGGACGAGGACAGGGGCGTAGAAACGCAGATGGGGAGCAAGGTTGCGCTCAACCAACAGAGTCTACTGTGCCTACTGCTCTACGGCAGCAAGCATTGCGCTTCTCCACAGTCTCCGGCTTGATGGCCACATTAAGTAGGGTGCAGGGTACAACCCTAACCAGGCCGAGCACCTGGAAGAGGTGTTACAATGGATATCGGACAATGCACATTCTCCACCAGCTAGTCGGCCTCTACCTTAACTCTTCCTCCTACCCAACAGTCTGGTCCTCCTTCCTCGCAACATGCCCAATCTTCCCAGCAAACTTATCCCACCTTTCCCACCTCCCAGGAGCTGTTTTCAGGTCCATTCACTGTCCCTCTCTCTGTCCCACTATGTCCTGAATCACCAGAGGTAACAGATGAGTTACTGTGTCCTGATGCACAAACACTGGAGCATCCGATATCTCCTGTTGTTGACCAGCAATCGGCCCTCAGGACGATGATCACGAGACACAGTTGCCATTAGGGCAGCCTGTTGCCATCATCTGTGTGCAATAGGAGGAGGAATTGGAAGAGGAGGTGGTGGACAACGAGGACATTGACCCGACCTGGACAGGTTGGATGTCAAGCGGGGAGAGCAGTGTAGATATGGAGGGAAGTGCAGCACCAAAGAGGGTGGCTAGAGGCAAAGGCATGTCCAGAGGCAGAGGACAGCTGCTTCACCGAAGCCAAGCCACAGCCAGCAGGGCCCAAAATGTTCCCTCTTGTAGCCAGCCTAGAAAAACTCCCACATCGAGGCCAAGGTCTACGGTGGTGTGGAATTTTTTTAATGTATGTACGGCGGAGAAATATAATGCGGTTTGCACACTCTGTAACTCCAAACTGAGTAGGGGCTCTGAAAAGAGCAACCTTACGATCACTGGCATGCGCCGTCAATTGGAAGACAAGCACTGGGCTCAGTGGCAGAGAGCAAACGCAGGACAATCGTCATCCGGCGTTGCCGCCACTGCCTCCCCCACTGTTGCCAGTGCTGGCGCTGCAGTCCAGACCAGCAGCCAGGAAACCTCCACATCTGCATCCACCACTTTGGAGACTTCTCCCTCATCCTCCCCATTTCCTGCCTCAGCTCCTTCTCCTGTACCGTCATGCGCCTCTTCACAGCAACCCACCATCTCCCAGACTTTTGAGCGCAGGCAAAAATACAGCGCTACCCACCCCCATGCACAAGCTGCAAACGCGCACATCTCCAAAATCCTGGCCCAGGAGATGTTGCTGTTCTGGCTTGTGGAAACTCAGGCCTTCCATGACCTGATTGCAAGTGCGGCACCTCGCTAAGTCTTCCCTAGCTGTCCCTACATCTCCCGGTGTGCCGTCCCCGCCTTGCACCAGCACGTGTCACGCAACATCAGGCGGGCCCTAAGTTCTCCGATTTGCACAAAGGTCCACTTGACCACCGACGCGTGGACAAATGCATGCAGACAGGGACGCTACATTTCACTGACGGAACATTGGGTGAATGTAGTTGAGGCTGGGACCGGGTCACAATCTGGGGTGGTCTACCTCATTTCCCCACCCAACATCCAATGCAGGGGCTCTGAACCACCACCTGGAAATGCTGCAGCACTGGTGTGGGGAGACGTCAGCAGGCCGTGCTGAAGCTCATCAACTTGGGGGACAGACAGCACACTGCCTCCGAGGTGAGGGATGCCCTCCTCGATGAGACAGCAACATGGTTTTCGCCGCTGCACCCACCTGGGCCCAGGCATGGTCGTGTATGATAACGACCAGAACCTGGTAGCGGCTCTGGAACTTGTCAACCTCCAACACATTCCATGCCTGGCCCACATGTTCAATTTAGTGGTGCAATGTTTTTTTTAAAAACGTACCCAAATGTACCCGAGCTACTGGTGAAAGTGCGGCGCTTGTGCGCTCACTTTTGCAAGTCTCCAGTAGCCACTGCTATCCTCCGAAGCCTCCAGCAACACCACCATCTGCCAGAACACCGGCTGATGTGCGACGTCCCCACAGGCTGAAACTTGACATACCACATGTTGAGTAGAGTGTGTGAGCAGTAGAGACCCTTGATGGAGTACCATCTCCAAAACCCAAGGGTTCCTCAGTGTCAGCTCCCGCAGTTTCTGCACCATGAGTGGCCATGGAAGGCAGACTTATGCGAGATCTTGCGTGTCTTTGAGGAGTCCACCATGAGGGTCAGCTGTGACGATGCACTCGTGAGTGTCACAATCCCGCTCCTGTGTGTGATGCGAGAATCCCTCATCGCCATCAGGGATAATGCATTGGACGCTGAGGAGTCGGGCATAGGAGCAGAACCATCCCAGCAGGATAGTCAGGGCACACTCCTGTCCGCTTCACAGAGTATATTGAGGGAGGAGGAGGATGACGAAGTGGCAGATCTCATTGTCACACAGGAGGCTAGCGGGGAAGTTCAGTGCGTCCCATTGCTGCAGCGTGAATGGGGCAAAATGGAGGAGGAGGAGGAAATGGAGAGTGACCACTCCGCTGGGGGCAGTTAAGTCATGCCAAGTAACACTCTGGCACACATGGCTGAATACATGTTGGAGTGCTTTTCAACTGACAAACGCATTGTCAAAATCCTTGAGAGCAACGACTACTGGATTTTTGCAATCCTCGACCCCCGGTATAAAAATAATGTTTCTAATTTTATTCCGGTAGAGGCGAGGGCCAGTCAAATGAGTCATTGCCACAAGGAACTGGTGCAGAATATGATGGAGATATTTCCATCAACTCTCATTGGCAGCACACAGGAGAGTTCCTCCAACAGGCGAACAACTGCCATCCTGTCCATACCCGGCAGGGGCACACTCTCCAAGGTCTGGGACACGTTAATGGTACCCACTCGCCAAAGTACCGCCAGTGAAGGACCGAGTGTCACCAGGAGGGACAAGTATAGACGCATGTTGTGGGAGTACCTGGCCGACCCCAGCCCTGTCCTCTCCGATCCCTCTGTGCCCTATATTTATTGGGTCTCCAAGTTGGATTTGTGGCTGGAACTTGCACTGTACGCATTGGAGGTCCTTTCCTGACCTGCCGCCAGTGTGCTTTCGGAAAGGGTCTTTAGCGCAGTCGATGGCATTATTACGGATAAGTGCAGCCAGCTGACAGTGCTGACCGGCTGATCAAAATGAACAACCACTGGATAGACCCATCATTTTCATGTCCACCTGTGTCAAGCACCCCGACATGAAGTTTCATGTGTGTGCTCACCCTCTACAATTCCTCCTCCTGCACCATCAGCGTTGCACAATTATGCTCCTACTAGGCTCGATCCACCCTGATTCCCCCCAACTCTGCTGGTTAGAGTCTGAATCCACCCTCATTCCCCCCAACTCTGCTGGTTAGAATCTCAATCCACCCTGATTCCCCCCAACTCTGCTGGTAAGAGTCTCAATCCACTCTCATTCTCCCCCAACTCTGCTGGTTAGAGTCTCAATCCATCCTGATTCCCCCAAACTCTGCTGGCTAGAGGCTCAACTCACTGCAAGGGCCAAAAACACTGCCAATGCAAGGCTCTACTCACTCTAAAGGTGAGTTCACACCGAGTAACGTGCCACGTGATGTGGCATGTAGACGCCGCGTGAGCTTTTGCGGGCTGTTCACGCTCCCATTGAAATCAATGGGAGCATGAACGGCCCGCAGAAGCTCACACGGTGTCTACGTGCCACATCACGCGGCACGTTACTCCATGTGAACTCACCCTAAGGGCCTAAAACTCTGCTGGTAAGAGGCTGAAGTCATCTAAAGGGCCTCAATCTCTGCTGGTAGCTCAGCTTAAAGAGGACCTTTCATCAGATTGGGCACAGGCAGTTCTATATACTGCTGGAAAGATGACAGTGTGCTGAATTCAGTGCGCTGTACTGTGTGAGCGGGGAGGAACGTCCCCTCCCTTTGCTCACAGTGCTCGAACATAGACGAGTATTATCAGGAGGGGAGGGGGCGTTCCTCCCCACTCACATAGTACAGCGCGATAGGCGCTGCTGGGCAGAAGGGCGTCCCTGGCTAACTGTCAGAAACACCCTTCTGACTGCAAAGCGCTACGGTACCGGGACCGATAGCGCTTTACCATACCTCCCAACTTTTGAAGAACCGAAAGAGGGACAAAATGTGCGGCCCCGCCCACTTTTGTGTTGACCCCGCCCACTGGTTAATTTTTCATGTGCCCGCACACAGTATAATCCTCCTATAGTCACCCGTAAATTATATGTCCCCCCTCTATCTCTCCCCCAGTTTCATATACACCCTTCATCTGCCCCCAGTTTCATGTCCCTCTTCCAGCTCTGCCCCCAGATTCATGTCCCACATCTCTGCCCCCAGATTCATGTCCCTCCATCTCTGCCCCCAGATTCATGTCCCTCCATCTCTGCCCCCAGATTCATGTCCTCTCCAGCTCTGCCCCCAGATTCATGTCCTCTCCATCTCTGCCCCAAGATTCATGTCCCTCCATCTCTGCCCCCAGATTCATGTCCCTCCATCTCTGCCCCCAGATTCATGTCCTCTCCATCTCTGCCCCCAGATTCATGTCTCCCATCTCTGCCCCCAGATTCATGTCCCCCATCTCTGCCCTCAGATTCATGTCCCCTCCATCTCTGCCCCCAGATTCATGTCCCCCATCTCTGCCCCCAGTTTCATGTCCCCACATCTCTGCCCCCAGATTCATGTCCCCTCCATCTCTGCCCCCAGATTCATGTCCTCTCCATCTCTGCCCCCAGATTCATGTCCTCTCCATCTCTGCCCCCAGATTCATGTCCCCCCATCTCTGCCCCCAGATTCATGTCCCCTCCATCTCTGCCCCCAGTTTCATATCCACTCCATCTCTGCCCCCAGATTCATGTCCCTCCATATCTGCCCCCAGATTCATGTCCCTCCATCTCTGCCCCCAGATTCATGTCTCCTCCATCTCTGCTCCCAGATTCATGTCCTCTCCATCTCTGCCCCCAGATTCATGTCCTCTCCATCTCTGCCCCCAGATTCATGTCTCTCCATCTCTGCCCCCAGATTCATGTCCCCCCATCTCTGCCCCCAGATTCATGTCCCCTCCATCTCTGCCCCCAGTTTCATGTCCACTCCATCTCTGCCCCCAGGTTCATGTCCCTCCATATCTGCCCCCAGATTCATGTCCCTCCATCTCTGCCCCCAGATTCATGTCCCCACATCTCTGCCCCCAGATTCATGTCCCCACATCTCTGCCCCCAGATTCATGTCCCCACATCTCTGTCCCCAGATTCATGTCCCCTCCATCTCTGCCCCCAGATTCATGTCCTCTCCATCTCTGCCCCCAGATTCATGTCCTCTCCATCTCTGCCCCCAGATTCATGTCCCCCCATCTCTTCCCCCAGATTTATGTCCCCTCCATCTCTGCCCCCAGATTCATGTCCTCTCCATCTCTGCCCCCAGATTCATGTCCTCTCCATCTCTGCCCCCAGATTCATGTCCCACATCTCTGCCCCCAGATTCATGTCCCACATCTCTGCCCCCAGATTCCTGTCCCTCCATCTCTGCCCCCAGATTCATGTCCCCCATCTCTGCCCCCAGATTCATGTCCTCTCCATCTCTGCCCCCAGATTCATGCCGTCCTCTCCTTCATCTGCCCCCAGATTCACGTTCCACCTCCACATTAAACTTACCTTCTCCTCCGCTCCCTCGCCGCTCTCTGCCCGCCTCTCTCCCTGACACACGCAGCTGTGGTTGTCATGGGAAGCGTAATTTAAAGGGGTGCTTGTTAAGGTTTCATTAGAGTAAAATTTGGGTTTCTGTTCATACAAATGGGGAGTAAAGAAGGTTTACAGGTATTTTCCCACTTTGATAGAGGTTTTTTTGAGTGTGGAAAGTGTGTAGTTGATAGGCTGTGATGGTACGGTAAAACTGTGACTTGGGCTTGTTAGATGCCCCCAGGCATGCTTCCCCTGCTGTTCCAGTTGCATTGCAGAGGTGTTGTCATCATTTGCTGAGGTGTCATATTGGACTTGGTGACCCTCCTGAGTCGAATGGTGGGTTCCCCTGAAACGAAGCATTTTTCCCCATAGACTATAATGGGGTTCGATATTCGATCGAATAGTCGAATATTGAGCGGCTATTCAAAACAAATAACGAATATTTTACTGTTCGCTCATCCCTAGTCATGTGCATTATCCTTATTGATCCTCGTCCGCACAGATATATACATTTCAGTATTAGTGTTCTAAGCTGTTGATTGAGTTACAGTGCAAGATGTGACCTACATGGAAAAAAAATATTTTATTATTTTTTTGGTTTAGTAAAGGTTAGGTAGTATCTTTTTCTAATATATCTTTTTGGGGAATTGCAAAGTCCAGGAACACTACCTACACAGTCTCCACTTTGTCCAGACTTCTACTCACCTCTTCAAACAAATCAGATTAGTCTGACAACTTCAGTCTTCAGTAAAACCATACTGTCTGTCATTTATAATATCATGTACAGTTACATTCTCCTGTATATAGTCACCTAAGCCCCTGAAACAATTTCCAACAATGGATTTAAAACTCACTGGTCTGTAATTACCTGTTGGAAGACCTAGAACCATTTTTGAAAATAGCCACCACATTACCCTTGCACCACTCTCTTAGTTACTTTACCAATCACTAAAAAATCCCTAAAAATTCCCCATTATAGCCATGTAATCAGGAGACCAGTAAATTCACATTGTAGCTGGAAGTTAATTTTTCTATGTAAATCTATGAAAGCATGAAAGAAAGACTCTCATAGACTTGCAAAGAAAAGAGGGACTTCCAGCTGCTCTGTGAAATAGCAGATCAATCTGCTTATCACATGACCATACAGGGCATCTTCTTTTGGGTGCTTGAATAAGAGGATTGTGCTAGGGGAGAGAATTTATTCTCATTTTTCACTTGGGTGGTACTAATGGGCTGAAGAGTAAAACTTTATCTCAGACTCTAGTATTGAAGAATACGTAACCTAATATTATAAATTATTTGTACAAAATGTTCCAATACACTGTATCTTTCGGACTATAAGAAGCACCTAGTTTGTAGAGGAGAGAAATGAGTAAAAAATAAAATTATGGGGGAATCTGTCACTGGAGGGTCACAGGTTGTGCAACACTCTTGTATGGGGACCGGAGTTTTGCACAACCTGTATGGCTCTACAGCTATTCTCAAACTAAAGCTCCCATAATCTCAATCCATCCAAGTCTGACCAGAGTGTGTTTTGCAACAAGTGCAGGGTCACATTGACAAGTGGTCCTGCTGTGGAATTTGCTTGAGGAACACACCAATCAATTGATGGAGACACATATGGATGGCTCGAGCTTTCTTCTTCTAATGTACCTGCACCATCCCATACAGTACAATATGTTCCCCACAGTGGCCCCCACACAGTACAACATGTTCTCCACAGTGGCCCCCACACATTATAACATGTTCACCACCGTGGCCCCCTACACAGTACAAGATGTTTCCCACTGTTGCTCCCACACAGTACAAGATATTTCCCACCGTGGTTTCCACACAGTAAAAGATGTTCCCCACCGTGACCCCCACACACAGTACAAGATGTTCGCCACAGCGGCCCCCACACAGTACAATATGCTCCCCATGACGTTTTTACGCTGGCGCCCCACATTAGTGCTGGGGCCCAATCACAGGCCTCACAGTGATCACTAAGACACGTGACCTCAATCACAGGCCAGAAGAGCCCCAAGAGCTGGGAATCGTCAGAAGCCTAGGAGAAGGGAGTATAAATGTTTGTTATTTTTTACTCACCTCCCTTGGACAGACTGTGTATAGTGGTCAGGGAACCAGGCTTTCCTCGATCGCTATTATGTCGGTGTGGGGCACCAACAATCTCCAGCTGGCCTCAACCAGGCGACCCTGCTTCTACCTCCTGTGACCCCGCTCTACCATCAACGCCAATTCCCCCACTTACTACATTTGTACAATAAGAAGCACCTCCACTTTTCTCCCAAATCTGGGGGGGAAAAGTGCATTTTAGAGTTAAAAAAAAAAACGGTACTCCATTAAAGAAAAATTAATTTTTGCTCCATCTATGTCCTCTTCCCTCCTGCCTCTGCACTGATCATAAACTTTGGATTTACTGAGTAAGGAATACAAATAAGACCTCAGCAGTGAAAAAGAAGAATTTGCTTCTAGCGCACATATTGTAAACTAACTCCCTACAGATTAAGAAACCTAAGGGCTTAATCTGGGAATAATAGCAAAACCAGTATGATTCCTCCAGAAGTGAAGGAGGAATAAAAAGCAGTGGAGAAATAATTTAAAAAAAAATTAAAATACATAACTACACTGTTTTCTGTTTTCAACTATAGTACTGATTTATAAAATTTCTAATCAAAGTTTACTCTTTAAATTATGCAGAGAACAACTGTGAAATGCCATAGGAAATAATGTATGTATATTCATTTAATTTGGTAAATTAAGCTGACACAGTAATACAGTCATTTTCTGAGAGTGAGAAAAATGCTGGCAGATGAAGGGTTACCTTGTTTCAAGGATGAAGGAGAGACTGACTCAATCATTTGGAAAATCTTAAAGCACAGTGCCGTATTTGAAAAAAAGCTTTTCATTTCTCCATTGCTGAATCTAATGTGGGAAAAATGGCACAGAATAAAGTACTAGCAGTGCAGTCATTAGAATCTGTTTTGAGACATCTTTGTTCGACTCACTGCTAGTAGGTTTAATTATTTTTACCCTAGGATTGGACAAGCAACCGAACTCTGACATTTTAGGAAGAATGAGACCTCTGTTCAAGGAAGGAAATTAACTAAAATGGATTTAATAAGACAAAGTTTAAACTTTGCTGGACAGTTAACGGCATGTACTCTCTAAGTCTGCATGCTTCTAAAGACGATCTGCATAAAGTTTTAATTAGTGAATTGTAACTGTGGATGGCTCATCCCTTTTCTTTTTTCTTATATTGATGTTCTTATAGCTTTATCTGAATTCCTGTGACATGGCACATAGGTGTCCAACAAATAGTTTTGTATATTGGAATGTGAATAGCAGTGGAAGATTTTAACTTTAAAAAAAACAAACAAAAAAAAAAAAAACATGAAACAACCATAGATAGCACTGTAATTTAAGGTCATTTTTAGATCACGTAAGGCTGCAAGAAGACTGGATGACGGGGTCATGTATTAATTGAGAGGAACAGCTTGAGAGTCCTATCCAGGTGGCACAGTATGAGGCATATTTTATTCTTGGTTATGGGAACTCTGGTCATTCTCTAAGTGTAAACTCTAAGAGTTCAGACCAGAATTAGGCCAGAATTGGACCAAGAGGGAATTGAAGGTAACAAAACCCACAAAACAAATCAACCTCTGAGGCTACAGAACACGTCTGGAAGAAAAGCCACTCCCAGGATGATTTCATCAGGTATAAAGAGGCAGTTCTCACCCTCAAGAACACATGCTGATCTACTTCACCAAACTCATGTCTGCCCTATCCCACAACCCCAAACAGCTATTCACCACCTTCAACAATCACACTACCCAACTGCTCAGTGCTCTTCATCTTTAACCTGTTTCTCCAGCATCACTCTTGAAAAGTTCTCCACCCTAATCTCTAAATCCCACCTCACATCCTATGTGCTTGACCCAATCCAGTTACATCTCATCCACAACCTCGCTGACATCTTTACTCCTGCCCTAACCCACCTCTTCAACCTATCCCTAACCAGAGCATACTTTCCTTCCACCTTCAAACATGCTACTGTCACACCTATATCATCCCTCGACCCATCCTCTCCAACCAACTATCCATCTCACTGCTCCTGTATGCCTCTAAATTGCTAAACAACACGTCCATTCTGAGCTATACTCCTACCTCTCATCCAACTTACCCTTTTTCCGACTACAGTCAGGCTTCAGACCCCACCACGCCACAGAAACTGCCCTAATTATCCAGTCCACCCTATAAACTGTGCTGCTCACTTAATACACCTCTATGGCTACCCATTGCCCAGAGAATAGATTTCAAAATGCTAACACTGACATATAAAGCCATGCACAACCTGTCCCCTTATACATATATCTCGGACCTAATTTCCCACTATCTGCACATACGGTACGCAACCTGCGATCCTCCAAAGACCTCCTACACTGTTCTTATCTGCTCATCACACAACAGTCTCCAAGATTTCTCCTGTGCATCCACCATACTCTGGAACTCATTACCGACACATAAGGCCGACATCGAAAATCACAAGTTTCAAGAAAGCCCTGAAGACCCACAACCTCCAATAACACCACTATAACCACACCACCATCTGAACAGTCTCTACCCTCACCTTCTGTCTTTATCTCTCTTGCCTCATATATTGCAAGACCTTGTGGGCAGGGCTCTCTATCCCACTGTGCCAGTTGGTCACTGTTAGCATTGTTTGTTTAGTATATTTTGTGTACAGTTGTAAACCCACAAATGTAAAGTACGATGGAATTAATAGTGCTATATAAATAAAAAGCAAATAATAATATAATATTTGTCTCTGAAGTTTTAAGATTTATCTTCACATTTTGCACAGTAAAGAGAATATTTTTAATACACAGTGTTGGATAGTTTTATTCAGGTGGCCACATTTTTTCAGGTGCGCAGGATATATATATATATATATTTTTTTTTTTTTTTGGGGGGGGGGCAAAATATTACACAGTTTTATTCAGGGGTGCAATGTGGGCATGTTTTCAGTAAAGATATACGACATGTGGCATAATTTTACAAAGATACACAGAATGGACCTTAGCCTTTGACAGACCCCATCACTCCACTGAAACTGCCCTAACAAAAGTCACTAATGACCTGCTAACCTCCAAAGCCAAGTGCCATTACTCTGTTCTCCTCCTCCTTGACCTCTCCTCTGCCTTTGACACAGTCGATCACTCCCTCCTGTTAGAAACTCTCTCATCCCTTGGTATCTCATCCGCTCCTTCCTCACCCCTGAAACGACTAAGATGCTCGCCAGGCCTTCATAATCTCCCGCCTAGATTCCTGCAACACCCTTCTCCATGGACTCCCAGCTAACACCCTCACCCCCCTCCAGTCCACCTTAAACTGCGCTGCTTGCTTAATTAACCTCTCCCCCCGATCTTCATCAGCTGCTCCCCTCTGCCAGTCCCTCCACTGGCTACCCATAGCCCAGGGAATTGAGTTCAAACTACTAACATTAACATACAAAGCTATCCACAACCCGTCCCCTCTATATATCTCCAACCTAATCTCCCGCTACCTGCCCACACGTAACCTCAGATCCTCCAAAGACCTCCTACTCCACTCTGCTCTCATCCGCTCCTCACACAACCGTCTCCAAGATTTCTCCCATGCATCCCCCATACTCTGGAACTTCTTACCAAGACACATAAGACTGACCCCCACAATCACAGGCTTCAAGAAGGCCCTAAAGACTCACCTATTCAGGAAGGCCTACAACCTTCAATAACACTAGCACCACACCACCATCTGTCTCCCCTTCTCCTTCTGTCTCTAACCCCCTTCCCTCATAGATTTTAAGCCCTTGTGGGCAGGGCCCTCTACGCCACTGTGCCAGTCGGTCACTGTTAGTTTTATATCTGCCTGCATAATTTATGTACTGTATGTAACTCCCAAATGTAAAGCACCATGGAATTAATGGTGCTATATAAATAAATAAATATTAATAATAATAGTAATAATGGAAGATTGTGTTAAATTTTTTTCATGAGACACAATTCTATGCAGAAGTACAGTGAGGGGCATTATTTTATTTAGTGGCACAGTGAGGGATGCATATATTTATTTAGAATGTGAGAATGTGACTGGTAAAGTTCTCAAAGGTCCCTATATCTCACCCTCCTCACATATGTGTGGTAATACAGATAGCTAACAAAACCTTAAGCTGTCAGAAGGCTTGTTCTGTTAATCTCTTTTGTCTGGGGAGGAGCCTTCTAGCACAGATGGGAGCTTGATCTGATTAAAGGGGCTCTATCAGCAAAATTATGCTGACAGAGCCACACATATGCGTGAATAGCCTGTAAAAAGGCCGTTCAGGCATTGCTAATGTTATATTAAACTACCCCCCCCCCCCCCCCACACACACACACACGTTTTAAAATAATACCCTAAAAAAAGACTAACAATCATCATACCTTATCGTGCACGCTGGGCGGGCATGCACAGTCCGACGTCACCTTTAGCCATGCCTACATCTTCTTTCTTCTTGCAGCGATGTCCTCGGGTCCTGTCTTCTTCTTCCAGCATCATTGCTTGTAATCCCACGCCGGCGCAGTAGCGGGTAAACTGCGGCGGTGCAGGATTACAAGCAATGACGCCGGAAGAAGACGAGGAAGATGGGACCCAAGGACATCGCTGCAAGAAGATGTAGGCGTGGCTAAAGATGACGTCGGACTGTGCATGCCCGCCCAGCGTGCAGGAAAAGGTATGATTATCATATTCTTTTTTAGGGTATTATTTTAAAACGGGGGGGGGGGAGGGTAGTTTAATGTAACATTAGCAATGCCTGAATGGCCTTTTTAAAGGCTATTCACGCAAATGTGTGGCTCTATCAGCATCATTTTGCTGATAGAGCCCCTTTAAACGATATGTACCAGTATGAACTCCTGCATCTGTTTTTGCCTTTTATGTTGACCATATGGCCGAAGTAAGGGTTTCTTTGTTTAGCTAGCAGCTCAGACGAGCAGGATTTGTGTTATTGTTTTTTTTCTCAGGGTCAGGGGACAATCGTACACATCAGGGAGAGTGTTTGCCTACATAGGCAGTACGGAGACTTACAAGTCATTCCTGCTCCACTAGGGATTCTGGGTAAAAAATATGCAAATCTATTCTCCAGGATGTAATTAGGAGAACAGTGCACTCTGTACGCCACCCTATAGAGGGCAGCATTCTTAACATCATGAACGACTCAGTTATAAAGCCTTTTTAATCATAATGTGGATTTAATTGCGAAATCAGTATTTCTATCCCAAAAGGAACAGATTCCCAGCTATAGACAGCACTGTTTCGGCCTATTGGGCCATCCTCAGCATAGCGTAGGGATACTGATTTGGCAGAGTGAGAGACTATAGACCAGGGTCAGGGGACAATCGTACACATCAGGAAGAGTGTTTGCCTACATAGGCAGTACGGAGACTTACAAGTCATTCCTGCTCCACTAGGGATTCTGGGTAAAAAATATGCAAATCTATTCTCCAGGATGTAATTAGGAGAACAGTGCACTCTGTACGCCACCCTATAGAGGGCAGCATTCTTAACATCATGAACGACTCAGTTATAAAGCCTTTTTAATCATAATGTGGATTTAATTGCCAAATCAGTATTTCTATCCCAAAAGGAACAGATTCCCAGCTATGGACAGCGCTGTTTCGGCCTATTGGGCCATCCTCAGCATAGCGTAGGGATACTGATTTGGCAGAGTGAGAGACTATAGACCAGGGTCAGGGGACAATCGTACACATCAGGAAGAGTGTTTGCCTACATAGGCAGTACGGAGACTTACAAGTCATTCCTGCTCCGCTAGGGATTCTGGGTAAAAAATCCCCTGCTTGTCCCCTGACCCTGGTCTATAGTCGTTCATGATGTTAAGGATGCTGCCCTCTATAGGGTGGCGTACAGAGTGCACTGTTCTCCTAATTACATCCTAGAGAATAGATTTGCATATTTTTTATCCTGTTTTTTTTTTTTATCTTAGTTAAATCTTTATCTTTATCTTTAGTTAAAACTTCATTTTCTGCCAGTTTTTGCAAAATAAATTTACAGGATAAAACCTGTTTAGATCTGATTTTTTTGTGCCTGTCTCTGACTCTCAGGGTCCGCTGCTGTTACGCTGAGTCTATTTCCCCACAAGAAGCACAGAGGTGGGCACAGTTATATTCAGGGCACAGTACAAGTCATAATTTTATTTAGGGCACAGTATGGAACATTTTTCATTTTTTGAGCACCGTAAAAGCTCCCATTGATATCAATGGGAGCATGGATCGTATACGGCGCGTTATTTTGCGGCCGTGATTTTGCGCGTTACTCCGTGTGAATGGACCCTAAAACAGTTTTATTAATTGGGCCCAACATGGGACATATTTTTATTCAGAGACACAGTATGCTCCAAACAGCATGGTTTTTCTAGGGCACAGTAAAGAACATAGATTAATTCAGAAGCAGGGTTGGAACAGTACAGTGTACAATTTGGGACATAGCTGTTTTCAGAATGCACAATGTCACTTACTTTATGGTGCACAGCCTGGGGCAAAGTTTATTCAGAATGCACTGTGTGGGGTATATATTATTCATGAGACACAGCATGGTGCAAAGTTCTATTTATTCGGTACAGTAGGGGCATATTTATATTCAGAGATACATTATGAGGCATAGTCTTATTCAGGGGAACAGCATGGGGCATATTTTTATATAAAAGCACAATATCAGGCATTGTTTTATTCAAGGGACTCGGCTTGTGCCATTCAGGAGCATCACACGGTGAGTAGTTTTATTCAGAAGCACAGCAAAGGGCATATTTAGGGGCACAGTGATGGGTATTTTTATCTACAAGAATAAGTTTTATTCAGGATTCTCTATATGTGATTCTACTACATAGTAGATTGGTGCATGTCTCAAATCTGAAGCTCAGACCCGAACTCCCAAACGCAAATGATCTAACAGCATACGCCTCCCAGAGAAGCTAGGATTACAGGTGCACACCACAGCACCCAGTTGTTATTTACAAATGTATAGTGTGGAGTTGTACTGTAAGGGTCCATTCACACGGAGTAACGTGCCGCGTGATGTGGCACGTATACGGCATGTGATACTTTGCGCGCCGTAAAAGCTCCCATTGATTTCAACGGCCGCAAAATAATGCCGCGTATACGATCCAGGCTCCCATTGAAATCAATGGGAGCTTTTACAGTGCGCAAAGTATCACAAGCCGTATACGTGCCACATCACACGGCACGTTACTCCGTGTGAATGGACCCTAAAAGTGAGAAGTCAAATTGAAGATAAAAAAAAAAACAACAGAACAACTCCAATCAGTTACCTGTAAGTCTCTAAATGTAAATACTTTTTTTTTTTTTTTTTACTTTGTCTGATCCGTAAATACAGCAGGGCCTGCACATCATAATGGAAACAATTAATGTTTGGAAAACAAGATCTCGGCATGATTTTGCCATTGTTAAGATCTTACTGAGATGTTATATACTTTCATAAGGGCTAGTTCACACGTGGGCAAAGGGGAGGTTTTTGACAGCGGAATTCACTTCAAAAACCTCTCCTTTAACATGGTGGTCTATGTAGACCACTAGCTTTTTTTTTCCTCCTAGCGTTTTCCGCCTGAAGAAGCGACATGACCTTTCTTCAGGCGGAAAACGCCTGAAGAATTGCATAGAAGTGAATGGGAGGCGAAAACCGCGCGGTAAAAAAACGCGCGGTTTTTTGCACACAAAACCGCGCGGTTTTTTGCAAAAAACCGCGCGGTTTTCGCCTGCAGTTTCTATAGCACATATAGGAAAAAAAAACCCTAGCGAAAACCGCTAGCGAAAACCGCGTCAAAAACCTCGTCAAAAACCGCGTGGAATGCAAAAAACAGCGTCAAAAAAACTCCTCGAGGTTTTTTACCTCGCACAAATAAGCTAGGCGGTTTTCACGTGTGAACTGACCCTAATTTGTACAGCTAAATAAAGATCTTGCAATTGATCTCTGTATTGAGCCTTGTAAGGTGGTGTATTTATGTACTGAGCTTGTTTTTTGTAGTTATATTCATGATTATTTATCATGATCTTGGTACTGGTATTTTATTTATTATGAGCTTGATTTTGTATTTATGTACTGAGGTTATGTATGGTATTGCATGTTTTAAGCTACATTCTGGTGCTTTATTTATGTTATAAGCTTAGCTTTGGTATTGCATATGTGTAGCAGATTTAATTCTCATACTATACTGTATTTATGTTGGGTGAATGAGGGAGGAAAAAAAAAAAAAAAAAATCACACCACAACGTAAGGTTTTAGCACCACAGACTCCCTGATCCGGGGAGGATACAAACATAAAAAAACACTGTTATTTACCTCTCCCCGGGCTCTAGCACACTCCCCGCTGCTTTCAGATCTCTTCAATGTTGCTACAGACATGAAGTGAGCTAGGCCGGCGTCGCAACACATAATGACACTGGCTTGGCCCAAGTGACGTCTGGAAGGTCCAAAGACTGCCAGAGTTCAGGAGAGGTAAGTAACAGTGTTTTCTATGTTCCATCACCTTCCCTGGGCCTTTTATCATTATACTCAGGGGTCTGAAAAGACCCTAATGCCCCAGACCTTGTGGTACCCACTACAGCTGCCACTCCAGTATTTCAGTTACCGATTTCCGCAATGAATACAGCAGTTAAAATAATTGAGACTGTGAGCTCTGTAAGTATATCAAGAGAAAACATTCAGTTTTCTTTTACAGGAGTTTTGTGGAATGTGGTAAATATTGCTAAAAGAGCACATATATTATATACTGTATTAAAAGATCAAATTCAAAAAGCTGTCTCATGGACTTCAGCCAGGGAAAAAAGAGGTAGTGGAATTGCTTGACTGCATCCTTTTTTTGGTAGGAGGGAGTTACATGGATAGAATACTACCATACTCTGTATAGATATGTTCCATGAATATCACTTTGATGAAATTGGACTGAAGGCCCATGTATATCTTAAACAGCATCACTTAATATATTTTACTAAACTATGGATAAAGAGTATTCATCCACATTAGGCCTCATCTCTGATTAGACTTGCAGTACACTCACTGGCCACTTTATTAGGTACACCTGTCCAACTGCTCGTTAACACTTAATTTCTAATCAGCCAATCACATGGCGGCAACTCAGTGCATTTAGGCATGTAGACATGGTCAAGACAATCTCCTGCAGTTCAAACCGAGCATCAGTATGGGGAAGAAAGGTGATTTGAGTGCCTTTGAACGTGGCATGGTTGTTGGTGCCAGAAGGGCTGGCCTGAGTATTTCAGAAACTGCTGATCTACTGGGATTTTCACGCACAACCATCTCTAGGGTTTACAGAGAATGGTCCGAAAAAGAAAAAACATCCAGTGAGCGGCAGTTCTGTGGGCGGAAATGCGTTGTTGATGCCAGAGGTCAGAGGAGAATGGCCAGACTGGTTCGAGCTGATAGAAAGGCAACAGTGACTCAAACAGCCACCCGTTACAACCAAGGTAGCCAGAAGAGCATCTCTGAACGCACAGTACGTCGAACTTTGAGGCAGATGGGCTACAGCAGCAGAAGACCACACCGGGTGCCACTCCTTTCAGCTAAGAACAGGAAACTGAGGCTACAATTTGCACAAGCTTATCGAAATTGGACAATTGAAGATTGGAAAAACGTTGCCTGGTCTGATGAGTCTCGATTTCTGCTGCGACATTCGGATGGTAGGGTCAGAATTTGGCGTCAACAACATGAAAGCATGGATCCATCCTGCCTTGTATCAACGGTTCAGGCTGGTGGTGGTGGTGTCATGGTGTGGGGAATATTTTCTTGGCACTCTTTGGGCCCCTTGGTACCAATTGAGCATCGTTGCAATGCCAAAGCCAACCTGAATATTGTTGCTGACCATGTCCATCCCTTTATGACCACAATGTACCCAACATCTGATGGCTACTTTCAGCAGGATAATGCGCCATGTCATAAAGCTGGAATCATCTCAGACTGTTTTCTTGAACATGACAAGGAGTTCACTTTACTCCAATGGCCTCCACAGTCACCAGATCTCAATCCAATAGAGCATCTTTGGGATGTGGTGGAACGGGAGATTCGCATCATGGATGTGCAGCCGACAAATCTGCGGCAACTGTGTGATGCCATCATGTCAATATGGACCAAAATCTCTGAGGAATGCTTCCAGCACCTTGTTGAATCTATGCCACGAAGAATTGAGGCAGTTCTGAAGGCAAAAGGGGGTCCAACCCGTTACTAGCATGGTGTACCTAATAAAGTGGCCGGTGAGTGTATATGTTCAGGTAATGCAAACCAGAGTCCAGTACCATCATGAGGGAAACCACACAAAATTTTCAATTACATTTTAAATTGCTTTTCATGTCTCCTTTGATATTCTTTATTTTGGCCAATGGGTGTCAGTACAGTTCACTGTGTGGGAAAAGCTGTATAACTGTGCGTGTGTAGACAAAGTTCACTTTTTTTTTCATTGCACTCTCATTTTTAGTTTGAGCTATATTGTTTTGACTATTTTCCTGTTGTGACTTACATCTAGTTACGACAGTGAACAGACACAGGAAATGATTTCTACTTCACTGCTTGCTTGGATGAACATTGCTTATGATTGTGGGGGCTTTGCTAAGCATTGATTTCCTGGGGTCAGGAATTGCGCAGGAAACACCATGTTTGCTAGTGGTTTCCAAAAGATTCCAGCTGTCAGTGACATCAAGCTCTCCAAATATTGCATTTTATGTAACATAAAACTGTGATTATATCACATGTCCATGTGACATCATATATTAATACAAATTGCCCGCAATGATAAGTTATTGTTATTCTTCAATGACACAACTTAATCTGTGAGCTTTATACTCTTCAAACATGATATCATTTTACATGCGTAATGTATTGATAAAATTAGAACTGCCATATAAAGTTCATGATTACACAGTAACTTCTTTTTTTGTATTCAAACTGTGTCTCTTTTCAAATTGTAGATTTTTCCCAGCATTATGTCTATGTGTTATGAGATCATAATATTAATGATACTTGTGTCATTTACAGAATGTACATTTTAATCAACAATTTCCAGTCATTCCTTATTAAATCAGATTACACATAGAACAAATAGTCACACATAGGAAATTAGGTCTAACTAAAAATAAAATTTGACTGAAGGCATGTCTAACACGTAAAAGAACACCACAACACAAGATGACACATTTAAAATATGACTAGACCTAATAATAAAAAGTATTCCTGTTTTCTAAGAATTAAGCTACTATGAATCTCATGAATCACTAACAGTGTAAACTGGCAATCCAATCTAATATTCAATAACAAGAAAGTTACAAGAAAGTTTTTCACTATTCCATTAACATTAGTAATTGTGTTTAATCAAAGGCTGATTTGGTCTCTAGTTTTTATTGCCACATACCTGTTTAAGGTTCATTCATAACTTTATACTATAAGCAAATAAGTTAATACTTCTAAATAGTTGTTTTACACATGTCAAAAACTACACTGGCTCCAACATCTGTTTTCATTCAGCACCAGTTGAACGATTTATTGTCCTCTAGCCAAGAAATCAGGCAGTATTAAGAAAAAAGCTAGGCAAAAAGCTTTTCAAACAGCAGTTTAAAAAAAGTAACAATTAGCAAATTATTCATTTTTTGAATGCATTCACATTTATAGTTTGGCTTAAAGTGGTAGGCATTCAAATAACATAACTAGAAAACACTGCTTATAAATGTGCATTGCTTAGAAACACATCAAGGGCTAATGTTGGGGGATGGAAAACAGCAATTTCCCAGGGCCCCATGAGGCATATGGAAAAGACAAAAAAAAAAAAAAAAAAAAATGAAAACAATCTGGGAAAATACCTATGAATCACTGTATATAAATAACTAGCAGGAGGACCCGGCTTCGCACAGGTATATTTCATTTTTTTGTTTGTGTAGTGGCCCTATAAGAATTGCCAAGTTTTGCATTCATATATTTTGTATGTCGTTTGTGTGTGCCTCTGCCCGTGACTTCATCTGTGTGTTATTGGCGTTGATGATCCGTCTATATTCAGCAAATTTCTGCCGTCGATGGTTTGCCTGCTCCGGTTTTTTGGCAGCTCTTAATCTGTCCTGTTGCTGAACTTGTTCCTCATGCCATACCTGTGAATGTTCTGGCATCTCAGCAGGTCGCTGGGATGCCATATAATGAGCATGTTGTTGGCGTTGATCCGCATGCTCCGGCGTTTCGGCAGCTTTCAAGCTGGCCTGTCGCTAAACTTATTCCTTGCGCTGTGCTTGTGATTGTTCCAGCATCTCAGCAGCTCGCTGGGAAGCCATATAATGAGTGTGTTGTTGGCCCAATGATCCGCTTGCTCCGGCGTTTTGGCAGCCTAGCCTTCAAGCAAGGCTGCCACTAAACTCGTTCCTTGCACTGTGACTGTGATTGTTCCGGCATCTAAGAAGCTCGTTGGGACACCAAATAATGAGCATGTTTTTGGCGCCAATGATCTCCGCTTGAGGGGAACTTTGTTGACTTCTGGCTACATTCATAGCTGTCATTGTTTTGGAATTTTGCAACAAATTAGACTTTCTTTTTACTGGCATGTTTAAAAGTAGCAAACTTCCAATTTGGATTAAAGGTTTTTTCCCATATCAGTGTGTCAGCATGTTGTCTGGAGCAGATCAGATAATATGAAGATGTGTTTACAGAATCCACTGAGGGTTAGCTGAGTGTTTACATACGGTAGCTTCTGATAAAGCCAGGTCTGTTATCTCTCTGAGATAAGCTGCTGGTAAGAGCAGTGTAATATAGTACTTGAACAGTTGTGAAGACATATTATTTACAGGGATAAAAAGTGTGTAAGAGCTACATGTAGCTACATGTAGGTTTTTACTGTCCGCTTGAAAAATCGGACATCTTTGTGAACGGACACTTAAGGACAGACACAGACTGTAAAGAACGCACCTGATGTCCCATTTAAATCAAAGCAAAATGTACGGACACAGCTAGTGTCTGATGCTAATGTCCGCGCAACATTTTGCGCAGACATTAGCATTTGACACTAGCTGCCGAACAAAGTTTCTTGACAAATATTTGTATAAATAAAATGTATCCTTTATTCACATGTTAAAAAAGGACAATCCTGGCATAACAACCATCCCGTACAGACATGACGAGTCTATGGCTTGCGACTAACATCACGTGTCTTAAACGTCACTGCTGAGGCCTGTGATTGGACCTCAGTGGTGATGTCCAGGACCTATGACATCAGCCACAGAACTGAAGAGGAAGCTGGCAGAGACACCCAAATTATGTAGGAATGCCCAGGAGATGTAAGGCATGGTGAGTATAACTATTTGCTATTTTCCCTTATCTCACTGGAGCATTCAGAGTATAATAATAACATTGAAACAAACCAGAGGAACAAACCTCATGAATATTACTCCAAACTAATTTCGAGGGATTCACCTGAAGTGACCCAAGATTTTGATAGTGTGGGACCACTGTGGAGAATATATTAATGACTTATTCCTTAGTAAATCCCTCAGCCTGCTCGCCCTACTGAAACTTGGATCCAGCAGTCAGATATGGCCTCCCTTGCTGCTTTGTCTCATGGTGGCCTACAATTCTCACACACCCTCTAGGCCTGACAACAGGAAGGGTGGTGGGGTAGGCTTACTTCTGTCACCACAGTGCATTTTTCAGTCCATTCCACCGGTACCCTCACTCACATTCTCCTCATTTGAAGTCCATGCTATCAGACTTTTCCATCCACTCTCCTTACGTGTAGCCATGATCTACCATCCACCTGGCTCACCCTACCAATTTTTGGACCACTTTGTTTCTTGGCTTCCCCACTTTTTATCTAGTGACATTCCTACCCTCATCATGGGTGATTTTAACATCCCTATTGACACCCCTCACTCCCCAGCTGCCTCACAGTTTCTCTCATTAACCACTTCTCTTGTTCTTTCACAATGTTCTTCTTCTGCCACACATGTAGATGGCAACACGATTGATCTCTTCTCTGCCGCTCTCTGATCATAACCTTCTATCTCTCACCATCAGTGCTATCTCCCCTTCGCAAGATACCCCTACCCATCACACATATAGAAATTTGCATGCCATCGACACCCAGCACCTCTCAGACACTCTACAGTCCTCTCTGTCCCCCATCTCTTCAATCTCCTGTCCCAATCTGACCACCAATCACTATAATGAAACCCTTAAAAATGCATTGGATGAGGTGGCTCCCCCCTCCACTCGTAAAGTCCCACATAGGAGGCAGCAACCCTGGCACACACCACAGACACAATTTCTTCAGCGGTGCTCTAGGTGTGCTGAATGTCTATGGAGAAAATCACGTTCACCTGCAGATTTCCTCCACTTCAAATTTATGCTTAAAACATATAGTTCTGCCCTTCACCTTGCCAAACGAGACTACTTCACCGCCCTCATCTCTTCTCTCTCCAGCAACCCTAAAAGGCTTTTTGAAACTTTTCACTCCTTACTCACACCCAAGGTGCAGACGCCATTCACAGACCTTAGTGCTGATGACCTGGCCACATATTTCCATGATAAAATTGATAAGATCCGTCAGGAAATAACTTCCCAAGCCCCAGGTGGCATTGATTCCCACACCTACCATAGTACTGATCCCCTCACCAACCACACTTCAGACTATTCTCATCTTTTGAACCTGTTACAGAAGAGGAAGTCTCTCAGCTACTTTCTTCATCTCGCTCTACAACCTGCAGTAGTGACCCCTTCCCCTTGCACCTTCTCCAATCTCTGTCGCCTGCTGTCACGACTTACCTTACTAAAATATTTAACCTCTCTCTCTTCTGGAATCTTCCCATCCTCCTTCAAGCATGCTGTTATAACTCTGCTATTGAAAAAACCCTCCCTGGACCCGTCCTGTGCTGCTAACTATCGACCCATCTCTAACCTCCCCTTCATCTCTAAACTTTTGGAATGCCTGGCCTATTCTTGTTTAATCTGCTATCTCTCTGCTAACTCTCTTCTTGATCCCTTACAATCTGGTTTCCGCGCTCTGCACTCTACTGAAACAGCTCTAACAAAAGTCTCCAATGATCTCCTAATAGCTAAATCCAATGGTGACCTCTCTTCTTATTCTTCTGGACCTCTCTGCAGTTTTTGACCATCAACTTCTCCTCACTATGCTCTGCTCAGTCAGCCTCAACGACACTGCGCTCTCCTGGTTCTCCTCTTATCTCTCAGACTGCACTTTCAGTGTATCATTTGCGGGCTCTGTTTCTTCCCCTCTTTCCCTTGCTGTTGGGGTTCCTCAGGGCTCGGTCCTAGGCCCCCTGCTCTTTTCTCTCTACACAGCCCCCATTGGACAAACCATCACCAGATTTGGCTTCAGGTACCATCTTTATGCTGATGACACCCAATTATACACATCTTCCCATGACATCACCCCTGCACTCATACAGAACACCAGTGACTGTCTTTCTGCTGTCTCTAATATCATGTCCTCGTTCTATCTGAAACTAAATCTCTCTAAGACTGAACTACTACTGTTTCCACCATCTAATATATCTGTCCCTGATATATCCATTGCAGTCTCAGGCCTTACTATAACTCCTAGGCAGTATGCCCGCTGCCTTGGGGTCATGTTTGACGCAGCCCTTTCCTTCACCCCTCATATTGAATCACTCACACGTTCATGTCACCTCCACCTCAAAAACATCTCCAGAATACGCCCTTTCCTCACCAGAAATACATTAAAGACACTTATTGTCTCTCTGATTCATTCTCGTCTTGACTACTGTAACTCCTTACTAATCGGTCTTCCCCTCACTAAACTCTCCGTTCTACAATCTATTCTGAATGCAGCGGCCAGGCTCATCTATCAGGCTAGACGCTACAGCGATGCCTCGGGTCTGTGCCAGTCGCTACATTGGCTGCCTATTCATTATAGAATAAAATCTAAATTTACCACGCTCATCCACAAGGCTCTCCATAATGCTGCACCTCCCTACATTTCCTCCCTCATCTCTGTCTACTGCCCAACCCGTGCACTCCGTTCACTCAATGACCTAACACTTACATCCTCTATTATCAGAACCTACCACGCTCGTATACAAGACTTCTCCCGAGTTGCACCACTTCTCTGGAATGCTCTACCCCAGACAATCAGATTAACTCCCAATTTCTACAGTTTCAAACGCAAACTAAAGACACATATTTTCAGACAGGCCTATCACTATTTCTAACGTAAACCCTTCCGTACTATAATTAGAATCCCAAAATTTAACCTTCCTCTGTCCCCGCTCCCACATTACCCCACATGATAGGATGTCTTTTCAGGCTAACTTTATTTGTCCAAGCTCCATCCACATGTTACAGGACACCACTAGTGACGGCTCATAAAGTTTTGTTTGTATAATGACTAGAGATGAGCGAACAGTAAAATGTTCGAGGTTCGATATTTGTTTCGAGTAGCCCCTCAATATTCGACTACTCGAATCGAATATCGAACCCTATTATAGTCTATGGGAGGAAAATGCTCGTTTCAGGGGTAGGCAACATTCGATCAAATTATACTTACCAAGTCCACGAGTGAGGGTCGGGCTGGATCCCCCGAGAAATCTTCTCCGTGCAGCGTCCCCGCGGCATCTTCCGGCTCTTCATTTCCTCTGCCAGGCATCGGGCCTGGGCAGAGCCAACTGCGCATGCCCGCACTACAAGCGGACATGCGCAGTCGGCTCTGCCCAGGCCCGATGCCTGGCAGAGTGAATGAAGAGCCGGAAAGCTGCACGGAGAAGACTTCTAAAGGTAGGAGAAGAACCAGCGTTGTTTGGCCGACTGTATAGCATTTGGCCAATCAATGCAGGTTCTGCATCGAACTTTTAAATTCGAACAGCGAGTGGTACTCGATCGAGTACGAGTATTTCAAATACTGTAGTATTCGATCGAATACCTACTCGATCGAGTACTACTCGCTCATCTCTAATAATGACAGTAACCTCTATTACAAAATTGCCTGAATACTGTATAAGCAATGCCGCCCCTGCTACCTCTTGTGTCACCCCCTCTAACTCATAGATTGTAAGCTCTTGCAAGCAGGGCCCTCAGTCCCATTGTGTGAAATGACGTTCTTTGTTATGTAGCTGTATTTGAACTCTACAATTTGTACAGTGCTGCGGAATATGTTGACGCTATATAAATAAAATTTATTATTAATTATTATTATTATTATTATGGACACTGTGGAACATTATACTGGCAGGTCCACTGTGGGGAGCCCATTATACTATGTGGGGCTCTGGCAAGCAAATTATACTGTGTGTTGGGGCTCTGGGGAGCATATTATATGGTGTAGGGCTGTTGGGGTGACTATTATACTGTGTGGGGCCTCTGTGGAGCATTATTTAATAAAGGCATGTTGGGGAACCATTTATACTGTGTTGGGCTACTGGAGAATATATTACAATATGTTGGGACACTGTGGAGTGTTATGTTGTGGTGGGGCAGGCTCTATGAAGCATATTATGAGTGGGGCCACTGTGAGTAGCCTATTATACTTAGTGGGCCACTGTGGAGCATTACATTAGAGGGGCACTGTGGGGAGCCTATTATACTATGCACGGCTGCTGTGACATATATTATACTGTGTGAGGCCACTGTGGAGAATTATATTGGGGGAAACAGTGGGGAGCTTATTATACTGTATGGGGTTGCTGGGACATATATTATACTATGTGGGGACCATGTTGAGCATTATACTGTTGTTGCAGGAAGGCTCTGAGGAACATATATGTGGGGCATTATAATGTGGTGGGGGAAGCCTATGGAGTGCATATTATACTTTGGCATCACTGTGGAGCATTATATACCATATGGGGCAGAGGGGACCCCATATAGGCAAACTGGAGGGGATCCATAGCAGAACACACTAGAGGGCATAAATATGTCAGGACAAGTCTCTCTAGGACCTTCATCAGTTGGGTTGTCAGTGCTACAGGTCTATAGCAGTTGAAGTCAATTGGGTAGGGTTTCTTTGGGAATGGTACCACACAAGAAGTTTTCCACAGTTGTGGTACCACTCCCAAGTTTAGACTCAAGTTATACATGTACATAATAACACCACACACCTGGTCTCCACACATTTTAAGAACTCTTGTGCTTATCCCATCGGGTCCTCTGGCCTTGTCTACTTTAATCCTCTTGATTTCCCTACACACTTGAGACTCAGTGAGGATCAGCTAGCCAGATGGCAATTGAGGGCAAATCACAATATACAATTGTTCCATATTCATTTGTAATACACATTTTTACCCTGAGCATTTTGTATGCTGGATTCATGTATTATCTATGTTGCTCTAAGGGTTCGTACCCACGATGTAATGCGGCGCTGATTCTGACACGTAAACTCGTGTCAGAGCCAGCACTGTAAAACAGAGTCCCATCAACTTCAATGGGTTCAGTTTAGTGCGCGTAACACATTGAAATAAATGGGAGGCTTTTTAACCCATTTATTTCAATGTGTTATGCTCGCTAAACGGAAACCATTGAAGTGAATGGGATTCTGTTTTACAGCCCTGACTCTGACACAAGTTTATGTGTCAGAATCAGCGCCGCGTTACATCGTGGGAACGGACCCTAACACACTGAATTTCCCCATGGTGGGACTATTAAAGGATTATCTTGTCTTATGTGCCATAATTTTGCAATGCATTACAATACATTGCATTAGTGATCATACCACCTGGGGTTCAATGCCCCAAGGAAGTCTAACAATTACAGTAAAAAAAAATAAAAATTAAAAGAATTAAAATTTTGAATTACTGACCTCCTCCCCCTTTCCCTATAACACTTATAAAAGGTAACACACATTAGATATCCATGTGGCCAAAGACACCCGGCCTATAAACTTATAAAAATATAAGTAACACTGGAGCAAGAAATGCTTAAATGCGTTTTTTTAACTGTTTCATCTCCAATAAAAAATTATCAAAAGTAATAGACCGCCCATGAATTGATATAAATATAAAGTACATATGGCTTCGCAAAAAAAAGACACCTTATGCATTCCCGTATATAAAAAAGTTTCAGGTGAAGGCAAAAGGGCCATCATGTGCTAAGCATCTCTGGGAACTCCTTCAAGACTGTTGGAAGACCACTGAAGTTCATCAAAAGAATGCCAAGAGGGGTGCCGCAAGGGTCAGTATTAGGTCCTCTCTTGTTTAAGATCTTTATTAATGACCTGGTAGAGGGTTTACAAAGCAGGGTGAGAGTTTGCAGATGATACTAAACTTTGTAGGTTAATTAATAATGAGGAGGATAGTAGAATATTACAAGGGGATCAAAGGAAACTGGAAGCATAGGCGGAGACTTGGCAAATTAAGTTTAATATTGACAAATGTAAGGTAATGCACTTTGGTCGACGTAATAAAATGTATAACTATGTACTTAATAGTAAATTACTGGGTAAGACTGCCAATGAAAAAGACTTAGGGATTTTGGTGGACAGCAAGCTTACCTTTAGTGACCAGTGCCAGGCAGCTGCTGCCAAGGCAATTAAAATTATGGGATGCATCAAAAGAGGTCTAGATTCTCATGACAAGGACATAGTTTTGCGTCTTGTAAGAAAGTGACAGGAAAAATCCTGGAAGGACGCTATATCTCCCCCAGAGTCCTCTCGTATGTGTGGTGAGTAAGGGCTTCTTATAGCAGTAGCAATACCTCATCGGTCAGTTTAACCCAGGGGTAGGGAACGTACAGCTCTCCAGCTGTTGCAAAACTACAACTCCCAGCATGCATACTGGCTCTGCTGTTCTGGGAACTCCCATGGAAGTGAATGGAGCATGCTGGGAGTTGTAGTTTCACAGCAGCTGGAGAGCCAAAGGTTCCCTACCCCTGGTTTAACCTCTTCTCATCGTACTGCAGGAAGGAGCTTTCGTGCTGGAGTGGTGGAGCCAGGTCCTGTCCTTCCAAACTGAAATCTGGTGAGACCAGTGGGTGCTTCACAGCTTCTATTTTATTGACTTTATTGAAGCAAGCCACACGTATAGACAGAGTGCATTTGTGTAGTTAGTCGCCCAGCCGGGCAGGTATTTGTGTTTCTATTTTGCCTGAAGTAAAGGCCTGTTTATTTTGTTTGCCAACACCTTTAAACTTTTTGTTGCAAAATAAACGCACAGGTAAACCCTGTTGAACCTGGTTTTGGTGTCTGTCTCTGACTGTCTGGGTCCGCTGCTGCTACTGCTGAGCCTACCTCCCCCACACTCTATACAAATCACTGTTACGGCCACACTTAGAATATTGTGCGCAATTTTGGGCCCCGATATACAAGAAAGACATAAGTGAACTTGAAAAAGTGCAAAGATGGACAACCAAAATGATTAGGGGAATGGGTGGACTGGAGTACAACAATAGATTAACAAACTTGGGGTTATTCAGTTTAGAGAAAAGACGTCTACAGGGAGATCTAATAACAATGTACAAATACATGAAGGGACAATACAAAGGACTTTCTAAGGATATTTTTACTCCTAGGCCAGTGACAGTGACAAGAGGACAACCTCTACGTCTGGAGGAGAGAAGGTTTCACCAGAAACATAGAAGGGGATTCTTCACAGTAAGAACAGCGAGGCTATGGAACTCTCTGCCCCAGGAAGTGGTGATGGTGGATTCATTAAACAAGTTCAAAGAGGGCCTGGATGCCTTTCTTGAAGAGAAAAATATAACAGGTTATGGACTCTAGATTTTAAGGACATGTTGATCCAAGGATTTAATACTGACTGCCAGATTTGGAGTCGGGAAGGAATTTTTTTTCCCCCTGAAATAGGGGAATTGGCATGAGCCTCATGGGGTTTTTTGCCTTCCCCTGGATCAACACTGTAGGGATTGTAGGGTTATAGGTTGGACTTGATGGACTAATGTCTTTATCCAACCTTATCAACTATGTAAGAGTGTGCAAAGCAGTAATCAAAACAGAAGGTGGCTACTTTGAAGAACCTAGAATATAAGACATATTTTCACACTTTCTTGTTAAGTATATAACTCCACATATGTTAATTCATAGTTTTGATGCCTTCAGTGTGAATCTACAACTTGAATAAGAAGGTGTGTCCAAACTTTTGGTCTGTATTGTAATATATAGATATATATATATACACACACACACAATTATTACAAAAGGGGCCATTGATTTCCTCAGGTGCACCCTATCCCTCAGATTAAACTTACCTTTTTAAAATAACCAAATAAGTCCATAATATGCATCAATTATATTTACAAAGTAGAAATCATCAATGGCCATCTGCAAATGTACCCTCAGGCTGAGGCCCTATGTTGCTGAAGAGCAGCTTATTCTGTTGCTGATTTTGCTACATTTTTTTGAGCCAAGAGTGGCTACAATAGGCATGAGAAATATATGGGAAGTACTTTTCATCTCCTTTCTGCTCAACCTACTCATGAATTTGGCTCAAAAAAACGCAGCAAAATCTGAAGTTAGTAAAATACACTAATTTATTACTGATATGACCAATCATTAGAGATGAGCGAATAGTAAAATATTCGATATTTGTTTTGAATAGCCCCTCAATATTCGACTATTCAAACGAATATTGAATCCCATTATAGTCTATGGGAAAAAAACGTTCGTTTAAGGGGAAACCACTATTCGACTCAGGAGGGTCACCAAGTCTACTATGACACCTCAGCAAATGATGACAACACCTCTGGAATGCATCTGGGACAGCAGGGGAAGCATGCCTGAGTGCATCTAACGTGCCCAAGTCCCAGTATTACCCCAATATCACAGTCTATCAACTAGACACTTTCCAAACTCAATAGAATCACTATGAAAGTGGAAAAATACTTGGAAACCTTCTTTCCTCCACAATTGTATGGACAGAAACCCAAATTTTACACTAATGAAACCTTAACAAGCACCCCTTTAAATCACGTTGCCCATGACAACCACAGATGGAATAGGCAATGTACCCACAGTACCCACCCTTAACTGTCATTGTGTGTGTGATGTGGTAAGACCTTCAAAAATTCACTTTTCTGGCCCTTAACGTGAGCCCTTCCAAATTAAGTTAGAGTCCCTTAAGTTGAGCTACCAGCAGAGATTGAGGCCCTTGAGGTGACTTCAGCCTTCCACCAGCAGAGTTTTTTGCCCTTTGGGTGAGTTAAGCCTTGCACCAGCAGTGTTTTTGGCCTTTGGAGTGAGTTGAGCCTTGCACCAGAAGATTGTGGAAATTGGGGTGATTGAGCCTCTAACCAGCAGAGTCTGGGGGAATCAGGGTGGATTGAGCCTCCAACCAGCAGAGTGGATTGAGCCTAGTAGGTGCAGAATTGTGAAACGCTGATGGTGGAGGAGTATGAGGAGGAGGAGGAATTGTAGAGCTTGAGCACACACATGAAACTTTGGGGTGCTCGACACCGGTGGACATGAAAATGATGAGTCTATCCAGTGGCTGTTCATTTTCATGAAAGTCAGCCGGTCAGTTGACAGCCGGCTGCACTCATCTGTGATTATGCCACCGGCTGCGCAGAAGACCCTTTCCGATAGCACGCTGGCGGCAGGACAGGAAAGGACCTCCAATGCGTACAGCACAAGTTCCAGCCACAAATCCAACTTGGAGACCCAATAAGTGTAGGGCGCAGAGGGATCAGAGAGGACAGGGCTGTGGTCGGCCAGGTACTCCCACAACATGCACCTATACTTGTCCCTTCTGGTGACACTAGGCCCCTCAGTGGCAGTCGTTTGGCGAGTGGGTGCCATTAACGTGTCCCAGACCTTGGATAGTGTGCCCCTGTTTGGTGTGGACCAGATGGCAGTTGTTAGCCTCTTGGAGGAACTCTCCTCTCTGCCGCCAACGAGAGTTGATGGAATCCAGTTGCTTGTGGCAATCATTAATGTGACTGGCCCTCCCCTCTACAGGAATAAAAGTCGAGATATTATTGGTGTGGTTGCTCTCCAGGATTTTGACAATGCGTTTGTCACTTGAAAAGCACCCCAACATGAATTCAGCCATGTGTGCCAGAGTGTTACTTGGCATGACTTTGCTGCCCCCACCACAATTGTCACTCTCAATTTCCTCCTCTTCCTCCTCCTCCATTTTGCCCCATCTGCGCTGCAGCAATGGGACGCACTGAGCTCCCCCGTGTCTCCTGTGTGACAATGAGATCATCTGCCACTTTGTCATCCTCCTCCTCCTCTGCCTCCGTCAATATACGCTGTGAAGCGGACAGGAGTGTGCACTGACTATCCTGCTGGGATGGTTCTGCTCCTATGTCCGACTCCTCAGCCTCCAAGGCCACGCCCTGATGGCGATGAGGGATTCTTGCATCACACACAGGAGCGGGATTGTTACACTCACAAGTGCGTCATCACAGCTGACCCTCTTGGTGGACTCCTCAAAGACACGCAAGACCTCGCATAAGTCTGCCATCCATGGCCACTCATGGTGCAGAAACTGCAGGAGCTGACTCTGAGGAACCCTTGGATTTTGGAGATGGTACTCCATCAAGTGTCTCTGCTGCTCACACACTCTGATCAACATGTGGTATGTCGAGTTCCAGTGTGTGGGGACGTTGCACAACAGCCTGTGTTCTGGCAGATGGAGGCGTTGGTGGAGTGATTTGAGGCTAGCATCGGCTACTGTAGACTTGCGAAAGTGGGAGCAAAAGTGCCGCACTTTCACCAGTAGCTCATGAACGTTGGGGTACGTTTTTAAAAACAGTTGTACCACTAAATTGAAAACGTGGGCCAGGCATGGAACATGTTGGAGGTTGGCAAGCTCTAGAGCCACTACCAGGTTCCGGCCGTTATCACACACAACCATGCCTGGGCCCAGGTGCAGCGACGCAAACCATGTTGACGTCTCATCGAAGAGGACATCCCTCACCTCGGAGGTAGTGTGCAGTCTGTCCCCCAAGCTGAGGAGCTTCAGCATGCTGACGTCTCCCGACGCCAGTGCTGCAGCGTTTCCAGCAGGTAGCTGGAAGGTAGCTGGTAGGTGTCAATGTGGTGGTGGAGGAGGAGGGTGATGGTTCAGAGCCCCTGCCAGGAATGTTGGGCGGGGAGACGAGATAGACCACCCCAATTTGTGACCTGGTCCCAGGCTCAACTACATTCACCCAGCGTGCCGACAGTGAAATGTAACGTCTCTGTCTGCATGCACTTGTCCACGCGTGAGTGGTCAAGTGGACCTTTGTGCAAAGTGCGGAACTGATGTTGCATAACACATGCTGGTGCAAGGCGGAGACGGCACAGCAGGAGAAGTAGTGACGGCTAGGGACAGCATAGCGAGGTGCCGCACTTGCCATCAGGTCACGGAAGGCCTGAGTTTCCAGAAGCCGGAACAGCAACATCTCCTGGGCCAGGAGTTTGGAGATGTGCGTGTTTATGGCTTGTGTATGTGGGTGGGTAGCGCTGTATTTTTGCTCAAATATCTGGGAAATGGTGGGTTGCTGGGAAGAGGCGCATGATGGTGTAGGAGAAGTAGCTGAGGCAGGAAAAGCGCCAGCACTGGCAACAGTGGGAGAGGCAGTGGCAGCAACGCCGGATGATGATTGTCCTGCATTTGCTCTCTCCCACTGAGTCCAATGCTTACATTCCAAATGACGGCGCATGGCAGTGGTCGTAAGGTTGCTCTTTTCAGAGCCCCTACTCAATTTCGACTTGCAAAGTGTGCAAACTGCACTAAATTTGTCCTCCGCACATACATTGAAAAATCTCCACACCACCCAACACCGTGGCCTCGATGGGGGAGTTTTTGTAGGCTGGCTAGAATAGGGAACACCTTGGGCCTTGCTTGCTGAAACGCGTTAGTGGTTTCTTTTAACGCATGTATTTTGGTGTTTTTCCTTGACACTTTTTTCTATTGTGTGTACTTTACCTTTTAATGGAGTGAATTAAAAATGGACTTTTAGCATTCAAAGGAGTGTTGCTAACCGATTTTTCTTCTATTGCACCGTACCTATGGTTGGTTCTCCCTTAGTCCGGAGGCTAGGTTTGGCACCTCGAAGAATCCTATTGCTTCATGTGGTAAGGTAACGGTCTATTTTTTCCATATTTTCTTGCTGGCTGTGGCCTGACTTTGGTGAAGCAGCTGTCCTCTGCCTCTGGACATGCCTCTGCCTCTAGCCACCCTCTTTTGTGCTCCACTTCCCTCCACATCTACACTGAAAGATGTCCTATGCATCCCTGTACATGGAAATTTTTGTAAAGGAGTTAAAATGTAAATAAAACCATATAAATTTGGTAACCTTGGAATTGTACTGAAACATAGAATACAGATGACATGTCATTTTGGCTGCAAAGTGAACACTGTGAAAATGAAGCCCATAAAAAAAAATCACAAATGCACTTTTTTTTTTCAAATCCACCCCAGTAAAATAATAAGGTTATGGGGTTTGGAAGGGGGAGGAGTCAAAAACAAAAATCGAATACATGCATATCACATTGAAAGCAATAGGTATAAAAGCCTCCCATTGACTTCAATGGGTAGCGCTCGTAAGACAGAACCCATTGAAATCAATGGGATTCTATTTCACTCCGCTCACTCTGAACATGCTTACGTGTCAGAATGAGCGGAGTGTTAACACCATGTGAAAGCAGCCTAATATACTCATCCTGCAATGGCTGTAAAAGGTTCATTACATAGAGGTCTTCATAGAGGACAGCTTAGCATTTATAAGGTAATTGTGCTGCTGTAGATATCCCCATCAGGCATAATAAACTCCATTGTTGCCAATGTGCAAATATTCTGTAATGAATGCTTTCCTGGAACAGTCGTTTGAGAAGAAACTTAAAACTGAGACTTCTTTCTTTCTTTCTTTCTTTCTTTCTTTCTTTCTTTCTTTCTTTCTTTCTTTCTTTCTTTCGTGTAATGGTGGAACAGAATGAGGGAAGAACTAAACTAAATGCCTTCTTATCTAACAAACTTGGAGATATTCAGTTTAGATAAAAGACATCTACGGGGAGATCCAATGAAAATGTACAATTAGAAGATGAGATAACTTTCTAGCGAGCCTTTTTCTCCTAGATTGGTGACAGTGAAAAGTGGGCATCATCTATGTCTACGGGAAAGAAAATTTTACTAGCAACATAGGTGAGAATTTTTTACTGTATGAACAGCAAGGTTATGGAACTCACTGCCACAGAAAGTGGTGATGGTGGCTTTAGTGTTCAAGTTCACACATATAGCTACAAAAGCTACCCCCTCAAGAAGCAATAAAACTATAGAGTGAGATATCCATAAAGATATTTCATGAGCTCTCTCACTATAACTGATACCTAAGGTCCCATGTCTAATAACATATCTCTCTGTCTCTACGCATTTCACTCCAGCTAGAGGGAGATTCTCAGGAGCCTATATTCAGCATATATGTTCCACAGCAATGATAAACTACCTAGCACAGCTGCTACAGTACAATGCAGCAAATAAGTCAAGTCCGCAATGTCTAATCTTCTGCATGTACATTTTGTCTAGACTTACTCTAAAAGGGGCTTTCCTATAATTATAGATTTTCATCTGTCCACAGAATGAATGATGTGTGTCTGATCAGTGGGGTCCTAGGAATGAGACTGCCATCAATCACACACACAAGGTCCCATGTTCTCCTGGTTCAATGGATTGGTGTTCATACACATTGCCGATCCATTTAAAGTCTATGGGACAGATAACATCTGATCTATGACCTCCGCTACCTCCATCAGTTCCATACACTTTGTACAAAGAGGCAGTGCGCTCACCCACCAAACTATTGATATGGGAGAACACAGGACACCTGACCTCGTGACATAGCAGTCACCTTTTACCTATTTTAGGTAAGAAATTTTGATTATCAAAAAACCCCTTTAGGTTAAAGCTCCACGTAGCATTGCAGTGGCAATGCATCAGTTTTTTTTGCAAAAAACTTTCTGCCTCAATTATATTTAGGACAACTACTAGTGTTTCTGTAGGTATAATTGACATGCTGCAGTTTCCATGTGCACATTTTTCTTATAGGTACTTATATGTGAGTATGGGCTATATTTTTATTATTTCTCACCTTCCCCCGACCTCCTTGCAGAAAACTAATTCCTGGACAATCAATTTAACATCTCAATATACTGAGCATCACTCTCAGGGGCGTAACTTGAGGGGGTGCAGAGGGTGCAGTCACACTGGGGCCCAGGTTTAGAGGACCCTTAAGTACTGGCATCAGTATTAAGATTGCAGTTTCCATCTATCCGATAAGCCAAGGAGACCCACAGATTACCCTAATCACACTAAGGTTGATTAAACTCCTTAGCATCTCTAAACATCACTATCAAGAATTTGCTGTAGGGATGAGGTATGGGGCCCCGGACAAAAGACTGCACCAGGGCCTACAAGACTTTAGTTACATCACTAATCACACTATACAATATAATTCAAGTATGCATAATGGTAGACATATGCAGAAGAAAGATAGATAGATAGATAGATAGATAGATAGATAGATAGATAGGCATATGCTGTATATAATTACACATATGCCATATTCATACATTCATTTACAATATATACATACAAACCTGTCTACAAACTTACAGTACTCACACAGTATATAAGACATACTGTAAACAAATATATAGATATTAAATATCTTGCCCAAAAAATACACTAACATTTGGCTGAATTGATCCGATGGAAATGGAGAAAATGGGTGCAGTGGAAATGGAGGAAACTCATGTACAGCTCTGTCTGGCGGTAGTGAAAGCACTTAGCAGACTTCCTCCTTCACACTACAATCTGCTGGATGAATCACTGCTTGTAAGGAGGAGGGGGAAACAGGCTGCTGTGAACTGCCCGCGCACACACGTGAACTGCCCGCGCGGGTTTTGACACCGAGAGAGACGCGGCAAGCTGCGTCTCTCTCTTGTCAAAACCCGCCTGCCGCGACCATCGCGGTCGCGGCTTTCCCCTCCGCTGTCGGCTCAAATGAATGAGCCGACATAGGAGGGAGCTGCCGGGGGCGGAAGCCGCGCGGCTAAGACCGCGCAGCTTCCACCTGAAGATAGGGCAGGTCGCTTCTTTTCTCCGCTAGCGGCTGCCTGCCGCTAGCGGGAAAAAAAAGCCCGGCGGTCTACATAGACCACCATTGTAAAGGGGTGGATTTTGAAGCGAAATCCGCTGTCAAAATCCGCCCCTTTGCCCACGTGTGAACTAGCCCTAAGTGCTGGAAAGGTATGTAAGCAGCGATCAGAAGTCCCTGCATGTGCCGATGCTTTTAGCTACTCCCGAATAGTACTCTTAATAGTAGGAAAAGTAAGTGGCCCTTATGGGTGTGAGGGCCCTGGGCAATTGTCCAGTTTGCCAACCCACCCCCACCCCCCTCAACGCTGGCCCTGACTGATTGCCAGATTTGGAGTTAGGAATGAGCTTTTTTTGTGCAAATTCAAAGAGGGCCTGGATGCCTTTCTTGAACAGAAACATATTATGGGTTATGAGGGTTTAGATTTTGGTAAGGACAAGCTAATTCAGAGTTTGATACTGATTGAAATTGGAGTTGGGAAGGAACTTCTTTACCCTAACAGGGGAGCAATTATCATAAGCCTAATGTTTTGTGTTTTTATACCATTCTTTTAATCAACATTGTAGGGGTATAGGTTGGACTTGATTGACCTGAGTCTTCATCCAAACTCATCTACCATGTAACTATACTGTATTTACACAGGAAAATGCTAAATTAGGTGATATGACTATAGATGTAAATTCTTCATTAAATTTTACCTGTTTAGCCCAGGGGCACCATAAAAATAAATAAACAAATCACAAAGGAATTAAAAACAGATGATAGACACATTGTATTTCATGTTTAGTGATAGACTTTAGCTGTTTTGTTGTGCATTTGTTTATGGAAAAATAGGAATTATGATGAAAATTAGGAAAAAATGAGCAATTTTCAAAATCCGAAATGCTCATCTTTAATATATATATATATATATATATATATATATATATATATATATATATATATATATATATATATATACACACACACACACACACACACACACACACACACACACGTTAATTTAGCCTCATTTAAGGCTCAGAACACAAAGAGAACTATTTGCCTTTTGGAGGGAAGATTTTGCTGCAACACTCTTTGGATGCCATGTTTCCTGACTTTGGAAACACCTAACATGTAGCTCAGAAATGAAAAAGCAATCTTTTGAAAATAATTTGATAATTTGATTTACACTGTATTTGCCAGCAATTGCAGAGGCTCTGAGATAAAATAAAAACAACTGCCACCTAAAATGTAGCCCTATTTTAGAAATTACATCCATCAAGGAATTCAACAAGTGGCATAATGAGAATTTTGAGCTTAAGAGTGCTCCCAATAATGTACAAAGTGAAGATTTTGCCCATTCAGTGTCCAATATGTAGTGCCCTCATTGTGTCAACAAGGAAACACCATAACAAAATTGTATATCACTGGAAAAAAATTGCACTTTTTACTTTTCACCATCAGCCGCCGATTAATTTCTGGAAAATAAGCTAATTGAACATGATGGGAGGGTTGAGAGTAAGGCTGCATGCACACAGAGTTTCAAAATAGGGGTCACATGTCAGGGGATTTCACTTTACTAGCATTTCAGGGCTCTGCTCAAAAACCAAACCATCTAAACCTGTGCTCCAAAAATCAAATTGCATTCCCTTCTATGTCTGGCGTTTTTTAAATGTATTCTTCACTTTCTTTTTTTCTTCACCACTTATTTGGCTGTATTTTTAACTTTATGGATTAAAAGTTAATTTTTATGGAAGTTCTTTGGAGAGATGCCGTTCTTCTTTACCTACCTGATAGATTGTGGTGATGGTGGGTTTTAAGCTTTTGGGTTTTAAGATTTTGATGAAGACAAGTTGATCCTGGGTTTTATACTGATTGCCAGGTTTAGACTTCGGAAAGAACTTTTTTTCCCCCTCACATGGGTACGTCAGCAGATCAATGAGTTGTTCTCCTTCCTCTTGATCAACATTGTAGGGTTATAACCCTACAACCCTATAGGTTAGACTTGATGGACCTGTGCCTTTATCCAACCTGTCCTCAGGGCCGCTGATAGGCCAGTACTACTGCTACTGGCGTCAGGGGCCCGGCCAAATTTAAAAATGGGGGGGCCCGGTTTTGGCCCGCCATCGTGTGCCGGCCCCCTGGCGCCAGCAGCAGTCATTGTATGTCCTGTTTCAACTCAGATCTGCATCCAGAGGACGCAGATCTGAGTTGAACACATACGCGGCTGAAGCGAGGAGCTGACACAGGTCAGCTCCTCGCTTCGCCACTGCACGCCTCTCTCGCTGACACATATGCAGCTGAAGACATGAATCTGGGGGCAGAGATGTGAGGACATGAATCTGGGGGCAGAGATGTGAGGACATGAATCTGGGGGCAGAGATGTGAGGACATGAATCTGTGGACAGAAATGGAGGGGACATGGATCTGGGGGCAGAGATGGAGAGGACATGAATCTGGGGGCAGAGATGGAGGGACATGAATCTGGGGGCAGAGATGGGGGGACATGAATCTGGGGGCAGAGATGGAGGGGACATTAATCTGGGGGCAGAGATGGGGGACATGAATCTGGGGGCAGAGATGGAGGGACATGAATCTGGGGGCAGAGATGGAGGGACATGAATCTGTGGGCAGAAATGGAGGGACATGAATCTGGGGGCAGAGATGTGAGGACATGAATCTGGGGGCAGAGATGGAGGGGACATGAATCTGGGGGCAGAGATGGGGGGACATGAATCTGGGGGCAGAGATGGTGGGACATGAATCTGGGGCAGAGATGGAGGGACATGAATCTGGGGGCAGAGATGTGGGGACATGAATCTGGGCAGAAATGGAGGGGACATGAATCTGGGGGCAGAGATGGAGGGGACATGAATCTGGGGGCAGATGAAGGGTGTATATGACGCTGGGGGAGAGACGGAGGGGGACATATAATTTACGGGTGACTGTAGGAGGATTATACAGTGTGCGGGCAAATGGAAAATTGAGTGGTCGAAGTCAACATAACAGTGGTTGGGGCTAAATTTCACATTTTGTCCCTCTTTTGGTTCTTCAAAAGTTGAGAGGTATGGGTACAGGGGGCAATGGAAAGATGTTAGAAGGTGGACGGGGGGTATTGTTGGGACATCGGGTGTGCGGCACTGCGGAGAGGGAACTGGGGCAAAAATATATAATATATAAGTTTTTAGCTGGAGAATAATAATGATGTAGGCTGCTATGTTACTAGCATAGCAGCCTGTTTGGGGGTGGGACTTTCACTTTAAAGGAGTGTTCACATTGCGTTTTTGGCCTCCCTTGCCGGGATACGTTGGTAACCAGTCACAATCAGCTCCCCACTTATCCCTGCATGGAGAACTGCAGGCCCCCCTTTTTTTTTTAATGGCCAGTTCTTCGTGCAGGGCTAAGTTGACAGCTGATTCTGACTGGTTACCAACGGATTCTGGCAAGGGAGGCCAAAAACGCAATGTGAATAAGCCCTGAGGATTTATTAGGAGGGCTCTTATAAATGGTGTTGGCTCTCTATAGGCGCTGTCACATGTAGCAGATTTTACCTGCAAATAGAATCTGATTAAGCCTTGAAATGCTGCTAAATAAAGGGAAATGTAATACATAATTGGTATGACGCAAAATAAGGTAGTTTTAAAATGGCGGGGGAGGGGGGGCCAGACACTTAGGCTGTATGGGGCCCCAAAATTCCTGATAGCGGCCCTGCCTGTCCTACTACTCCCAGCAGGTCCTAGCTATCTTAGTTTCTTCCCATGCATCCTATGATTCTCCAACTAGATTTCCTCATACAACCAAAGCAGATGGGTCCATCTGAAGGTCGGGCGTAAACTTGCTCTCAGCAACTTCAGAGTTAAACGAGTACATATGTAAGCCCTTCCCAGCCACTCACAAGCTCCTCACATCTATTTCAACCTATTCAGCCCTCTGCACTGCACTTCAGTAACATAGGTTCTTAGCTTGACAGTTCTTTTCTGACCTGCTAATCTTCCATATATGACTTTTTGGCTTCATATTTTCATACCAGACTTGACCTTAATTTTTTCCCTGACAGAGGTGCTTCGCATCTGTGTGTCTCTGGCCTTTGGGTAGCTTTTACCTACACCATGAATATTTCTAAAAGGTAGCACTGTAGCAGTCCCCTGCAGCAAAGACCAGTTCCCTGTATAGTGGTTATATGTGAAAACCAGGGGACCACGTAAACAGCGAGCTAGGACCCTAAAGTTACATTAGGTGGAACTATTTGTCCATAAAGTGTAGTGAAGAGATGTAGGGGTTAACTCATCCAACATTTCTTGTTCTTACCTAAACTTTTTGCTATTTATCATAGGTACATAAGTAGTATGGAACCTCAGGGACTCTGTTTCCATTTGTACATCCTCCTAAATTCCTTGGGTCCCTTTGCCTTTGTTACATGTTATCAAGGATGTTTTCCTTAATTTTCCATCTGCTCATTTCCTTGGATCTGTGTTCTTATTAGACTTAATTCCTTTAAGTCTTTATCTTCTTATCTCTAACCCCTTTTCTCTCTATATTATAAAAATGAATTCTTGTCTGTCTGTCTGTCTGTTCTCTATGCGCGACCAAACAACGGGACCGATCTTCACCAAATTTGGCACACAGATCCTTCAGGTGTCCGGCAAGGTTTAAAATTAGAATGCAACTCACTTGGACGTACTGTTCCGGAGATACAGCTTTCCCAACAGCCCCCCCATTAGCCAAAACAAACCTGCAAGTCTTTCACTCATATTCCAACTGCCATACACACTGTCACTCCACATGTACGACCCAACGCTGATATACAAACTGAGATACACACATCAGAGGATTAGATACACAGATCAACACACAGTATCAGATGTCAGAGGATCATATACACGTGTCTGCACACAGTTTCACACGCCAGAGGATTATATATGCACGTCTGCACACAGTTCCACAACATAAAGGATTAGATACGCACGTCTGCACACAGTACCACACGCTGAAGGATTAGATACAAAGGTCAGTACACAGTATCACACGCCAAATGATTAGATACGTGCGTCTGCACAAAGTACCACATGGCTAAAGATTAGATATGTCTGCACACAGTTCCACATGCCAAGTTACGAGATACGCGCATCTGCACACAGTTCCACATGCCAGAGGATTAGATACGTGTGTCTGCACAAACTACCACACGCCAGAGGATTAGGTACACAGGTTAGCACACAATATCACACGCCAAAGGATTAAGTATGTGCGTCTTCACACAGTATCACAAGCCGGAAGGATTAGATACGCACGTCTTAACACAATACCACACACCAGAGGATTAGATATGCACGTCTGCACACAGTTCCACATGCCGCAGGATTAGATACATGCCACTGCACACAATACCACATGCCGGAGGATTGGATGCATGCCAATGCACACAGTTACACATGCCACAGGATTAGATACACATGTCTGCACAAAGTACCACACGCTGGAGGATTAGACACACAGGTCAGCACACAGTATCACATGCCATAGGATAAGATACATGCATCTGCACACAGTTCCATATGCCAAAGTATTAGATATGCACGTCTGCACACAGTTGCACATTCCAGAGGATTAGATACGCACGTCTGCACAAAGTACCACACGCCAGAGGATTGGATACACATGTTAGCACACAGTATCAGACGCCAGAGGATTAGATATGCACCAATGCACACAATACCATACAAGGGAGGATTAGATACGCACCACTGCACACAGTACCACACGCTAGAGGATTAGATACGCACCACTCCAGACAGTACCACATGCCAGTGGAAGAGATACATGTGTCAGCACACAGTACCACACGCCGGAGGATTAGATACATGGCTCTTAACAGAGTACCACATATTAGAGTTTTACTCCAGGTTTCCATAGCAACCCAGCCATTTTTCTTCACTACTTTATGTCAGTCTTAAAGGGCAGGGCGCTGTGAATGACACTGTTACACAAGGTCACATACACACAGCTTTACTCCAGATCTCCATAACAACAGATCGCAGGTTTTTCACTGATATTCGAAATTAAATACACATGATCACATGACGCTTATGGACACACAAACGATATACAAAATACACCAGTGCAAAATTGGACAATTCTTATGGGGCCACTACACAAACAAAAAATGAAATATACCCGTGCGAAGCCGGGTTCTCCTGCTAGTTACTTAAATAATTAACTGCTGGCTAGCCTCTACGTTCTGCTGTTACACAGTCATACTGTCGCAATCTGGGAATCCCCTGCACCAAAGTCCACATCCTTATATAGGGACTAAATGGTAAATCCCTTATACTCTGCATCCTGGTTTAACCAGTACCAAATAGATTATGGTATAAACAATCTGTTACAACATAATCGCCTATAGTTATTGCCTCATTATATTCACAAGCAGAGTTACAATGAACGATAACATCTAAATATAAATATATATATATATATATATATATATATATATATATATATTAGATAATACAACATCTACCATTGAAAGGTGATGAACTCATGTCCACTTCTTGGACATTCTATTCTTACTTTTCGATGTCTTCTCCGCTGTTCGCTTGAAATCCCGTTTTTTGTCGGTATGCAAATGAGTTCTCTCGCAACACTGGGGGCGTACCCCACTGCTCAAACAGCACTCGGCCGCGGGCATTTTTTGTGGCCACTTACGCGAGCATGCGCAGTACGCTCCTGTAGTTCTATGGATTACAGAGCTCCTGTAGTTCTATGGAGTACAGAGCCGACTTGCGCATGCGTTGAATTTTGACCCACTGCACGCCGGAAGAAGACGCGTGAAGAGGCCGTTGCTGAAGAAGATGGAGGCGGTGCCGGAGAGAGTTCTCTCACAGCATTGGGGACGGCCCCAGTGCTGTTTGAGTGCTGGGGCCCGCCCCCAGTGCTTTGAGAGAACTCATTTGCATACCGATAAAAACCGGGACCTCAAGAGACGCGGAGAAGACATCGAAAGGTAAGCGAAGAATAGCCATTCTTAAGGCTATTCCGATGTGTTAGTGAGAAAAAAAATGAGTTTGAATGATAGGATCCCCTTAAAAGAGAGACTGAGTAGAGAGATTTTTAAAAAGGTTATTTAAAAACAAACGAGTCCCGATTACCTGAATAGTAGACAATTCTGCAGCATTTATAGAGAGTATTGGTAAACTTTCTAACTTGTGCTCTCCTTCATATGGATACTTAGTCTTCTGTAAAAATACACATTATTTACAATATAAAAATGTAAATAAAAACACATTATTTAACACATAACAATTAGATAACCTACTAAACACATATATACTTAAATGTAATGATTACGTAGCGTATTCTAGAAATAGGGTTCATGGCAGTAAAGTCGTTAGCAAATTTTACAAAATTTGAACAGTTCATCCCCTGCCAGATGCACAACTACTAGTAATTCTAGCTCAAGTAAGGACTGGTATAGATTTCTATTATATCTCATGCCAGTTTTCTACCATGAATTATAGTAAATCCCCACCCTGCCCTATCTAGATTCCCACCTCACTCTGTCCAATCTCTAAAAAATTGGCGAGCAGGGCAGAGAGGCTAAAAGCACCACAGTGCACCAAAAATGGGCCAAGTTGAGGTGCATTTTTGGCTACTTTAATGGTGCATCTGCCTAAATAAATATGGGCCAATGCACTCATAGTTCATTCAGCAAAGAAGAGTAGTTTATCTATATCTAGTAATTGATAAGAATAATTTTTAGAGGATGGACTTACAAAGTTGTTGTAGAGATGCTTGGTATCACTTAAAAGATGCTTTGCCATGTTTGATACAATGTCAAAATCTGCTTTAGGGTCTGAAGGTCTAGGCTTCATTAGGGGAATTGACCATATTCCTTCATATATACTCATAATAGTTAGAAATGTCTGGTAGAAGCTGCCTGAAAAGAGAAGAAAAAAGTTAACTGCAAACAATACATATATATTTAAATCAGAAACTGTTCTAACTGTTCTAAAAACCATAAGCCACATTTATTGAGTTCCACAATTATAAACATGAAAAAAATAAAAGGCAAAAATATATAACAGATATCAGGTAAAAGTACTCAAGCATTAATTTAAAAAAAAACAACAACAGAGACTAGATACAAATTTACTTCTATTAGATATTGACTAGTACCAATATTCTTAAGAAGAATTGTTGATAGTATGTTTTACTTTGCAAAGTACATTGCAAGTACATTGCAAAGTAGAACACAACAGATATGTAGTAGGAACAAAATAAACTAAAAAACACAATATACAAAATAAACTTCAAAGGAAATAATTTCCTGGTTTTGACATGACACATACACGGTCCAGTCATATTAATGTGACCACTGATGTCATCGTTAAATAACCAATCGCAGAAGGCATCGACCATCTGGGTGCACTCATCATTGTGGAAGGCACGATAGAGCAACACACGTATGCATCTATCCATGCATACCATGTTCACCCCTACATGCGAATTGTTTTTCCTCAGGATGACGGCATCTACCAACAGGACAATGCGACGTGTCATAAAGCTCGCATTGTACGTGCGTGGTTCGAGGAGCACTAGGATGAGTTTACCGTACTCCCTTGGCCAGAAGATTCCCCGGACTTAAACCCAATGAAGAATCTGTGGGACCACCTCAATCGTTTTGTTCGCGCCATGGATCCTCAACCGCGTAACCTAGCGCAGCTCGCTACGGCACTGGAATCAGCATGGCTCAACATCCCAGTGAACATCATCACAACATTGTATTGGTATGCAGTCAGGATAATCACTGAACCATTTGTTTGCTGTAGTACAGTTTTTTTTTGTTTGTTTGTTTGTTTGTTTTTTTGGGGGGGTTCATACACACTGTTTGACCTACTTGTCTGGTGTTGCAAATCACATTGTTGTTATTTTCCTTTTTTGCAGCATTGAATAATTTTTACATACACATTGCCAAAGTCACATAACAGTAACCGTTTAAGTGCCAAATTCTTCTTTAACTCACAATATGTGTTTTATCTGCACTTAGGACAGTCACCTTTTGAGTGCCAAATGACAAATTAATACAGTTTTTTTGTTAATTAAACACAAGTCCTGACATGTACTTTTATATACAGAATGAATGACCTTCAATTAGCACTTTGTTTAGGTGGCATACACCAGACCACACATTTCTTGCAATGCCAGATATGGCACATTTACAAGGAAATGTATCATACTAGCACCCATAGTTATGTATCTTGTAGTTGCATCAGCCAACTTCATTTCAAAAGCTGTAGTTAAGCTGTTGCCAAGCCTCAGTGGGCGCAGTTGGCCATTTTCCTGTGGCCAAACAGGAGAGAAGAGGCGGAGAACAAGAAGGCGGCGCTGGAGAGTTTTCTCATAGCATAGGGAAAGCCCCCAATGCTGTTTGAGCGCTGGAGACCGTGCCCCAGTGCTGTGAAAACTCATTACCATAATGAAGAAACTGGGAATATCTACCGAACGGCAGCGTGGAGAAGAATTCTAAAGGTAGGTAGGTAGGAAGAATAGCCTTTCTTAATGCTATGCTAATATAGGTTTAGCTAAAAACGGTATTCTAATGACAGACTCCCTTTAACACAACTTATATGCAACCTTGACATAACTATCCACCCTGCAGATAAAAGAAGGGGTAAAATTGTTCAAAATAGCTCTCATTATATTAAAGAAGCACTGCGCCTACTGGATGATTTTGGTTTTTACAAGTGAAAACAAAAAGGCAAGACAGCGCCAAGCAGTATATAGTGTAGTATTGACTGGTCTAGGTGAGGGTATACTGACAATTGTTTAGTATGCTCTCAACTGGTGGAGTTGTGAAAAATTCACAACTACCATATGGGCTTGGGAACCAATCACAGGGGGTTCCTCCCCAAGTGTGGCAAAGCAGCTGGATCCTTATTCACCAGTGGTGTGGAAGATATATGCAAGGACCAAGATAAAGGACAGCGCTTCACTTGAATCAGTTGATATCCACTTTATTAGAGTTCAGCACAACGCATTTCTGACACAAATAGCCCTTTTTCAAGTGCAAAAGGAACTGTAAAAACAGTATAAAATACAACAAATACACATCTTTTTTTTACACAAACCGTAAACATCACATAAAAAAAACTATTCAAGTCATATGAAGGACCAACAGTTTACCAAATTCAGTGATCCTTATAAAGAATGGTAACATCAAATGTAGGTTTAATATTAGATATCTTAAAAAAGCTTTAAAACTAGATGACCATTGCTAATGGCAAACATCTCTCTATACAGCATTCCCATCTGTTTCTATTGTGGGACACATGAATGATCTTCAAAGGTTAAGGGCCCCTTGGAGCTCAAAGGTCATTAGATATTTCTGATTAAAAAGACCATATTTGGTGTAATAGTGAATCTACAGAATTCTATGTAAAACCCCTTAGGATATATGTGTAAAATTTTAATAAATACATCAGTTACAGGTAAGGTGAAGTGGAAACTCTTACCTATCAGGAGCGTTTGAATAAGTATGTGGTCAAACTGACCTGCTCACCTGCTCTGGACGGCCAGATGTGTGTCGTCCCTTCGGCGGTAAGCAGTCTTATTACATTGGTGGGCGTGGGGAGCTTTGCCCACGCGGCCGGGGGGAGCGCACGCGCAGTGCAATGCACGCATGCGTGGGTTAGTCTGCCCGCGCATGCACACTGGCGATCATTCCGTACGGGCGCCGTGGCTGTATGTGCCCGCGTCAACAACTTAGAAGTAGCGCTCCTGAGTTTCAACAATACTGGGGGCTCAAGATTTTCCCGGCATGGATCTCTATGCAGTGAATTATATGAGGATAAGATAAGTTATTTGGTTGTGGGCTTATCCCTTAAAGGTAAACAACCTCAATTATCTCGAATAGATGTAGATATATGAGAAATGAATTTAGAGTAATCAATAAATTATCTAAAAGACCGAAAAGTAAAACCAACAAGTAATGCATCAATATAAATTACGTGATAGACGTGCAAACTCAATTTAAAACTAGGATTTAAGCGGAAAATAAAAAATAAGCAATGTATAAAGAATAAAAAATAATTTATGAACTAAAGGATTTAAAAATGTCAAAGTTCATAATCCTTATAATTGTATTAAATCGGTTTTCACGGTTTGCCATATGATGGCGCATAAGTGCCTTTCGTAGGTTGATTAAGTGAACACCCATTACTCAAGCCACTACATTTAAAGGTGTATGGATATGGAAAATTACATATGAATATGAAAGATTACATATGGGTATAACAGTTGTACATAATAAAATAATGGATCTAGCCAGTTTATGGTGTGGAAAATGCACAGAACGTTCCTTTAAGTAAATCCCACGTCTTCCAATGCCTCGTTGAGGCCAGTCAGAGGTAATATGTTCAACTTATATATCCAGTACATTTCTTTCTTTAATAATGTATTGAATCTATTGTAACAAGAATGGGGGTACGTGATCGATCGGAGTGATGGTAAAATTCGTAAATGATCCACCATGTACTGCAGCTGCATGGTGGGACACACAGTGTTTGAGAAATTTGTTTACAACATTGGAGCGATGTTTGTTTATTCTTTCTCTAAGCATTCTAATGGTGTGACCTACATATTGCAGGCTACAAGGGCATTTCAAGACATAGATGATGAAGTTCGAAGAGCAAGAAAGGTGATGGGAAATGGGGAAGACTTCCCCTGTAGATGAGCTCCTTATTTCCTTCACATTGTGTGTGAAATTTTGACAACATTTGCTTTTCGGATGGAAGCACTTGAAGCAACCTGATATAGACCCCTCTCCTCACCAAGTTAAAGCCATTACAAGGAGAGGGGTCTATATCAGGTTGCTTCAAGCACTGAGCGGTGGTTTGGGGAGGCCACTGGAGCAGTGCCGCTCCAGCAGCCTCCCCTCACGCTCAGGCAGAGAGCAGGCAGTCTCCGGGCCTGTTCTCTGCCGGCGAACGGCACTCCCTCCGCTCGGCCACGCCCCTCCTCCCGGGGGGGGGGGGCTTTCTGTAGTTCGCCTCGGGAGGCGAAAGGGAAGGGTTCACCCCTGCTCTGGGGTATAAAATAGCCTAGGCCAAACTGTAACAGGCCAGAGTATACCATCAGGCCAGACTATGACCAGGGTTAAATTGGCCTAGGCAGGAATAAACCTGGGTTTATTTTGGCCTAGGCCAATTTATATCCCGGAGCATAAATGAGCTTAGGTCAATTCATACCTCTCAGGTCATATTATACCCACCTGTGATCAACTTGGCCTAGGCTAATTTATACCCCGGAGTATAAATTAGCCTAGGCCAATTTAAATTCACAGTTTGCACAGTGTACAAAAATGTGAAACCTTGTTATAGTCTGGCCCAGGCCATAGTATACCCCTGGTGATACACTCTACACCGGCGGTGTAAAATAGCTTAGGCCAGACTATATCCTCCTGCCTTATTGGGTGCAAATTTTAAAAAGTCAAAATGCTTTAAGATTGCACCAAATTATCATCTAAATAGTAACTGCGCAATTTTACCCCACGCGCAGAAAATAAAGGCAATGATACATTCCCCTCACAGACTTTTTTTTTACTTCAACCAGAAAAAAACTTGAAGTGTCATATACTAATCAGATGCCAAGCGGAGAAAGGAAATTCAAAAACTGACCCAGGCCACAGTATACCCCGGGGATAAACTTTATACCTGGGGGTATAAAATAGTCTAGGTCAGACTATATTTCTCCAGGGCATAATGATAGCACTTCACTGCTTTTTCTCACCCTCTCTAATTTGTTGAAAAGTGTGCAGATCTGAACCAACAGTAGATGGCGCTGTCCTATCAGTGCATAGTTAATTTTATGTACTATTACTTGCTATGTATGTTTCTCTCTGCTCTCTATGACACCAAACTTTTTCCAATTTTCATGGAAGACCAGCTGTATGACCAGCTTTTGAGATTCTACACTGCAAAACAACAAAGGTACCCTCAGTGGACCTATGATCTACCTCCAAAGAAACGTGTAAATGCCAAGTCCCAGTTCAAACAGCAAAGCCATATCATGCACAAGGAGAAATTGTTTATCATGGGGAAAAGGAGGTTCTCACTAAAAGCAGACGGCCAAATATCCTGAAGGCCTGTCATGACAACCCAATATCTGGGGGCCATTTTGGCAGAGATAAAACTTTAGCCAAAATCTCTGACCGTTATTACTGGAAGGGAATGAAGAATGACGTGCACCAATATGTCAAAGCCTGTCAAAAATGTTTTGTAATAAATCCCAAAATCACCAAGGAAGCTCCACCACTCAACATTATACCAGTGCCTGGAAAAGTATGGAGCTTAGTCGGGATTGATATGATTGGCCCTCTTCAGGAAACATCAAATGGAAACAAATATATAGTTGCTGCCACTGATCATTTCTCCAAATGGACTGAAGCAACAGCTGTTCCAGATAAGAGTGCCAAATCAGTAGCAAATGTTTTATACTCAGTTATTTGTTGTCTTGGCTGTATGGATACTGATTAGCGACCAGGGACAAGAGTTTGTAAACTCCATCATTGACAACCTGATGGAGCATTTTCAAACAGATCACTGAATTTCATCTGCATACCACCCACAAACAAATGGCCAGCGGGAACGTGATAATTGAACACTCAAAGAAGCTCTTAGTAAACTTGTGAATGACCAAGGAAACAACTGGGATCAGTTCATCCCTGGTGTTCTGTTTGCTTCAACCAAGTTCATTCCATTTGAGATCATGTATGGACGGAAGGCCAAGCTTCCTATGGACATTAATCCCTCAAAAAATGACACTGCGGATCCCATGCCCATTTCAGATGACGCCACTCCTGATGTGCTAAATGCACTAACAACCATTCTTAAAAAGCTCCACTCAGATGTCAGTACCAACATCCACTCTGCCCAGGAACACCAGAAGTGTGCCTTTGATCGTCGACACAACAGCAACAAAGAAATCACTTCTGGTACCATAGTTTATATCAAGAATCAGTGCCGTATTCATCGCATGGGTTCAAAGATGGAACCACGCTGGATTGGACCCTATTTAGTTGTGGAATCCTTGACCAAGGGACGAGTAAAACTTAAGAACGATAAGACAGGCAAGATACTAAGCAACACCTATCACACCAGCAACCTTAAGATTTACCAGGATGAAGAGACTTCTCCACCACCCCACTCCCATGATGATTTTCCTAGTGACTCTGCCACACAGAAACACAAGCAAAGTAAGACTTTCAACCTACTACCAAGTTCAAGAAGGAAGTATCTTAGCACCACTCTTGGCCTTATGTTTAGTAGGGTTTTATACTATGGATGCAGAAGGGACCTTGGACAACCACGACATACATATAAAACCAAAGGTGATGGGAAATGCTTCTTCCGGGCCATCAGCTACATCTTGACAGGAACAGAGGACAACCATTCCCTTCTCAGAGATAAAGTTATCGACCACATGAAAACTGACTTGACTAAAAAACTGCAGGACTGCTTGAACCAAAATGTGAATGAATATGTGGACATCTCTGGAATCTCTCGTAACGGAGTCTGGGCAACTGATGCAGAGATCATGGCCACAGCGAATCTGTTGAGCTGTGACATAATCATCTACACAAACATCGGTGACTCCATGGATTGGTTGACATATCCTGCAAACTTCAATCTGCAGTCAACAACGGAACATGCACTGTATCTTGAAAATAAGCATTTCAATGTTGTTATCAGTGTTATGCTTTAAACGTTAATATTGTTGCAAGGACTTGCTACTAGACTAAAGGTCCTAATACACAGAAGCATTATTGGGTTATTTGTTGTCCCAGATATTTGGACCTTGCATAGCACAATAAGTGACATCGCACACATGAAATCATTGAGAAAAAAAAATGTCCATACTCAATGCCCAACATGTCCTGGTCCTCCTCCATCCCTCGTCCATGTCTCTGCCAGCCACAAGTTTATCTGGTTAAGGTATTATAATATCAGCATTCAAGTTTTTCTGTTTAAGGTAACAAGTCTATTGGGGGGGTGGGGGAATCAATATCCTCCCTTATTTTCTACACCTGGTGTAGAAATTTTTGCATAATTTTTCCAGTATACACTAGGTGTAGAAATGATACCCGAAATCCCTCAATGCTAATGATTTCATTGGGGGTATAATATGACCTGAAAGGTATAAATTGGCCTAGGCCACTTTAACCCCAGATTCCATGTTAGATAGGTATAATCTGGCCTGGAGGGGTATAGTTTGGCCTAGGCTATTTTACACCCCGGGGTAGTATAGTTTAGCCTAGGCCAGTTTATACCCCGAGGTATATTCTGCTCTAGGCCAAATAATCCCCAGGGTTAATCTGGGACAGGGTCACTCTGGCCTGTTACACCGGGACCAATAGCGCTTTACCCGGGCACAGATCGGGAAAGCCGACAGTGCGCTGAATTCAGCGCACTGTCAGCTTTCCAGCAGTATATGGAACTGCCTGTGCCCAATCTGATGAAAGGTCCTCTTTAAGCATTTCATAAGAATAAAAATAATATGGAGGTGAAATTTAGACATTTCATTTTTTTTCACTAATACATTCATTTAGACCTAAAATTAACACATTCACAAAGGGTTAAAGTAGAAAATGCATCTGACAGTTTGTTATGCAATTTCTCCGGAGAACAGAAATACCCCACATGTGGGTGTAAACTTATTTTTGGGCACACGGCAGTGCATGGAAGGGAAGGAGTGACACTTGACATTTGAAAAGCAGATTGTGCTGGAATAGTTTTAGGCGCCATGTCTCATTTGCAGAGCCCCTAGAGTATCAAAACAATGGAAACCCCCCAAAAGCGACCCCATTTTGGAAACTACACCACTTACAATATTCATCAAGGGATAGAGTGAGCATTTTGACCCTATACCGTTTCACAGATTTTACTAACCTTGGGATGTGTAAGTGAAAAATTACTGAAATGTCCCTTCATCCCCAAAGTTTTTATTTTCACAAGGGGTTACAAGAGAAAAAGCTCCCCAGAGTTTGTTAAACAATTGCTCATGAACGCATAAATACCCCATATGTGGCCGTAATCTGTTGTGTGGGTACATGGTGGGGCTTGGAATGGAAAGAGCGCTATTTGGCTTATGGAGATTTAGATGTTTGGAATCTGGACGCCATGTCATGTTTGTCATAAGCCTGTAAGGTACCAGAAAATTGGATTCCCCAAATAGTGACCCATTTTGAAAACTGCACCCCTGAAAGAATTTACCAGTGGGTGTAGTGAGTATTAGTATTGCAATTAGTATTGCAGGCGGGAATGCACAGCGGATGGTGAAAAGTGAATATGTAAGCTGTGCGGAGGACATTGCAAACACCAAATTCCCTACTATATCCCAGTAGCTCCTATGATTGGGGGGTCACTCTGGGGGTCACTTCTGGTGTGTTTTCCCTTGTAAACTCTAAATCTGCGGTGTCCACTAATATTTGCTTCCACAGCTGTCCCAGCCAGTTATGTTCTAATGATTTGGGGGGGGTTTGTCTTCACAATGCTAGATGCTATATTTTTCTTTCTGGTGACGTGTTGTTTGTGGGATGGGATGTATTTTGTAATGCAACCATTATTGGGTGCCTACAACTTATAGAATACATTTTATTAACTCTTTCTTGGTTGGTTAAAAAATCCCAGCAATTCTGGTATAGGTTTTTACCTTTTAATTTTTTTTCGCCGTGCAGCATACAGCATAAGTAATATGTGGCCTTTATTCTGTGGGTCAGTACGGTTATGGCGGTACCTCATTTACATTATATTTTTATGCGTTAGTAATTCTGCAGAATAAAAAAAACGTTTGGAGACATAAATCAATGATTTTTGCATCGCCATCTTCTGAAATGTGTAATGTTTTTATTTTTCAGTTTACAGAATTGATTGAGGAATTATTTTTTGCAGGACAACCTGTGCTTTCCAATGGTACTGTTTTGAGGGATGTGTGACTTTTTGATCACTTTGTTAGCATTTTTTGGAAGGCAAAATGTGCAAAAGACTTTATTTCCGGCGTTTTTTTTTTCCTGGTTTTTTTTTTTCCCCCAACATACACCGAGCTGGTTAAATATTGTTTCACTTTTATTGTACAGGTTGTTACGGACGCAGCAATACCAAACATGTATTGTTTTCATTAATATTTTGGGGTTTTTATGTAATTCATTTTGTATTTTTTTTTCTTTTTTTTTCTTACTTTTTTTTATTTGTGCTGTAAGCACACTAGAACCAGTGATTAGAGAAGATTGCAATCTGTAGAGGAAGTTAGTATATACAGACGCATAGGCTAACTTCCTCTTGTCCCGGCAGGATCAACCACGTAACAGGTGATCTTAGCAGCCTGGGTGTCACTGGCCAGACCCCAGGCTTCAATTTATAAATGCCGACACCCCCTGATCTCGCCGCGGGGGGTGCCACCAGCAACATAAGGAACCCTTTGGATGCATAACCAAAGGGGTTAACCCCGCCCTTCACCCCCAGCGGAGCAGGGGGATTAAGGAGTAGCGTGTTAGCATTCTGTATAGCCAGTAAACCCTTAGGATGCCATGATCGCTATTGATCATGGCACCTTAAGGGTTAAACAGCGGGGATTGGTGCAATCACTGTTCCTGCTGTTACAGCCGGGCTCCCATGGTGATCGCATGGGCTCTGCTTCTGAGCCCGTGCGATCACCATCACGTACAGACACGTGGGAATGCGGGAACTATCCACATTCCCTGACATGCCTGTACGTGATTTTGCGTAAAGGGGTTAAATTACAGTCCCTCATCCTTGCCAGTTTATGTATACTGCAGTTATCAGTATGCAAACTCATTCCATCACTAACATTAGCATTATATCATCTTCATCACAACATATTCATACTCTGAACCTTGTACCCCATATGCGTATTTCCACTATTTTCCATTCCTACCTACAGTACGTCCTTTTTGTTTTGTTTATGTTACATTTTGATGAGGCAATACTATTTAGTACTTTTTAATTAACTAATGTGCATTAGCACCTATGCTTATATTTACTTACTTATGTGTATTTATTTACTTATCCAGTAGAAGGTCAGGGCACTCACCGGACAACGGGTGTTTAAAATCAAAATATTTTTATTTCATCCCTTTAAAAACCATCATCATCCTGATGAAATGCAACGATCATCGCTTCATTTATATGTCTGTCCATCAAACTCTATTCCTGTGCACTGATGATGTTTTTAAAGGGAAGAAATAAAAATCTTTTGATTTTAAACACCCGTTGCCCGGTGAGTGCCCTGACCTTCTACTCTTTGCATATTTTTCTACTACAAAAGTTTTTCATGTAGTGAGCACCACCTAAGAAGTATTTTCATCAACCGTTATTTGCTCCCTATGTTGTTACGGCTGGTTTTTCATATTTTTCCTAATTAATTCCCTTTCAGGAGTGGCGCTTGTTCTCCCCTATTTTTCTACGGGTACATTCCTGTATACATATATTTTATAAGATGTAGATATTTATTTGTATATACATACTTGATATCTATTTATTTATCTATTCCTCTATGTACATAGTCCCTCTAAAGTTTATTCTCTAAATACTATTTTATTTGTTTTGCAAGTGTTTGAGCGGTTTTACTGACTGTATATTGTGTGTCATGTTTCCATTTGCTATGTACAGTGGCCTGATGAAGACGCCAGATTGGCGTCGAAAAGCGTTGCCTTGTCTCTGTCCCTTTGGAACCAATAAAGTCTTGTTATTAATTATTCACTAGTCTGGAGTCTTGTTCTCCTCTGCACCAGCAGCGCTCATCAACTATTCCCAGATTTTTGCCTATTTCCATACCTCCCAATCGTCCCAGATTGTGGGTCCTGTTGCGCCGTCCCGGTTGGCATAGCCCAGTTTCAACTCATCTACGTGCGGAGTATGCAGAGGAGTTAAATAAAATGGTGAATGAAGCAGGAGCTTTCTGCAGACAGCTCCCACTTCACCACTGTGCTCCGCGTGTGCTCTGACCCCAGGAGCTGTAGGCACTAGAGATGAGCGAGTAGTATTCGATCAAGTAGGTATTCGATCGAATACTACGGTATTCGAAATATTCGTACTCGATCGAGTACCACTCGCTATTCGAATGGAAAAATTCAATGCAGAACCAGTGTTGATTGGCCGATTGCTATACAGTTGGCCAATCAACGCTGGTTCTTCTCCTACCTTTAGAAGTCTTCTCTGCGCAGCGTTCCCGCGGCGTCTTCTGGCTCTGAATTCACTCTGCCAGGCATCAGGCCTGGGCAAAGCCGACTGCGCTACAAAAAATGGCCGCTTTGACTGTAAGCGGCCATTTTCTTGTAGTACGGGCATGCGCAGTCGGCTCTGCCCAGGCCCGATGCCTGGCAGAGTGAATTCAGAGCTGGAAGACGCCGCGGGGACGCTGCATGGAGAAGACTTCTCGGAGAATCCAGCCTGACCCTCACTCGTGGACTTGGTAAGTTCAATTTGATCGAATGTTGCCTACCCCTGAAATGAGCTTTTTTCCCCCATAGAGTATAACAGGATTCGATATTTGATTCGAGTAGTCGAATATTGAGGGGCTACTCGAAACGAATATTGAGTATTTAACTACTCGCTCATCTCTAGTAGGCACGATGTGATGATGTCACTCGCATCACGCCTGCAGCTCCTGAGACAAGACACTGAAGACAGAGTGGCAAGGGAGCGAGGAGAGGTGAGTATCAGTGTTTTTTATGTTAAACTTTGAGGGCAAATTAAGGGGAACATAATGAAGGGGGCGCATGAAACTAGGGGCAGATGGAGGAGGATATTAAACTGGTGGCAGATGAAAGAGGGGAAACATTAAACAATGGGGGTCACTGGATGAAGACATTAAGCTGAGGGCAACTGGAAAGAGACAGACAACTGTGGAAAACTGGAGGAGAACATTAAATTGTGGGAGTAGCTTGAGGGGAACCTGTATGCCTCCAGCTGCCCCCAATTTAATCTACTGCTACCCATATGGCCCCTGTACACAGTATTATGTCCCTTAGTGGCCCCTGCACACAGTATTATCCCCAATAGTGGCCCCTGCCCACAGTATTATCCCCAATAGTGGCCCATGCCCACAGTAGTATCCCCAATAGTGGCCCCTGCACACAGTATTATCCCCCATAGTGGCCCCTGCCCACAGTATTATCCCCATAGTGTCCCCTGCACACACTATTATGTCCCTCAGTGGCCCCTGCACACAGTATTATGTCTCTTAGTGGCCCCTGCACACACTATTATGTCCCACTGTGGACACCCATAAACAATTATTATATCAGACCCCAGAGTATAATAATCAGAGATCCGGGGGAATAAAAACATTTAAAAAAAAGTTGCTTACCTGTCCCCCGGCTCCTATGCTGTCGGCCGCCGCTCTCGTCCTTCTTTAATGACGTCGGACGTCACATGACCCGGGAAGCAGGCCGGGTTCATGTGACGTCAGAGGCGTTAGACAAGTATGAAGGAGGCCTGGTAGAATCGTGGAGAGGTAAGTAACAGTATTTTTTACATTCCCTTACCTCTCCCGGTCCATCGATCATTATACTCAGGGGTCTGCAAAGACCCCCTTGTATAATGATAGTATTTGTGTGGCCCCCGGTGTCATTTGCCGATCCCAGCCCTGCCAGGATCGGCAAGTAAATAGGGCCTATTAAAAAAACGCAGCGGTAGCAGCTGTCACCGGGCCCCCTAATGGCCCGGGCCCTGTGGCAGCCGCCTCCGCTGCCTCTACGGTAGTTACGCCCCTATGTAGGAGTATTATATTGCGTGAGGGCACATGCAAAAATGGATGAGAATCAAGGGCGAAATCAATGTCGGTAGATCTTTGTCCCTCTTTCTGTTCTTTGAAAGTTGGGAGGTATGAACTACCACTGAACACAGCAGCCTTCAGCTCAGGGGGTGACAGAAAACCAGTACACCTTCGCCAAGTCCATATGCTGCACTCTTCCCATCCCATCAGGCAAAGTCAGTGAGCTGCAGTGTGTCAACAATATAGCCACAGTCACATCGTAAACTTATTCAAGGAAACATACAGGACAACCAGCAATTAAGTGAGTAAAATCCTCATCCTCTATAGCCCTTGTCCACCTCTCAGAGTTACATCTGGCTTTCTGTCTGGTTTGCTTCCATCTACACATTTCAGTTTTGGCACATGCACAGTGCAAAATTTAACAAAGCAAACAAAAATCAAGGACAATGATTTTATTTTTTTCTGCTGAACACTACAGCACTCTCAGCTACTAGTCTCTTGCATAATGTTGTTTCATGGTATCCCTGGTGTTGAATGTGAATAAAGCACAGAAGGTAGGGTGTAAGTTGAAATAGGCACAGCTTGTAGTTCAATTTATTTTATTCACCATGTACACAAGTGACATCAGTGTCACTCAAGTACATTCCATGATATAACTACCTCTATGGGGGCTTGTGTTCTGATGACATGAACTTGCTCTATTTTCATCAGAAACCACTTACAGTACGGTACAGAAAGTTGTTGGGAGGCATGGACTCCCAGAAGCATAGATAATTATATTGGTAGGAGTCATCTCAGCATACCGTTCATAGCTACATAGTATGGTTGAAATAAGACATATGTTATTCAAGTTCAACCAGGGGATGGTTCAGGTAAATCCGGCTAACACATGGATAAAGTTGAAACTTGGTAGTGTGAATGAAGGTTGATAATCCCTGTGCACAGTGGTTTAGGTGCTAAATGGCCACAACCACTTTTTTTTTTTTTTAAATAATCCATTACCTGCTGGAGTAACGTTATTATACTGTGTGAAGGGGCTGCTATATGCAGGGGCGTAACTACCGTAGAGGCAGCGGAGACGGTTGCCACAGGGCCCGGGCCATTAGGGGGCCCGGTGACAGCCGCTACCGCTGCGGTTTTTTTAAATAGGCTGTTACGGGCCCTATTCACTTGCCGATCCTGGCTGGGCCGGGATCGGTAAGTGACACCGTAAGTGACACCGCGGGCCCCACAAGGGCTATCATTATACTCGGGGGTCTTTGCAGACCCCCGAGTATAATGACCGGCGGATCGGGAGAGGTAATAAACATAAAAAACTGTTACTTACCTCTCCACGATCCTGCCAGGCCTCCGTCCTACTGTTGTCTGACATCTCTGACGTCACATGAACCCCGGCATGCTTCCCAGGTCATGTGACGTCCGACGTCATTAACGAAGGACGCGAGCGGTGGTCAGCACAGGAGGACAGCACAGCACAGGAGACGGGGAACAGGTAAGAAGCAACAGTGTTTTTTATTTTTTTTAATGTTTTTATTCCCCGGGTCTCCGATTATTATACTCTGGGGTCTGTAAAGGGGTTATTGGGGTTACTACTGTGTGCAGGGGACACTATTGGGGTTAATACTGTGTGCAGGGGACACTATTGGGGATAATACTGTGTGCAGGGGACACTATTGGGGATAATACTGTGTGCAGGGGACACTATTGGGGTTAATTCTGTGTGCAGGGGACACTATTGGGGTTAATAGTGTGTGCAGGGGCCACTATGGGGGATAATACTGTGTACAGGGGCCACTATGGGGGATAATATTGTGTGCAGGGGACACTATTGGGGTTAATACTGTGTGCAGGGGACACTATTGGGGTTAATTCTGTGTGCAGGTGACACTATTGGGGTTAATACTGTGTGCAGGAGACACTTGGGGTTAATTCTGTGTGCAGGGGACATTATTGGGGTTAATTCTGTGTGCAGGGGACATTATTGGGGTTAATACTGTGTGCAGGGGACACTATTGGGGTTAATACTGTGTGCAGGGGTTACTATGGGGGATAATACTGTGTGCAGGGGTTAATACTGTGTGCAGGGGACACTATTGGGGTTAATACTGTGTGCAGGGGTCACTATGGGGGATAATACTGTGTGCAGGGGCCAGTAAGGGACATTATACTGTGTGCAGGGGCCAGTAAGGGATATAATACTGTGTGCAGGGCTTACTAAGGGACATAATAGAGTGCGGAGGAGGGGGTTGGTCGAGGTCTTCAGAGTCAGTTGGGATGGGGGAGGGGCCCCATGTCAAAAGTTCGCCACGGGGCCCCGCCATTCCTAGTTACGCCACTGGCTATATGGTATTATACTGCATGGAGGGGGCACTATGCGACATTATATTCTGTGCAGGGGCCTCTTAGGGACATTATACTGTGTGGAGGGGCCACTATGGGACATTATACTGTGTGCAGGGGCCGGTATGGGTATCATACTGTGCGGAGGCCACTTCTGGACATTATAGTGTGTGTAAATGACATGTTAGGCTGCCTTCACACAGAGTTTACACTCCGCTCATTCTGAATCGTAAACTCGTTCAGAGTGAGCGGCGTAAAACAGATCCCATTGTCTTCAATGGATGCCGGCATACGCGTGCGTATCACATTTAAAGCAATAGGTAAAAAAAAGCCTCCCATTGATTTCAATGGGTAGCGCGGGTAAGCCAGCACCCATTAAAATCAATGGGATTTTTTTACGTCACTCACTCTGAATGAGTTTACTTCAGAATGAGCGGAATGTAAAGTCCGTGTGAAGACAGCCTATACCATGTGGGGGAAAGGATAGAGGACATTATGCCGTGAGGGGGGCCCCCATATCAAAATTTGCTATGGGGCCCCGTCAGGGGTGAACCATAGGTTCCTGCTGCCTGAGGCGGACGTCAGAAAGTCGCCCCCGGGGCGGGGCCACGCGGAGGGGGCGGGGCCAACAGGAGCAATCATCTTTAGCAGGCAGAGAACAGGCAGGGAGAGGACATGCTCTCTGCCTGAGCGTGAGGGGCGGCCGTTGGCGGCCTCCCCAATCCACCGCTCAGTGACGGTGACCCTAAGCCAGTCCAGGACAGCTTGTCCTGGACTGGCTTAGGTCAGCAAAAATGCTCCTGCCTGTGCATGAAGCAAAAGAATGTGAGCTCCATGTGTAGCTAAGCTTCTGGCAATGCAGCTGTGAGTAAGAATTGTGTGCTGTGTTTACAGAATGTCTCTGTTATTTGCTAACTGAGCAATCAGATTTTACACACAGACATCTATAAAATCTGACTATTTTGTGAGCAAATAAGGCTGTGTTCACATCATGTTTATGGCCTCTTTTTAACATATACATCAGAAGATATATTTTTAATTGATGCCTGTGACTCATAAGTCGCAGCCCTCCCCCATATGGTACCATTGAACTACCCTTTATACTTTTTTTTCTTTACAATGTGAGGCTGCGTAATATATAGTGGCTTAAACAGAAGCTCATTGCAGCAAATTTCAGCCCTGTCTTCTGAAGTCACTACTTGTTATAAACTGTTGCTGGAGAATCTGGGTGGGTCATGAAAAAGGGCAAGAATGCTGATTGCAAATACCATGTTTAGGCTAAGGCCCCATGTATCAGACCACAGCTAAAAAGTGCTGCGGGGAAAACCGCTACAACCTCTGCGAACTTTCTGCTTCCATTATACTATAGGAAAACTGCCGGCATTGCCATAGGTTTAATTGAAATGCAACAGTTTTGGAAGTGTGTCCGCTTCGTGTATTTTTACGCAATGTGAGGATGGGATTCGCTAAACCGCTGCATTTATCTCATGTGGGGCCCTGGCCTTAAGTGGTATGATGAATGGTGGGTGTAACCGAACGTTAAAGGGGTTGTCCAGTTCATCAATTTATGATTAATAGTGCTATTATTGGTAATATAAACATAACAAACCAGTACACCAAGCTCTGTTAAGCAACATCAACTTAGTTTTGCTAGGAGAAATAGTGGGTAAGAAATCAATCAAGTACAAACTACAGCTGTACAAATCCTATGCAAGTGCATACCTGAGGTCAAGCAGTGTGGAAATCGTGTGGGTGGAGGAGGCCTAAGATAGTGGCTATTCAGACCTTCTTATATAACGCCGAGTATTTAGAGAAGGCGTTAATGACTGTGGAGCCTGTTATAGGAGATAGGGGATTTGATGTGAGCATCTGTAGCGCCCCACAGAGTGTGTCACTACAAATATCATCTTATGTGATCTATACTGTGTACTGTGAAGGTATAGTGAGATCCAGTCAACCTGTTAGCACACACAAAGTTCCACAGACACTGTCCCTTTAGGAAAAGGGGTGGAGCTACAGACTGAAAGAGGGTCTCTCTTTTTTTCAGTTCCAGTTCAGAGTGTGCAAGAGAGAGGAGCAGGTGTGTTGAGGTGCAGGGTATGCTGCAGCCTCATGGTGTGATAGCACAGGAGGCCGGAGACCTGCAGAGGTGAGATGAGACCTCACAGGCACGGAGCTGCAGTTATAGGACCATCAATTCCTAACTAGTGTGAGAAACACTTAGAAAATTGAGAGATTCACTGGACTGAGGCCTAGTGAATGCAGGATTCCTGGAGGCTCAGTAACAAACAGAGTTGGGGGTGAGTGTCTGCATCCAGCATCCCAAAGAACTTGCGTTACCTGCTGTCCAGAAGGGGGATCTACCCAGTTGCAATTAACCTTTGAGCTCCTGGAACCCAGGACCAGAGGAAATCTATTAGAGAGTTTGAGCAGCAATGGAAGGCTGAATCATACTAGTGGTAAAAGGGAGGCCTGGCATCTCACTATACTGAAGCAGGGTGAATCCTCCTGTAACATCTGTTATCTCCTGCTGACTACAGAAGTAAACTGTAAGTGTTTGGTTAACCCCTGTCTGGACTGTATTCTTCCATCGATCCTCTGTTACTCCTCCTGGAAATCATCCCTTCCTCACCTATATAATCTGGCCCTGGGACCTGCCCTGGTTGGGGAGGGTATAACATCTGGCACTGCATCACCACCTATTCCCAGAGGCCCTATCTACAGTGCCCGGCTTCACCTCAAGCCGAAACCCCAACTGGCGTCAAGACAAACTTTTATTTTTCTTTAATCCATTTTTGCTTAAAACTCCCCTTTTTTCAAGGCGCTGCCGCCCCTGGTGTCGGGCCTGCTCGCACCGTGAATCTACATAGGCCGAGCTGGGGCGACTCACCTTTTTGGCGTCACGAACAGGATAGCGAAAGTGCGCAAAACTTTTATTTTTGTTCAAAAGACTGTTGCATTTTTCAAAATTTTCCCTGCTTTCCACAATAGCAATGAACAGCAATTGCATGATTCAAGTTACACTGAACTGCAGGGTTGGTTTCTCTTCCTTGCAAGCCACACTGAGTGCAGAACATGTGACATGCCTGTGCAAGGAGCAGTGAAAGATACAGATTGCATCATCCTCAACTGCAGTGATAAATCCATCCATCCATCCGGATCAACGCCTTACAGTATCAAGTCCGGTGAGTGTGGCCTTGCTAGGGTTAACAAGGGGGGGTGATGTATCAAGCAAGTGGATCCTCATCCCCAGGCCCCTCTGAATCCCCCATAGACTCTAACCGTAGTCATAACCAAGTAACTATGGCACCTATATTACCGCTAACAATGCCGTACATTCCAGGTGCATCCTGGCTGCCCCAGTATACAGGCGAGTCCCATAGCCTCAGAGACTTTAAAGAAAAGCTGAGTAGCCTGTTTGACCTATACCCTATGACAGAGGAGCAAAAGGTTGGAATATTAATAAGTCAACTTGGTGGTGCAGCACAAAGGGAAGTTAAATCCTGGCCATTGAATGATAAAAGATCTGTAAAGGACATTTTTACCAAACTCAGGATCACCTTTGACACCCGCACCACATCAGAGATAAAGATGCGGTTTTTCAGCTGTAAGCAAAAACCGCAGGACACTGTGAGAGATTTTGCCCTTAATCTGCAAGAAGCCTTGTGGGTTATTAAACAAGTAGATCCAGATAGTATTCAGGATGAGGACAGGATGCTAAAAGAACAGTTTGTAGAAGGCCTATTGTCAGAATCCGGTAAGGCCCAACTGCGCATGATGGCGCTGCAGAATCCTGATATGAGCTTTATTGAATTCAAGGACAGATCCATCCGTATCCTGAGGGAACCTGTCTATCCATGCGGACAGACGGAGGAGCAACAAGTTGCTCTCCACAGGCAAACACCTGTGAGCCCTGCAAATGCTGCACCTTTTCCATCTACTGTACAGTGTGCACAGATCCAATCTGATGATGCTGCAGAGCTGCGGTTACAAATGACTGAGCTAACTAAACATGTAGCTGCATTAACCAAAACTGTTCAAGATCTCCAAGTTTCTTCTCCAGCAAAGATCCAGCTTGCTTCCAGCCCAGAGGATCTACGTTGGAGATGTTCAGGAAGAACATTGTTTCCTCAACAGCGACTGACGCGCAACGGCAGGAGGACCACTGACAAGTTTGACCCCTCTGGCCGACCCATCTGCAGACGGTGTGATAAGGTTGGTCATGTTGAGAGAGAGTGTCCTTTAAATGGGCAACTCCTGGAGTAGAGGACCAACCTTCAGGAGTAAGACGATTTGGTCCAACTAGCTGGAAAAGCAGGTATGTAGGTGGACGTCCTATAATTCCAGTTACAATTGATGGTGTCCCTTTCACAGCGCTACTGGACACTGGTTCACAGGTAACCACTATTCCTCAGACTTTGTTTCGCAGGTACTGGACTGATGCTGATATTACCCAGCATCCAAATGGGGACTTAGTACTAATTGCTAGTAATGGTCAGCCCCTGGCCCAGGTGGGATATAAAGAGGTCACCATGAGAGTGGGTGGCACGGATCTTAAATCCCAAGGTCTAATAATTGTTGATGTGGATGAAGGGGAATTTGCTAATATGTTAACATTGGGGACTAATGTGTTGGAGAATTGTCTAGATGAGGTAATTGCCATCTTAGAGGACGCATTGAGATCTACCCCCTACCAAGAAAGATATGCTCTGAATAAGGAGATTAAAGCCCTTGTCCAGCGTCAACAAGTGGAGTTAGCAGGTGGAGAGATTGGCAGTGTGAGGGTAAGTGACCCCAATTCCATCATGCTTCCCCCCAGGAGTGAAATCATTGTCTGGTGCAGAGCAGCAATAGGCATCAAAGGGCAAGACTACCAGGCCCTGATGGAACCTGTCTATTCTGACTGTAGACCCACTGTTATGATAGCTAGAGGGATAGTTAATGTGAAGAAGGGCAGAGTACCAGTGCGCATATTGAACTGTGGGGAGGAGGAGGCTTGCTTACCCAGGTATGCCACAGTAGCTAAACTGTTCACTGTCAGTAACAATGACATCCAGCCAACAGAGCCCTTGGCTTCCTCTGATCAGACAGATGTTAATGATTCCCCAAAACAGTTAGAGGACTGGTGTCAAGCAATACACATTGGCACTGACAGCACTCCTCAATACCAAAGGAATGGGGTTGTGCGGTTAGCACAAGAGTATGCAAGGGTATTCAGTAAGACTCCCTTGGACTTTGGGCAGGTGAAGGTAATACAACATACCATCCCCACAGGAGACCATCCACCAATTAAAGAAAGGTATAGGCCCATTCCACCCGCACATTATCAGTGTACTAAGGACATGATTAAGGACATGAAGAGTGCTGGGGTAATCAGGGAAAGCCATAGCCCCTGGGCAGCACCCTTAGTGTTAGTTCGCAAGAAAGATGGGACAATGCGCATGTGTGTGGATTATAGAAAAATTAATAATATCACGCACAAGGATGCTTACCCTTTGCCGCGCATAGAGGAGTCACTAGCAGCGCTCAGGACGGCTAAGTACTTTTCTACCCTGGACCTAACCAGCGGGTATTGGCAGGTTCCTGTAGCAGAGGCTGATAAGGAGAAGACTGCCTTTACGACTCCCATGGGTCTTTACGAATTTAATGTCATGCCCTTCGGCCTATGCAATGCGCCAGGAACCTTTCAAAGGCTGATGGAGTGCTGCCTAGGACACAAGAATTTTGAGACAGTCTTATTGTACCTAGACGATGTGATTGTTTATTCCGGAACATATGAGGATCACTTGCAACACCTGGCTGAAGTCTTTGAGGCCTTGTCCAACTTTGGCCTGAAGGTCAAGCCTTCCAAATGCCACCTCCTGAAACCAAAGGTACAGTACCTAGGACATGTGGTCAGTGCAGAAGGAGTTGCCCCAGACCCAGACAAGGTGACTGTGATCAAGGACTGGAAAGCCCCAACTACCATCAGAGAGATCCGCCAATTTCTAGGGTTAGTTGGCTACTACAGACGATTTATCAAGGACTTCACTACCCTAGCAGCCCCCTTGCAGGATCTCCTTGTCGGCCAATCCAACAAGTCTAAAGGCAAGAGCCCCCTAGTGGAGTGGAACCCCCAATTGGAAGACTCTTTCCAGAAGCTAAAGCAAGCCCTCACTGGAGAAGAGATCCTAGCCTATCCTGACTACAGTCAGCCCTTCATACTGTACACAGATGCAAGCAACAATGGACTTGGAGCTGTCCTCTCTCAAGAACAGCAAGGCAAAGAGAAAGTCATTGCTTATGCAAGTAGGAAGCTTCGTCCTTCTGAGAGGAATCCAGTCAACTATAGCTCCTTCAAGTTGGAACTTCTAGCAATAGTATGGGCAGTGACAGAGAGGTTCAAGCATTACCTGGCTTCTTCAAGATTCACAATCTACACCGATAACAATCCCTTGACACACCTGGACACTGCTAAGCTTGGAGCTCTGGAGCAGAGATGGCTTGCCCGCCTATCCAATTTTGAATTTGTCATCAAGTACCGAGCTGGCAAGAAGAACCTGAATGCAGATGCCTTGTCCCGCATGCCCAACCCTCCTGATCCAGAGGAATCTGATGACTTAGAGGAGGTAGAAATGCCAGCCTTCTACAACAATCGAATGGTCCATAACTCTGGCTGTATGACTGGAAGAAGTCTAGCAACTCAAGAGATCTCCCTGAATCCATTACCTCATCATGGCTGGGCCGAAACACAAGAGAGTGATCCAGCTGTGCACCTTGTCAAAGAACTTCTTGGAGTAGAAAACACCTCTTTACCTGTGGATGCACCACCAGAAGCTCAACAGCTCTGGAAAGAGAGGAAGAAGCTCTTTGTTTTTTAAGGGAAGTTGGTTCGAAGAGCTATCAACCCAAGGACCCATGAACTACTCTGGCAGATTGTAGTGCCCCAAAAGGACATACCTATGGTGCTAGGAGCTTATCACAACCAAGCAGGACACTTTGGGTGGAAGAAACTAGAAGTGGTGATCCGAGACCGTTTCTTCTGGACGGGTATGAGAAAATCCATTGAGCAGTGGTGCAGAGAATGTGGTACGTGCAATCTCAGGAGGAAAGACACTACTACTCAAAAGGCCCCCCTGCAACCTATCCAGACAAAGCAACCCTTGGAGATAGTGGCCTTAGACCACGTGCAGCTGACTCCCAGTAGATCAGGATACACCTATGCTCTTACCATTGTGGATCATTACTCCCGCTTCCTGGTTGTTGTTCCAGTTAAGGACCAGACTGCAAAAACAGCTGCAAAAGCATTCCAAGAGCATTTCTGTCGGCCCCATGGTTATCCTGACCAAGTCTTGACTGACAGAGGTCCAGCATTTGAAGCGGAGGTATTCAAAGAGTTCTGCTTCCTCTATGGATGTAAGAAGATCAGAACAACCCCATACCACCCTCAAGGGAACGGACTTTGTGAGAAAATGAATCACCTGGTCATCAGTTTGTTGCAGACCTTGCCTTTGGAAGAGAGAAACCAATGGCCTGAAAAATTGCCTGACTTAATTGAAATGTACAACCATGTCCCGACTAGCTCCACAGGGTATTCTCCAGCATACCTAATGCGTGCCAGACCAGGTAAACTTCCTATTGACTTGGAGATGGGAGTCCTAAATCCTGAGGAAGTGCCCAACTCACCTCATCTTGATTGGATTGCTGAAAGACAGTTGCAGTATACAAAGGTTCAGCAGTGTGTAGAGCAAAGCCTTGACCAAGCTAGGCAAAGACAAGAGAAAAGCTACAACCAACATGCCCCAGCTTCCCCTTTACCAGTTGGTGAGCAAGTATTGAAAAGAAAGAGAAGGCACCACAAACTAGATGATCAATGGGAATCTGAACCCTATACTGTCCAACCATCTAATAGCGATAACAGCAAAGTATGTAAGATTTCCAAAGAAAGGCGGGAGGACTTGTATAACTGTATCCAGAGACAATCTGAAACTATGTCCGTCTCAATTACGTGAGGAAGCAGGAAGCAAAGTGGAAGAAAATCCTCAACAATCAGGAAAATCTGAGACAGAAGTTCAGACCATACTTGGGCCGTTTCCTAGTTCTTGGCCGCAAATTGAAGGTGCTTTAGTAGTACCAGTAATGCTGTTCCCAAAAACATCCTCTCAGGAGATAACGGATTCTCAAGAACAGCCAATCCCAGTTCCTGATGATGTACCAGCGCAAATTCCAGTAAGCCCGATTCCTAGTGAAAGTATGTCTACCGTTTCCCTGGTGACTCCAGTAAGTAGGAGAAGACTGCCAGGAATCCCATTTTTGCGTAGATCTCAGCGCAATACACAGGGACAACTCCCCATACGTTACAGGGACAATAAGTAGAGGCATACTAACCCAATATGTTTACAGATAGTTGTGTTGTATTTGTATATGTTCAATTCAGTTTATGCAACGTTAAAGGTTTAATTTAAGTGCTGGCTCCCTAACAGATTGCACTAGTAGGTGAGTCAGAAATATGAACTGTGCATTAATACTTACTCTCCTGAGCATGGCATTACCAAGAGAGAATGGACTAAAGGAACTGTGCCAGTGTTTAACATGTTTAGTTTTTCAGGGTTCCTGCCACAATAACTTTCTTGTGGTACTGAAACTTTTAAAACTTCCATTTGCCTACCAACCTCTTCAAGTGCATGGAATGCAATTTATGCAGGTGCACCAACGCTCCCGGGGGTTGGGGGATGTTTCAAATATGGCGGCCTGTCGGATAGGAGCCATCAAAACAGCCTGTGCAGTGAAGAATTTTGAATGTTCCAAAATACTCTGCAGCTGCACTCGGAGTTAAGGAGGTGGACTAAGCGGTTTGGGGCTGTAATCCGCAAGGAAAGCAACCGTGAATGTTGCTGGGTTGTAAGGAATACACAACCAGAGACTGTTACAGAAATTGTGTTTCCTTGAACATTTTTGTGAAAGTTTAAATTGATCTTGAGTAAGTTGCACTTTTCTCCTTAGGGAATTTACTTACATATGAAGTTTACACTTGTATGTAATGTCCTTCAAACAGTATGATGTTCATGTTACTGTCTACTAACCCTCTTCTTAGTCCACCGGAAGGGTAGCCCGGGACGTGCTACTTTTAACAAGGGGGGAATGTAGCGCCCCACAGAGTGTGTCACTACAAATGTCATCTTATGTGATCTATACTGTGTACTGTGAAGGTATAGTGAGATCCAGTCAACCTGTTAGCACACACAAAGTTCCACAGACACTGTCCCTTTAGGAAAAGGGGTGGAGCTACAGACTGAAAGAGGGTCTCTCTTTTTTTCAGTTCCAGTTCAGAGTGTGCAAGAGAGAGGAGCAGGTGTGTTGAGGTGCAGGGTATGCTGCAGCCTCATGGTGTGATAGCACAGGAGGCCGGAGACCTGCAGAGGTGAGATGAGACCTCACAGGCACGGAGCTGCAGTTATAGGACCATCAATTCCTAACTAGTGTGAGAAACACTTAGAAAATTGAGAGATTCACTGGACTGAGGCCTAGTGAATGCAGGATTCCTGGAGGCTCAGTAACATACAGAGTTGGGGGTGAGTGTCTGCATCCAGCATCCCAAAGAACTTGCGTTACCTGCTGTCCAGAAGGGGGATCTACCCAGTTGCAATTAACCTTTGAGCTCCTGGATCCCAGGACCAGAGGAAATCTATTAGAGAGTTTGAGCAGCAATGGAAGGCTGAATCATACTAGTGGTAAAAGGGAGGCCTGGCATCTCACTATACTGAAGCAGGGTGAATCCTCCTGTAACATCTGTTATCTCCTGCTGACTACAGAAGTAAACTGTAAGTGTTTGGTTAACCCCTGTCTGGACTGTATTCTTCCATCGATCCTCTGTTACTCCTCCTGGAAATCATCCCTTCCTCACCTATATAATCTGGCCCTGGGACCTGCCCTGGTTGGGGAGGGTATAACATCTGGCACTGCATCACCACCTATTCCCAGAGGCCCTATCTACAGTGCCCGGCTTCACCTCAAGCCGAAACCCCAACTGGCGTCAAGACAAACTTTTATTTTTCTTTATTTTTCTTTAATCCATTTTTGCTTAAAACTCCCCTTTTTTCAAGGCGCTGCCGCCCCTGGTGTCGGGCCTGCTCGCACCGTGAATCTACATAGGCCGAGCTGGGGCGACTCACATCCATTCATGTTTTTTAGCCAGTTAGGTTCAAGTTAGAGGAACGTCCCTCTATCTGTTGCTGACACCTTGATTGGGATTAAAGTGTAACTCCACCCCGTTCCCCCTCTTGAATGGTAGCTATGGTACAACCCCTTTGACTTATAAGGGCTTACCTTCCTCCTCCTCTTCCTCTTACCAGCCCTTGCCAGAGCATTTTCCCACCCACCTTCCCTTCTTTTTCAACTTAATGGTTCTGTAGTTATGTGATGATGTATTTCAGTTTTTCTTTTCTCCGCAGGGAGTCCTGCGGCTGAAATAGCGCGTCACCCCTGGCCTTGTGACGTTGCCACGTAGTTCATGGTCAGTTCAATGTCTTGAGTTGGTTAAGTAAAGGTTAAATGACGTGTTAAGGTTAAAAATATGACCGAGTTACAATCATTGTTGTGTCTTTATTTAGAAAGGGGGAGATCACAACGCTAAAGTTGTGTTAGTCTACACAGTCTCTGGTGATGGTGGCTTTAGCACCAAATCATCTTACAGACCCTGAGGAGGCATAGTGCTGTGGTTTTTGTAACTGGGTGATGTTAAATTGCACTCAGATAATCCTTGCTGGGTGTCTCCTATGTGGTGGTGATGATTTGAGGAGCTCTTGATGGTGGGTGCCAATCAAGGACAGGAGACAAGGGTGTAATAAAACAGTTTCCCCCTACGTCCAACAGCAGCACAAGATGGGGGTATTCCTGCCACTGTGTGCTGTTAGGACAGGTGGAACTTTTAATTAGCTAACAGTTTTTCCCCCTATAAGAGGCCGGAGAGACAGCCTCCCCCCTGTGTTTTTTTCTGTCCTGTGTGACTGGACAGATGGAGTCTGTGGCCTCCTCTATGGTTTAGAATAAGATGTCTTAGATCTTTATTTCTCTTTCCCTTTCTTTATGAGAGAAATATCTATGTTTATACTGCAGTCTTTTGTCTTACCTGCCTTGTGCAGGTTGCTGACTTTTTCAGCTGCAGTTTATTTACTGCCCTTCGGTAAGGTAAGCCGTGTCCTCTTTCAGCTTTCCCTCTGTGTTCACTGCAGAGACTAAAAGCACTAATTTCTATTGCTATGGGCACTCTGTCAACTTCACAACATGGAAGTCGATTTACCACCATTATGGTAAGATCCAACCACATTTTGGTCTTGCGGCTTTTCAATGTTCATTTAATTCCTAAGCAGGGACTATATGCTGTGAACCTAAAGGAAGGGTTCATATACCTATGTACTATCATTACTTATTAGGTGCATATTTGCTTATTAGAGATGAGCGAACAGTGTTCTATCGAACACATGTTCGATCGGATATCAGGCTGTTCGATGTGTTCGATTCGAAACGAACATCACGTGGCAAACTCCAAAAAAATTTGATTCCCCTCCCACCTTCCCTGATGCTTTTTTTGCACCAATAACAGCGCAGGGGAGGTGGGACAGGAACTACGACCCCGGAGGCATTGAAAAAAATTGGAAAAAAGTCATTGGCTGCTGAAATCAGGTGACCCCCATTTTAGACGAATAGTGGATTTCAGATCCGGGTCATATGAGACTGTGAACTTTGTGACTATTTTTTTTTTTTTTTTTATGTAGATTGTGAGCCCCACATAGAGCTCACAATGTACATTTTTCCCTATCAGTATGTCTTTGGAATATGGGATGGAAATCCATGCAAACACGGGGAGAACATACAAACTCCATGCAGATGGCTTTTTGCCCATGGCGGGATTTGAACACCAGAACTCCAGTGCTGCAAGGCTGCAGTGCTAACCACTGAGCCACTGTGTGGCCCTGAACTTTGAGACTATGAGACAGGGATAGCTGTACAGGCAGGGATAGCTAGAGATAACCTTTATTTATGTGGGAATGTTATTAAAAAAAACTTTTTGGGGCTCTATCGGGTGTGTAATTGTGTTTTTTGTGAGATAAACTTTATCCTATAGGAATGCATTGGCCAGCGCTGATTGGCCAGAGTTCATAATTCGGCCAATCAGCGCTGGCTCTGCTGGAGGAGGCGGAGTCTAAGATCGCTCCACACCAGTCTTCATTCTGGTCCGACCTTAGACTCCGCCTCCTCCAGCAGAGCCAGCGCTGATTGGCCGAATTATGTACTCTGGCCAATCAGCGCTGGCCAATGCATTCTATTGGCGTGATGAAGCAGAGCTGAATGTGTGTGCTGAGCTCAACTACGCTGGTGGCGTAGCCGAGAGTTCAGTGCACAGCCAGCTCTGCTATGCCGGAGATTGAACTCTCAACTACGCCGGTGACGTAGCCGAGAGTTCAGTGCATGGCCAGCTCTGCTATGCCGGAGATTGAGCAGAGTTGGCCGTGCGCTCCGGTGGTGTAGCAGAGCCGAGCAGAGCAGTCTCCATTGTGTTCCGATATCAGATATAGCAATGTTGACAGCATCAGCACGGCTACATCTCTGGACGGAGTGTGCGCTCTAACCCTTGTGCACACTCAGCTCTGCTACATCAGAGCCGAGGGTGCACTTGAACCCTTCTGCACCCTCGGCTCTGCTACACCACCGGAGCGCACGGCCAACTCTGCTCAATCTCCGGCATAGCAGAGCTGGTCGTGCACTGAACTCTTGGCTACACCACCGATGTAGTTGAGAGTTCAATCTCTGGCATAGCAGAGCTGGCCGTGCACTGAACTCCCGGCTACACCACCGGCGTAGTTGAGCTCAGCACACACATTCAGCTCTGCTTCATCACGCTAATAGAATGCATTGGCCAGCGCTGATTGGCCAGTTTACAGAATTAGGTCAATCAACGCTGGCTCTGTCAGAGGAGGCGGAGTCTAAGGTCGGACCTGAATGGAGATTGGTGTGGAGCGATCTTAGACTCCGCCTCCTCCGGCAGAGCCAGCGCTAACTGGCCAAATTCTGTAAACTGGCCAGTCAGCGCTGGCCAATGAATTCCTATTGGAAAAAGTTAGCTTGCGAAAATCGCAAGCTGACAGGGATTTCCATGTAATAAAGTGATTTATATGCCCCCAGACATGCTTCCCCTGCTGTCCCAGTGTCATTCCAGGGTGTTGGCATCATTTCCTGGGGTGTCATAGTGGACTTGGTGACCCTCCAGAGACGGATTTGGGTTTCCCCCTTAACGAGTATATGTTCCCCATAGACTATAATGGGGTTCGAACAGTCGAACAGTGAGCGACTGTTCGAATCGGATTTCGAACTTGGAACATTTTGGTGTTCGCTCATCTCTATTGCTTATTGCTCACATGATGGTGTATGCTCTAAGGCATTTTTATGTATATCTGCACTGCTGTCAGTATGGGGTCCTCCAGCTAGGAGCCCTCCATTTATGTTATCTCCTGGGTAAAGGAGTGCATACAGATTTCTGGTAAGATTCCCTTTCCCAGTTATCATAGAGGTCTTACTTAGAAATAGAAGCACTAGTCGCTCAGTCTGTAGGGTTACAGACTTGTATGCCTGAATCCACAGTATCCTGGGTTCAATCCCAGTTGTACTTTTGCATTTGTGATACGATAAAAAAAAAAAAAAGTTAATAAGGTCTTGTGGTTCTCATGGTCCATCCACATGGAAAAAGTTTCTAAACTTCATCCTGGACTCTGTCTGCTTGAAAATCTCCCTCCTCTAGGTGGGAAAAGATCATATCAGCAGTGCATTATCTATAGGTGACACAGCGGGTTTCCATCCTAACTGCCAAAGGTTACTGGGTCTTGTGTCAGAATCTTCAGTTGCAGTCCCTTGGGCCATATAGCACATGCGGCCTGCAGAAGGTAAGTCTGAGGCCTGGAAAAGTCTGAGCTCTTTACACCGGACACAGATCGGGAAAGCCGACAGTGCGCTGAACTCAGTGCACTGTCGGCTTTCTGGCAGTATATAACACTGCATGTGCCCAAAAGTGGTGAAAGGTCCTCTTTAAGGGACGCATATCTCCACGTACCCATTTACCCTCCTCATAAGAGTTTTCTAAGAATTGCGGTGTATCTAAACGGAAGATTGCTTCATTTCCAGTTTACGGCTCTCCCATTCGGTATATCCTCGGCCCCCCACACCTTCACAAAGGTAGTGGCCCCGGTCGTAGCCACCCACCGCCTGCAAGGGATCTTATTGTCCCATACCTAGACGAATGGCTCCTAAAAGCTCGGTCAAAGGAGGTTCTTGCCACACAGTTGTAATCCACTGTGGCTTTCCTAAATGATCTGGGCTGGCTATTAAACTGGCAGAAGTCAGTAGTGGTTCCATCTACCCGGATTCAATTTCTGGGGTTTATCCTGTATTCTCTCAGCATGACTATCTCCCTGCCTCATCCTTGGAAGGAGAAGATTGGTCAAGCGGCTCATCACCTATCCACAACCCGGAAGGTTACTATCAGGACTGCCATGAAGGTCCTAGGTCTCATGTCCACAGCCATCAAGGCAGTTCCGTGGGCCCTATGGCACATGCGCCCCTTACAGTGCAAGATCCTGAGTCTGGAACCACAGTCCTTTGGGGCTACAGAAGCCTATCCAGTTATTCATCAGAACCTGTCGATCACTGGATTGGTGGTCCCAGCTCAGAGATGGGAAGTCCATGGTCCAGACATCCTGGACCCTGTTGACAATAGATGCCTCCCTCACAGGATGGGGAGAACTTCTGGGGGAGACCCCGGTACATGGGACCTGGAACCAGCTAGAGAAGGCTCATTCGTCTATCTGGCGAGAGCTCACTGCGGTGCACCATGCGCTTCTAATGTTTGCATCCCACCTGCAAGGGAAAGCTGTGAGAGTGAGAACAGACAACTTAACAGCAGTCCGATATACTGTATCAACAAACAAGGGGGAACCAGATTCTGCAGGTAACGAATCTAATATTCTCCTGGTGGAGAGGAATCTTTCACAACTATAGGCGGTTCATATTCAAGGTCGGCTGAATATCCTTGCGGATCAGCTAAGCAGAGGACTGGTGACGACAGGCGAATGGTCCCTAAATCCGGACATCTTTCATCATCTCACTGAGATGTGGGGTCTCCCCGAGGTGGATCTGATGGCCACCCAGTACAACGCCAAAGTGAGGAAGTTTTGCTCCCTCTATCGGGAAGATAGTACTTTGGCGGTAGATGCCCTGTCAATACCTTATGTTCAAACTGGCATACGTTTTTCCTCCGATTCTCATGATTCCGAAGGTATTGGCGAAACTCAGGCACGACCAGACTTCGGCAATAGTGATCATCCATTCTGGCCAAAGAGGGCATGGTTTACCCACCTCATTCTGATGAGTCGAGGGACCTACTGGAGGCTTCCACAAGTCCAAAACCTGGTAACTCTAAACAGACAGCTCTGCCAACTGGTTCAACCTCACTGCCTGGAGGTGGACCGCGCCATATGCGGAGATAGAGGATTATCCCAGGCCATTCTAAGAAGGTTGGCCCATTCAAGAGCGGATTCAACTAACAGGAGTTACCAAAGGATCTCACGGATATTTCATGATTGGTGTGCGGATAGGCAGCTTAACAACTCTGCTATAGAATTGGTCTTGGAGTTCCTACAGAGTGGCCTGGATAAGGGGCTAACTCCAACTACCCTGCAGGTTCAGGTTTCAGCACTTTCTGCTCTTCTAGGGACCCGGTTATCACAAGATCCTCTAATAAAGGAATTCCTTAAAGGGGCCTCTAGGCTCCGCCCTCAGGTACAGCCCCCTTTCCCGCAATGGGAATTGGCTGCGGTTCTTCAGGGGCTTTGTTCTCCCCCCTTTGAACCCTTAACCCCTTCCCGAAATACGCCGTAATAGTACGGCGCATGTCGGGTCTGTAACTATGGCTACCGCCCGGTAGCCGGGCGGCCGCCATAGCCGCCGGGTGTCTACTGCTTTAAGCTGTAGACAACCGGCTCTAATGCCTCCGATCAGTCCCCGGACCGATCGGAGGCATTAACCCCTCCACGGTCAGAGGCGCCATTTTCCCGGCGGCGCATGGGCGCCGCCATTTTGCCCAGGATTGCTGGCTCCTGGAGCTTGCTCCAGGGCCGACGTCACGTTGCCATTACAAGGCTCCCAGGCTTGTCTGCAAATTCTCTCTTTTGCAGGCTGGTCTATAAAAAAATATAAAAAGTATTAAAAGTTCAAATCACCCCCCTTTCCCTAGAACACATATAAAAGTAATTAAAAACTGTGAAACATATACATGTTAGGTATTCCCGCGTCCAAAATCGCCCGCTCTACAAATCTATAAAAATATTTTTCCTGTATGATAAACGCCGTAGCGGGAAACATAGTCAAAAGTGCCAAACCGCCGTTTTTTCACTGTTTTGATTCTGATAAAAATTTGAATAAAAAGTGATCAAAGCAAAAGCATTTCCCGAAAATGGTAGAACTAAAAAGTACACCTGGCCACGCAAAAAAAGACGCCCTATGCATCCCCGTACACTTCCGTATAAAAAAGTTACGGCCGTCAGAATATGGCGACTTTTAGAAAAAAAAATTTTAACACAGTTTTGGATTTTTTTTAAGGGGTCAAAATGTAAATATGAACCATATAAATTTGGTATCCCTGGAACCGTACCGAAACACAGAATACAGGGGACATGTCATTTTGGCTGCACAGTGAACGCCGTAAAACCAAAGCCCGTAGGAAAGTCGCAGAAATGCATTTTTTCTTCAAATCCACCCCATTCTGAATTTTTTTCCTGCTTCCCAGTACATTATATAGAATAATTAATGGTGGCATCATGAAGAAAAATTTTTCCCGCAAAAATTAAGACCTCATATGGCTCTGGGAGCGGAGAAATAAAAAAGTTATGGGGTTTAGAAGGAGGGGAGTCAAAAACGAAAAACGAAAATCATAAAATGCCATCGGCGGGAAGGGGTTAACAGAAGTGGACTAGAGATATCTCTCCTTCAAGGTAACTTTCTTGTTGGCAATTGCCTCTGCCAAAAGGGTTGGAGAATTACAAGCTTTGGCTGCCTTGGAGCCATTCATTACTTTTTTCCCTGATAGGGTTCAACTTAGGTTCGTCCAGGGATTATTTCCTAAGGTCCCTACCAGGAGAGGATGCACAAGTTGGATCAGGGAGGCCATCGCTTGCTCTCTTCGCACTCAAGACCTACCAGTACCGGAATTCGTGTGTGTCGACGCAACCAGAGCTGGGTCAACTTCCTGGTCAGAGAGACGCTCGCTCTCCTTAGAGCAGATATGTTCCACTGCTTCCTGGAGTTCTCATCTGACGTTCACCAGACACTACAGATTGGACTGGTGCAGTTCAGAGGCTGCAGCCTTCGGACATTCTGTCTTGGCATCTGCTTGCCAAGATCTCCCGCCCTAGTTGGGATTATATTTGTTAGCTCCTCATCTTGTGCTGCTGTTGGGCATAGGGGGAATGGAAGATTATAAGGATAATCTCTTTTCCCTTAGCCCAAACAGCAGCACAAGGCTCCCTACCGTTGTTTATGGTAATGTTTGTATTGTTATATTGCCTTTTATACTTTTTGACTAACTTAGGGGGGAGGAGGTCTCTTCGGCCTCTTATAGGGGGAATACCCCCATCTTGTGCTGTTGTTTGCGCTAAGGGAAAACAGATTATCCTTATAATCTTCCATTATTTGTCAGGATTTCTTCCTGTCAATAAGCAACATGAATGCACATTCACAGCATGTAGGTTCTGTGTGTTTTGTACTTTACAAACATAGGAATTGTGTCATGTCCATTTTCACCCTGATGATCTATTGCAACCCCCGGGATCTATTCCTCTCTTTCCAACCATTCTCAATGAAATGCAGCACATGTTTTAGCTGTAGACACAGTATCCTCATCAATACAGCATTGGAGCTGTTAAGCATAAAGCAGTTACAAGAAGGCTTAGTCTGCAAGCAGAGGATCCGATGATATTACTCTACCGCTAATGAATCTGAAGATTTGAATATGCTCTTCCTCAAGCTACTGACTTCAATTAACACTAACTGAACTTCTAGTATAGGGCCAAACTCACACACTAACAGATGTAGATTTGAAAAGTGTGGTCTACTACACTATTCCTTTTTTCCTTTCTCACAGTAGATCTACCAGCCAAACAGGGCTTAGTCCGGAGGAGGGTGTGTCTTCAGGCCGAATCGCGGTTTGAAGAATGAGCGTCTCGCTCATTGATTTAAATGGGAGCCATCTTTTTGGTCAGTATTTTGAGGCGAATACTCCATGTGAACTTACCCTAAGAGGATATTCTTCTCCTCAATGCTGAATGATAGCAGCATTCATCTCCATGCACTATTACTATATTGTGAGCTCAAGGGGAAAAAAAATGGAATTGGACACTGTAGTACACAGTACGTGAGTTGAGTAGGAGTGAGTTGAATGGATAAAAAGTAAGGTGAAAGTTGACAAGAACACTGATCACTTAGGTGCGCCCTCAAATTGAACAGTGGTGCCGGGATTGTGCACAATGTGCTTTGCGGAGAGGATCTTACCAACGGGCCCCTCTACAGGGCATTGTCACAGTCAGACCACTAGAGTTGGTAGCGCTTGACCACGTCAAGTTGACTCCAAGTCGGTCAGGTTACACTTATGCATTAACAATGATTGATCATTTTTCAAAATTCATGGTTGTAGTCCCAGTAAAAGATCTCACTGGTAAAACAGCAGCTCGGGAATTCCAAAGACATTTTGGGCGACCCTACGGTTATCCTGAAAAGATCCTTACTGATCAAGGTCCTGCATTTGAGTCAGAGCTTTTTCAAGAGTTCTGCAATCTCTATGGGTGTCAAAAGATCCGCACTACAGCCTACCATCCCCAGGGTAATGGTCTTTGTGAAAAAGCCAATCAAATCATTATCAACATGCTGAGAACAGTTTCCCGTGAAAAACGATCTGAGTGGCCAGAGCTATTGCCAGAGATCACTGAGATCTATAATAACACCAGACAGGATTCCACAGGGTACACTCCTGCATACCTCCTTAGAGGACAGATAGGGCAGCTCCCCGCTGATCACCAAATGGGAGTGATTACAGAGGTTAGGTCCCCACCTTTACCAAATGACACTTGGGTAGCAGAAAGACTAAGGGTTAGTAGAGAACTTCAGGAACTTGTGTGTAAATCTCTGGACCAGGCTAGACACAAACAGGCTCTCCAGTATGACAAAGGAGCAAATGCTCAACCCTTGCAACCTGGAGATAAGGTCCTAAAAAGGCGACATGTTAGGCATCATAAGTTAGAGGATCGTTGGGAAGACAACGCCTATGTTGTCCAAGAGGCACCACATGATAACCCTAAAGTGTGTAAAATTGTTCCAGAGGATGGAGAAGGTCCATCGCAGTTAGTGTCTCGAGATGATCTCAAAGTCTGTCCCTCCTCTTATACAAGTCCAAGAGTGACCCGTCGGTTACCAGCTACTCCACATGCTCTGTCACAACCAAGACGGAAATTACCCTGTATACCCATTCCTGGCCAACATGGTACAGAATTAGGACTTGCTCTGGCTTCCCCTAACTTATACTTCTTTGTGAGACCTACGGTTACACCATTGCAAAGAGAGACTCCTTCTGTGTCAAGGGAAACAAGTGACTCCATTTCCTTAGAGGACTTTGTATCAGAGACTCCGGATACTCAGGTACTCCCTGTTGACAGAGAGGAGGCCTCAGAGTCTGAAACAATTTCTCAAAGGAGATCCCAAAGGGTAAACAAGGGTAAACCCTCAGTTCGCTACAGCCCTTAAAGGAGCATGCCAAGATCAGCCATAGTAGACTGTGCATTTCAGCTGATCATCTGCCTTGGAAACTTTTGTTTATCTTCACTTCAACAAATAAGCCATATACCTGGTGCCATAGTGGCGACACCATGCTTGGACTGCCCAAAGTTCTACCTCTATGTTTATTATTTGTTCCTAACCCATTTAACGTTTATTCCATTTACTTTGTACTATGGGATATTTAAGCCATTGACTGTTTTCTGTGTTATTGGTAGCCCGAGGACGTGCTACATTCAAGAAGGGAGGGATGTAACCCCCTCACAGGAGTTACTAATGGTTATTTGGCCATAGAAGTGCCTTACATGTTATGATTGTTTGTATGTGTTGTTATGTTTATTCTGTATTCATTTGTGTAATGTTGTTAAGCTATTGTTCTCTGGTTTCACTTGTCCTAGTGAGCTGTGGTCTCCATAGCAACACACACTATGGTGAGTGGATCTGTAGCTGGAACAGGAAATAGTCATAGCAGAGAGAGGAAGTAGTATTCTGTAAGAGCCAGGGAAGGAGAAGCAAGGAGAAGTGTGGCAGTGGCCATCTTGTGTTTCAGACACTGTGCTGTGAGGATTGCCACAGCAGTAGCAGGACAGAGAAGCTGTGTGACAGCGCCCCCATCACTATCAGTAAGAGGACAGGCTTATATCAGGCTAAGCAGAGCTATAACCCTGGCAGCCTGCACCGACCTCTACTAGGTAACTGAGCCCCTGCAGTAGACCAGAAGCTGGATCTGCAGCCATCTTAGACTCTCTGCTAATACAGGGGAAGGTGTCAGCCAGCTACAAGCCACTGTGCCACAGCTCACTGCTACAGGACAAGTAACCAGCAGATGCCAGTTACAATAAAGCAGTGAGCACTTCTACTGATCCTGGCCTGGACATTGCCTTCCTTGCAGCTAAGCCCTGGGCAAATGCTCTTTGTTGGAGTAGAGCACTGGCACCCACATCACCATCTCAGCCCAGGGACCAGCGGGTGTCTCAATACTCCAACTGGCGTCACAACTAACTGACTCTGCCTATTTCCCTGTGCACCTCTCCTGGGAGTTCTGGTGCCTATAAGGTCACCGTGACAGTCCAGCCTCCTGCACGGTTCTCCCGGGGTGGTCGCATAGGCATTGTTTGTTGAGCGTGTTTTTTCTTCAGTGATGGGGATCACCAGTAGTACTGCACTTGACCACTGCTCCCATTTGCAGATGAATTAGGGTAAGTTCACGAAAGACCTGAGCTGCTCCCATTTTATTTGATTTCAATGGGAGCCGTGTTTTTGGTCAGGGTTTTGAGGCGGATATGGCCTCAAAACCCTGACCAAAAAAACTCTGTGTGAACTTACCCTTAATTCTTTCTTGAGATGGAAAACCTCTTTAGGCTAAGGCCCCATATAGTTAACCGCAGTCAAAAAGCGCTCCTGAAAAAAGCAATGCATTTTTTTCTGCAGTGCTTTTCACAAAAAGTCTGCAGTTTTCCTTTGCAGGCTTTTTTTTCCTTTTTTTTTAATGTAGATTGTGAGCTCCACATATAGCTCACAATGTACATTTTTTCCCTATCAGTATGTCTTTTTTTGGAATATGGGATGGAAATCCATGAAAATATGGGGAGAACATACAAACTCCTTGCAGATGGTTTTTTTTTTTTTTTGTAGATCTTTGGTGGGATTTGAACACCAGGACTCCAGTGCTGCAAGGCTGCAGTGCTAACCACTGAGCCACCGTGTGGCCCCTCCTTTGCAGGCTTTCTGTCCCTAATATACCTATACAGAAAACGCCAACATTTCCATAGGTATGATTTACATGCCACAATTTACAAAAACACAACGGTTTTAAATCGCAGCATTTCCTCTGTGGATATTTTTCTGCAATGTGTGGATCGGATTAGCCGGAATCCCATTCACTTTGCAGATACTGTAAAACACAGCGGTTTTGCTGCTGCATTTCTACTGCAGCCAAATCACTACGATTTTGCTACATGGGAGACCGGCCTAGGGTTGAGGTTTTTTGGTTACAGCTTTGTCTGGGTCATTAAAATTATACCAATACTTATATTTTACAGCTTTTACAAATAAAGATGATCAATTTTCCTAGGGTCACCATAATCTGATACATGTAACTGTTACTGTATTTACTTTTTTTTAAAGTGTATTGACTGATATGTCAGAGCTCTTTATTTATATTATAAGTGGTACTTATTACTGGTACCGATGTTTGGCATGTATGACTTTTTGATTTCTTTTATTGTTATTTTTGGGTAAAAGAAAGTGAACAAAATATGTTAGTGTGTGAATAATGCTATTTTTGGATAGTGGGAACTTATATACATGTGGGGATATCTAACATGTTTGTTTATATGTAGTATTGCAAAAAAATGCAATTTTTGGATAGTGGGAACTTATATACATGTGGGGATATCTAATATGTTTGTTTATATATAGTATTGCAAAAAAATTGCACATTAGTTCCTATTTGAACTGGAAATAGCTGACTCTCTACCCCTCCCTTTCTCACTCACACCTCCTCCCTGTTTCCCATATAGCCCGCCCACTACTAGCCCTTCCTAACTTATGTTTGGTTCACACATCAGTATGCCATCCGTCCGTTTGAATTCAGTTGGAGACTCAAAACGGACTGATGCACATACTGATTGCATACTGACACCTTTTTATGCTGATAGATGGCATACTGATGTGTGAACCAAGCCTAACTCGCCCCCACCCGGACAGCTGCTTAACCCTCCGGACACTATACAGCAGCAGTTACACCCACCAGTTTAGAAGATCCTGTTGGTGCAGCCTGGACTTCCCCTCCCCCTCAAAGCAGTGTCTCATCCCAAGATCGTAGCATGTGGGGACAGGAAGAAGTCTGCAGCGATGGATTTGCTTATAGTTTGTGTCTTGTATACTGTGTGAGTACTGTATGTTTATATACAGTTGTGTGAATATATATGCTATAATAATGTATATGTGCTAGGATAATGTATATGTGTGAGTATATATGGTTTATGTATGACTGTGTGAGTATATACAGTATACTAGTTTTGGAAATTGCTTCATGTCAATTATACCTTACATAAACGCCATTGGTTTCCCATAGGTATAATGGAAGCAGAAAGTCCGCAGAGGAAACCTCTACTGACTTTCTGTGAAAAGTGCTGCTTGAAAAACTGTGATGCGATGTCGCTGCGGTTTTTCCCGCAGCACTTTGTTTTTGCTGTGGTATGCTACTTGAGGCTTTATCCTTATATTTTGATGCACAGATGATAAAGATTAGGCTCAACAACGAGACGCAGCTAAAAAAAAAAAAAAAATGTGGAAAAAAATTAGCGGTGAATCAGTTTTTATTTTTTTCCACAGTATTTTCTTTTTGAGCTTTTGATGCATTTTCCCTGCACTTTCTCCCCCTATTAGTTATATGTGGAAATGCTCGTGATTGCACATCTAGAATTACTCTGCCATAGTTTAAGCGCATGCATCTTACAATTTGCAGCATCTTCCACGTTTTTTTTTTTTTGTCCTGCAATGTGAGGATGCTGTAAATTGATTAATTATCATTCAGTTTTGTTGTTTCTGTTTTTTTTTCCTGCAGTAGACAAAAACACTGTTTCTGCAATGTAGGGTTCTGCCTAAAAAAAAAGCAACTTTTATTTGTTGCAGATTTTGCTGATGTTTTCTGAGCCAAAGCCAGGAGTGGATTGAGCAGGAGATAGAAGTATAAGAGATTCCTATATATTTCCCATTTATATTGCAGCCACTCCTGGGTTTGTCTCAAAAAAAAAAAAAAAAAAAAAAAACGGAGCAAAGTCTGCAACAAAAAAAGCTGCGTTTCTGCAATATGGAGCCTCAGCCTAAAGCGAACCTTTCATGTCCTCAGAGATGGGTGGTATTATATGCCACTAGAAAGGTAACAGTGTCCTGAATTGCACTGCTCCTATTAACCACTTCCTGAGATCCGCCGTACTAGTAAAGCACTGCGGAAAGAATCACTGTGTGATCACATTGCAGTTTTTTACGCAGAGCTTTGAAGAGAAAGTTCAGAGTTTTCCTCTGCGGACTTTCTCTTCCCATTATATCTACGGGAAAGCCGCCGGCGTTTCCGTAGATATAATTGACATGCTGTGATTTGCAAAGCCGCAACGGCTTTGCAAATCGCAGCGTGTCCACACTGCCTTTTTTTCCGCAAAGTGGGCATGGGATTTGCATGAATCCCATCCTCTTTGCTTACACTGTAAAACGTCATGATTTTTCCAGCAGCGTCTCCGCTGCGGGCAAATCGCGGCGTTTATGTCCTGTGGGGCCCTGGCTTTAATAGGTTTAAATTCCAATTAGTTCTAAATTACATTCTAGTTGCTAACTAGAGATGAGCGAACAGTGAAATGTTCGAAGTTCGAAATTTGATTCGAGTAGCCACTCAATACTCGACTGTTCGATCGAATATCGAACCCCATTATAGTCTAAGGGGAAAAAATACTTGTTAAGGAGGAAACCACTATTCGACTCAGGAAAGTCACCAAGTCCACTATGACACCCCAGGAAATGATGCCAACACCCTGGAATGCAACTGGGACAGCAGGAAACATGCCTGGGGGCATCTAACATACCCAAGTCACTGTATTACGTCGGGATCCCTGTCAGCTTGCGATATTCCCATAGGAATGCATTGACCAGCGTTGATTGGCCAAATGCCATACAAAGTACAGCATTCGGCCAATCAACGCTTTTTAGACCGATTTTAGACTCCGCCTCCTCACAGACGAACCTCCGGCAGAACCAGCGTTGATTGGCCGAATGCTGTACTCTGTATGGCATTCGGCCAATCAACGCTGGTCAATGCATTTCTATGGGAAAAAGTTAACTCACGCAGGGGCCACACGGTGGCTCAGTGGTTAGCACTGCAGCCTTGCAGCGCTGGAGTCCTGGTGTTCAAATCCCACCAAGGACAAAAAACCATCTGCAAGGAGTTTGTATGTTCTCCCCGTGTTTGCATGGATTTCCATTCCATATTCCAAAAAAAAAAAAGACATACTGATTGGGAAAAATGTACATTGTGAGCTCTATGTGGGGCTCACAATCTACATTTAAAAAAAAAAAAAAAAAAAAAGTTAACTCACGCATATCGCAAGCTAACAGGGATCCCGACTAGATAGAGCCCCAAAGAGCTGGGTGAGTGACATTCCCACCTAAATAAAGGTAATCCCTAGCTAACCTTGCCTGTACATCTATCCATATCTCACAGTCACATAGTTCACAGTCTCATATGAACCGGGTATTAAATCCACTGTTTGTATAAATTGGAGGTCACCTGATTTAGCCAGCCAATTACTTTTTCCGATATTTTTTTTTTTTTTTTTTTTTAATGCCTCCATTGTCGTAGCTCCTGTCCCACCTACCCTGCGCAGTTATTGGTGCAAAAAAAGCGCCATGGAAGGTGGGAGGGGAATCGAATCTTTAGTGAGTTTGCATGGTGGTGTTCGACTGGAATCGAACATCTCGAACAGCCTGATATCTGATCGAACATGTACTCGATGGAACGCTGTTCGCTCATCTCTATTACTAACTAAAATAAATTTTTTGCATTTTAAATCTAAGTTTTTTTAGTACTGCTAAATCTGATTTTTGAAAGTGTTGCTTTCATGCAATTCCCATCTTGCTTTAACTGCTAGTTGCCTTTTTTTTTAAATTTATGCTACCTGAAATGGGTTGCTAACTTGTGGTACCACAGGGAAAGATACAAATCCAGATTCATATTTAAAGACTGTGTGTGGTCTCAGTAATGGGACCACTGGCAGTTATAGTTCTGTACTGTAGTGCTAGTAAGCATTTCTGGGGTTAAACCACTAGAATTCCTCATCAGCCTTATATAACTACCCTTAGTTCTCATCCTTTCATTCAATGGATTAATTATTTAACCCCTTCCCGCTGACGGCATTTTTTGTTTTTCGTTTTGGACTCCCCTCCTTCCAAACCCCATAACTTTTTTTATTTCTCTGCTCTCAGAGCCATATGAGATCTTAACATTTGCGGGACAAATTTTTCTTCATAATGCTACCATTATTTATTCTGTACAATGTACTGGGAAGCTGGAAAAAATTCAGATTTGAAGAAAAAGTGCATTTGTGCGATTTATTTATTTTTTTATTTTTTTTCTTATGGGCTTGTCAAATGACATGTCACCTGCATTCTATGTTTCGGTACAATTCTGGAGTTGCCAAATTTATATGATTTTATTTACACTTTAACCCCTTAACAAAAATCCAAAAGTGTTCCAAATTTATTTATTCTTTTTCTAAAAGTCGCCATATTCTGACACCAGTAACTTTTCTATACTTCTGTGTACGGGGATGTATAGGGCATCTTTTTTTGCGGGGCCAGGTGTACTTTTTAGTTATACCCTTTTTCGGAATTGGTATTGCTTTGATCATTTTTGATTGAAATTTTTTCAGAGGCAAAACAGTTTGACACTTTTGAGTTTATTTTCCCGCTATGGCATTTACTGTACAGGAAAAATATTTTTATAGGTTTGTAGAGCAGGCATTTTCGGACACAAGGATACCTAACATGTATGTCTTTCACAGTATTTTACTACTTTTATATGTGTTCTAGGGAAAGGGGGGGGTGATTTGAATTTTTAATACTAATATATATATATATATATATATATATATATATATATAATAATTTTTTTTTTTTTTTACTTTAATTTTTATTTTTGCATTTCATGAACCCCAAGGGTTCTAATCACTACTGCAATGCATTACAAAAAATTGTCATTTCTAAAATCACTGCAGACCAGACGGGGAGCCTTTACAAGGTTCCTGGCTGTCATGCCAACGTGACTTCGGCCCTGGAGCATGCTCTGGGTGCCGGTGACCACCGGCAAAATGGCGGCGCCCATGCGCCGCAGGGAAAATGGCACCTCGGTCAGCTTTGACCGAGGCGCCAGAGGGGTTAATGCCTCCGATCAGTGCGGGACTCCCAGGCGGATGCAATACTATTACAGCGGATGTCGGGAAGGGGTTAATCACTAAAAACTGTCTGTATTTCAGGAAATTAAACAGTGGGAGACATTTATCATCCCACTTGCACTTACTTTCTTCTAACTTTGCCTCTTTTTAAAGTTTAATTTTTTATGTGCATGATTTATCATATGTTTGTGCCTGTTTTGTCAGATTTTATACAAAGCTCATTACTTTTTTTTTTTTTTTTTTAAAGAAAATGGGCATGTTATAACTGTATATATCTCTGACTGGTATTTACTCAATAGTATTGAACATATCACTGCAGGAGTAAAGATAAATATTTATTTATAAAACATAACTTTTATTTTGCTTTCTTTAAAATACCCCTATGAAACTCAAATGTATTAAAAAACTGTGGGAAAACCTCACTGGTAAAGGGCTGGAATTGATGACCAAAAATGTCTCTTCTGTTGCAGTTACCCACAGTATTAGTTCCCAAAGTTTGTCTACCTATATTTTGGTTTGGACAACACTACTAGTCATCCATATAGTCTTGGATGTTAGTAGGTAATAGGGAGCGGGTGGGACAGTCAGCCTAGTAGGTGGTGGGGAGTAGGTGAGACAACCGGCCAGTAATCATATATATGTACCCAGTAGCTTGCTGAGGTGCCTCTTCAGCTATTTGAGCTATTTACGGGCTGGCTGGGACCCTAGGTTCGCCAGCCTGAAGAGATAGGGATCTTTATGAGCGCTTGTATATCACTAACATGCCCCAACAAGCTGCCGGGTAACATAAGAGGGGGGCATGACCAATGTGAGTACGCCACGTCACACAAAGGGCGGTCCCGAGGGCAGGGTTTCTGCTTTAAAGAATCCAGCTGACCGGTGTGCACGCCGGCAGCACATTCGTATCGTGTCCTACCACCAAGGGCACGGGAAATGTGGTTTTAACTGCAGACCACATCGTCTCCCAAACATCATCCTCCTGATGAGCTATCCATATACTAGCGAAACATGCTGAGGAGAATAGTGTAGGATCGAAGAAAGAAGATTTTACAAGAGTGAAGACTGCTGAGTATGTGAGGTGGGAATACCCCTTTAAGATTCAATGAATTGATTTAGAAAGTACAGCACAAGTACAACACTGTAATAACAACCAGCATTGCAAGGTTCAAACTGTGTGGGTATTCATTGCATGTGAGCAGCTGCATCAAACAATTAGAAAACCTCTGATCAATACACATCAAATTTGTGTGTGACTGTACTGCAATGTGTAGCAGTCACATACTCATACGTAATTTTTTAGAGTAAAATAAATTCAATCTGTACTGTGTGTGTTCAAAAGGACCAAGAATAGACAATTTAGTCTTGCCAAACACCCTTTCTGTATGTTTCATTGATTATTGCTTGTCATAAGCCAGAAAACCCTAAGTAAACTATATATACTAACACTACCTATGTTTGTTGTTTTTTGTTTTTTTTTCCTAAAAAGAGTTCTCATTCATTAACCCTTTCCAGCTGTTAGCTGATGTAATCAACACCGATCATGGCATGTTTGTGAAAGGAAACACCCATTTTTTCATCTCCTTGCTTTCCCCTTGTGAGATCTTGGGGTACCAAATGGTTCGCATGGCAGCGAGGAGGCAAATGAATGGCCATAGCCATAGTCATATACCCATGGGCAGTAATGTGCTACATACTACAATTCAGAAGTACTGCATTATATTGTACAAGGGATCAAGTGATCCCAGGTTCAAGTCTCTCGTCAGGATTCTCAATCCGGCTGCTGCACCTTTAATGTTACCATATTGAGGGAGCAGCTGAGGAGGCCTATATAAGACTCCACCCTCCTGGCACAGGCAGCAACTAATTTGGTTGTAGTTCTTAGTTTGGCTGTGTGTGTGTACGTAGCTGTTTGTTTATTGACTTTTGGCTTGCTCCTTAGATATCCTATTACCCTATCATATGCTTATACAAGTGCATTTCAATAGATTCGAATATCAAAAAGTATTTTTTTTTTTAGTAATTCAATTGAAAAAGTAAAACACATATCATATTGTCTCATTACAAACATAATGAAGTCTTTATTTCTGTTAATGTTGATTATAGCTTACAACCAAAGAAAACCCAAAAGTCATCTTAGAAAATTTAAATAAGACTATTATAAGACCAAATGTAAAAAAAAAAAATATCACAAACATGCTGACCCAATGAAAAGTATTTACAGCAAATGCACTTAATACTTGGTTGGGGCTCCTTTTACATGAATAACTGCATCAATGCGACATGGCATGAATGTGATCAGCCTGTGCCACTGCAGAGGCGTTATGGAATCCCAGGTTGCTTTGATAGCAGCCTTCAGCTCAGCTACATTGTTGGGTCTGGTGTCTCATTTTCCTCTTGGTAATACCTCCCAGATTCTCTATGAAGTTAAGGTCAGGCGAGTTTGCTGGCCAATCAAACACAGTGATACTGTTGGTTATTAAACCAGGTATTAGTACTTTTAGCAGTGTGAACAGGTGCCAAGTCCTGATGGAAAATTAAAATTTCATCTCCAACAAGCTTGTCCACAGAGGGAAGCATGAAGTGCACTAGAATCTCCTGGTAGCTGCATAAACCTTTGGTCTTGATAAAACACAGTGGCCCTACACCAGCAGGTGACATGGCTCCCAAAACCATCACTGATTGTAGAAGCTTTACACTAGACCTCAAGCAAATTGGACTGTGCGCCTCTCCACTCTTGACAGATGGATGCAACACTTGTAGCCCATGTTCTGGATTTGTCTGTGTGTGGTGGCTCTTGAAGCAATGACTTCAGCAGTAGTTCACTCCTTGTGAATCTCCCCCAAATTTTTGAATGGCCTTTTCTTAACAATCCTATCAAGGTTGCTTTTGCACCTTTTTCTACTGCACTTTTTCCTCTCAACTTTCTATTAATATGCTTTGATACAGAACTCTGTGAACGGCCAGTTTCTTTAGCAATGACCTTTTGTGGCTTACCCTCCCTGTGGAGTGTGTCAATGACTGCCTTCTGGACATATGTCAAGTCAGCAGTGTTGCGTTGCCTACCGAACCAGGCTTTTAAATGCTCAGGAAGCCTTTTCAGCTGTTTTCTGTTAATTATTCTAATCCTCAACATTAACATAAATAAACTCTTGAAAAAAGTTCACTCTGTTTGTAATGACTGAATATAATATACGTGTTTCACTTTTTCAATTGAATTACTTAAAAAAAAAACAACTTTTTAAGATAAGATAAGATAATCCTTTAATAGTCCCACATTGGGGAAATTTCAGCGTGTTACAGCAGCATAGTAATACAGATACAGGATAATACAGAGTAATATTTTACAGACTTAGACCCACATAAGCTGAGGAGAGAAGATATACTAGGAGGCCATAGCAGCTAAGGAAAAACAGAAGAGAAAGAGGAAGACCTCATGGTCATCGTCATAATCATTAGTTCTCTGTGCGGAGTGATCTTCGTTTGGTCTGATGTAGATTATACAGCCTGGTCACGGTTGGAAGGAAGGACCTGCGATAGCGCTCCTTCTCACACTTGGGGTGAAGCAGACGGTCGCTTACAGTGCTGCCAAGTCCCATCAGGGTCCCATACATGGGGTGGGTTTTGTTCTCCCGCATGGAGGTCACCACAGACAGTATCCTTCTGTCACCCACCACCTGTACTGGGTCCAAGGGGCTCCCCAGGACAGAGCTGGCCCTCCTGATCAGCCTGTCAAGTCTATTTCTGTCCCTGGTTGATATACTGCTTCCCCAGCAGGCCACACTGAAAAAGATGGCTGAGGCAACCACAGAGTTGAAGAAGGCCCTAAGAAGTGTCCCCCGGACTCCGAAGGCCCTCAGCCTCCTGAGCAGGTAGAGTCTGCTGTGGCCCTTTCTGTGCAGCGCCTCCAGGTGATCAGCCCAGTCTAGTTTATTGTTGAGGAGCACGCCCAGGTACTTATAGGTCCTGACTATCTCAATACATGTTCCTTGGATCTCCACCGGGGTCGGAGCACCTCTCTGTTTACTAAAGTCCACCACCATCTCCTTGGTCTTCCCAGCATTAATCCTGAGCTGGTTCTGCTGGCACCATTCAACAAAATCCCGGTTTAAGTCTCTGTATTCCCTATCATCACCATCAGTGATCAGGCCGACTATAGCAGAGTCATCGGAGTACTTCTGTAAGTAACAGCTGGAGGAGTTGTGCCTAAAGTCAGCAGTGTACAGTGTGAAGAGGAATGGGGCAAGAACTGTACCTTGTGGTGCCCCCGTACTACAGATCACAGTGTCAGACACACAGTCCTGGGCTCTCACATACTGAGGGCGGTTTGTCAGGTAGTCTAGTATCCAGTTGGACAGGTGATGGTCCACTCCACCAAGGTTCAGCTTCACCCTCAGTAGCCCTGGCTGAATGGTGTTGAAAGCACTAGAGAAATCAAAGAACATTATTCTCACAGTGTTCCCGGTTTCTCCAGGTGAGAGAGAGCTCTATGAAGAAGGTGGATGATGGCCTCATCTACCCCAATGCCCGGCCGATAGGCAAACTGGAGGGGGTCCAGAGCGGAGCTCACTAGGGGGCGTAGGTGTGTCAGGACCAGTCTCTCTAGGACCTTCATCAGGTGAGATGTCAGTGCTACAGGTCGGTAGTCATTGTAGTCCATTGGGTTGGGTTTCTTTGGGACTGGTAACACACAAGATGTTTTCCACAGTTGAGGTACCACTCCCAGCTTTAGACTCATATTTTTGATGACATTCTAATTTGAGATGCACTTGTAAGTTTTGAGCTCTCCAAATATAAAGTTTTTTTTATCCTTTAAACGCCATTAAAAAAAAAATACACCAATGCACAAATTAATGTGTTTGGGTTATCTCATCTTCTCCCAAGAAAAGCAATAAAAAGTGATTTAAAAAATCATACATTCCAAAAAATGGTCATGAATAAAAGCATTTATAGTCCCCATAGCTCTGTCAGCAAAAGAGTGAAAAGGTTATGGTCCTCAGGATAGGGTGTGCCCAAGCAAATTATTTATTTTCACAAAATGGTATTTTATTTAGTAGAGGTTGTAAACACATTGAGGCTGAGGCCCCACGTTGCAGAAATGCAGCTTTTTTTGTTGTTGAAGACTTTGTTGCTGTTTTTGAGTCAAAGCCAGGAGTGGATTGAGTAGTATACCAACTTCTTATATAGTTCCCATTCCTTTTGTAGCTACATCTAGGTTTGGCTTAAAAATCGCAGCAAAACCTGTAATAAAAGAAGCTGTGTTTCTGGAACATGGGGCCTCAGCCTAAAATAGTTAATTGTCGTAATGGCACTCCAGAAAAAGGTGTTGTGTCATTTTAAGGCTAAGGCCCCATGTTGCGGAAACACTGCTTTTTTGGTTGCAGGTTTGTTGTGTTTTTTTTTTTTTTTCTGTGCCCAAACCAGGAAAGGATTAAGCAGGAAGGAAAATTATAAGAACTTCCTATAGATTTCCCATTCGTTTTGCAGCCACTCATGGCTTTGGCTCAAAAAACCACCACAAAAGCTGCAACAAAAAAAGCTGCATTTCTGCATTCATAGCCTAAGGCCCCACATTGCAGAAATCCAGCTTTTTTTTTTGTTGTTGCAGATTTTATTGCAACATATAAAAATGGTTCTTATACTTCTACTGTCTGCTGAATCCACTCCTGGTTTTGGCTCAAAAAAACGCAACAAAATCTGCAAGAAAAAAAGCTGCATTTCTGCAATGTGGGGCCTTAGCCTAGCAGAAACGCAGCTTTTTTTCTTGCAGATTAAGGCCCCACATTGCAGAAATGCAGCTTTTTTTGTTGCAGATTTTGTTGCCATTTTTTGAACCAGAGTCAAGAATGGCTACAAAAGGAATGGGACATATATATATATATATATATATATATATATATATATATATATATATATATATACGAAGCTCTTATGGATCTACCTATTGCTGAATCAACTCCTGGCTTTGGCTCAAAAAAACGCAACAAAATCTGGAACAAAAACAGCTGCGTTTCCGGAATGTGGGGTTTAGCCTCAGGCTAAGGCCCCATGAGCCAGAACCGCCGCGCTAAAGTGCAGCGGGAACAACCATGGTGTGAACACATTGTGGTTCTTCCCCCAGAACTTTGAACAGTAAGTTCATGGAGTTTTCCTCCCAGGACTTTTCTGTTACAATTATATCTATGGGAAAGAACTGTTTTGGAAATCGCAGCGTGTCTGCGCTGCGATTGTTTTTTTGTTTGTTTTTTCACTCCCAAAATGGGCATGGGATGAATCCCATACACTTTGCAGGTACTGTAAAACGGAGCAATTTTTACCGCCAGCCAAATCGCGGCGTTTACGGTCCCTAGGGCCCTGGCCTTAAGGGGTTTTCCAGACTAAAAATATTGATGACCTGAACTAAGGATAGGTCAACAATATCAGAGCAATACACTGAGAATGGAGAAGAAAGCAGGCAGCTCTGTTCATTGTAGCTGGACTCCCATTCAAAGTGAATAGGAAAAGCTGCAGATACTTCCTGTTCCATTCTGTGTGTATTAACTGCTCAGAAGAGCTGATCAGCTGTGGTCTTGGGTGTCAAATCATCACTAATATCAGGGCAACACGGTGGCTCAGTGGTTAGCACTGCAGCCTTGCAACGCTGGAGTCTTGTATTTGAATCCTGCCAGGAACAACATCTGCAAAGAGTTTGTATGTTCTCTCCGTGTTTGTGTGGATTTCCTCCCAATCTACAAAGACATACTGATAGGAAAAAAAATGTTGATCCCTATGTGGGGTTTAAAATCTACATAAAAAAAAAAAAAATCATCACCAATATCAATTTTGGCCTGGAAATTCCCATTCCAGCGCAGACACTTTATTTTTTAATTTTCCAGAACCTTTTTATATGTTTTTTTTGTTCATAGAGACACATGATGCCGTTTTGTAAAAAAAAATTAAGCCAGGGGCCCCACATGGCATAAATGCTGCAGAAGAAACCTCTGCGGACTTTATATGAAAAGAGCTGTGGGGAAAAAAAAAAACAACTATGTGGGGCCTTAGCCTTAAGGGTCCATTCACACGGAGTAAATGCGCGCTCAATTTGGCAAAATACACGTGTAAAGAATACCCGTGTAAAAATGTCATTGAAGTCAATGGGAGTCTTATTTTTACATATGTATTCTTTAGAGATGAGCGAACACTAAAATGTTCGAGGTTCGAAATCCGATTCGAACAGCCGCTCACTGTTCGAGTGTTCGAACGGGTTTCGAACCCCATTATAGTCTATGGGGAACATACACTCACCGGCCACTTTATTAGGTACACCTGTCCAACTGCTCGTTAACACTTAATTTCTAATCAGCCAATCACATGGCAGCAACTCAGTGCATTTAGGCATGTAGACATGGTCAAGACAATCTCCTGCAGTTCAAACCGAGCATCAGTATGGGGAAGAAAGGTGATTTGAGTGCCTTTGAACGTGGCATGGTTGTTGGTGCCAGAAGGGCTGGTCTGAGTATTTCAGAAACTGCTGATCTACTGGGATTTTCACGCACAACCATCTCTAGGGTTTACAGAAAATGGTCCGAAAAAGAAAAAACATCCAGTGAGCGGCAGTTCTGTGGGCGGAAATGCGTTGGTGATGCCAGAGGTCAGAGGAGAATGGCCAGACTGATTCGAGCTGATAGAAAGGCAACAGTAACTCAAATAGCCACCCGTTACAACCAAGGTAGCCAGAAGAGCATCTCTGAACGCACAGTACGTCGAACTTTGAGGCAGATGGGCTACAGCAGCAGAAGACCACACCGAGTGCCACTCCTTTCAGCTAAGAACAGGAAACTGAGGCTACAATTTGCACAAGCTCATCGAAATTGGACAATTGAAGATTGGAAAAATGTTGCCTGGTCTGATGAGTCTCGATTTCTGCTGCGACATTCGGATGGTAGGGTCAGAATTTGGCGTCAACAACATGAAAGCATGGATCCATCCTGCCTTGTATCAACGGTTCAGGCTGGTGGTGGTGGTGTCATGGTGTGGGGAATATTTTCTTGGCACTCTTTGGGCCCCTTGGTACCAATTGAGCATCGTTGCAACGCCAAAGCCTACCTGAGTATTGTTGCTGACCATGTCCATCCCTTTATGACCACAATGTACCCAACATCTGATGGCTACTTTCAGCAGGATAATGCACCATGTCATAAAGCTGGAATCATCTCAGACTGGTTTCTTGAACATGACAATGAGTTCACTGTACTCCAATGGCCTCCACAGTCACCAGATCTCAATCCAATAGAGCATCTTTGGGATGTGGTGGAACGGGAGATTCGCATCATGGATGTGCAGCCGACAAATCTGCGGCAACTGTGTGATGCCATCATGTCAATATGGACCAAAATCTCTGAGGAATGCTTCGAGCACCTTGTTGAATCTATGCCACGAAGAATTGAGGCAGTTCTGAAGGCAAAAGGGGATCCAACCCGTTACTAGCATGGTGTACCTAATAAAGTGGCCGGTGAGTGTATACTTGTTAAGGGGGAAACCCAAATCCGTCTCAGGAGGGTCACCAAGTCCACTATGACACCCCAGGAAATGATGCCAACACCTCTGGAATGACACTGGGACAGCAGGGGAAGCATGTCTGGGGGCATATAAGTCACATTATTTCATGGAAATCCCTGTCAGCTTGCGATTTTCGCAAGCTAACTTTTTCCCATAGGAATGCGTTGGCCAGCGTTGATTGGCCAGTCTCCAGGATTCGGCCAATCAGCACTGGCTCTGCCGGAGGAGGCAGAGTCTAAGATCGCTGTACACCAGTCTCCATTCAGGTTCAACCTTAGACTCCGCCTCCTCCGGCAGAGCCAGCGCTGATTGGCCGAAGGCTGGCCAATCAACGCTGGCCAATGCATTCCTATGGGTATTCAGAGACTCAGCAGTGTTGAGCCAGATGCAGAGCTCGGCACACACTCAGCTCTGCATCACCGCTGGTGTTGGCCAGCATTGATTGGCCAGTATACAGAATCAGTATACAGAATCAGCAGAACCCTTGTGCACCCTCGGCTCTGCTACATCAGAGCCGAGGGTGCACTAGAACCCTTGTGCACACTCGGCTCCACTACATCAGAGCCGAGGGTGCACTAGAACCCTTGTGCACACTCGGCTCTGCTACATGAGAGCCGAGGGTGCACTAGAACACTTTTGCACACTCGGCTCTGCTACATCAGATGTAGCAGAGCTGAGGGTGCACTAGAACCCTTGTGCACACTCGGCTCTGCTACATCTGAGCCGAGGGTGCGCTAGAACCCTTGTGCACACTCGGCTCTGCTACATCAGAGCCGAGGGTGAACTAGAACCCTTGTGCACACTCGGCTCTGCTACATCAGATGTAGCAGAGCCGAGGGTGCGCTAGAACCCTTGTGCACACTCGGCTCTGCTACATCAGAGCCGAGGGTGTGCTAGAACCCTTGTGCACTCTCGGCTCTGCTACATCAGAGCCGAGGGTGCGCTAAAACCCTTGTGCACACTCGGCTCTGCTACATCAGAGCCGAGGGTGCGCTAGAACCCTTGTGCACACTCGGCTCTGCTACATCAGAGCCGAGGGTGCGCTAGAACCCTTGTGCACACTCAGCTCACGCAAATAGAATGCATTGGCCAGCGCTGATTGGCCAATGCATTCTATTCGCGTGATGAAGCAGAGCTGAATGTGTGTGCTTAGCTCAACTACTCCACTTTTGGACCCAGTAATAAAAAAAATATGAATATTTGTTTTGTTTTATTTGTAAACTATTGTAAGGGGAATAATTTGAATTTTTTATTTATTTTTTTTCAAAATTTAAAAAAAATATTATTAAAGTGTAATGGCCGATCACCAAGGGGCTAAGCGCATCAAATATTCACTGCGCATAACCCCATGGTGATTGGCCGCTTACATGCAGTCCTATGGCAGCGAGGTATTCGATCAAATACTACTCGCTCAACACTATTAAAAACATTTATTTTTAAACTTTGTTTTAGCTCTCAAAGAGAGCTTGAACATGTGATCACTCACAGATTTACTAAATGCCCACTATCAGAGAAAACTCTGATCATAGACATTACCAATGAATCTTGGTTGTTTTAACCAATGGTCATGGCCCCTGCTCTCCTGAGTGGGTGTCAAATTTATAGAGCTGATATCTGCCATATTGTGGATGTTGAGAAGAGGTTAATGCAGAGTGAAAGCCATAAACACAAAAATAATGAAAGAATTGTACATATTTTTATATAGAGCCACTAATGTTAATGAAAAGTTCTAAAACATATTTTGGTGTCAACTTGTTGCACCAAGATTAAGCCCTCATATGACTAGATCTGGGAAAATATATAAAAGGCAGAAAATATGAAAAACCGGCCTGTACGTCCTTAGTGGGTTAAAAATTGGCCTGTTTTTTATTTATTGCTAAACTTTAGTTTCATCCAAATCATTAGGGACAGTGAATTCGATACAATAGTAGTTGCACTAAGACCTAGTTCACATCTGCATTCAGTATTCCGTTCGGGGAGTCTGCTTGGGGACCCCCTGAATGGAATACTGAACGCATTAAAAAGCGGTGAACAATGAAAGCACACAGAGCCCATAAACTATAATGGGTCTGTGTTTTTTCCGCACGGTATCAACACGAATCATGTGGATAGAAAAATGCTGCTTATAGTCTATGGGGTCCGTGTGCTTTCATTGTTAACTGCTTTTTAATGCGTTCAGTATTCTGTTTGGGGGGGTCCTCAAGTGGACTCCCCGAAGGGAATACTGAACACAGATGTGAACCAGGCCTAACACGAGCACTGCTGATATTCTGTTTGTTATACTTAAGTTTATGCTTCAAAAAGCTAAGGCCTGTTGTGTAGGCATGTAGTGAGCCACAGCCAAAAAGCGCTGCTGGAAAAACCGTGATGGCAACACATTGAGTTTTTTCCCACATGCTTTTCACAGAAAGGTTTCCTCTGATGAGTTTCTGCTTCAGTTATACCTATAGGGAAATCGTACATATAATTGTCATGCTGAGCATGTCCGCTGCCTGTATTTTTCTGCATGAGTAGGAATCGCTAGAATCCCATCCACTTTGTAGGGACTGTAAAACACCACGATTTTTACCTAAGAGTCATTTGTTCATAAAAAAATGTGCCTATTTTTTTTCATTGATAAACCTAAAATGTTGAAAATGTTGTGGAACAAATGCAATGAGTTTTCATTTTTAGCTGTGTTTCATTATGTAGTATTTTAGCCTAAAGGTTTTGTCATTTAAAGAGGACCTTTCATCAAATTGGGCACAGGCAGTTGTATATACTACTGGAAAGCCAACAGTGCGCTGAATTCAGCGTACTATCGGTTTTCCCGATCTGTGCCCCGGGTAAAGCGCTATCGGTCCCAGTACCGTAGTGCTTTACAGTCAGAAGGGCGTTTCTGACAGTCTGTCAGGAACGTCCTTCTCCACAGCAGAGCTGTAGAGTGTGAGCGGGGAGGAACGCCCCTCCCTCTGCTCACAGTGCTCGTCCATAGACGAGTATTATCAGTCCATAGACGAGTATTATCAGGAGGGGAGGGGGGCGTTCCTCCCCGCTCACACTTTGCAGCGCGATAGGCGCTGCTGTGGAGAAGGACGTTCCTGACAGACTGTCAGAAAAGCCCTTCTGACTGTAAAGCGCTACGGTACCGGAACCGATAGCGCTTTACCTGGGGCACAGATCGGGAAAGCCGATAGTGCATTGAACTCACCGCATTCTCAGCTTTCCAGGAGTATATGGAACTGCCTTTGCCCAATCTGATGAAAGGTTCTCTTGAAAAAAGAACAGTGATCACCTGAATCTAAAAGTACCTGTGTGGGGAACGGCAAGCAGGAAAATTCTTCTATGACTTCCATCCATATACTCTCATAAGGCCTGGTTCACAACTGCGTTCGGTAATCTGTTTGGGGACTTTTGGACTCCCCGAACAGATTACTGAACATAGATGTGAACCAGGGCTAAGTCATTTGAAAAAAAGATTGTACTGATAGGATGATTTTCAAGGAAATTTGCAACTAAACGTGTAAGAAATGTTGCATTTTTTTTTTGTGCAGATTTTGGTGTTTGATGTCTTATTTTTTTAGCCATAGCCAGGAGCAGAAAGGAGAAGTATAAGGGTTTCTTTTATAGTTCCCATTCTTGTTAATGTCACTTTACACAAAATCTGCAACAGAAAAACTGTTTTTCTACATCACGTGGCCTCAACCTAAGGCTATGGCCTTTTGTAGTAAAACACAGCTAAAAAATAATTTAAAAAAAAAATCACAGGGGAAATGCAATGCACACACATTGCATTACCGCAGCGTTTTTCATTGCATTTTTGCAGGATTTTTCTCTGTAAATTTTCTTTCCTTATTACACATATATGAAAAATGCAATTGCTTCTGCAGGTATAATTGACATATCTCTATTTTCAAAAACACAGGCCCTTTTGAAAACGCAGCTTTTCTGCAGCAGTTTTTTTTTTTTTTTGCAATGTGTGGATGGGATTAGCCAGAATCTCAATCACTTTGCAGGTGCATTTTTTTTCTTTGGTTTTTCTGCAGTGGAAAAAACGCTGCCTTTTCCCTACTGTTTTATGCTAAGGCCCCACGTAGCGAGCTGCAGCCAAAAAGCGCAGTGGGAATAACTGTTTGCAACGCATCACGGTTTTTCTCACAGAGTTTTTCACAGAAAGGTTTCCTCTGCGGACTTTCTGCTTCCAGTATACCTATAGGGAAACCTATTGGGACCCCAGAATATGACCCATAAAGGAGTTCAAAATTGCTTCCCAAAAATGAAAGTGCAAAGTGAAAATTTAAATATGTTAGAACGCTGCAGGAGTGAGCATACCTGTAAATTACCTATTTTACTTTACTAATTTGTTTATTGTAATTTGGGTAACGTCTAGTCTGATTGGACATTTCCTGTGGTGTACAGTCTGTTATATGTATGAATGGAACAAGAGCTTCTGGGAGAATACCACTGCGAGATGTGGGCATACTTCGCATCTGGAAGCTCAAATTAAAAATCTAGAAGAGCAAAATGCAACACTGAGGGTGAATGACAATCTTGAGTGGAGCACGCTGCTAACTGAGATATTGAAGTCACGGCAATCAGGAGAGGAGCTGGGTGAATATAAGGAGAAGGAGTGGAAGGGACTCTAAGACAAGGAAAGCCACTCCTGTTTATATTCATCCAAACAAAATTACTAAGTGGTAATGCAGGTGGACCAAAGCATTTAGTGGTTATAGGGGAGTCTATAATCAGGAATACCTCAAACAGATGGTTTGCTTTTTCCCTGGTTCCAGGGTTGTGACTGGTTGTGAAATGGATGGATAAATTGCTTGGAGAAGATCCAGCTTTTGTGGTTCATTGGTTCCCAATGACAGGATAAATGGTAGGTGGATGCTCCTTAAGAATAATTTTGGAGAACTAGGCTCCAAATTGAAAAGAAAGGACCTCCAAGACTGTATTCTCTGAAATACTGCCAGTGACATACTGTATGCACAACATGGAGAGACAGTGGGAGATTAGGGAGTTAAATGCATGGCTCAAGTCTTGGTGCAGGAATGAGGCATTTGGGTTCCTAGAGCACTGGGCTGACTTTTCGTTGGAGTATGAGCTTTTTTTTCCACAGATAACTTACTCCTGAATGTGCTGGGGGAGAGAATTCTAGCAGAGTGAAAGAACATTTAAACTAAGGGTGCGTTCACACTACCGTCAGTGTCCGACAGGTAGTGTCCGCTCCTAGTGTCCGTTCAAAATCTCGCACAGACATTAGGAGCGGACACTAGCTGTGTCCGTGACACTTGTCATTCATTTAAATTGCGATCGGGTGCGTTCTTTTGCACTCCGTGCCTGTCCTTCACTGTCCGCTTGTAAAGATGTCCGACTTTTCAAGCGGACAGCAAAAACCTACATGTCGAGTTTTTCTGTCCGCTTGAAAAGTCGGACATCTTTACAAGCGGACAGTGAAGAACGCACCCGATCGCCATTTAAATGAATGACAAGTGTCAGACATTAGCTAGTGTCCGCTGCTAATGTCTGTGCGAGATTTTGAACGGACACTAGGAGCGGACACTACCTGTCGGACAATGACGGTAGTGTGAACGCCCCCTAGGAAGTACAAAAAAGGTACGGGCTTCAGAATATGGTGACTTTTAGAAAAATAAATTAACACTAGAGATGTACGAACACCGTTCGATTGAATAGGTATTCGATTGAATATCAGGCCGTTCGAGGTATTCGTTCCCAATCGAATACCACGCGGCATACGCAGTAAAAATTTGTATCCTCTCCCACCTTCACTGGCGCGTTTTTTGCACCAATAACTGCGCAGGGGAGGTGGGACAGGAACTACGACAACGGTGGCAGTGAAAAAATTGAAAAAACCCATTGGCTGCCGAAAACATGTGACCTCCCATTTATAAGAACAGCCGCCATATTTGCAATTTTTGCAGTCAGAGATGGGGAGAGAGAGAGAGATCTGCTGAGGGCTAGATAGGGTTTAGCTTCAGATAGGCAAGGAAAAACCGAAGAACAACAACAGTTCTTCTCAGAGCTATACACTGCAAGGACAGGAGTCCAGCTTTCCATGGACGGTGGAAAACAGGGATACAGAACAGTTACTTCTTGCTATATACGTGACAAACAGCTTTTATTAGGGGTGTCCCCCCAAAAAAATAGCAGGAATTCACAGCATTTACTTCTTGCTATATACGTGAAAAAAAGCTTCTATTAGGGGTGTCCCCCCCCCCAAAAAAAAAAAATAAAAAAATAGCAGGAATCCACAGCAGTTACTTCTTGTTATATACGTGAAAAAAAGATTTTATTAGGGGTGTCTCCAGCAAAAAAATAGCAGGAATCCACACCAGTTACTTCTTGCTATATACGTGACAAACAGCTTATATTAGGGGTCCCCCCCCCCCAAAAAAAAAAAAAGCAGGAATCCACAGCAGTTACTTCTTGCTATATACGTGAAAAACAGCTTTTTATTAGGGGTGTCCCCAACAAAAAATAGCAGGAATCCACAGCAGTTACTTCTTGCCATATACGTGAAAAACAGCTTTTATTAGGGGTGTCCCACCCCAAAAAAAATAGCAGGAATCCACAGCAGTTACTTCTTGCTATATATGTGAAAAACAGCTTTTCAGGCAGTGTGTAACCCCAAAACAGGGATACAGAGCAATTAGGTCCAGCTATGTACGCTCAATCCAGATATCCATGGTTTGTACCCCCAAAACCTAGGTGGAAGACACCGAAATTCAGTCTGGCTATGTACGCTCAATCCAGTTTTTCACAGTGTGTAACCCCCGAAGCTAAGTGGGAGACACAGCAATTCAATCAAGCTATATCAGCTCAATCCAATTTTTAAGGGTCTACTGCCCAAAGCTAAGTGTGATACACAGCAATTCAGTCACACTATATCAGCTCAATCCAATTTTTTGTTCAATCCAGTATTGTTTGCTCTCCATGATGTGAACTATGTCTTTGTCTCTTGAAAAGCAACCCAACATGAAGTCAGGTATGTGTGCCAGTGTGTTACTTGGCATGACTTTGCTGTCCCCAACTGTAAGGGTCACTCTCCATTTCCTCCATTTTCCACTCCTTCACACCATCTGTGCTGAAGCAATGGGATGCACTGAACTTCACCCTCAAGCCTCGTGTGGGACAGTGACATGAAATGCCACTTCATCCCCCTCGTCTTCCTCTGCCAGCCAATGGTGCGAAGATGACAGGAATGTTTTCAGCCTAGCAGAGTCTACTTCTCATTTACAAAAATGGCCGTACTTTGACCAGTATATCAGGCACAATGGTGTAGGTTTCAAAGAACCTTTGCACCAACAAGTTGAAAATGTGGGCCATGTGTGGACCATGTTTGAGTCTGGCAAGCTCCAAATCTGCTACCACGTTCCAGTCACATACACAAACATGCCTGGGCCCAGGTGCAGCGGGTAAAACCATATTGCCATATCATCCTGGATGGCATCCCTCACCTCGGAGGCAGTGTGCTGTCTATCCCCCAAGCTGATGAGCTCCAGCATGGCCTGCTGACATCTCCCCACGCCAGTGGTACAGCGTTTCCAGCTCGTAGTTGGGGTCGAGGTTGCAGCGCAGTAGTAGGCTTTCAGAGAAATCCTGCCATGAATTTTGGGCTGGGTGAGGAGATAGGCCACCCCAGTTTGCACCCTGAGCCCAGACTCCACTACATTTACCTGGCCTGTCATTAAAGATAAGCAGCATCTCTGATCGCAGGTGCTTTTCGATGCGTTGGTGGTCAAGTGGACCTTGCAGCAAAGCGCGGAACTCTGGGCCTGACTGATTTTATGGGACACGTGCAGGCACAAGCTGGGGACAGAACACCAAGAGAAGTAGTAACGGCTAGGCCCAGCCTAGGCAGGTGCCCCAGCTGCCATCTGGTGACGGAAGGCCTGGGTATCAAGAAGCATAAACGCCAACATCTCCAGGGCCAGCAGTTTTTAGATGAGGCCGTTAAAGGCTTGGGCAGGTCAATGGCTTGCGCTGTACTTCTGCCTGCAATGAAACGCCTGGGAGATGGGGAGTGGCTGGGAAGAGGCGCATTATGGTGCAGGCCAAAAGGGCAGATGAGGGTGAACTCCCCAGTGTGTCAGAGACAGATGTGTAGGTATCCAGGCTGGAGTAAACAGTGGAAGAGGCAGTATCGGCAACGCCGGGCAATGATTGTCGAGCATTTGCTCTCTCCCACTGAGCCCAGGACTTGCCTTCCAAATGACAATGCACGCAAAAGGTGGTAAGGTTGCTCTTTTCAGAGCCCCTACTCGGTTTAGACTTGCAAAGTGTGCAAACCACACTAAATTTGTCATGTAACTGGTGACACTAGGCACCTCAGTGGTGGTAGTTTGGCCAGGGGGTGCCGCTAGCCTCCTGTGTGACAAAGAAATCATCTGCCACTTCGTCATCCTCCTCTTCCTCCATCAATATATGCTGTGAAGCGGAGAGGAGTGGGCACTGACTATCCTGCTGGAATGGTTCTGCTCCTATGCCCGACTACTCGGCATACAATGCGTTATCCCTGATGGTGATGAGGGATTCTTGCGTCACACACAAGAGCGGAGACACAACCTAATGAACACCCATGAAACTCGGTCCATGTGTTTACTGGATTAACAGTCTCTATACACTTGAAAAAGGGTCGTGTGACCCGAAACGCGGCGTGTGTGAATCTCAATAAAAATACAGTTCTCCAAAAATTCTACGGGTAAAGCGCAGTCCTTGTTGATGGTCCTTGACTTCACACACAGGAGCGGGATTGTTAAAATCATTAATACGTCATCAAAGCTGACCCTCTTGGTGGACTCCTCAAAGACACGGAGAGATCTCGCATAAGTCTGGCAACATGGGCAACATGGGCGAGTTTTGCATGAGTGGCTAGTACATGGAAAATCTTTGGCCTTGCTGCCTCTGGACATGCCTCTGCCTGTAACCACCTTTTTTCCTGCTTAGCTTGCCTCCACATCTACACTGCTTTCCCCGCTATACATCACCCCTATCCAATTAGGGTCGGTGGCCTCGTCGTCCACCAACTCCTCTTCCAATTGCTCACTCTCCTCTTACTGCAAACCGCACATGACAACAGCATGCTCTGATGGCAACTGTGTCTCATCATCATCACTGAGGATGGAAAATGCTGGTTACAGGTCCACAACCACAAAATCGTCAGGTGATGGCGGATGCTCCAGTGTTTGGGCATCAGTACACACAAAGTCGTCTGGTAGCTCCTGGGATTCGGGAAGTGGTTCAACAGAGGGAGAGACAATAAAAGGACCTGAAAAGAGATCCTGGGAGTGGGCAAGGGTGGGATGACTCTGTTGGAAAGATTGGGCATATTGGGAGGAAGGAGGAGCAGACTCTTGGGTATGAACACGACTACAGGTAGTGGCTGACCAGCTGCTGGAAAAGCAGCTAAAAGCATTATCTACTAGTCATTGTAACACCTGTTCCTGCTGCTGGGGCCTGGCCTGCGTTGTACCCTGCACCCTGCTTAACACCACTGTCATATCAGGAATTGTGATGAGCGCATGCTAATGTTTCTTGTCCAGTGGAAAGGATGGGATAGGATTTCACATAAGTCTGCCACCGATGGAAACTCATGGTGCAAAAACTGAGGGAGCTGACTTTGATGAACCCTTGGGTTTTGTAGATGGAACTCCATCAAAGGTCTCTGCTGCTCACACACCCTGCTCAACATACAGTATCTAGGGTTTCAGCGTATGGTAACCTCGCACAACAGCCGATGCTTCAGGCACATGTAGGCGTGGCTGGAGTGTATTGAGGCAAACACCAGGTACTGTAGACTTGTCAAAGTGGGAGCACAAGTGCCGCACTTTAACCAGTAGCTTGTGTAAATTGGGGTAAGTTGTTAGAAACCGTTGCACCAATAATTAGAAAACGTAGGCCATGTGTGGACCATTTTTGAGTCTGGCGAGCTCCAGATCTGCTACCAGGTTCTGGCTATTATCACATACGCCAACCTGCACCTGGGCCCAGGTGCAGCGGGGCAAAAAAACATTGCCATCTCATCCAGGATGGCATCCCTGACCTCAGAGGCAATGTGCTGTCTGTCCCCCAAGCTGATAAGCTTCAGCACGGCCTGCTGACGTCTCCCCACGCCAATGTTGCAGCGTTTCCAGCTCGTAGCTGGGGTCGATTTAACGATGGAGGAGGAGGGTGGGGTTTCAGCACTCCTGCCAGGAATATTTTATTTTAAATTTGATTTTTATTGAAAAAGACAAAAAAAGGTTTTTACAATATATAAAACAAGCAGAACAAAAAGCCACCAGAATACCATACAGCAGGGGTGCCCAATACGTCGATTGCGATCTACCAATCGATCGCAATCCACTCCTCACACAACCATCTCCAAGATTTCTCTTGTGCATCCCCCATACTCTGGAACTCCTTACCACGACACATAAGACTGACCCCCACAATCACAGGCTTCAAGAAGGCCCTGAAGACTCACCTATTCAGGAAGGCCTACAACTTCCAATAACACTATCACCGCACCACCATCTGTACAGTCTCCCCCTCTCCTTCTGTCTCTATCCCCCTTCCCTCAGATTGTAAGCCCTCGCAGGCAGGGCCCTCTACCCCACTGTGCCAGTCAGTCACTGTTAGTATTATATCTACCTGTATTGTATGTAACCCCCAAATGTAAAGCACCATGGAATTAATGGTGCTATATAAATAAATAATAATAATAATAATAATGGACGTATGGGTCGATTCCCAACGAAGCAGGTGGAGAGGCTTGACTTGCTCAGTGGGGACAGAGAGGAAAGTATTAAACGTAACAATAATAATAATAATAATAATAATAATAATAATAACAACAACAACGTAATAACGCCAGGCAGTCACTGAGGCCCTAAGACCTAATAAAGGGGGGTATACATTGGTGAGGATCAGATCCCTAGGACGCAGAATGCTCATAAGCGGGGCATCTAACAGGCTCTCCTCAACCTTAGCCCAACACCACTTAGAAGTCTCATCCCTACCAACTTTAAGCTTTTCAAGGATAGACGCCATATAATATTTCTTAACATCTGGGACACCCGCACCTCCATGAGACCAAGGCCTAGTCATCACTTTAAATCGGACCCTGGACCTCTTACCCTCCCAAATAAATTTAGAAAGAATAGACTGTAATTTAGGAAAATACGAGTCAGGGAGGGGGATGGCCACTGTACGAAACGTATACAGAATGAGGGGCAACACCATCATTTTAACGATGGCTATTCTGCTAGCCCAGGACAACATCAGTTGAGAAAAGGAAGAAAGGAAGGAGGAAATCTTAGCCAGAAGGGGAACATAATTGGCAGCAAACAAATCAGAGCTAGTCGCCGTCAGGGAGATGCCAAGGTACGCAATACGGGAATCATTCCATTGATAGGGGAATTTAATACTAAGATCGCATTTCAATGAGGGAATGACAATGGGTAAGATCTGGGATTTAGAAGAATTAACTTTATAATAAGAAACCCTACCAAATCTCATAAGGGCAGCGGTAGCAGCACTCAAGGAAGAGCGGGGGGAGGTCAGAGCCAGGATAACGTCGTCAGCATATAAACCAATTTTGTGTTGCTGGCGGCCCACAGTAATACCTTCACAATGTCCTCAGCCACCCGAATGGACTCCGCCAGGGGTTCCATCACTAACACAAAAATAATAGGAGATAGAGGGCAGCCCTGATGGGTTCCATTCGAGATCCAAAAAGACTCAGACAAAAAGCCCAAATAGCAGACTTAAAGACAGGGTCCACACCAAACTTATCTAAGAGACTATCAAGGTAATTCCAGTGGACTCTATCGAAAGCCTTTTCGGCATCCAGAGCCAAGAGCAAAGAAGGTACACAATCTTTTTCAGCTTACTGGATGAGGTCTATGAACCTCCGCGTGCCATCCGGGGCCTGTCTACCAAACACAAATCCCACCTGGTCAGGTTTAATCAGCTGGGGGAGAAGGTGGAGTAATCGCTCAGCAAGAATTTTAGTATATAGTTTAACATCAATGTTAAGAAGTGAAATGGGTCTAAAATTAGCCGGAACAGTGGAAGATTTGCCAGGCTTTGGGAGGGTCACTCCTGCCAGGAATATTGGGCGGGGAGACAAGGCAGGCCGCCACAGTTTGCGACCCGGTCCTAGCCTCAACTACATTCAGCCAGTGTGCCGCGATTGAGATGCAGCGTCCCTGGCCGCATGCACTTGTCCAGGCGTCGGTGGTCAAGTGGAACTTTGTGCAACTTAGCGCAGAACTTAGGGCCCGCCTGATGTTACGAGACACTTGCTGGTGCAAGGCTCAACTCACCCTAAGGGCCAAAAACACTGCTGGTGAATTTTGTTCAGTTCCAAAGGACTCTGTGTTTAGATTTGGCTCAGTCGCAGCTCCAGAACATGCCTTTGAAGGCAAGGTTTCCTTTAGTGGCTCCATCTCAGCAGGATGATGATGGTGAAGCTTGGTTAAATCTGGTGTCAGAAGGGAAAGTGGTTTCTGATCTACATCTAAATTACTGGAGCATGTTGTTTGGACTATTAACACCTGATCAGAACCCTGTAGAGGTAATGTAGAGTCCGATATTAGAGGACCATTACCGGTAGTAGTAGTTGCAGCCAATTCTCCACCTTTGCGGTCCTCTAAATAAAAGTTACCTCCAGGACTTGATGCCAAAATGTTATCAATTACACAATCAAAATCAAGGTCAATGTCTGGGTCCTCAGTCCAATCCACTGCATCAATCCAACGCAATGAGAGTGATGGTTCTGGAACCACCGTTTTAGGGGCTAAGAATTTTTAAGGGGCTAACACTCTGCTGGTGCAAGACTCAACTCACCCAAAGGGCAAAAAAACTCTGCTGTTGCAAGGCTCAACTAAGTTAAAGGACCTAAAACTCTGTTGGTAAGAGGCTGAAGTCACCTAAAGGGCCTCAATCTCTCCTGGTAGCTCAGCTTAAGGGCCCCTAACTTAATTTGGAAGGGCTCACGTTAAGGGGAAGAAAAGTAAATTTTGGAAGGTCTTACCACATCACACACACACATCCACAATGACAGTTCAGGGTGGGTACTGTTGGATTTTCCATTGCCTATTCCATCTGTGGTTGTCATGGGCAACGTGATTTAAAGGGGTGTTTGTTAATGTTTCTTTAGCTTAAATTTGGGTTTCTGTCCATTAAATTGGGGAGGAAAGAAGGTTTCCAGGTATTTTTCCACTTTTATATTGTTTTTTTTTTTTGAGTGCGGACAGTGTGTAGTTGATAGGCTGTGATGGTGGGGTAAAACTGTGACTTGGGCTTGTTAGATGCCCCCAGGCATGCTTCCCCTGCTGTCCCAGTTGCATTGCAGAGGTGTTGTCATCATTTGCTGAGGTGTCATAGTGGACTTGGTGACCCTCCTGAGTCGAATAGTGGGTACCACTGAAATGAAGCATTTTTCCCCATAGATCATAATAGGGTTCGATATTCGATCAAATAGTCGAATAGTGAGTGGCTATTCGAAACAAATAACGAATATTGGATATTTTACTGTTCGCTCATTTCTAATTAACACGGTTTTGGATTTTTGATAAGCGGTTAAATCTAAATAAAACCATATACATTTAGGGTCTTGAACCCTGACAAATTATATACTGACATACAGATGAGTTGTCCTGTGGATAGGTTATAAGTATAAAAGAATCAATTTGGGGGTCAGAAAGCCCAATAACTGATATGATGTTTATTAGGTTAGAAGTCTGTTTAGTGCACAACGATGGTCTTTGACTCACTATATAATGTAAAGGAGGTAGTCACTGTGTGAAGGTCGTCTACTATCTGGGCCTTGTATAGAGGTATTATTGGTCTATACATGATGTGTTTTGTCTGGTAATTGTTTGTTTAGTGTTTAGTTGAGGCTGGGACCGGGACGTAAACTGGGGCGGCCTACCTCCTTTCCCCGCCCAAGATTCCTGGTAGGGGTTCTCACAAACCCTCCTCCTCATAACATCGACCCCAGCTGCGAGCTGGAGACGCTGCTGGCGTGGGGAGATGTCAGCAGGCCGTGCTGAAGCTCATCAGCTTGGGAGACAGAAAATGCACTTCCCCCGAGGTGAGCGATGCCATCCTAGAGGAGAATGCAATGTGGTATTCGCCGCTGCACCTGGGCCCAGGCAGGCTTGTGTGTGATAATGGCTGAAATCTGGTAGCGGCTTTGGAGCTTGCCAGACTCAAATACGTTCCATGCCTAGCGCACGTTTTCAATTTGTTGGTGCAAAGGTTTTCAAAAACCTACCCCAAAGCTACTGGTAAAAGTGCGGCGCTTGTGCGCCCACTTTTGTAAGTCTACAGTAGCCACGCTAGCCTGAAAACCCTCCAGGAATGCATACATCTGTCTGAACACCGGCTGTTGTGCGATGTCACCACACACTGGAACTCAACATACCATGTATTGAGCAGGGTGTGTGAGCACCAGAGACCTTTGATGGAGTACCATCTCCAAAACCCAAGGGTTCCTCAAAGTCAGCTCCATCAGTTTGACAACCATGAGTGGCCATGGATGGCAGACTTATGTGAATTCCTACACGTCATTGAGAAGTCCACCAAAAGGGTCAGCTGTGATGATGCATTAGTGAGCATAACCATCCCGCTCCTCCATGTGATGCAAGAATCCCTCATCACAATCAGGGATAACGCATTGCACACCGAGGAGCAGACCCATCACAGCTAGATACTCAAAGCACACTCCTGTCAGCTTCTCAGCTTGGAATGATGGAGGAAGAGGAGGAGAATGAAGTGGCAGATGATGTCATTTTCAAACACAAGGCTAGCGGGGAAGTTCAATGAGTCCCATTGCTTCAGCGCGAAGGGGAGGAGGAAGAGGAGGAAATGGAGAGTGACCCTTCTGGTGGGGGCAGCGAAGTCATGCCAAGTAACACTCTGGCACACATGGCTGACTTCATGTTGGGCTGCTTTTCCAGTGACAAATGCATTATACACATCATGGAGAGCAAACAGTACTGGATTTTTGCAATCCTCGACCCCTGGTATAAAAATAACATCTTGTCTTTCATTCCAGTAGAGGGGAGGACCAATCTCATAAATGATTGCCACAATCAACTGGTGCAGAATATGATGGAAATGTTTCCATCAACCCTCGCTGGCAGCAGAGAGGAGGGTTCCTCCAAGAGGCTAACAACTGCTCTCCGGTCCACACCCACCAGGGGAACACTCTCCAAGGTGTGGGACACGTTAATGCCACCCCCCTCCGCCAAACTACCGCCACTGAGGGGCCTAGTGTCACCAGGAGGGAAAAGTATAGGTGCATGTTGTGTGAGTACCTGGCCGACCACAGCCCTGTCTTCTCCAATCCCTCTGCGCCCTACATGTATTGGGTGTCGAAGTTGGACCTGTGGCTGGAACTTGCGCTTTATACCTTGGAGGTGCTGTCCTGCCTTGCCACCAGCGTTCTATCTGATAGGGTTTTAAGCGCAGCCGGTGGCATCATCACTGATAACCACAGCTGTCTGTCAGCTGACAGTGCTGACTGGCTGACATTGATCAAAATGAACAGCCAATGGATTGACCCAGGATTTGCATCTCCACCAGTGTAAAGCACATGAAGTTAAAACCACCCCATTAAAGCTCACCTCAAGGGCCTAATATTATGCTCTGACAAGGCTCTATTCATCCATAGAACATAATATTAGGCTCCTACAAGGCTCATTTCATCTCATAGGAGCATAATATTATGCTCCTTCAATCGTCAATTCATCCCAACAGCCTAATACTCTGCTACTACAAGGTTCAACTCACCTCAAGAGCCTCAATCTCTGCTGGTACAAGGCTCAAATCACCTCAAGGGCCTAAAACTCTGCTGCTACAAGTCTCACCTCACCCCAAGAGCCTGAAGATAAGGCCACAAAGTAATTTTTTTTTGGAGGTCTCCCCACATCACACACACATACACAATGACAGTTAAGGGTGGGGGCTGTTTGATTTCCCCCTTGCCTATGCCATCTGTGGTTATCTTGGGCAACATGATTTAAAGGGGTGCATGCTAATGTTTCTTTAGCTTAAAATATGTCTTACTGTCCATACTAATGTAGAATAAAGAAGGTTTCCAAGTATTTTTCCACTTTCCATAGAGGTTATATTGAGTTTGGAGTGTCTAGTTGATAGGCTGTGATAGTGGCATAATACTGGGACCTGGGTTAGATGCACCCAGGCATGCTTCCCCTGCTGTCCCAGTTGCATTTCAGAAGTGTTGGCATCATTTCCTGAGGTGTCATTGTGAACTTGGTGACTCCAATTGGTCGAATTTTGATTTCACTGAAACGATCATTTTTTTCCTATAGACCATAATGGGATTCGATATTCGATCGAATAGTTGAATATTGAGGTCTACTCGAATCGAATGTTCTACTCGAATCAAATCTCTATCAGCCACCAATTGTGCCACCAAAAGTGAGAGAGGCCTGTAATTGACATCATAAGTAGACCTCAACTATGAGCAACAAAATGAGAAAACAAATCCAGAAAATCACATTGTCTGATTTGGAAAGACTTTTTTTGCAAATTATAGTGGAAAATAAGTATTTGGTCACCTACAAACAAGCAAGATTTCTAGCACTCGCAGACCTGTAACTTCTTCTTTAAGAGGCTCCTCCGTCCTCCACTCATTACTTGTAGTAAGGGCTTGTGTTAGCGGCCACAAGAAAATGGCCACAGACATGTGCAGTCAGCTCTGCCCAAAGCCCTATGGAGGAGTCGACTGCACATGCCTAGGATATAGAAGACCAGTGCCAGAAGAGAGCATGGCAGAGAGGTGTTCCAGAAGAAGAGGAGGCAGCGCTGGAGATTTTTCAAGCAGCACTGGGAACCCCCCAGTGCTGCGAGAAAAATCCTTTACATATAGAAGAAAATCAGGACTATCTAACAAACAGTGGCACGGAGAAGACTCTAAGGGTAAGATCACACTTGTTTTTTTGGTCAGGATTTTGAGGCCATATCCTCCTCAAAATCCTGACCAGAAAGACAGCTCCCATTGAAATAATTTGCCTCACATCCACCTGCAGACTCTCCCTCCCGACTACGCCCATTTATTTGGGCCTAATCCAGAGCTCCAGAGCAGAGTGCATGACTAGATGACAGCAATCCACAGCAATTACAAGTTCATATAGCTGGAAAAAGGCTTGAACTTTTTTGGGGGGCCTGACAGCATTAATCCACAGGAGTGACTAGTTCATATAGAGCTGGAAAAAGCCTTGAATGTTGGGGGGCCTGAAACATAGCATCAATCCACAACAATTACAAGTTCATATAGCTGGAAAAAGCCTTGAATGTTCGGGGGCCTGAAACATAGCATCAATCCACAGCAGTGACTAGTTCATATAGAGCTGGAAAAGGCCTTGAATTTTGGGGGCCTGAAACATAGCATCAATCCACAGCAGTGACTAGTTCATATAGAGCTGGAAAAAGCCTTGAATTTTGGGGGGCCTGAAACATGGCATCCATCCACAGCAATTACAAGTTCATATAGCTGGAAAAAGCCTTGAATTTTGGGGGGGCCTGAAAAAAAGCAGCAATCCACTGCATTTACATGTTCATATAGCTTAAAAAAACTTGAATTTTGTTGTTTCATGAAAAATTGCTGCAATCCACTGCAGTTACTTCTTGCTATATACATGCAAAGCAGCTTTTCAGGCTGTGTAACCCCAAAACAAGGATACAGAGCAATTAGGTCAGGCGAAGTATGCTCAATCCAGATATCCAGGGTGTGTACCCCCAAAACCTAGGTGGGAGACACCGAAATTCAGTCAGGTTATGTCCGCTCAATACAGTTGTTCACAGTGTGTAACCCCAAAACCTAGGTGGGAGAGACAGAAATTCAGACAGGCTATATCAGCTCAATCCAATTTTTAAGGGTCTATTTTTCATTTATTTCTGTGACATTATTTCAACCAATAAGTCAAGCAGTACAAGCAATGGACACTGGTACTAGAACACTGAAAAATGTAGTACAACTGCAGCCATTACTTCTCCGCCCTCCCAGGATCTCTTCTCAGGTCCTTTTCTCCCTCTGTTGAACCACTTCCCCAATACGGTGTGATACACTAAACAATATATTTGATACTCAGGTCGCTCGTGCCTACCTATTTCCAAGGGCAACTGTTGGCATTCTTCACAGTCACACAAGTACAGTTAAGGATTGTTTGATGTGATATCTCAACCTTTCACCCTCACAAGTTTATTTCCTAAAGTATAAGGAAACTTTAATGAAGGACAATCCGAACATCTGGTGTGACCGTTGTGACAGGACCAGGGTAAAAGTGAGAGAAGAAGTATACATTTCTCCCAGGTTCCTGTCATACACAATCTAGGTGCAAAGCTGCGCTCCTGGCTGGTGGGTCTTACCAAAACCCTGGTAATGGTCTGACTACTGGAGCAGGGAGTATTGGTGCCTGTACTCCATTCAGCTACTCCAGGTTTTGGGATATGTGGCGTTAAATCCTTCAGTATGTCGCATCGTCATTGTTAGTCCGGTATGTCTACATGAATTTTTTTGAATAACGCTGAATTTGTTTTTCTGTTCGATTTCTGTGTTGGGTTTTTATGGGACCAAATGTTCCTATTAATTAAAAGCTAAGTTTTATCTGGATCTATCGTTGTGCTGGATATATCTTTTTTCTCATGCGTTAAATCCTTGCACCATACTTGGCTGGATTGAACTTTCATTTTGTGCCAAAAAGTGGTGAAGACAGCGATCCCTGCGCTAATCCCGTTACACCGTCCATTGCCAACTGCAGCACTGAAGTTACCATCTCTGGAAGTGGTACAACTTTTCTCTGCGTTTAGCCATGCTCGATGCTATGCTAGCTGACTACACTTGGTTGCTCGAGGGTTCTCTTAATGGATATCGCCAAGGTGCATCAGATGTGTTTTTCAGCACTGAGGCCACCTCCGCTGAGATCCCAAAGGAACTTCAAAAGATTTGTGTATTGCAACAAAAGAGAAGAGAAAATAAGTGTAGGGCACAGAGGGATCGGAGAGGACAGAGCTGGGGTCGACCAGGTACTCCCACAACATGCGCCTATACTTGTCCCTCCTGGTGACACTAGGCCCCTTAGTGGCGGTAATTTAAACAGGGGGGCCATTAACATGTCCCTCCTGATCACAGTAGGTCCCCGAGTGGCGGTAATTTGGCCAGGGGGACCATTATCGTGTCCCAGACGTAGGAATAAGTCTTGAAACAGGGTAGAGTTTTGCATGCCTTTTCCTCTACCCACCGTTTTTGCTGCTTAGCTTCCCTCCACATCTACACTGCTTTCACCCCTAGACATCACCCCAGTTTATGCCTCTGCTTCTAGCCACCTTTTTTGTTGATTTAGCTTCCCTCCACATTTACACTGCTTTTGCCCCTAGACATCACCATAGTTTATGCCTCTGTTTCTAGACACCTTTTTTGTTGATTAGTTTGCCTGCACATCTACAATGCTTTCGCCCCTGTTCATGTCGGGTCGGTGGTCTCGTCGTCCACCAACACGACTGTAGGTAGTGGCTGACCGGCTGCTGGAAAAGCAGCTGAAAGCACTATCTGCTAGCCATTGTAACACATGTTCCTGGTGCTCGGGCCTGGTCTGCGTTGTACCCTGCACCCTGCTTAACACAGCTGCCATATCCGGAGTTGTGATGAACGCATGCTAATGTTTCGTGTCCAGTGGAAAGGATGGGAAAGGATTTCACATAAGTCTGCCACCCATGGAAACTCATGGTGCAGAAATTGTGGGAGCTGACCTTGAGGAGCACTTGGGTTTTGGACATGGTACTCTATCAAAGGTCTCTGCTGCTCACACACTCTACTCAACATGTGGTACGTCAAGTTCCAGTGTGTGGGGACGTCGCACATCAGCCGGTGTTCTGGCAGATGAAGGCATTGCTGGAGGCTTCGGAGGCTAGCAGCGGCTCCTGTACACTTGCGAAAGTGGGCGCACAGGCGCCACACTTTCACCAGTAGCTTGTGTACATTGGAGTATGTTTTCAAAAAACGTTGCACCACTAAGTTAGAAGTAGGCCAGGCATGGAACGTGTTGGAGGCTGGCAAGCTCCAGAGCCACTACCAGGTTCCTGCCGTTATCACACAAGACAAACATGCCTGGCCCCAGGTGTAGCAGGGAAAAACACATTGCCATCTCAGCCAGGATGGAATCCCTGACCTCAGAGGCAGTGTGCTGTCTGTCCCCCAAGCTGATGAGCTTCAGCACGGCCTGCTGACGTCTGCCCACGCCAGTAGCTGGGGTCGATTCAATGGCGGAGGAGGAGGAGGGTGGTGTTTCAGCACTCCTGCCAGGAATATTGGGCGGGGGGGACAAAGCAGGCCACCACAGTTTGTGACCCGGTCCCAGCCTCAACTACATTCATCCAGGCTCACTTTAAGGGCCATAAAAGTGAATTTTGGAAGGTCTTACCACATCACACACACACATCCACAATGACAGTTCAGGCTGGGGACTGAAGGATTTCCCATTGTCTATTCTATGTGTGGTTGTCATGGGCAATGTGATTTAAAGGGGTGCTTGGTAATGTTTCTTTAGCTTAAAATTTGGGTTTCTGTCCATCCAATTGGGGAGTAAAGAAGGTTTCCAGGTATTTTCCCACTTTGATAGAGGTCTTTTTGAATGTGGAAAGTGTGTAGTTGTTAGGCTGTGATAGTGGGACAATAGAGGGACTTTGGTGTGTTAGATGCCCCCAGACATTCTTCCCCTGCTGTCCCAGTTGCATTTTAGAGGTGTTGGCATCATTTGCTGAGGTGTGATAGTGGACTTGGTGACCCTCCTGAGTTGAATGGTGGGATCCCCAGAAACGAAGCATTTTCTCCCATAGACTATAATGGGGTTTGATATTTGTTCGAATAGTCGAATATTGAGATGTTATTCGGAACGAATAACGAACATCGAATATTTTACTGTTCGCTCATCTCTAGTTATAAGTTAAATTGCTGTAAATATCTGAAAAAGACAAATTAATCTAAGAGACGGAAAATCTACTTAAAAAATGGCTTAAAGCTATATGAAAGCTCTGGGATAAAGTTTTAGGTATAAAATAAAAGAAGCTCATAGTGAATCAGTCCGAAGGGTTTATAGGAGGGTAATGCTATTCCATTAATAACAAGCCTTATTCCTAGCATATGGAAAAAAATGTATCTGGTTCCCAAATGCAAACTTAACAAGATAAAGCAAGTCACTACATCTGACCATATGCCAAAGTGCTGTTCAAGCTCTTGATGACATTAATAACATTTAACACCATAGAGACTTAAAGATGATGTTAAAGTTAAAAATAACACCAATGTACTCGGTAATTGCATAAAAGAATACAAATAAACTAGCGAGCATAAACCTTGTTACAACTGCAGCTTCTCATGGTGCAGAAATCTGATATCACAGCTTGAAATGATAAAAGTGAGTTGATTTACAAGAGTGATGTTATTGTGATTCTCGAATTTATTAATATGATACACTTGGTAAAAAAAAAAAAAAACATCACAAAGTCACAGCTTAACATTTAAGTACTATCATGGTGTCTATCATAATGATATGTATATGATAGTGGTGTATGATAACTGTCCCGGATTCCGCGGGACATTCACGGATTCGGTGTCCTGTTCCGCGGTCCCGGACGGCGGGAGGTATGTCCCGGTTAAATACATCCACTAGTCACTGCGCTCCGTCGAGTGGATGTGTAGGCACGATTTGATGACGTCACATCGCGTCTACAACTCTGTTAGTGAAACTGCGGAAGGGGACTATAAGTGTTTTTTTGTGTTAAACATTGAGGTGGCCCATGAAACTGGGGGCAGATAAAGGGGGGGGGGGGGCGGCATGAAACTGGACAGAGATGGGGGACATGAAACTGGGGGCAGAGATGGGGGATGTGATACTGTGGGCAGAGATAGGGGGACATGAAACTGTGGGCAGAGATGGAGGACATGAAACTGGGGGCAGAGATGGGAGGACATGAAACTGTGGGAAGTGATGGGGGACATGAATCTGGGGGAAGAGATGGGGGACATGAAACTGGGGGCAGGGATGGGGAACATGAAACTGAGGACAGAGATGGAGGGGGACATGAAACTGGAGGCAGATGAAGGGTGACTGTGGCAGGATTATACTGTGTGGGGACACATGAAAAATGAATGAGAATGGGCGGAGTCAACATAAAAGTGGGTGGAGCTAAATTTGCCGCTGCACGCTGCGCGCGCCGCACGTTTGTCCCTCTTTCGAGTCTTCAAAAGTTGGGAGGTATGCTTAAGGGTTAATTGAAAGTAATATAACTCTCAGAGGAGATGTGATGGCTGGGTTAAATTTGCCCTCAGGCAATTACACAAATACTTTACTGTTATTTCTAGCTACTTTGTTAACTCTGTAATTTCACTTCATTTTGTATGATACTGTAATATACATAGCTGGTATTTAATGAATAGACTGTCTTTTATATGATGGTGTTTTCCTTATAGGTACAATAAGGGCAGCAAGTCCCAGAGAAAAACTTGTGAAAACGCAAAGAAAAACGCTGCAGAAAGAAATCTGATGCATTTTCACTGTGCATTTTTCCACAGCATTTTTTTGTTGTTGTTGTTGCAACCTTTGTCTCAGGGTAGTTTCAAGTACTTTATTCCCATTGATATTAAGGCAAAGGCCCCAAAATATGCAACTAAAAATCGCTGTGGAAAAAAAAATGCTGCGAAATTGCATCACACTTATTTTTTCACAGTTTTTTTTTTGTCACATTTCATGGGGCTTTAGCCGTAATACCAATGGTGAAAAAAAGGTGCGTGAAACCTGTGAAAAAGCTTCTTTTTTGAGCCAAAACCAGAAGTGGTTTTAAAAGAAGGGAAAACGTACTTTTTTGCAACTTGGCCCCCTAATGGCATGATCTTAGAGTTAATTTTCAGGTACAATCCATATCAAAATTCCAACCGAAAATAGTCTCCATTCAATTCAGGTGCTAATTTGTGATAGAAGGCAGGAAATTACCAACTGGCACAAAATATGCAAAGAAGATTCTATGTTCCTAAAGCAGAATTTTTCAGTTTCTACAAATTTTGCCATGTGAACCTAGTCTAATGCCCTGTTCACATCTGCTTTTGTATTCCATCCCGGGAGAGTCCGCATGGAGACCCCACTGAACGTAATACAAACGCAATTACAAGCGCTGTGCTGTAACAGACTATATGAGGTCCGTGTGCTTGCTGCGCACTGCCCTCACGAATCATGTGGACATGAATCATGCTGATCCCCCATATTCCGTTCGGGGCATCTCCTTGTGGACGGAATACAAAAGCAGATGTGAACGAGGGCTTACATGTACACCTAGAACTACACCCACATTCCAGCCACATTACTACCAGATTCCCCTCTGACCTCATAGTATAATCCACAAATAGCTGCTTTTACTGTTTAATGTTCCTCTCATAGTGCCTCAACGCTTCACTACTATAAGAGTTTCTACCATTGTCCATATGGAGAATACGACTAGCCTCCTTTATTTGCAGATGCTCCTCTCATAATGCCAGCCAGCAATTAACCTCTTCCTGCCCTGCACTATAAGGCTGACTTCACACGGAGTAATGTCGGGCTGAATTTGTGCTTATTTTTACAGGCGTAGAAAAAAAAATGTTGCATTCACGCTGCGTCTTTTTACTATGAGCGTATATGCAGCATTTTTCTACTCGCATAAACGCTCCGCGTTTTTTTAACGGAGAGTTTACACGAGCAAAAAACGCCGCGTATACGCTCATAGTGAAAAAATGCCGCGTAAATGCAACGTTTTTTCCTACGCTTGTAAAAATAAGCACAAATTCAGCCCGACGTTACTCCATGTGAAGGCAGCCTAATAGTATGCTGCAGCAAAGCAGGTTGTTCCTAGAAGCCATGTACTCCTCACTTGTGATTGCTGGTCCATTCACATGGATGAAAATGGTGAGGAATTTGGTGTGGAATTTCAGCGTTGAAAAAAAAAATCTTCCCAGTGTCTTCAATGGGTTCCTTTTTCTACTAGTAGAAAAAGGAACCCCCATTGAAGTCAATTTGAGGCTTTTTTTTTCAGCGCTGAAGTTCCACACTAAATTCCTTGGAGTGTGTCTTCAGGCCTCGCCATTTGGCCTGAAGACACACTCTCCACCGGACTAGGCCCATTTATTGGGCCTAATCCGGAGCAGAGAGCGTGGCTGGATGCCGGTGCAGTGCAGGGGGTTTTTGGTCCGGAAAAAAAAAAAAGGTAAAATACAATGCCATTTATTTATTTTTAATTCACCAAACATGCTGCGTTTTTTCTGCAGTGTTTATTGATGTGTTTTGTAACCTGGGGCCTTAGTCCCAGTCTGGAAATATTTATATGTCTTGAAACAGAACAAAACCAGAAAGATATAGAAGCAAAACCAAAAAACTTGACCTGGAAATAAGATAAGATAATCCTTTAATAGACCCACAGTGGGGAAATTTCAGTATGTTACAGAAGCATAGTACAGGTACAGATACAGGATAATACACAGCACTGTATCTGTACAGAAGTAGACACACATATGCTGAGAAGAGAAGATATACTTGGAGTCCATAGCAGCTAAGGAACAGAAGAAGAAAGAAGGAAGACTTCATAATCATAATCATTTAGTTTTCTGTGTGGAGTGATCTTCGCTTTGTCTGATGTAGATTATACAGCCTGATCGCGGTTGGAAGGAAGGACCTCCGATAGCGCTCCTTCTCACACTTGGAGTGAAGCAGACAGTCACTTACAGTGCTGCCAAGTGCCATCAAGGTCTCATACATGGGGTAGGATTTGTTCTCCAGCATATTGCTCACCACGGACAGTATCCTTCGGTCACCCACCACCTGAACTGGGTCCAGGGGGAACCCCAGGACAGAGCTGGCCCTTCTGATCAGCCTCTCAAGTCTATTTCTGTCCCTGGTTGATACACTGCTCCCCCAGCAGGCCACACCGAAAAAAATGGCTGAAGCAACCACAGAGTTGAAAAAGGCCCTAAGAAGTGGCCCCTGGACTCCGAAGGCCCTCAGCCTTCTGAGCAGGTAGAGTTTACTGTGACCCTTTCTGTGCAGCGCCTCCAGGTGATCAGCCCAGTCCAGTTTATTATTGAGGAGCACACCCAGGTACTTAAAGGTCTTGACTATCTCTTGATTATCTCAGGATCGGAGCACTTCTCCGTTTACTAAAGTCCACTAGCATCTCCTTGGTCTTCCCAGCATTAATCCTGAGGTTGTTCTGCTGGCACAACAAAATCCCGATTTAAATCTCTGTATTCCCTATCGTCACCATCAGTGATAAGGCCTACTATTGCAGAGTCATCGTAGTACTCCTGTGCTTTTGACCACAACAAAAGAAATGTATTCAGAACAGTATGAATCAGTAGTGGTAGTGCATAGTCTTGGGGCGGTTTGTGAGTGAGAAGATTATCTACTTACAGTGAAAAGTGTATGGCAGATGTTTTTTTTTTTCCCACCAACTCAAAAAAATGCAAAACTATAGAGCAAGTCTACCCAGAGTGCAGAATAAATTTGTGAAATCTAAGTTGTATAATGGCTAAAAATAGTGTTACTGCTCACATACGCACACAGAAGGTTATCCTGAAATGTAAAATAAAATGATGGATAAATTATGGCTTATAGTATATCCCAAATCTTTAGGCTTCACATTTAGAGTTATAATATATACATATTAGTACTACACAGTACCAATAATCCTAACAGTTATATTATGTTAGGGGGTGTTCACACTACCATCAGTGTCCGACAGGTAGCTTCAAGTACAAGTGAAAGACATATGGTCCATATACTAATCATGGAATACATACTGTATAATGCCACCTATAGATCTACCTGCCATACTGCTCTCACTACACCCCTTTCCTGGGATAAAAACAATGGGGCTAATTTATTATTCTCTCTACGCCAGTGTTCTAGCATAGAGGCAGAAAGGCAGGACGCCACCTCAGATTCCACACCAAAAAATGGCTAGCCGCGCCTGCATGCTGGTATTTTGCTCTGGATAATGCCCAAATTAATGGAACTAGTCGGTGAGGGAGGTGTTGCGAGGCGGATCTGCCTGACGAAAGGGCATGTCGTTTCTTTTTTCTGCTCCCATTGACTTCAATGGGAGGCATTTTTTTGGTCAGGATTTTGATGCGGATTGCACGTCAAAATCCTGACCAAAAAACACCATCTGATCTCAGCCTCATGGTCCATTCACACGGAGGAAAATGGTGAGGAATTTGGTGTGGAAAAAAAAAGCCTCCAGTTGACTTCAATGGGGTCCATTCATCCAGACTTTTTTGGCAAGGATTTTGAAAAAATCCGCTTCAGGAATTGGGAAATAGTTTTTTCCTCCAGCACAGTGTATAGACCTTGAAAAAACCCTTAGGCGTGGTTTGTTCCCTCTTGCGGAAAAGAAGCGACCTGCTTCAGCCACAGATGTCTGCCTTGCGACACCTCCCTCCCGACTAGGCCCATTCATTTGGGCCTAATCCGGAGTGGAATGCTGCGATTGGATGCCGGTGCACTGCTAGCTGTTTTTTGGACCGAAATCTGAGGCCGTCTCCACGTCAAATTCCAATCCAAAAAACTCTCGTGTGAACTTGCTGAGTTCACACAGAGTTTTTTGGTCAGGAAAAATCCACTTAGTAAAATTTGTGTGGCGTTTTTTGGCCCGTTTTTTGAGGCTTTTTTTAGGCTTTTTTGGGGGGTATTTTTTGAATGTGGCCATGTATTATCTTCTTAAAAACGCCTTGCGGTTTTTGAGGCAGTTTTTGTCAATTCCGCATAAAAAAATGCGTCAAATACCGTGTCAAAAAAACGCAAGACGGATTTTCCACCTCCCATTGACTTGCATTGATTTTTTTTCATGTGGAATCTGCCTTAAGAATGGACATGTCGATTCTTTTTTTCGCTAGTGGAAAACAATTATAAGAAGATTACATAGGACTGTATGGTGAGGCATTTTTTGGAGAAGGATTTTGAGGTGGATTCCGCCTCAAAATCTTGACCAAAAAACTCTGAGTGAACTCAGCCTTAGGGTAAGTTCACACAGGGTTTTTTGGTCCAGAATCTGAGGCAGAGGCACTTCACCGGCATCCAGTCGCACACTCCGTTCCGGATTAGGCCCAATGAATGGGCCTAGCTGGGAGCAGAGAGTTTCTTCAGGCAGAATCGTGAAGCGAATCGGCCTGTTTGTGAATCACTGTTTGTGACCAGTTCCCAGAAAAAAAAAAAAAACTGACCGGCTCCCATTGATTTCAATAGGAGCCGTCTTTTTGGTCAGGATTTTGAGGCGGATACAGCCTCATAATCCTGACCAAAAAACCCTGTTTGAACTTGCCCTCAGATGGGGTTTTTCAATCAAGATTTTGAAACGGAATCCCCCGTAAAAAAACAACTCCCATTGAAATCAATGGGAGCCAGTCATTTCCCTTTTCCATGAGCAGGAACAAAAACGTGACATGCCCTTTCTTCAGGCAAGTTCCGCGGCCCGTTCATTTGTGGCTAATCTGGAGCAAAATGCCACAGCTAGCCTTTTTTTTGGTTCGGAATCTGAGGCGGCCTCCACATCAAATTCCAGACCAAAAAACCCCGTCTGAATCCGGCCTTAGTCTGACTTTTTTCTGTGCCCAAAAGAATGGAAACCAGATGGAAATGGTGCAAATGGACACCTGTGGACAGGGGTGAACCTTCCCCTTTCGCCGCCCGAGGCGAACTACAGAAAGCCGCCCCCCCCCCCCCGGTGGAGGGGGCGTGGCCGGGCGGAGGAGGCGAGGCCGACCAGAGGGGGCGGGGCTTAGCGCCGTTTGCCGGCAGAGAACAGGCCCGGAGACTGCCTGCTCTCTGCCTGAGCGTGAGGGGAGGCTGCTGGAGCAGCACTGCTCCAGTGGCCTCCCCAAACCACCGCTCGGTGCTAAGCCAGTCCAGGACAGCTTATCCTGGACTGGCTTAGGGAAGCAAAAATGCTGCCCTCCCTGAGGCCCTGACATAGCGCCGCCTGAAGCGCTCGCTTCAGGGCGCCTCATGGGAGGTGCGGCGCTGCCTGTGGATGGTCTTTAAAACCCATTGGAATCAATGGGTTTTAAAATGAGCCATTCAAAATCAGTTTTTCAGGATTTTTAGGGTGCCTTCACACGGACTTACGCTCCGTGCATTCTGTCCATTTTACACGTGTAAAATGTAGTTACCCATTGAGTTCAATGGCTTTTTTTTAACGCGCGCGCAAGAAGACGCACGTTAAAAAAAAGCCATTGAACTCAATGGCTAACTACATTTTACACGTGTATTTTTACACGTGTAAAATGGACACAATACATGGAGCGTAACTCGATGTGAAGGCACCCCTTAGACTGTTTCAAAAACTGATTTTGTGAGGAGAGCAAAACACTGATGTGAACCCAGCACATCTTCAGAAGTTTGCTGATCTCTAATGTTTACTATTTCATTCTTTCACAAGGTTCTGGGGATAATATCCCTCCTTAAGGAGTGAGCACCTTTACAGGCGTATGGAGATTTACAAAGCCATTTTTGCTCTACTGGGGGATTATGGGAAAAATATGCAAATCTGCTGTTTTCCAAGATGTAAATAGGAAAACAGTGCCTTTGTTTGCTGCACTCTAGGGGCAGCCCCCTTAAACATCATGCACAACTTTTTCAAAAAGCCTTAATGCTATGATGCAATGCTTACCCAAACCAGTAAATCTATTCCAAAAGGAACAGAATCCCTAGAGGGCAGCAAGCAGAGGGCCTGTTTTCCTATTCACATCTTGGAAAACAGATTTGCATATTTTTCTCATTCTTTCACAAGTCACTACATAATATTGTGTTTGTCTTTTGAACAATCCTTTGAAAATACTTTTAATCATATCTATCAAACCTATACATTTAATGATGTCGTTCCTCAGACTGCACTCGAGAAATGTTTTCAAACTTAAATAGACTAGTCTAGGTAAATTAAAAAATTCATTCAAAACAACGAAGCAAAAATTAGGCAGTATTCAGTAAACCTATTACAACACACCTATGAGAATATTATTAAGCAGGGTGAGGTTGACCCGTTAGTGGGTTTTGCATTTGAGTTGAGATGTCCAAAAATTTTTTTACCATGTGAGAACATTCTATTTCTGCATTCCTCCATGCTGTAAAAGAGGCAAAGCAATGGAGAAGAGGGGAAAAAAGGACAAAGAAAGGCAAAGTGAAATTCGGAAACACTGATGATGTTCAAGCTTTCCAGGGAGGTGAGGCTAGATGAAGTCAAATATTTTATGGAAAGTAGACTGTAAAGCGCAAGGAAAATGGCATTTAAAAAGAGGTGCCATTGAATGGGCCATTCTTTTTCCAACCAAACCAAAATCTTATTGGAACATTTCAAGTTCTTCCAGTAGTAGAGACAGTATGTCTGGTCCTAAATATGCTGCAATAGGCAAAATGTTTTGCTTTTAAGAGAATCCTATATTACACATAGTGCTGTGATAGTTAATCTCTTAGCATAATGAAAGCTTTTATACAGAAGTTCACAGTGTAGGTGAAATCACTGTGGTAGGGTGGGTGGATCACAAATACTCAGACCAGCTGTGCAGTCTTTAGGGCTTTGGTTGCTGTGCTGTCATGTAAAATTAAGCAGAGCAGTAATATAAAGAAAATTCAAGTGTAAATAGTAATGTACTTTCTACTAGAAGGGGTTATATACATTACTGAGTGTAATAGTTTGTAGTTCAAGATCTGGAGATTGTGAAAACATATTTTGTAAACTATTCATTAACTTTTAGATTAGATAGATTTTAACTCCTACTGAGGAATTTTTCAATTTTGAGTTTTGAATACTTGGATAAATTGTATTTAATAATACAATTTTATATGTACATCTGTATGATGTACTGTGAAACTGCACAAAAAAAAAAAATCTAAATGGGGTGGCTTTAGAGAAAAACTGCATTTGCGCAACTTTCTTATGGACTTTGTTTTACTCAGTTCACTATGCAGCAAAAATGAAATGTTCCCTGTATTATATGGAATGGTATGGTTCCAAGGACACCAAGTTTATATAGGTTTTTTTTTTAACGTTTTATCACCTTAATAAAATCCAAAACTTTACAAAAACAAAGAAAACATTTTTGTAGTCACCATATTCTGATACCCATAACTTTTTAATATTTCAGTGTACAGGAATACATAGGATGTCATTTTATGCAGGACCAGATGTACTATTTAGGCCGGGGCCAATTGTGGCATAAATATTGTGGTTTACAAAAAATGTGGCATTCTACAGTCCCTGTACAGTGAATGGGATTCTAGCAAATCTCATCCACACATTGCAGAAAAATAAGCACAGCAGAAATGCTGCAATTTCCAAATCCATCGTATCATGTCAGTTATACCTACCAAAACGCTAAGTGTTTCTTTAGGCTGAGTTTACACAAAGTTTTTTGGTCAGGATTTTGAGGCCGAATTTTCCTCAATCCTGACTAAAAAGACGGCTCCCATTGATATCAGTAGGAGCCGGTCAGTTCTTTTTTCTGGGTGCCGTTTCTTTTGGCTCCCGGAAAAAAGAATGGACATGCTCATTTGCGAGGCACAATCCGCCTGAAGACACTCCCGACTAGGCCCATTAATATACAAACAGCTGCTTCCTATACTATGGCTTACTGCTAGGCATCCATAATTAGAGTGTCATCAGGGGATATTTGGCCAGTGGAAGCTCGGGCTCCCCAAATATAGTCTTTATTTGCCTACAAATATCCCCTGATGACACTCTAATGAGCAGAAACGCATAGGGATATACACTGGAGCACAGAAAGGCATTAGTGGCTCTATGCCTTAGCTAATTATGGATACCTAGCAGTAAGCCATAGCATAGGAAGCAGCTATTGGTACGGCATGGGACTTTGACATATGTGGGAGTTAAGTGGAGGTGTGGGCTGTGTTTTGTCCAGTAGCATATACATGCGGAAGCCAGCCGACACTTATATACACTGACGTTAATCCCCAGTCCAGAGCCTTCCAGGAATGCCTATTTAGCTGCTTGTATACATACATACTTGCATGGCAAAACTCGGCAATAGACATCCCCACAGGTGTAGGACTAATGTCTATGTGGTTAGGCTGTCTATGACTGCTACAAAGAGGCCTCCTAGTGAACGAAATATAGTCCGCACTGGAGATAGGGGAATCTAGGAATCACATGGCATAGTAGCCACTAGTTTATTTATTTATTACATGGGTTGGATATGTAGAGACCCTGCAGTCAGCATCTCAACACCAGCAACCTTGAAAATACAATATATATGGGAGGAGGTTGTTGAGAGATGGTTGTTTTTATGGATACAAAGGGCTTTGAGCTAGATACAAGAGCATCGATGTGCATGTAGGGGAGGATAGGATTCAACAAGATAGATCCCCGGCCCCAACATCGATAGAGCCCCTGCTCGATTTAGTTCATCCACACCAAGTTACACACGGTTTTATTGGCACAATCAATAAAAGTTATGTTTTAGTCCTCACTTTATTATTTTTGTTTATGATAATATGATCCTACTTCGGCCTGTATAGGGAATAGAAATTTTGTGAAACAATGCCAGTGGAACCACCTCAGGATTAATGCTGGGAAAACCAAGGTGATGGTCGATTTTAGTAAGCGGAGACCTGTACCGAATCCGGTGGTAATCCAGTGGACAGGCATTGAGATAGTCAAGAACTATAAGTACTTGGGTGTGCTGCTCAATAATAAACTGGACTGGGCTGATCACCTGGATGCGCTGCACAGAATGGGTCACAGCAGGCTCTACCTGCTTAGAAGGCTGAAGGTATTTGGAGTCCAGGAACTTCTTAGGGCCTGTTTCAATTTAGTAGTAGCATCAGCTATTTTCTTCAGAGTGGCCTGCTGGGGGAGTAGCATACCAGCCAGGGTCAGAAATAGTTTTGACAGGCTGGTATAAGGATCAGCTGTGTCCTGGGAACCCCCTGGACCCAGTGCAGGTAGTGGGTGACAGAAGGATACTGTCTGTGGTGAGCTCCATGCTGGAGAACAACTCCCATCCCATGTATGAAACCGTGATAGCACTTGACAGTTCTGTCAGTGACTGCCTGCTTCACTCCAAGTGTGAGAAGAAGCGATATTGGAAATCCTTCCTCCCAACCGTGGTCAGGCTGTATAATCAACATCAGACTAAGCGAAGATCACTCTGCACAGAGAACTGAATAATCCTGAAGTCTTTTTCTTTTTTTGTTGCTATGACTTCTAGTATTTTTTCTATCTGGTATTCTGAGATTGTATTTTTTTTTTTTTTTTGTAAAATATTACTGTATTATGCATGCTGCTGTAATTAAAGAAATGTGGTATGTCAAAGTGTAGCCCCTAGGGCCCAAAGGTACTGTGCAACTCAATTTGAGGAGTGTTTGATCAACTAGTCAACCTATTCAAGCAGTATGTTCCGACCCTCTGGAAGACCTGGTGGCTAATTTCCATTACAAAGACATTGGGGGTCTGACCTAGCAAGTGATGAAGGTCTTCAAGAAGAATGTGCTATCTCATCTACTTATAATTGCAACCTCCAATTCACCTACAGACTGGTTTCCTGCAAAAATTCTCAGACAACTCTGTTGTGGTCGACGCTTTAACTTACACAAGTGATTTTGAGTTTTTTTGTGGCGCATTGTACTTCAAGTTAGTGGTAAACACTAATCAATATTTTTGTATTTATTTATAAAAACTTAATGGAAATTTGCAAAAAAAAAAAAAAACCCTGCTTCTGATCCCATGTGATCACTTTTGCATACCTGTACATGGGAATGCGGGAACCACCCACATCCCTTGATGTACAGGTACGTGAAATAGCGTAAGGGTGCGTTCACACGATGTAAAGTGGAGCGCAATCTGGCACATATACACGTGTCGGCAGATTGCATGCTCAAAAAGATCCCATTCATTTCAATGGGAGTTGCGAGTATATACACCATGCTGCAAAATCACGGGCGCAAAATAACACGGCATATACACTCGAAACTCCCATTGAAATGAATGGGATCTTTTTGGGCACGCAATCTGCTGACACGTGTATATGTGCCAAATTGCGCTCCACTTTACATCGTGTGAACGCACCGCATTCACACTGAGTAAACGTGCGTGTATTTTTGCAAAATGCATGTGTAAAAATACACGTGTAAAAATAAGACTCCCATTCAATCACATTTTACAGGCGTATTTTTACAGGCATATTTTTTTTTTTTCCACTCGTGGAATTTTCCATGCTAAAAAAAAATGCCTTCCATTGATTTCAATGTGTTCTGCTAGCTTTTTTTCCACTAGCGGAATTTTCCGCTAATGGAAAAAAAAACTAGCAGCACCCATTGAATTCAATGGGAGGCTTTTTTTTCAATGTGGAAAATTCAGCGCCAAATAAAGCGCCATTTTACTCCGTGTGAATATACCCTTAGGCTGGGGCCCCATGGGGCGTAAACGCCGCGATTTGTCCGGAGCGGAGACGCTGCGGAAAAAATCGCAGTGTTTTACAGTGCAAGCAAAGTGGATGGGATTCATGTGAATCCCATCCCCACTTTGCGGAAGAAATTGCAGCGCGGACACGCTGCGATTTGCAAAGCCATTGCTGCTTTGCAAATCGCAGTATGTCAATTATATCTTCGGAAATGCCGGCAGCTTTCCCATAGATATACCTGTAACAGAAAATCCACAGCGGAAAACTCTGCAAACTTTCTGTTGAAAGCACTGTGGAAAGATTGTTTATTGTGAACATATTGTAAACATATCATGTGCATCTCTTATGCATGTTATTTAATTCAATTTTCCATGTGTTTATCTTAGCTTTTTTTATAACTTCATTAAAAAAAAAATTAAAAACTTTATATATAACTTTAAATGCCTCTTATTGCATCAATGTGTTGTCATAATTATATTTAACTCTTAGAACATTATATTGGATCTATAACATTTTAGGAAAATGTACATGTATAAAACCTATATAATTTTTTTTTTTTTTTTTTTTTTTAAGAAATCGTCTAGCAGATCACATGTGAGTGAAAGCAAACATACTGCAAGTGTGTGTGTTCACATTCTACAGCTGTGCTAGTACTGTTTGCAGAAGTTAGTGGTTTTGGACAAAGAATTTCCTGTCCCTCTCCAAAGGACTTGAAACTCATGATATTCGATTAGAAGGTATGTAATGAGTTAATAGAAATGAGTCAGTTTTGAGTTTTAAATTATCACCATAGACTAGAAATGTACAAAAAAAAAACTCTATTAGCTCAGATAAACTAGTAGAGTGAGCTCACATGCTCAAGTAATGTTCAATTAATAAGCATGAAACACATTTTAAACTTCACTCCAACTTACAGCTCAGCTCAAGAGCATGTGCTGACTTGTTTGAGGTCTGTCTTGTTGACAACTTTTCTTTAAGTTTAAAGTAAATATACAAATAATATTTTCAATGTTCGGTTATTTGGTCACACCCACTGTCACTATTTTTTATTGCAAAGTTCTGAGTTTGCAGGCACTTATATAACTTACAAGGGTTATTTAATACTCAGGACATTCTTTTTAGCGGCACCCAAAGGGAAGAGTTTTTTTTTTTTTTTTTTTTTTTTCAATTTACAGTAAAAACCTTTGTGATAAATCTGAATACAGTTCGAAAAATTGCATGTCCATACCAGAGCAACAAGCCTACTCATCATTACGGAGCAAGATATGACTCTGTCATGTGTGAACATATTCTAAGGATATGTTCATATTTTGTATTTTCACATGTATAAGCTTATAGAACAATATTAGGACACACTGACAGTATTCTTAGCTGTTTCTATTGCATTCCTGCTGAACCAAAATATAAAAGAGAATTCTAACCCAAATGTGTACACCTTCTGCATTTTTGCAATTAAGAGACTATAATAAATAGTATATACACTCTATCTATCTATCTATCTATCTATCTATCTATCTATCTATACACATATACACAGTTGTAGGCCTACAAAATGATGATTCACCTTACTCACAATTTTAACCAGGAATAACAACATCAGCAGAACAAATTATATTGGTTTACATCAAAATGCTTTCAAGAATATGTAAGGCTCTGTATACACTGCACTTTTGGTGAATATACCAAATGAAGGCCACTTGGTGGCATCTGTCACCCATGGTGACCATTCTATAAAAATATATACTATGAATATATATATGTATATATTTTTTTTTTTTACAGAGAAATTATGTAACAGTGTAAACTACCACTGTGACAGTGGTAGTTTACACTGTTACATAATTTCTCTGTAAAAAAAATATATATATACATATATATATTCATAGTATATATTTTTATAGAATGGTCACCATGGGTGACAGATGACTGTGACAGTCACCGTAAAAACAACCTCAGATTTCAGTAGAAATTGAAAAATGTTTATAACTGACGGTTAACAGCAGTCTGGTATAGGATAAAATAACTATACCTCTACATTAATTATTTGAACACAAGGTGTGGTCATACACAGCTCTTCATATGATATTGTGTGCATGTATAAAACTTTTATATTGTATTAATTAGGTTACCTAAATACCAATTGACCAACTTCTATAATGTGTCCATGGTATGCAACACCTATCTCCAAAAGATTAATTTTAAAGATATGTTTATTTTACTGGTAATTATCCATTCAATAAAGTTGTTACCTTTTAAATTGTGGTTGTAAGTTGTCAAAGTAGGCATTATGTAAAAACTGATGTTTTTTCATAGCCGTTTTGACCAGCATTCATGTAAATGTAGCTTTAGTGTGATTACAATATTGAAGTCCCAATAGAGTATTCACCACATGTCCAGTATGTACTTTATATATAGTAATGTCTGAAGCGTATATATATGTAACATATATATATATATATATATATATATATATATATATATATATATATATATATAATTAACATATGTAATATATATGTTAAACAATATTTATTTAGTAAGTAAGAAGAAATAGCAATGAAAATGTAATTAAAGCATATTTTATGCTTAAGCCCAACACAGTGTTTCTTGGTACCTACAAAGTTAATTCAATTCTGTCTAATATCATCCTCACATTAAAGAAAAAATGTGTGAATTATACCTGCGGAAACACTAACATCCATTTAGGCATAATGAGGGTTAAAAGTCTGCAGTGGAAAACTCTGCAAACAATGCAATGAAAAACTAAGCGTTTTTTTTTCTGCAGCAGCAAAAACGCTGTGTTTTGCTATGTAGGATCTTAGCCTTAGGGAGCCTTCACACGGAGTAAACGCGCGTGTATTTTTGCAAAATGCACATGTAAAAATAAGACTCCCATTGACTTCAATGATATTTTTTACACGTGTAAAAATACGCCTGTAAAATGTCCTTGAAGTCAATGGGAGTCTTATTTTTCCATGTGTATTTTTACACGTGTAGGGTCCATTCACACGGAGTAACGTGCCGCGTGATCTTGCACGTATACGACGTGTGAGACTTTGAGCGCCGTAAAAGCTTCCATTGATTTCAATGGGAGCCTGGATTGTATATGCCGCGTTATTTTACGGCCGTGATTTTGCGGCAAAATCTGCAATGATGAAACAAGCTTTCCCACAATGTAGAGCCTCAACCTTAGGCCAAAGCCTCATATTTTGGAAAGACACCATTTTTGTGACTGTGGAAACTGCAGAAAAAAATGCTGTGTTATACAGTAACTGCAAAGTGAGATTCTGATTAATTTTATTGACTTATTAAGGGTCCGTTCCCAAGATGTAACGTGGCACTGATTCTGACACATAAACTCGTGTCAAAATCAGTGCTGCAAAACAGAATCCCATTGACTTCAATGGGTTCCGTTTAGTGCGCGTAACACATTGAAATCAATGGGAAGCTTTTTGATGCTAGCCAGGCCCATGTAACATCTGGGATGTCACCAAAGAGGCCCGAAAACTGCTGGACTATAGGAGAGGTAAATAACAGTGGTTTTTATGTTTGTCACCTCCCCTGGCCCTCCGATCATTGTACTCCGGGGACTGAAAAGACCCCAGAGTATAATAATTACTAATGGTTGCTCCACTATGGGGCATAATACTGGGTGTAGTGGCCACTATGAGGCATAATACTTTATGTGCAGGGGTCACTATGGGGCATAATACTGTAAGTGCAGGAGCTACTATGGGTCATAATACTGTGTACGCAAGGGCCACTATGGCGCATAATACAGATCACAGAGTCAGACACACAGCCCCAGGCTCTCACATACTAAGGTCAGTTTGTGAGGTAGTCTAGGATCCAGTTGGACAGGTCATGATCCATTACAACAAGGTCCAGCTTGTCTCTCAGTAGCCCTGGCTGAATGGTTTTAAAAACACTGGAGAAATCAAAGAATAATATATTGACAGTGTTCCCTGATTTCTTCAGGTGAGAAAGAGCTTTGTGAAGAAGGTGAATGATGGCATACTGTGTGTGCAGCGGCCACTGTGGGGCATAATACTGTGTGCAAGGGCTGCTGTGGGACATTATTGTGTGTGTGTATATGGGGGCTTATACTGTGTGGGGTCCAGGAAAGGAGGCGCTATGCTGTGGTGGTGGTAGGGAAGGGGGGCAAGACAAAAGTTTGCTTGGGGGCCCAGTCTTTGCTAGTTATGCCACTACTAGGCTGTGAAATGACCTACGTCCAGATCAATACTTTCGATTCAAACTCAGGTTGATCCAGAGGTGAAGTTGTACAATGAGATGATTTTTTATTGGTGTGCATCAGTGCATCATGAACAAAGAGGTGGTATAAAGACTTAAGGGAGATTACTTATGAAATGCGCCTCTTTTCGGCAAAATATTGAATAATAAATCTGATGAACACATATATGCCCTAACAGAAACATTTACTTGTCTCGCTAAAATCACAACGTGTCATAGACATGTAGAAAAAAGGTGCAAACACTTCATCTGACAAAAAAGTAAAGAAAAGGAGCAGCTCACGCCCAAAACAGCCCCAAGGAGTCTATGGGTATGTTCACACATCAGTATGCCATCAGTCCGTTTGAATTCAGTTTGAGACTTTAAAACGGACTGATGCACATACTGATTGCATACTGACTCTAGGTTCACACCTGCGTTCGGCACTCCGTTCTGTGGTTTCCGTCTTCTGCATGCAAGAAGACGGAAACCACAGACTGGGTTCGGCCGTGTGTGGCGGTGAGCGTTTTATGCTCTCCGCCGCGAAACCGTTTTTTAAAATCTGGACACAGAGTACTGCATGTCCAACTCTGTGTCCAGATTAAAAAACCCGGTTTCACGGCGGAGAGCATAAAACGCTCAACTGCCAGACAGCTTTCTCACCCATTCAGGGTTGCAGGTTTCCGTCTCCTGCTCTGTTTTATGCAGGAAACGGAAACCTGCATAACGGAGTGCCGGGCGCAGATATGAAAGAGCCCTGACACCATTTTATGCTGATAGCAAACGCTGTCCGTCCCCTAGATGACAGATAAGGGGATTAAAAGTAGAAAATTGTAAATATATCTCTATAAGGGCATTTATTATATGTCCTTATCTCTACTCTGTTTACAATTGCTACTTTTAATCCCCTTATCTGTCCTCTAGGAGAGGACAGCGTTTGCTATCAGCATAAAGGTTTCAGTATCGCTAGGTTCACATGTGCGTTCTGGTCTCCGTCTTCTGCATGCAAGAGGAAGGAAACCACAGACCGGGTCCGGCCGTGAGCGGCGATGAGCGTTTTATACTCTCTGCCGCGAAACCGTTTTTTTTTCATCCGAACACAGAGTACTGCATGTCCGACTCTGTGTCCGGATTAAAAAACCCGGTTTCGCAGTGGAGAGCATAAAACGTTCACCGCCACTCATGGCCGGACAGCTTTCTCACCCATTCAAATGAATGGGTGAGAAAGACTCCTGCAGGTTTCCGTATCCTGCTCTGTTTTATGCAGGAAACGGAAACCTGCAGAACGGACACCTGGGCGCAGATGTGAACGAGCCCAGTGGCTTAACTACCACCATAGCAGCAGAAGCAGCTGCCACAGGGCCCGGGACATTAGGGGACCGGTGACAGCTACCCCTGCTACCCCCAATCTTATCACAGACAAACTGTTGTACTGCAATAAGATCGAGGGAAAGCTTGCAGAACCTGTGGATGAAGGACCTTGTGTGATGTCAGCCATCACATGACTAGGTGGGCGTGTCTTTTTAGCCCGTACAGTCCTGCGAGCGAAGAACAGAAGGAGAGATGTGCTGCTAGGTACTGAGGGTGAGGGATTAATGTGAGATGGAGAATGGAGTGTGTGTGTGTGTGTGTGTGTGTGAGTGTGTATGTATGTGTGTTGTGGAGGAGGGGAGTGGACAGTGTCCTGATATCTGTGTATTAGGAGGAGGGGGAGGTCAGTGTCAGTAGATGGGGCATAATACTGTGTGCAAGGGCTGCTGTGGGACATTATTGTGTGTGTGTATATGGGGGCTTATACTGGGGGCTTATACACTCTATGGGGGCTTATACACTCTACACATTGTTTGTATTCAGACTTGCCTGCAATTGCTGTTATTAATGACTGTCTAATGCGCCTCTTTTCGGCAACATATTGAATAATAAATCTGATGAACACATATATGCCCTAACAGAAACATTTACTCTGTGTATTGTATTGTACTGAAGGAGAGGGGAATGTGAGCTGCAGAATGGAGAGTGTGTGTGAGTGTGAATGTATGTGTGGTGTGGAGCAATTGAGGAGCAACAGAGTAACCTAGGGGCAGAGATGGAGGGGAGGACATGAAAATGGGGGTAGAGATGAGGGGTGAATGAAACTGGGGGCAGATGGAGGGAGGACATGAAATGTCATGTGACATCCGTGCATTATTAAAGATGGCCAACACAACCAAAGACTGCAGCAGAGCCGGAGACAGGTAAGTAACTTTTTTTTATGTCTGTATCTCCCCTCGGTCTCCGATTATTATACTCTGGGGTCTGAAAATACCCCAGAGTATAATAATCGTTCATGGGTGTTCATTATGGGGCATAATCCCGTGTGCAGGGTCCACAATGGGGTGTAATATTGTGTGCAGGGGCCATTGCGGGACATAATAGAGCGCACAGGAATGCGGCGTGGAAGGGGGGGGGTCGGTCGGTCGGTCAAGGTCTTAGGTGTCGGTCAGGAAGGGAGGGGGCCCCATGTCAAAAGTTCGCCACGGGGCCCCGCTATTCCTAGTTACGCCACTGAATGAGCCCTATGCAATCAGTATGTGTATCAGTCCGTTTTTAGTCTCAAACTGAATTCAAATGGACGGATAGCATACTGATGTGTGAACCAAGCATAAAGCTCCTGCACACAGAGTTAACTCTAGCGTATTTTAGCATAAAATACGTGTATAGAAAACACGTGTAAAAATAACACTGCCATTGACTTCAATGAAATCTTTTACACATGTAAAAAAAACGCGTCAAAGAATGCATCACATTTTTTGGCGCGTTTTTTTTTTTTTTTTACACTTGTAAAAGATTTCATTGCAGTCAATTGGAGTGTTATTTTTACATATGTATTCTATACACGTGTATCATGCTTTTTTCATTCACATGGAGGAAAATGGTGAGGAATTTGGTGTGGAATTTTCCATGCTGAAAAAAAAAAGCCTCCCATTGATTTCTAGCAGAAAATTCCGCTAGTGGGAAAAAAAAAAGCTAGCAGAATCCATTGAAATCAATGGGAGGCTTTTTTTTCAGCGTGGAAAAAACCACACCAAATTCCTCACCATTTTTCTCCGTCTCAATGGACCCTAAGGCTTAGTTCACACGTAAATTACGTATGGCTTATTTTGGCACCGGAAAGAAACGCTTCCTAATTAGGAAACGCGTCACATTTTTTTACTGCGCATTTCTTTTTGTAATGTGATACGCGCGTATCACATTGAAAGCAATAGGGGAAAAAGCCTCCCATTGATTTCAATGGGAAGCGCATGTATGCCTGCACCCATAGAAATCAATGGGAGCTGGTTTTTACGCGCTCATTCTGAACAAATTTTACATTCAGAATGAGCGGAGCGTAACTCCGTATGCAGGCTCCCTAAATGTTATATATCAATTATAAATCTGTCCCTATTTGTTTCTATTTTTGCAAGTCCAACCCAATAAGGGTAAATGTGGGTTGCAAAACATTGGGACTACACTGTTGCAAAATGTTGCCACTCTTAGTTTAGTATATAAACACTTTTAATAACTAGTTTAATGTACTTCATAAAATGAAAATTAAGGATATAAACTTTGGATTTCTTAAAAGAAGCACAAAGAGCAATTTCACCTCAGGACAGCAGGTGGCGGTATGCTCTCACAAAGATTTTTTGTATATGTAATTCTGCTAAGGTGATTTCTCCAGAGGTGTCTCTGGGTACCAAGTAAAAGATGTAATAATTCACAACATTAAACATTTTATCTAATCTTCTCATATAGAAAAAAATCTAAGGCATACCATGAAATCCTGACATTTAAAACATTTCAGTTGACAGCATAGTAGCAATTACAGTTTCAAAATTTACACAAATTAAACTTTACAAAAGATACATTTTAAAGTAGATATACTTACTTTTCATATTTCGTGTTGGTTCAGTAAGTTGTTTTTGTAAGATGCGTTCTGTTAAGTAAGTTTCTCACTGTGTTTTCTTGTTTCTGTGTTTCTATCTTTGATACTACAAGCTATGTTCCACCTTTATTAGTGTTTGTCCGTGCTCCAATTTAAATCACCTGCACTTCAGCTGTGAGGTAGAAAACAGCAAAGAAATCCCTGTATTCACTATTAACAGTGTCTAATAGTGGGAGAGAGTGCATGTGTGTCTAAAGTGGATATATGTGTGAGCATTTGAACTCAAACCACTACAAATTGGGGGTTTATATACACCACTGATGGAAGAAAGCAAGCCTCACTATGTGTATGTGTGTGTGTGTGTTTTTTTTTTTTTTTTTTTTTTTTTTAAGATGACACATCTTGACTCACATCTTTTCCATTGAGAAAAAAATACCTCATACCCAAACCCCTCCTTTTAAAAGTTAAATTTGCATGGGCGTCATGCATTATAGACTATGACACATTCTACTGCAATTTACTTGCTCTCTTTAAAATGTAAGCTTGAAAGGAGTGGGTGCTGGATGGAGCAGGAAGAAAGGTTGATAAGGTCACAGAAGATACACTCCAGTGTCCTTTTTCCACTTACTTAATTTCAGTCTAATGAAATTGCGTCAAGTTCCAAAGAATTTCTGTTTCTTAAAACTTTATATTGTCAAATAAGCTAACAAATGCCTAAGATTAATAAATATCAAAAAGAAAAGTGGATGTTTGTTAGATTTTTTCAGATTTTTTTCTTTGTTTCAAATTTGAAGCTGATATTTGTACACTACTCAAAAAAATAAAGGGAACACTCAAATAACACATCCTAGATCTGAATGAATGAAATATTCTCATTGAATACTTTGTTCTGTATAAAATTGAATGTGATGACAACAAAATCACACAAAAGTCATCAACGGAAATCAAATTTATTAATCAATGGAGGCCTGGATGTGGAGTCGCCCCCAAAATTAAAGTGGAAAAACACACTACAGGCTGATCCAACTTTGATGGAATGTCCTTAAAACATGTCAAAATGTTCAGTAGTGTGTGTGGCCTCCACGTACCTGTATGACCTCCCTACAACACCTAGGCATGCTGCTGATGAGGTTGTGGATGGTCTCCTGAGGTTTCTCCTCCCACTAAAGCATTTGCCAACTCCTGGACAGTCTGTGGTGCAACGTGAGACGCTGGAGGCGCTGTCAAGAGACAGGCCAGTACACCAGGAGACGTGGAAGGGGCTGTAGAAGGGCAACAACCCAGCAGAAGGACCGCTAAATCCACCTTTGTGTAAGGAGGAACAGGAGGAGCACTGCCAGAGCCCTGCAAAATGACCTCCAAGCAGGCCACAAATGTGCATGTGTCTGCACAAATGGTTAGAAACCGACTCCATGAGAATAGTATGAGGGCCTGACGTCCACAGATGGGGGTTGTGCTCACAGCCCAACACCGTGCAGGACGCTTGTCATTTGCCCCAGAACATCAGGATTGGCGACTTCGCTACTGGCACCCTGTGCTTTCCACAGATGAAATCAGGTTCACACTGAGCACGTGACAGACGTGACAGAGTCTGGAGATGCCGTGGAGAGTGATCTGCTTCCTGCAACATCCTTCAGCGTGACCAGTTTGGCAGTGGGTCAGTAATGGTGTGGGGTGGCATTTCTTTGGAGAGCCGCACAGCTCTCCATGTGCTCGCCAGAGGTAGCTTGACTGCCATTAGGTACCGAGATCAGATCTTCAGACCCCTTGTGAGACCATATGCTGATGCGGTTGGCCCTGGGCTCCTCCTAATGCAGGACAATGCCAATGACCTCATGTGACTAGAATTTGTCAGCAGTTCCTGCAAGATGAAGGCTTTGAAGTTATGGACTGGCCTGCCCGTTCCCAAGACCTGAATCCGATTGAGCACATCTGGGAAATCATGTCTCGCTCCATCCACCATCACATTGCACCACAGACTGTCCAGGAGTTGGCAGTCCAGGTCTGGGAAGAGATTGCTCAGGAGACCATCTGTAACCTCATCTGGAGAATGCCCAGGCGTTGTAGGGAGGTCTTACAGGCATGTGGAGGCCACACACACTACTGAGCCTCATTTTGACATGTTTTAAAGACATTACATCAAAGTTGAACTTTAATTCCAAAGTTCCACTTTACTTTTGGGAGCGACTCCAAATCCAGGCCTCCATTGGTTGATTAAATTTGATTTCCATTGATGATTTGTTTGTGATTTTGTTGTCATCTCATTCAACTTTGTACAGAACAAAGTATTCAATGAGACTACTACATTCATTCAGATCTAGGATGTGTTATTTGAGTATTCCCTTTATTTTTTGAGCAGTGTTTATATAAATGGAGCAAATAAGTTATGGTTCTTGAAAGAAGTTTGACAGGGCCACAATGCCCCCCAAACCAATAATAATGCCATGTAGGAGTGATGATGAAACAATGTAGGGATATGAATCTTTTTATGAAAGTGCAAATCAGCCTGCAAGTGCATCGAGGAGCTCAATTTTCCAGATATAGACCGGGGCCCTACATAGCGTAAATACAGCGGTTTGACCACAACATTTTACAATCAGTCTGCGATTTCCAAAACTATTGCGGGTTTATAAATCGCAGTATGTCAACTATAGCTATGAAAATGCTGGTGGTTTCCCTAAAGGTATAATTGAAGCAGAAAGTCCACAGAGGGAACCTCTGTGAAATGTGCTTCAGAAAAAAACGTAATACGATGCTGAAACTGTCACAATGCAGTTTTTTCTGGGCTTATTTGCTGCGATCCACTACGTGGTGCCTTAGCCATCATACAGTCAGAGGATGAAATTGTTTAATCATGAGGGGCCACACGGTGGCTCAGTGGTTAGCACTGCAGCCTTGCAGCGCTGGAGTCCTGGTGTTCAAATCCCGCCATGGGCAAAAAAACATCTGCAAGGAGTTTGTATGTTCTCCCCGTGTTTGCATGGACTTCCATCCCATATTCCAAAAAAAGACATACTGATAGGGAAAAATGTACATTGTGAGCTTTATGTGGGGCTCACAATCTACATTTAAAAAAAAAAAAAAGAAATTGTTTAATCATGGATAAAAGGGCAGTGTTGAATGGTGATTCTGTTGTGTGTATGAAAACCCATGAAGTACTTGCAGGCTGATTTGCATATCAATAAAAATAACTGCGGCTGAGGCCCCACGTTGCAGAAATGCAGCTGCTTTTGTTGAAGTTTTTGTTACTGTTTTTTGAGCCGCGCTGGTTTTGGAAATCGCAACGTTTCTGTACAACGTTTTTTGTACCACAAAGTGGGCATGGGATTCGCTAGAATCCCATCCACTTTGCGCTTACTATAAAATGCTTGCTATTTTTCCCCGCAGTGTTTCTGTCCCATGGGGCCCTGGCCTGAAGTAGGAAAGTGGCTGTTAACCCTGTGAGCTGTTATATACCAGATTTATCAAATGTGAATTTTGCAAAAATTGTCACAACATCAGAGATGTGACATGGAGAATGTGGAGTAAAATTTAAGGTATAAGTTATTATTATTATTTATTTGTATAGTACCATTAATTCCATGGTGCTTTACATTTTGGGGTTATACTAACAGATATAATATTAACAATGACCAACTGGCACAGTGGGATAGAGGGCCCTGCTTGCAACAGCTTACAATCTATGAGAGAAAAGGTATAGAGACAGAAGGTGAGGGGAGAGGCTGTTCAGATGGTAGTGTGGTGATAGTACTGTTATTGGGAGTAGTAGGCCTTCGCGAATAGGTGAGTCTTCAGGGCCTTCTTGAAGCCTGTGATTGTGTGGGCCAGTCTTATGTGTCTTACTTAGTAAGGTAGCTTGATGCATGGGATGCATGGGAGAAATCTTGACGATGGTTGTGTGAGGAGCCGATGTGAGATGAGCGGAGTAGGAGGTCTTTGAGAGGACCTGAGGTTACGTATTGGCAAGTTTTAAAGATATGACATATTTATAAAGTATTATACTATGTATGATCAATTTTACATAAATTACTGCAGCAAAAACACCAGGAAACCTGACTTTAAGGGCAAGGCCCCATGTAGCCAACTGCAGCTAAAAAACACAGTGGAAATGCATCACATTTTTTCACAGCGTTTTTCATTGCATTGTCCTATAGGAAAGTTTATGTGAAATAGCCTGAAAACCCCACAAGAGCATGTTGCAATAATTTAAAAAAACAAGTATAATGCCATGTAGGATAATTAGTATATTTTCTAATTATCAACTTATAGCTAACATTTACAAGCAGTTTTTTTTCAAAAAGTGGCATTTAAAAAAAACAAAAAAAAACAAAAAACTGTGTGTGAAGCCAAGTGAACTGTATTCATATAGTAAGATCAAAGCTCAGGAGCAACAAAACATTAACAAATATAGTTTATGTATAAAGGTTAATGAAACAATGATTCGTCTGTCCCTTAAAAAGTAATATTAGTTTGAGGTCTGTGTTTGAAAACGATTGGGTAGTCATAATGAATCATGTGATATTTGCTTTACTTCAGCATGACCACATTTTACTTTAAAGTTTGTTTTGATTGCTTTAAGCTTTGTATCACTGAATAGTTGCTGATATATGTCATGTCTACATGATCTACATGTGCATGTAAAGCCTAAACTATGATTCTGACTTCCTCTCCCCTACATGGTAGGGTATGTTCACACAGCTTTTCTTATGTAGATGCTGGTAATGTTTCTGCACTGAATCTACTTCAGAATGCCACTAAATAGTTTTTAATTGGAGTTAGAAGCAAACTGTTATTTTTCAGAATGTTAAAATATAGAATTAGTACTTACCAGCAGTGGCGTAACTACCGTGGTAGCAGCAGTAGCAGCTGCCACAGGGCCCGGGACATTAGGGGCCCAGTGGCAGCTGCTACCGCTGCGTTTTTTTTGTTTTTTTTAATAGGCCGTTACCGGCTGGAGTTACTCCAGCTGCTAACGGGCCCCATATACTTACCGATCCTGGCAGGGCTGGGATCGGTAAGTGACACTGCGGGCCCAACAAGCACTATTATACTCGGGGGTCTTTTTGAACCCCCGAGTATAATGATCGGAAGTGCAGGAGAGGTAACTGAACATAAAAAACTGTGTTACTTACCTCTCCAGGCTCCACGCAGGCTTCGGCCTACTTGTGTGACGTCTCAGACGTCACATGATCGGGGCCTGCGTCCTTATGCGTCGCGACGCAGGCTCCCGGCCACTATGGGGTATAATACTGTGTGCAGGGGCCACTATGGGGTATAATACTGTGTGCAGGGGCCACTATGGGGTATAATACTGTGTGCAGGGGCCACTATGGAGCGTAATAGTGCGCGTAGGAATGCGGGGGGTGGGGTCGTGCGGGGTTTTCGGCGTTGGTCGGGGTTTTCGATGTCAGCCGGGGGGCCCCGCCATTTCTAGTTACGCCACTGCTTACCAGTAATTCAGTTTCTAGTATATCTGTCCACAGAAAGTTGTCTCCACCCTCAGAAAAAAGCGCACAAGAGCTTAAATAGCCCCTCCTTCTTCAGTGTATTCCAAATGACTTCTATTAGTATACCCTAAACCAAATATTGTATAGATTTTTCTTTTTCTTTTTTTTTCTTTTTGGTAGAGTTGGAAGGGACCTCAAGGGCCATCGGGTCCAACCCCCTGCGAGTGCAGGTTTTCCTAAATCATCCCAGCAATATGTTTATCCAGATTCCGCTTGAAGATTTCCATTGATGGAGCGCCCACCACCTCCCGTGGCAGCCTATTCCACTCTCTCACTACCCTCACTGTCAGAAAGTTTTTCCTAATGTCTGTAATCTGTATCTCTTTCCCTTTAGTTTCATCCCATTGCTTCTTGTACTTCCTTGTGCTAATGAGAATAGGGTAGATCCCTCTGCACTGTGACTACCTTTCAGATATTTGTAGACTGCTATTAAATCTCCCCTCAGCCTTCTCTTCTGCAAACTAAACAATCCCAGTTCTTTTAGCCGCTCCTCATAGGACATGGTTTGCAGACCTTCCACCATTTTGGTTGCTCTTCTCTGGACTTGCTCCAATATATCGATGTCTTTCTTGAATTGAGGCGCCCAGAACTGTACACAGTATTCCAGGTGTGGTCTGACCAGGGAAGAGTACAGTGGAATAATGACCTCTCTTGATCTAGATTCAATGCTTGTCTTAATACATCCCAGAATTTTATTAGCCTTTTTTGCAGCAGCACCGCACTGTTGGCTCATGTTGAATTTGTGATCTACTATTATGCCCAAGTCCTTTTCCCCTATGCTATCACTTAGTTCTATTCCTCCCATACATTTCTGTTACCCAGATGTAGAACTTTGCATTTGTCCCTGTTAAATACCATTTTGTTCACCTCAGCCCATTGTTCCAGTGTGTCTAAGTCCTTTTGAATACACTCTCTCTCCTCTCTAGTGTTGGCTATTCCTCCTATCTTCGTATCATCTGCAAATTTTATGAGTTCCCCAATACTTCCATCGTCCAGATCATTTATAAAGATATTAAAAAGTACTGGGCCCAGAACAGAGCCCTGCGGCACCCCGCTTTTGACTTTCTTCCAGTTCGATGTGTAGCCATTTAGTATTACTCGTTGTGCCCGATCATTAAGCCAGTTGTGAATCCACCTAACTGATTTTTGTCAAAGCCATACTTAATCATTTTTTCAATAAGAAGGTTATGTGATACTTTATCAAATGCCTTACTGAAGTCAAGATATACTATGTCCACGGCATTCCCTTGGTCCAACCATTCAGTGATTTTGTTGTAGAAGGAAATCAGGTTAGTCTGACAAGATTTATTGGTCATAAAGCCGTGCTGGCTCTGGTTAATTAATGCCTTCCCATCCAGGTACCGAAGTAAATGTTCCTTGACAATTTGCTCAAAGATTTTTCCTGCTATCGAGGTCAGACTTACCGGCCTGTAATTTCCTGGATCGTCCCTTTTCCCCTTTTTGTAGATGGGGACATTTGCCCTTTTCCAATCTAAAGGGACCACTTCTGTTTCCCATGACTTACTGAAGATTATAGCAAGGGGTTCTGTTATTTCCTCTGCTATCTCTTTCAGGACTCTAGGGTGTAAATCATCTGGTCCTGGGGACTTGGTTTCCTGTAATTTGGCTAAGTGCTCTCTTACCAGACCTTCGCTTATAGTCAGCTTGGAGTCCTCCTTCCCCTCATCTCCATCACCATTAATGTCGATATTTCCATTAGTTTCTTGGGAGAAGACGGATACAAAATATGAATTTAGTAGCTCCACCTGCTGTTCCACCATGTTAACTGTTTCTCCTTTGTCATTCTTCAGGACTCCAATGGTCTCCTTCACTTTTCTTTTGCTTTTAACATATCCCCAAAATCCTTTTACCTTACTCTTTGCCTCTTTTGCAAGCTTCAATTCGTGTTCAGCCTTAGCTCCTTTGATGCTTGTCTTGCAGAGTCTGCAGACTGCTGTGTACTCTTCCTTAGGTATAGTTCCCATCTTCCACTTTTTGTATGTTTCCTTTTTCCTTTTTAGCAGGTTATGTAATTTTTTGGTCATCCATCCTGATATTTTTAGGTGCTTCCCATTTTTCTTCCTTCTAGGTATTGTTAGTTCCTGTGCTTAATGATTTCCCTACGGAAGATTTCCCACCCTTCATGTGCATTTTTGTGCTTAAGAATTTTGCACCATGGAATTCTGCTAACCCTTGCCTTCAGGCTCTTGAAGTCTGCCCTGCTAAAGTCGAGCCTTGAAGTCTGTGTCTTCTCAGGTCTTCTTCTTCTTGCAACCCCAAACTCAAGTATAGCATGATCGCTGAATCCCAGTGTCCCTGCTACCCGTAGTCCCTCAACCATGTGCTCTTTGTTGGTTAGGACTAGGTCCAAAATGGATGTTCCTCTCGTGTTTTCTTCTACTAGCTGGGCAATGAAGTTGTCTGCTAGAGAGGATAAAAAATTGATGGAGCCTTTACTCTTGGCTGTGTGGGTTTCCCAATGAATGTCAGGGTAATTGAAGTCTCCCATGATCACTATTTCATGTTTCTTTGAGAGCGTGGTCATTTGCTGTGAAAAAATCTCATCCATGTCTTCTGTCTGTCCTGGTGGTCTGTAATAAACGCCTAGTATGATGTCCTTATCATTGTTTTTCCCTTGAATTACTACCCAAATAATTTCCAGTAGATTATCATTCTGTAAAACTGTAATTTCTGTGGAGATGTGTTCTTTTTTAACATACAATGCAACTCCACCCCCTCTTTTATTAGTTCTATTCTTTTTGAATAATAATATCCTTCCATCTGTATGTTCCAATCATGCATGTCGTTCCACCAGGTTTCTGTGATGCCGATGACGTCATAGTTTTCCTTGTGTATCATCAGCTCTAGTTCTCCTTGTTTGTTTCCCATGCTTTGTGCGTTTGTGTAAAAACATTTCAGATTGTGCTCTGTTGTATCCTTTTTCGTAATTTCCTTCTGAGTATCCTGTTTTGGGTCCTCTTTACCACATCTAGTAACCTTGTTAAGTATGTCTTTTAGCTGCATGTTCTTGTCTTTCTTTTTTCTTCCCATCCCCTCTTCTTCTAGTTTAAAGTCCTTCTGATGAGTGTGGCAAGTCTTCTGGCAAATATGTTTTTCCCAGGTTTTGTGAGATGTATCCCGTCTCTAGCAAGGAGTCCATCATAGAGGTAATTCACGCCATGGTCCAAAAATCCAAATCCTTGCTCTCGGCACCACCGTCGAAGCCAGGTGTTTACCTCTAGTATTCTATTCCATCTCCTGATGCCATGACCATCAACTGGGAGGATTGATGAGAATACTACCTGCGCATCCAGTTCCTTCACTGTCTTCCCCAAATTTTCAAAGTCTTTATAGATAGTTGGTAAATCATTTTTTGCCGTGTCGTTTGTACCCACATGTATCAGTAGGAATGGGTAGTCGTCCTTGGAGCTGAGAAGGCTTGTTATCCTATCGGCCACATCCTTGATTTTTGCTCCTGGGAGGCAGCATACTTCTCGTGCGGTTAAGTCTGGCCTGCAGACAGCTGCCTCTGTGCCTCTTAGCAGTGAGTCACCCATAACCACTACTCTTCTTTTCTTCCTTGCAACACCATTTTTTGTTGCTCCTGATTGTCTCTGGATGACTTTTGTTTCTTCTTTTGCTGATAGGTTATTTTTGTCATTTTCATCCGCCTGCATGAAAGTTTCATATCGGTTACTTAGCTGTGTGAGTGGTGATGGCCTTGTGATCCATTTGCATCTCTTGGTCACATGTGTCCAGTTTTTTGCCTCTGTAGGTTCTCTCAAGTATTCTTCCCTTACTGTATTCGGGGGACTTGCATCAGTCTCTGCAACTGTAGGCTCTCTAGCACTTTCATCCCCTACTGTGTTCTGGGAAGGGAGGGAAGTCAGGGTACTATCATGGAAGGTCACACTAGAAACCAAATTATCTAATTCTATTTTCTCAAATGCCCTCCACGGCAGCACTACAGGAGGAATGCCAGATAACTATTTTGAAGGAGGGACTATTGCTTGCAGGACCTGCTTTACAAAAGAGCTGTGCAAGAAAGGTCCACTCTATAATGTCTAGTAAATGTATGGACCAGAGGTGTAGCTAGGAGTTCAGCAGAGGGAGGGCTGAACATGTCCAAGTGAGCCCCCAACTTGGACATGTTCGTATACTGATACTATCAGTATACGGTTAGCGTATAGTGGTATATAGAGGCTTTACACAGGGCTCTGCAGACATTTTAAGTGAATACATTGCAATAACATTTAGTGATTTACAGGAGATGTCGCTGGTTAATCGTTCCAATTTCGATTTGATTTTTCTTTAATCTAGATGATCATGACCACTTCTTCCAGTCTGTACAGTTTGCAGCAAAGACATCTTTGGCTCCTCACTTTTCCAGGCACGTGACCAACATTGTCTTCACCTACACAAAATCCCAATCCAGCTGCTACCCCCAATTATAAAATATATAGTATAACCTCCCCACCAAGTGCATCTTTATATTAATAACTTCCCTATGCACCCCTTTAAATTGTTTTCCTTATTAATAATGCCTAGGTGTCTCCTAATTGAAAGGTAAAAAAAAAAATTTTTTTTACGGGTTCCAATACCCAGAACCCCCAGGATCAGCTGTTTGAATGAACCATGCTACCTGTATAGGCACTGTGATCCCTTCTCTGTTTACATAGTGTCATTAATTTCATAGCGGCAATATAATGTAACTACAGCCTCGTCTTATACACATATATGTGACAAGGCTGTAATCACGTTCACAATGAGGTGTGGCATGCTCCACTCAACAGCGATGAGGTAGAGTCTAGAGATGAGCGAATCCCGTTCGATTGAGTAGGTATTCGATCGAATATTACGGTACTTGACATATTCGATTCCGATTGAATACCACGCGGTAAACGCAGTAAAAATTCGTATCCCCTCCCACCTTCTCTGGCGCTTTTTTGGCACCAATAACTATGCAGGGAAGGTGGCACAGGAAGCAGGAAAATGTAGGCATCGAAAAAAAAATAGGAAAAAGCCATTGGCTGGCTAAATCAGGTGACTTTGTATTTATAAGAATAGTGGCAGCCATATTCGTATCAGATGCGGTTTGGTGAGATAGGGAGAGACATTGTGCTGAGGATGAGAGAGAGTTTAGCTATTTCTAGGCAGACACAACAAACATGGTAATAAAGGGAATTAAAACATTATTACACAGTGTAATATTCCCTAGATAAGGTCCAAATAAACTGAATGACTGTAAAGGTCACAATATAGATACACCCAAAAAACAAAGAAAGTGACTAGGGCACAAAAAATAATAATCAAAATGCAAAAACTTCGTAACAAACAATATACAAGGGAGGACAGCATACCATCAGACTGAAGGACCGACTCAGGTAAGTGCAACAAGTATACACAAAGATAAGTCTAAGGGCTCGTTCACACGTAAACAAAGGGGCGGATTTTGACAGCGGATTTCGCTCCTCTTTACAATGGTGGTCTATGCAGACCATCGGGCTTCTTCTTTCCGCTAGCGGCGGGCTGCTGCTAGCGGAGAAAAGAAGCGACATGTCCTTTATTCAGGCGGAAGCCGCTGCTCGCTAAACCGCGGCTTCCGCCTAGCGGCAGCACCCTCCTGTGTCGGCTCATTCATTTGAGCCGGCTACGGAGGGAAAAGTCGCGACCGCGATGGTCGTGGCAGGCGGGTTTTGACCAGAGAGAGACGCGGCTCACCATGTCTCTCTCTGTGTCAAAACCCGCACGGCCCCCAACGTGTGAACTAACCCTAAAAGGAAAAATAGGGTATAACAACAATGATGCGCAGCTAGAAAGTATATAAAGCAGTAAATACAGCCAGGGATAACCAAGAGTGTATGCTATAGGTATAACAGAGGTGAGCAAACTACTGTATGTTGCACCGCAAAATATAAATTATAAATTAGCAAGCTATGTTACACCTCAAAATACACTAAATAGATGTAAAAGAGGATGTCACTGCAATAATGATAGATATTCATGAATATATCAATAAATCATGTAAAAATGGTATGTATATCATACACAATACCATACAATACAATACCATAATACATCTAGTAGATAGGCAAAGTGCAAAGAAATATAAAGAGACCAAAATGCATGATTACAAATATAGATGAATATCAATCAAGGAGTCGGGGACAAAAAGTTGCCCACTCACTCATGGTGGCAAAATAACCAAGTAAAAGTATTACCAGAGAGACGGAACTCCAGGAATCCCCATTCCCCCCACTGATGAGGCCCGAGCACCAGGAACCTATGTTAGAGTGGATAGCATATATTGTGTACCCGCAACCAACATGTCCCGTCAACAGTACTGACGAGACATATGTCTGTTGACTGTCTGTGCCAGCTTACAAGTTCCTCGTCCTCCTCCTCCTCCTTCAACACCACCATCACAGTTAAAAATATAATTTAAAAAAAACACGTTAATGTTTTAGGGCAAATACTGTTTTAGGGCTCACCCCAAGGGCCTAAAAATTAATGTTTTAGGGCTCACCCCAAGGGCCTGAAAATTAATGTTTTAGGGCTCACCCCAAGGGCCTTACAAATAATGTTTTAAGGCTCACCCCAAAGGCCTGAAAATTACAGGCTCAATCCACCCAAAGGGCCGAAAATTTAGCTGGTGAGAGGCTCAATCCACTCAACGGGCCAAAAAAAAAGCTGGATAGAGGCTCAATCCACCCAAAGGGCCAAAAACTAAGCTGGTTAGAGGCTAAACTCACCCAAAGCGCCTAATAATCTGATGGTTAAAGGCTCAACTCACGCAAAGGGCCTAACATTCTGTTGGTTAAAGACTCAACTCACCCAAAGGGCCTAACATCCTGCTGCTTAAAGGCTCAACTCACAAAAAAAAGGGCTTAACATTCTGATATTTAGAGGCTCAACTCACCCAAAGGGCCTAACATAGAGGCTATGTAAAGGCTCAACTCACCCAAAGGGCTTAACATGCTGCTGGTTAAAGGCTCAACTCACCCAAAGGGCCTAACATTCTGCTATGTAAAGGCTCAACTCACCCAAAGGGCTTAACATGCTGCTGAACAAAGGCTCAACTCACCCAAAGGGACAAAAATTAAACTGGTTAGAGGCTCAATCCACCCAAAGGGCCAAATTCTAAGCTGGTTAGAGGCTCAATCCACCTGAAGGGCCAAAATTTGTGATGGTTAGAGGCTCAATGCACCGAAAGGGCCAAAAGCTAAGCTGGTTAAAGGCTCAACTTACCTAAAGGGCCGAACATTATGCTGGTCAGAGGCTCAACTCACCCAAAGAGCCTAACATTATGCTAGTTAGAGGCTCAACTCACACAAAGGGCTTAACATCCTGCTGCATAAAGGCTCAACTCACCCAAAGGGCCTAACATTCTGGTATTTAGAGGTTAAACTCACCCAAAGGGCCTAACATAGAGGCTATGTAAAGGCTCAACTAACCCAAAGGGCTTAACATGCTGCTGGTTAAAGGCTCAACTCACCCAAAGGGACAAAAACTAAGCTGGTTAGAAGCTCAATCCACCCAAGGGCCGAAAACGAAGCTGGTTAGAGGCCCAACTCACCCAAAGGGCCAAATATATGCTAGATAGATGCTCAATCCACCCAACTGGCCAAAATCTATGCTCATTAGAGGCTTAATTTACCCAAAGGGTCAAAAACTAACCTGGTTAGAGGCTCAGTCCACCCAAAGAGCCATAATCTATACTGGTTTGATGCTCAATCCACCCAAAGGCCCAAAAACTAAGGTGGTTAGATGCTCCATCCAACTAAAGGCCAAAAACTATGCTGGTTAGAGGCTCTATCCACCCAAAGGCCCAAAACTAAGCTGGATAGAAACTCAATCCACCCAAAGGGCCAAAAAGTAAGATGGTTAGAGGCTCAACTCACCCAAAGGGCCAAAAACTATGCTGGTTTAAGGCTCAATCCACCCAAAGGGCCAAAACTAAGCTGGTTAGAGGCTCAATCCACCCAAAAGGCCAAAACTAAGCTGGTTAGAGGCTCAATCCATCCAAAGGGCTTAACATTCTGAAAGTTAAAGGCTAAGCTCACTCATAAGGCCTAACATTCTGCTGGTTAAAGGCTCAACTCACCCAAAAGGCCTAACATTCTGCTGGTTAAAGGCTCATCTCACCCAAAGGGCCTAACATTCTGCTGGTTAGAGGCTCAACTCACCCAAAAGGCCTAACATCCTGCTGGTTAAAGGCTCAACTCACCCAAAGGGCCTAACATTTTGCTGGTTAAAGGCTAAGCTTAATCATAACGCCTAACATTCTGCTGGTAAAAGGCTTGACTCAGCAAAAGGGACTAACATTCTGCTGGTTAGAGGCTCAACTCACCCAAAGGGCCAAACAATCTGCTGGTTAAAGACTCAACTCACCCAAAGGGCCTAACATCCTGCTGCTTAAAGGCTCAACTCACAAAAAAAAGGGCTTAACATTCTGATATTTAGAGGCTCAACTCACCCAAAGGGCCTAACATAGAGGCTATGTAAAGGCTCAACTCACCCAAAGGGCTTAACATGCTGCTGGTTAAAGGCTCAACTCACCCAAAGGGCCTAACATTCTGCTATGTAAAGGCTCAACTCACCCAAAGGGCTTAACATGCTGCTGAACAAAGGCTCAACTCACCCAAAGGGACAAAAATTAAACTGGTTAGAGGCTCAATCCACCCAAAGGGCCAAATTCTAAGCTGGTTAGAGGCTCAATCCACCTGAAGGGCCAAAATTTGTGATGGTTAGAGGCTCAATGCACCGAAAGGGCCAAAAGCTAAGCTGGTTAAAGGCTCAACTTACCTAAAGGGCCGAACATTATGCTGGTCAGAGGCTCAACTCACCCAAAGAGCCTAACATTATGCTAGTTAGAGGCTCAACTCACACAAAGGGCTTAACATCCTGCTGCATAAAGGCTCAACTCACCCAAAGGGCCTAACATTCTGGTATTTAGAGGTTAAACTCACCCAAAGGGCCTAACATAGAGGCTATGTAAAGGCTCAACTAACCCAAAGGGCTTAACATGCTGCTGGTTAAAGGCTCAACTCACCCAAAGGGACAAAAACTAAGCTGGTTAGAAGCTCAATCCACCCAAGGGCCGAAAACGAAGCTGGTTAGAGGCCCAACTCACCCAAAGGGCCAAATATATGCTAGATAGATGCTCAATCCACCCAACTGGCCAAAATCTATGCTCATTAGAGGCTTAATTTACCCAAAGGGTCAAAAACTAACCTGGTTAGAGGCTCAGTCCACCCAAAGAGCCATAATCTATACTGGTTTGATGCTCAATCCACCCAAAGGCCCAAAAACTAAGGTGGTTAGATGCTCCATCCAACTAAAGGCCAAAAACTATGCTGGTTAGAGGCTCTATCCACCCAAAGGCCCAAAACTAAGCTGGATAGAAACTCAATCCACCCAAAGGGCCAAAAAGTAAGATGGTTAGAGGCTCAACTCACCCAAAGGGCCAAAAACTATGCTGGTTTAAGGCTCAATCCACCCAAAGGGCCAAAACTAAGCTGGTTAGAGGCTCAATCCACTCAAAGGGCCAAAACTAAGCTGGTTAGAGGCTCAATCCATCCAAAGGGCTTAACATTCTGAAAGTTAAAGGCTAAGCTCACTCATAAGGCCTAACATTCTGCTGGTTAAAGGCTCAACTCACCCAAAAGGCCTAACATTCTGCTGGTTAAAGGCTCATCTCACCCAAAGGGCCTAACATTCTGCTGGTTAGAGGTTCAACTCACCCAAAAGGCCTAACATCCTGCTGGTTAAAGGCTCAACTCACCCAAAGGGCCTAACATTTTGCTGGTTAAAGGCTAAGCTTAATCATAACGCCTAACATTCTGCTGGTAAAAGGCTCGACTCAGCAAAAGGGACTAACATTCTGCTGGTTAGAGGCTCAACTCACCCAAAGGGCCAAACAATCTGCTGGTTAAATGCTCAACTCACCCATAGAGCCTAACATTCTGCTGGTAAGAGGCTCAACTCACCCAAAAGGCCTAACATCCTGCTGGTTAAATACTCAACACACCCAAATGGCCTAACATTCTGCTCGTTAGAGGCTCAACTCACCCAAAAGGCCTAACATCCTGCTGGTTAAAGGCTCAACTCACCCAAAGGGCCTATGATTCTGCTAGTTAAAGGCTCAACTCACCCGATGGGCCTAGCAATCTGCTGGTTATAGGCTCATCTCACCCAAAAGGTCTAACATCCTGCTGGTTAAAGGCTCAACTCACCCAAAAGGCCTATGATTCTGCTGGTTAAAATCTCAACTCATCCAAAGGGCATAACATTCTGCTGCTTAAAGGCTCAACTCACCCAAAGGGCCTAACATTCTGCTGGATAAAGGTTTAAGGGCCTAGCAATCTGTTGGTTAGAGGCTCAATCTGTTAGTTACCCAAAAGGTCTAACATCCTGCTGGTTAAAGGCTCAACTCACCCAAAGAGCCTAACATTCTGATATTTAGAGGCTCAACTCACCCAAAGGGCTTAACTTGCTGCTGGTTAAAGGCTCAACTCACCCAAAGGGCCTAACATTCTGCTATGTAAAGGCTCAACTCACCCAAAGGGCTTAACATGCTGCTGGACAAAGGCTCAACTCACCCAAAGGGACAAAAATTTAACTGGTTAGAGGCTCAATCCACCCAAAGGGCCAAATTCTAAGCTGGTTAGAGGCTCAATCCACCTGAAGGGCCAAAATTTGTGATGGATAGAGGCTCAATGCACCGAAAGGGCCAAAAGCTAAGCTGGTTAAAGGCTCAACTTACCTAAAGGGCCGAACATTATGCTGGTCAGAGGCTCAACTCACCAAAGAGCCTAACATTATGCTAGTTAGAGGCTCAACTCACACAAAGGGCTTAACATTCTGCTATGTAAAAGCTCAACTCACCCAAAGGGCCTAACATTCTGCTGGTTAAAGGCTCAAATCACCCAAAGGGCTTAACATTCTGCTGGATAAAGACTCAATTTACCCAAAAGGCCTAACATCCTGCTGCATAAAGGCTCAACTCACCCAAAGGGCCTAACATTCTGGTATTTAGAGGCTCAATGCACCCAAAGAGCCAAAAACTAAGCTGGTTAGAGGCTCAATCCACCCAAAGGGCCAAAAACTATGCTGGTTAGAGGCTTAACTCACCCAAACGGCCTAACATTCTGCTGGTTCAAGGCTCAACTCACCCAAAGGGTCAAAAACTATGCTGGTTAGAGGCTCAATGGGCTTAAAGGGTCAAAAACTATGCTGTTTAGAAGCTCAATGCACCCAAAGGGCCAAAAACTAAGCTGGTTAGAGGCTTAATGTACCCAAAGGCCCAAAAACTAAGTTGGTTAGAGTATCAATCCACCCAAAGGGCCAACATCTAAGCTGATTAGATGCTCAATCCACCCAATGGGCCAAAAACTAAGCTGGTTAGAAACTCAATCCACGCAAAGGGCCAAAAACTATAACTCTGCTGTTACAAGGCTCAGTTAACCCAAGGCCCAAAATCTAAAACTCTGCTTGTACAAGGCTCAACTCACCCCCAGGTACAAAATCTATGCTGGTTAGAGCCTCAACTCACCCATAGGGCCTAACATTCTGCTGGTTAAAGGCTCAACTCACCCATAAAGACTACCATTCTGCTAACTAAAGACTCATCTCACCCGAAGGGCCTGACATTCTGCTGGTTAAAGGCTCAACTCACCGAATGGGCTTAACATGCTGCTGGTTAAAGGCTCAACTCACCCAAAAGGTCAAACATCCTGCTGGTTAAATGCTCAACTCACCCAAAGGGCCTAACATTCTGCTGGTTAGAGGCTCAACTCACCCATCGGGCTTAACATTCTGCTGGTTAAAGGGTCAGTTCACCCAAAGGGCCTAACATGCTGCTGATAAAATGCTCAACTCACCCAAAGAGCCTAACATTCTGCTGGCTAAAGGCCCAACTCACCCAAAAGGCCTTATATTCTGCTGGTTAAAGGCTTAACTAACCTAATGGGCCTAACATGCTGCTAGTTAGAGGTTCAACTCACCCAAAGGGCCTAACATTCTGCTAGTTAAAGGGTCAGTTCACCCAAAGGGCCTAACATGCTTCTGGTTAAAGGCTCAACTCACCCAAAGGGCCTAACATTCTGCTGGTTTAAGGCTTAACTCACCCAAAGGACCTAATATTCTGCTGGTTAAAAGCTCAACTCACCCAAGGGACAAAAACTAAGCTGGTTAGAGGCTGAATCCACCCAAAGGGCCAAATTCTAAGCTGGTTAGAGGCTCAATCCACCTAAACTGCCAACATCTATGCTGGTTAGAGGCTCAATGCACCCAAAAGGCCAAAAACTATGCTGGTTAGATGCTCAATCCACCCAAAGGGCCAAAAACTTTGCTGGTTAAAGGCTCAACTCACCGAATGGGCTTAACATCCTGCTGGTTAAATGCTCAACTCACCCAAAGGGCCTAACATTCTGCTGGTTAGAGGCTCAACTCACCCATCGGGCTTAACATTCTGCTGGTTAAAGGGTCAGTTCACCCAAAGGGCCTAACATGCTGCTGATTAAATGCTCAACTCACCCAAAGAGCCTAACATTCTGCTGGCTAAAGGCCCAACTCACCCAAAAGGCCTTATATTCTGCTGGTTAAAGGCTTAACTAACCTAATGGGCCTAACATGCTGCTAGTTAGAGGTTCAACTCACCCAAAGGGCCTAACATTCTGCTAGTTAAAGGGTCAGTTCACCCAAAGGGCCTAACATGCTTCTGGTTAAAGGCTCAACTCACCCAAAGGGCCTAACATTCTGCTGGTTTAAGGCTTAACTCACCCAAAGGACCTAATATTCTGCTAGTTAAAAGCTCAACTCACCCAAGGGACAAAAAATAAGCTGGTTAGAGGCTGAATCCACCCAAAGGGCCAAATTCTAAGCTGGTTAGAGGCTCAATCCACCTAAACTGCCAAAATCTATGCTGGTTAGAGGCTCAATGCACCCAAAGAGCCAAAAACTATGCTGGTTAGAGGCTTAACTCACCCAAACGGCCTAACATTCTGCTGGTTCAAGGCTCAACTCACCCAAAGGGTCAAAAACTATGCTGGTTAGAGGCTCAATGGGCTTAAAGGGTCAAAAACTATGCTGTTTAGAAGCTCAATGCACCCAAAGGGCCAAAAACTAAGCTGGTTAGAGGATCAATTCACCCAAACAGCCAAAAACTATGCTGGTTAGAGGCTCAATGTACCCAAAGGCCCAAAAACTAAGTTGGTTAGAGTATCAATCCACCCAAAGGGCCAACATCTAAGCTGATTAGATGCTCAATCCACCCAATGGGCCAAAAACTAAGCTGGTTAGAAACTCAATCCACGCAAAGGGCCAAAAACTAAAACTCTTCTGCTACAAGGGTCAGTTCACCAAAATGGCCAAAATCTATAACTCTGCTGTTACAAGGCTCAGTTCACCCAAGGCCCAAAATCTAAAACTCTGCTTGTACAAGGCTCAACTCACCCCCAGGTACAAAATCTATGCTGGTTAGAGCCTCAACTCACCCATTGGGCTAACATTCTGCTGGTTAAAGGCTCAACTCACCCATAAGGACTACCATTCTGCTAACTAAAGACTCATCTCACCCAAAGGGCCTGACATTCTGCTGGTTAGAGGCTCAACTCACCCAAAGGACCTAACATGCTGCTGGTTAAAGGCTCAACTCACCCAAGGGACAAATACTAAGCTGTTTAGAGGCTCAATGCACCCAAAAGGCCAAAAACTATGCTGGTTAGATGCTCAATCCACCCAAAGGGCCAAATACTTTGCTGGTTAGAGGCTCAACTCACTCAAAAGGACTAACATTCTGCTGGTTAAAGGCTCAACTCACCCAATGGGCTTAACATGCTGCTGGTTAACGGCTCAACTCACCCAAAAGGTCTAACATCCTGCTGGTTAAAGGCTCAACTCACCCAAAGGGCCTATGATTTTGCTGGTTAAAGGCTCAACTCATCCAAAGGGCATAACATACTGCTGGTTAAAGGCTCAACTCACCCAAAGGGCTTAACATACTGCTGGTTAAAGGCTCAACTCACCCAAAGGGCCTAACATTTTGCTGGTTAAAGGCTAAGCTTAATCATAACGCCTAACATTCTGCTGGTAAAAGGCTTGACTCACCAAAATGGACTAACATTCTGCTGGTTAGAGGCTCAACTCACCCAAAGGGCCAAACAATCTGTTGGTTAAAGGCTCAACTCGCCCAAAGGGCTTAACATGCTGCTGGTTAAATGCTCAACTCACCCATAGAGCCTAACATTCTGCTGGTAAGAGGCTCAACTCACCCAAAAGGCCTAACATCCTGCTGGTTAAAGGCTCAACTCACCCAAAGGGCCTATGATTCTGCTAGTTAAAAGCTCAACTCACCCGAAGGGCCTAGCAATCTGCTGGTTATAGGCTCATCTCAACCAGAAGGTCTAACATCCTGCTGGTTAAAGGCTCAACTCACCCAAAGGGCCTATGATTCTGCTGGTTATAGGCTCATCTCACCCAAAAGGTCTAACATCCTGCTGGTTAAAGGCTCAACTCACCCAAAGGGCCTATGATTCTGCTGGTTAAAGGCTCAACTCACCCAAAGGGCTTAACATGCTGCTGGTTAAAGGCTCAACTCACCCAAAGGGCCGAACATTCTGCTAAATAAAGGCTCAAATCACCCAAAAGGCCTAACATTCTGCTGGTTAAAAGCTCAACTCACCCAAAGGGCCTAACATTCTGCTAAATAAAGGCTCAAATCACCCAAAAGGCCTAACATTCTGCTGGTTAAAAGCCCAACTCATCCAAAAGGCCTAATTTTCTGCTGGTTAAAGGCTCAACTCACCCAAAGGCTCAACTCACCCAAAGGGCCTATGATTCTGCTGGTTAGAGACTCAACTCGCCCATCGGGCCTAACATTCTGCTGGTTCAAGGGTCAGTTCACCCAAAGGGCCTAACATTCTGCTGGATAAAGGTTTAACTCACCCAAAGGGCTTAACATGCTGCTAGGTTAAAGGATCAACTCACACAAAAGGCCTAACATCCTGCTGGTGAAAGGCTCAACTCACTCAAAGGGCATAACATTCTGCTGGTTAAAGGCTCAACTCACCGAAAAGGCCTAACATTCTGCTGGTTAGAGGCTCAACCCACGCAAAAGGCCTAACATGCTGCTGGTTGAAGGCTGAACTCAGCAAAAGGGCTTAACAAGCTGCTGGTTAAAGGATGAAGTCACCCAAAGGGCCTAACATTCTGCTAGTTAAAGGCCCAACTCACCCAAAAGGCCTAACTTTCTGCTGGTTACAGGCTCAACTCACCTAATGGGCTTAACATTCTGCTAGTTTGAGGCTCAACTCACCCAAAGGGCCTAACTTTCTGCTGCTAAAAGGCTCAACTCACCCAAAGGGTCTAACATTCTGCTGGTTAAGGGCTCAACTCACCCAAAGGGCTTAACATGCTGGTGGTTAAAGCCTCAGCTCACCCAAAGGGCATAACATTCTGCTGGTTTAAGGCTTAACTCACCGAAAAGGCCTAACATTCTGCTGGATAGAGGCTCAACCCACGCAAAGGGCCTAACATGCTGCTGGTTGAAGGCTCAACTCAGCAAAAGGGCTTAACAAGCTGCTGGTCAAAGGATGAACTCACCCAAAGGGCCTAACATTCTGCTAGTTAAAGGCCCAACTCACCCAAAAGGCCTAACTTTCTGCTGGTTACAGGCTCAACTCACCTAATGGGCCTAACATTCTGCTAGTTTGAGGCTCAACTCACCCAAAGGGCCTAACTTTCTGCTGCTAAAAGGCTCAACTCACCCAAAGGGCCTAACATTCTGCTGGTTAAGGGCTCAACTCACCCAAAGGGCTTAACATGCTGGTGGTTAAAGCCTCAGCTCACCCAAAGGGCATAACATTCTGCTGGTTTAAGGCTTAACTCACCGAAAGGGCCTAACATTCTGCTAGTTAAAGGGTCAGTTCACCCAAAGGGCCTAACATGCTTCTGGTTAAAGGCTCAACTCACCCAAAGGGCCTAACATTCTGCTGGTTTAAGGCTTAACTCACCCAAAGGACCTAATATTCTGCTGGTTAAAAGCTCAACTCACCCAAGGGACAAAAACTAAGCTGGTTAGAGGCTGAATCCACCCAAAGGGCCAAATTCTAAGCTGGTTAGAGGCTCAATCCACCTAAACTGCCAACATCTATGCTGGTTAGAGGCTCAATGCACCCAAAAGGCCAAAAACTATGCTGGTTAGATGCTCAATCCACCCAAAGGGCCAAAAACTTTGCTGGTTAAAGGCTCAACTCACCGAATGGGCTTAACATCCTGCTGGTTAAATGCTCAACTCACCCAAAGGGCCTAACATTCTGCTGGTTAGAGGCTCAACTCACCCATCGGGCTTAACATTCTGCTGGTTAAAGGGTCAGTTCACCCAAAGGGCCTAACATGCTGCTGATTAAATGCTCAACTCACCCAAAGAGCCTAACATTCTGCTGGCTAAAGGCCCAACTCACCCAAAAGGCCTTATATTCTGCTGGTTAAAGGCTTAACTAACCTAATGGGCCTAACATGCTGCTAGTTAGAGGTTCAACTCACCCAAAGGGCCTAACATTCTGCTAGTTAAAGGGTCAGTTCACCCAAAGGGCCTAACATGCTTCTGGTTAAAGGCTCAACTCACCCAAAGGGCCTAACATTCTGCTGGTTTAAGGCTTAACTCACCCAAAGGACCTAATATTCTGCTAGTTAAAAGCTCAACTCACCCAAGGGACAAAAAATAAGCTGGTTAGAGGCTGAATCCACCCAAAGGGCCAAATTCTAAGCTGGTTAGAGGCTCAATCCACCTAAACTGCCAAAATCTATGCTGGTTAGAGGCTCAATGCACCCAAAGAGCCAAAAACTATGCTGGTTAGAGGCTTAACTCACCCAAACGGCCTAACATTCTGCTGGTTCAAGGCTCAACTCACCCAAAGGGTCAAAAACTATGCTGGTTAGAGGCTCAATGGGCTTAAAGGGTCAAAAACTATGCTGTTTAGAAGCTCAATGCACCCAAAGGGCCAAAAACTAAGCTGGTTAGAGGATCAATTCACCCAAACAGCCAAAAACTATGCTGGTTAGAGGCTCAATGTACCCAAAGGCCCAAAAACTAAGTTGGTTAGAGTATCAATCCACCCAAAGGGCCAACATCTAAGCTGATTAGATGCTCAATCCACCCAATGGGCCAAAAACTAAGCTGGTTAGAAACTCAATCCACGCAAAGGGCCAAAAACTAAAACTCTTCTGCTACAAGGGTCAGTTCACCAAAATGGCCAAAATCTATAACTCTGCTGTTACAAGGCTCAGTTCACCCAAGGCCCAAAATCTAAAACTCTGCTTGTACAAGGCTCAACTCACCCCCAGGTACAAAATCTATGCTGGTTAGAGCCTCAACTCACCCATTGGGCTAACATTCTGCTGGTTAAAGGCTCAACTCACCCATAAGGACTACCATTCTGCTAACTAAAGACTCATCTCACCCAAAGGGCCTGACATTCTGCTGGTTAGAGGCTCAACTCACCCAAAGGACCTAACATGCTGCTGGTTAAAGGCTCAACTCACCCAAGGGACAAATACTAAGCTGTTTAGAGGCTCAATGCACCCAAAAGGCCAAAAACTATGCTGGTTAGATGCTCAATCCACCCAAAGGGCCAAATACTTTGCTGGTTAGAGGCTCAACTCACTCAAAAGGACTAACATTCTGCTGGTTAAAGGCTCAACTCACCCAATGGGCTTAACATGCTGCTGGTTAAAGGCTCAACTCACCCAAAAGGTCTAACATCCTGCTGGTTAAAGGCTCAACTCACCCAAAGGGCCTATGATTTTGCTGGTTAAAGGCTCAACTCATCCAAAGGGCATAACATACTGCTGGTTAAAGGCTCAACTCACCCAAAGGGCTTAACATACTGCTGGTTAAAGGCTCAACTCACCCAAAGGGCCTAACATTTTGCTGGTTAAAGGCTAAGCTTAATCATAACGCCTAACATTCTGCTGGTAAAAGGCTTGACTCACCAAAATGGACTAACATTCTGCTGGTTAGAGGCTCAACTCACCCAAAGGGCCAAACAATCTGTTGGTTAAAGGCTCAACTCGCCCAAAGGGCTTAACATGCTGCTGGTTAAATGCTCAACTCACCCATAGAGCCTAACATTCTGCTGGTAAGAGGCTCAACTCACCCAAAAGGCCTAACATCCTGCTGGTTAAAGGCTCAACTCACCCAAAGGGCCTATGATTCTGCTAGTTAAAAGCTCAACTCACCCGAAGGGCCTAGCAATCTGCTGGTTATAGGCTCATCTCAACCAAAAGGTCTAACATCCTGCTGGTTAAAGGCTCAACTCACCCAAAGGGCCTATGATTCTGCTGGTTATAGGCTCATCTCACCCAAAAGGTCTAACATCCTGCTGGTTAAAGGCTCAACTCACCCAAAGGGCCTATGATACTGCTGGTTAAAGGCTCAACTCACCCAAAGGGCTTAACATGCTGCTGGTTAAAGGCTCAACTCACCCAAAGGGCCGAACATTCTGCTAAATAAAGGCTCAAATCACCCAAAAGGCCTAACATTCTGCTGGTTAAAAGCCCAACTCATCCAAAAGGCCTAATTTTCTGCTGGTTAAAGGCTCAACTCACCCAAAGGCTCAACTCACCCAAAGGGCCTATGATTCTGCTGGTTAGAGACTCAACTCGCCCATCGGGCCTAACATTCTGCTGGTTCAAGGGTCAGTTCACCCAAAGGGCCTAACATTCTGCTGGATAAAGGTTTAACTCACCCAAAGGGCTTAACATGCTGCTAGGTTAAAGGATCAACTCACACAAAAGGCCTAACATCCTGCTGGTGAAAGGCTCAACTCACTCAAAGGGCATAACATTCTGCTGGTTAAAGGCTCAACTCACCGAAAAGGCCTAACATTCTGCTGGTTAGAGGCTCAACCCACGCAAAAGGCCTAACATGCTGCTGGTTGAAGGCTGAACTCAGCAAAAGGGCTTAACAAGCTGCTGGTTAAAGGATGAAGTCACCCAAAGGGCCTAACATTCTGCTAGTTAAAGGCCCAACTCACCCAAAAGGCCTAACTTTCTGCTGGTTACAGGCTCAACTCACCTAATGGGCTTAACATTCTGCTAGTTTGAGGCTCAACTCACCCAAAGGGCCTAACTTTCTGCTGCTAAAAGGCTCAACTCACCCAAAGGGTCTAACATTCTGCTGGTTAAGGGCTCAACTCACCCAAAGGGCCGAACATTCTGCTAAATAAAGGCTCAAATCACCCAAAAGGCCTAACATTCTGCTGGTTAAAAGCTCAACTCACCCAAAGGGCCTAACATTCTGCTAAATAAAGGCTCAAATCACCCAAAAGGCCTAACATTCTGCTGGTTAAAAGCCCAACTCATCCAAAAGGCCTAATTTTCTGCTGGTTAAAGGCTCAACTCACCCAAAGGCTCAACTCACCCAAAGGGCCTATGATTCTGCTGGTTAGAGACTCAACTCGCCCATCGGGCCTAACATTCTGCTGGTTCAAGGGTCAGTTCACCCAAAGGGCCTAACATTCTGCTGGATAAAGGTTTAACTCACCCAAAGGGCTTAACATGCTGCTAGGTTAAAGGATCAACTCACACAAAAGGCCTAACATCCTGCTGGTGAAAGGCTCAACTCACTCAAAGGGCATAACATTCTGCTGGTTAAAGGCTCAACTCACCGAAAAGGCCTAACATTCTGCTGGTTAGAGGCTCAACCCACGCAAAAGGCCTAACATGCTGCTGGTTGAAGGCTGAACTCAGCAAAAGGGCTTAACAAGCTGCTGGTTAAAGGATGAAGTCACCCAAAGGGCCTAACATTCTGCTAGTTAAAGGCCCAACTCACCCAAAAGGCCTAACTTTCTGCTGGTTACAGGCTCAACTCACCTAATGGGCTTAACATTCTGCTAGTTTGAGGCTCAACTCACCCAAAGGGCCTAACTTTCTGCTGCTAAAAGGCTCAACTCACCCAAAGGGTCTAACATTCTGCTGGTTAAGGGCTCAACTCACCCAAAGGGCTTAACATGCTGGTGGTTAAAGCCTCAGCTCACCCAAAGGGCATAACATTCTGCTGGTTTAAGGCTTAACTCACCGAAAAGGCCTAACATTCTGCTGGATAGAGGCTCAACCCACGCAAAGGGCCTAACATGCTGCTGGTTGAAGGCTCAACTCAGCAAAAGGGCTTAACAAGCTGCTGGTCAAAGGATGAACTCACCCAAAGGGCCTAACATTCTGCTAGTTAAAGGCCCAACTCACCCAAAAGGCCTAACTTTCTGCTGGTTACAGGCTCAACTCACCTAATGGGCCTAACATTCTGCTAGTTTGAGGCTCAACTCACCCAAAGGGCCTAACTTTCTGCTGCTAAAAGGCTCAACTCACCCAAAGGGCCTAACATTCTGCTGGTTAAGGGCTCAACTCACCCAAAGGGCTTAACATGCTGGTGGTTAAAGCCTCAGCTCACCCAAAGGGCATAACATTCTGCTGGTTTAAGGCTTAACTCACCGAAAGGGCCAAATATTCTGCTAGTTAAAAGCTCAACTCACCCAAGGGACAAAAACTAAGCTGGTTAGAGGCTGAATCCACCCAAAGGGCCAAATTCTAAGCTGGTTAGAGGCTCAATCCACCTAAACTGCCAAAATCTATGCTGGTTAGAGGCTCAATGCACCCAAAGAGCCAAAAACTAAGCTGGTTAGAGGCTCAATCCACCCAAAGGGCCAAAAACTATGCTGGTTAGAGGCTTAACTCACCCAAATGGCCTATCATTCTGCTGGTTCAAGGCTCAACTCACCCAAAGGGTCAAAAACTATGCTGGTTAGAGGCTCAATGGGCTTAAAGGGTCAAAAACTATGCTGTTTAGAAGCTCAATGCACCCAAAGGGCCAAAAACTAAGCTGGTTAGAGGCTTAATGTACCCAAAGGCCCAAAAACTAAGTTGGTTAGAGTATCAATCCACCCAAAGGGCCAACATCTAAGCTGATTAGATGCTCAATCCACCCAATGGGCCAAAAACTAAGCTGGTTAGAAACTCAATCCACGCAAAGGGCCAAAAACTATAACTCTGCTGTTACAAGGCTCAGTTAACCCAAGGCCCAAAATCTAAAACTCTGCTTGTACAAGGCTCAACTCACCCCCAGGTACAAAATCTATGCTGGTTAGAGCCTCAACTCACCCATAGGGCCTAACATTCTGCTGGTTAAAGGCTCAACTCACCCATAAGGACTACCATTCTGCTAACTAAAGACTCATCTCACCCGAAGGGCCTGACATTCTGCTGTTTAAAGGCTCAACTCACCCAAGGGACAAATACTAAACTGTTTATAGGCTCAATGCACCCAAAAGGCCAAAAACTATGCTGGTTAGATGCTCAATCCACCCAAAGGGCCAAAAACTTTGCTGGTTAAAGGCTCAACTCACCGAATGGGCTTAACATGCTGCTGGTTAAAGGCTCAACTCACCCAAAAGGTCTAACATCCTGCTGGTTAAATGCTCAACTCACCCAAAGGGCCTAACATTCTGCTGGTTAGAGGCTCAACTCAACCATCGGGCTTAACATTCTGCTGGTTAAAGGGTCAGTTCACCCAAAGGGCCTAACATGCTGCTGATAAAATGCTCAACTCACCCAAAGAGCCTAACATTCTGCTGGCTAAAGGCCCAACTCACCCAAAAGGCCTTATATTCTGCTGGTTAAAGGCTTAACTAACCTAATTGGCCTAAAATGCTGCTAGTTAGAGGTTCAACTCACCCAAAGGGCCTAACATTCTGCTAGTTAAAGGGTCAGTTCACCCAAAGGGCCTAACATGCTTCTGGTTAAAGGCTCAACTCACCCAAAGGGCCTAACATTCTGCTGGTTTAAGGCTTAACTCACCCAAAGGGCCTAATATTCTGCTAGTTAAAAGCTCAACTCACCCAAGGGACAAAAACTAAGCTGGTTAGAGGCTGAATCCACCCAAAGGGCCAAATTCTAAGCTGGTTAGAGGCTCAATCCACCTAAACTGCCAAAATCTATGCTGGTTAGAGGCTCAATGCACCCAAAGAGCCAAAAACTAAGCTGGTTAGAGGCTCAATCCACCCAAAGGGCCAAAAACTATGCTGGTTAGAGGCTTAACTCACCCAAACGGCCTAACATTCTGCTGGTTAAAGGCTCAACTCACCCAAAGGGTCAAAAACTATGCTGGTTAGAGGCTCAATGGGCTTAAAGGGTCAAAAACTATGCTGTTTAGAAGCTCAATGCACCCAAAGGGCCAAAAACTAAGCTGGTTAGAGGATCAATTCACCCAAACAGCCAAAAACTATGCTGGTTAGAGGCTCAATGTACCCAAAGGCCAAAAAACTAAGTTGGTTAGAGTATCAATCCACCCAAAGGGCCAACATCTAAGCTGATTAGATGCTCAATCCACCCAAAGGGCCAAAAACTAAGCTGGTTAGAGGATCAATTCACCCAAACAGCCAAAAACTATGCTGGTTAGAGGCTCAATGTACCCAAAGGCCCAAAAACTAAGTTGGTTAGAGTATCAATCCACCCAAAGGGCCAACATCTAAGCTGGTTAGAAACTCATTCCACGCAAAGGGCCAAAAACTAAAACTCTTCTGCTACAAGGGTCAGTTCACCAAAATGGCCAAAATCTATAACTCTGTTGTTACAAGGCTCAGTTCACCCAAGGCCCAAAATCTAAAACTCTGCTTGTACAAGGCTCAACTCACCCCCAGGTACAAAATCTATGCTGGTTAGAGCCTCAACTCACCCATAGGGCCTAACATTCTGCTGGTTAAAGGCTCAACTCACCCATAAGGACTACCATTCTGCTAACTAAAGACTCATCTCACCCAAAGGGCCTGACATTCTGCTGGTTAGAGGCTCAACTCACCCAAAGGACCTAACATGCTGCTGGTTAAAGGCTCAACTCACCCAAGGGACAAATACTAAGCTGTTTATAGGCTCAATGCACCCAAAAGGCCAAAAACTATGCTGGTTAGATGCTCAATCCACCCAAAGGGCCAAAAACTTTGCTGGTTAAAGGCTCAACTCACCGAATGGGCTTAACATGCTGCTGGTTAAAGGCTCAACTCACCCAAAAGGTCAAACATCCTGCTGGTTAAATGCTCAACTCACCCAAAGGGCCTAACATTCTGCTGGTTAGAGGCTCAACTCACCCATCGGGCTTAACATTCTGCTGGTTAAAGGGTCAGTTCACCCAAAGGGCCTAACATGCTGCTGATAAAATGCTCAACTCACCCAAAGAGCCTAACATTCTGCTGGCTAAAGGCCCAACTCACCCAAAAGGCCTTATATTCTGCTGGTTAAAGGCTTAACTAACCTAATAGGACTAACATGCTGCTAGTTAGAGGTTCAACTCACCCAAAGGGCCTAACATTCTGCTAGTTAAAGGGTCAGTTCACCCAAAGGGCCTAACATGCTTCTGGTTAAAGGCTCAACTCACCCAAAGGGCCTAACATTCTGCTGGTTTAAGGCTTAACTCACCCAAAGGACCTAATATTCTGCTGGTTAAAAGCTCAACTCACCCAAGGGACAAAAACTAAGCTGGTTAGAGGCTGAATCCACCCAAAGGGCCAAATTCTAAGCTGGTTAGAGGCTCAATCCACCTAAACTGCCAACATCTATGCTGGTTAGAGGCTCAATGCACCCAAAAGGCCAAAAACTATGCTGGTTAGATGCTCAATCCACCCAAAGGGCCAAAAACTTTGCTGGTTAAAGGCTCAATTCACCGAATGGGCTTAACATCCTGCTGGTTAAATGCTCAACTCACCCAAAGGGCCTAACATTCTGCTGGTTAGAGGCTCAACTTACCCATCGGGCTTAACATTCTGCTGATTAAAGGGTCAGTTCACCCAAAGGGCCTAACATGCTGCTGATTAAATGCTCAACTCACCCAAAGAGCCTAACATTCTGCTGGCTAAAGGCCCAACTCACCCAAAAGGCCTTATATTCTGCTGGTTAAAGGCTTAACTAACCTAATGGGCCTAACATGCTGCTAGTTAGAGGTTCAACTCACCCAAAGGGCCTAACATTCTGCTAGTTAAAGGGTCAGTTCACCCAAAGGGCCTAACATGCTTCTGGTTAAAGGCTCAACTCACCCAAAGGGCCTAACATTCTGCTGGTTTAAGGCTTAACTCACCCAAAGGACCTAATATTCTGCTAGTTAAAAGCTCAACTCACCCAAGGGACAAAAAATAAGCTGGTTAGAGGCTGAATCCACCCAAAGGGCCAAATTCTAAGCTGGTTAGAGGCTCAATTCACCTAAACTGCCAAAATCTATGCTGGTTAGAGGCTCAATGCACCCAAAGAGCCAAAAACTATGCTGGTTAGAGGCTTAACTCACCCAAACGGCCTAACATTCTGCTGGTTCAAGGCTCAACTCACCCAAAGGGTCAAAAACTATGCTGGTTAGAGGCTCAATGGGCTTAAAAGGTCAAAAACTATGCTGTTTAGAAGCTCAATGCACCCAAAGGGCCAAAAACTAAGCTGGTTAGAGGATCAATTCACCCAAACAGCCAAAAACTATGCTGGTTAGAGGCTCAATGTACCCAAAGGCCCAAAAACTAAGTTGGTTACAGTATCAATCCACCCAAAGGGCCAACATCTAAACTGATTAGATGCTCAATCCACCCAAAGGGCCAAAAACTATGCTGGTTAGAGGCTTAACTCACCCAAACGGCCTAACATTCTGCTGGTTAAAGGCTCAACTCACCCAAAGGGTCAAAAACTATTCTAATTAGAGGCTCAATGTGCTTAAAGGGTCAAAAACTATGCTGTTTAGAAGCTCAATGCACCCAAAGAGCCAAAAACTAAGCTGGTTAGAGGCTTAATGTACCCAAAGGCCCAAAAACTAAGTTGGTTAGAGTATCAATCCACCCAAAGGGCCAACATCTAAGCTGATTAGATGCTCAATCCACCCAATGGGCCAAAAACTAAGCTGGTTAGAAACTCAATCCACGCAAAGGGCCAAAAACTAAAACTCTTCTGCTACAAGGGTCAGTTCACCAAAATGGCCAAAATCTAAAACTCTGCTTGTACAAGGCTCAACTCACCCCCAGGTACAAAATCTATGCTGGTTAGAGCCTCAACTCACCCATAGGGCCTAACATTCTGCTGGTTAAAGGCTCAACTCACCCATAAGGACTACCATTCTGCTAACTAAAGACTCATCTCACCCAAAGGGCCTGACATTCTGCTGGTTAGAGGCTCAACTCACCCAAAGGACCTAACATGCTGCTGGTTAAAGGCTCAACTCACCCAAGGGACAAATACTAAGCTGTTTATAGGCTCAATGCACCCAAAAGGCCAAAAACTATGCTGGTTAGATGCTCAATCCACCCAAAGGGCCAAATACTTTGCTGGTTAGAGGCTCAACTCACTCAAAAGGACTAACATTCTGCTGGTTAAAGGCTCAACTCACCCAATGGGCTTAACATGCTGCTGGTTAAAGGCTCAACTCACCCAAAAGGTCTAACATCCTGCTGGTTAAAGGCTCAACTCACCCAAAGGGCCTATGATTTTGCTGGTTAAAGGCTCAACTCATCCAAAGGGCATAACATACTGCTGGTTAAAGGCTCAACTCACCCAAAGGGCTTAACATGCTGCTGGTTAAAGGCTCAACTCTCCCAAAGGGCCTAACATTTTGCTGGTTAAAGGCTAAGCTTAATCATAACGCCTAACATTCTGCTGGTAAAAGGCTTGACTCACCAAAATGGACTAACATTCTGCTGGTTAGAGGCTCAACTCACCCAAAGGGCCAAACAATCTGTTGGTTAAAGGCTCAACTCGCCCAAAGGGCTTAACATGCTGCTGGTTAAATGCTCAACTCACCCATAGAGCCTAACATTCTGCTGGTAAGAGGCTCAACTCACCCAAAAGGCCTAACATCCTGCTGGTTAAAGGCTCAACTCACCCAAAGGGCCTATGATTCTGCTAGTTAAAAGCTCAACTCACCCGAAGGGCCTAGCAATCTGCTGGTTATAGGCTCATCTCAACCAAAAGGTCTAACATCCTGCTGGTTAAAGGCTCAACTCACCCAAAGGGCCTATGATTCTGCTGGTTATAGGCTCATCTCACCCAAAAGGTCTAACATCCTGCTGGTTAAAGGCTCAACTCACCCAAAGGGCCTATGATTCTGCTGGTTAAAGGCTCAACTCACCCAAAGGGCTTAACATGCTGCTGGTTAAAGGCTCAACTCACCCAAAGGGCCTAACATTCTGCTAAATAAAGGCTGAAATCACCCAAAAGGCCTAACATTCTGCTGGTTAAAAGCCCAACTCATCCAAAAGGCCTAATTTTCTGCTGGTTAAAGGCTCAACTCACCCAAAGGCTCAACTCACCCAAAGGGCCTATGATTCTGCTGGTTAGAGACTCAACTCGCCCATCGGGCCTAACATTCTGCTGGTTCAAGGGTCAGTTCACCCAAAGGGCCTAACATTCTGCTGGATAAAGGTTTAACTCACCCAAAGGGCTTAACATGCTGCTAGGTTAAAGGATCAACTCACACAAAAGGCCTAACATCCTGCTGGTGAAAGGCTCAACTCACTCAAAGGGCATAACATTCTGCTGGTTAAAGGCTCAACTCACCGAAAAGGCCTAACATTCTGCTGGTTAGAGGCTCAACCCACGCAAAAGGCCTAACATGCTACTGGTTGAAGGCTGAACTCAGCAAAAGGGCTTAACAAGCTGCTGGTTAAAGGATGAAGTCACCCAAAGGGCCTAACATTCTGCTAGTTAAAGTCCCAACTCACCCAAAAGGCCTAACTTTCTGCTGGTTACAGGCTCAACTCACCTAATGGGCTTAACATTCTGCTAGTTTGAGGCTCAACTCACCCAAAGGGCCTAACTTTCTGCTGCTAAAAGGCTCAACTCACCCAAAGGGCCTAACATTCTGCTGGTTAAGGGCTCAACTCACCCAAAGGGCTTAACATGCTGGTGGTTAAAGCCTCAGCTCACCCAAAGGGCATAACATTCTGCTGGTTTAAGGCTTAACTCACCGAAAAGGCCTAACATTCTGCTGGTTAGAGGCTCAACCCACGCAAAGGGCCTAACATGCTGCTGGTTGAAGGCTCAACTCAGCAAAAGGGCTTAACAAGCTGCTGGTCAAAGGATGAACTCACCCAAAGGGCCTAACATTCTGCTAGTTAAAGGCCCAACTCACCCAAAAGGCCTAACTTTCTGCTGGTTACAGGCTCAACTCACCTAATGGGCCTAACATTCTGCTAGTTTGAGGCTCAACTCACCCAAAGGGCCTAACTTTCTGCTGCTAAAAGGCTCAACTCACCCAAAGGGCCTAACATTCTGCTGGTTAAGGGCTCAACTCACCCAAAGGGCTTAACATGCTGGTGGTTAAAGCCTCAGCTCACCCAAAGGGCATAACATTCTGCTGGTTTAAGGCTTAACTCACCGAAAGGGCCAAATATTCTGCTAGTTAAAAGCTCAACTCACCCAAGGGACAAAAACTAAGCTGGTTAGAGGCTGAATCCACCCAAAGGGCCAAATTCTAAGCTGGTTAGAGGCTCAATCCACCTAAACTGCCAAAATCTATGCTGGTTAGAGGCTCAATGCACCCAAAGAGCCAAAAACTAAGCTGGTTAGAGGCTCAATCCACCCAAAGGGCCAAAAACTATGCTGGTTAGAGGCTTAACTCACCCAAACGGCCTAACATTCTGCTGGTTCAAGGCTCAACTCACCCAAAGGGTCAAAAACTATGCTGGTTAGAGGCTCAATGGGCTTAAAGGGTCAAAAACTATGCTGTTTAGAAGCTCAATGCACCCAAAGGGCCAAAAACTAAGCTGGTTAGAGGCTTAATGTACCCAAAGGCCCAAAAACTAAGTTGGTTAGAGTATCAATCCACCCAAAGGGCCAACATCTAAGCTGATTAGATGCTCAATCCACCCAATGGGCCAAAAACTAAGCTGGTTAGAAACTCAATCCACGCAAAGGGCCAAAAACTATAACTCTGCTGTTACAAGGCTCAGTTAACCCAAGGCCCAAAATCTAAAACTCTGCTTGTACAAGGCTCAACTCACCCCCAGGTACAAAATCTATGCTGGTTAGAGCCTCAACTCACCCATAGGGCCTAACATTCTGCTGGTTAAAGGCTCAACTCACCCAAGGGACAAATACTAAACTGTTTATAGGCTCAATGCACCCAAAAGGCCAAAAACTATGCTGGTTAGATGCTCAATCCACCCAAAGGGCCAAAAACTTTGCTGGTTAAAGGCTCAACTCACCGAATGGGCTTAACATGCTGCTGGTTAAAGGCTCAACTCACCCAAAAGGTCTAACATCCTGCTGGTTAAATGCTCAACTCACCCAAAGGGCCTAACATTCTGCTGCTTAGAGGCTCAACTCACCCATCGGGCTTAACATTCTGCTGGTTAAAGGGTCAGTTCACCCAAAGGGCCTAACATGCTGCTGATAAAATGCTCAACTCACCCAAAGAGCCTAACATTCTGCTGGCTAAAGGCCCAACTCACCCAAAAGGCCTTATATTCTGCTGGTTAAAGGCTTAACTAACCTAATGGGCCTAACATGCTGCTAGTTAGAGGTTCAACTCACCCAAAGGGCCTAACATTCTGCTAGTTAAAGGGTCAGTTCACCCAAAGGGCCTAACATGCTTCTGGTTAAAGGCTTAACTCACCCAAAGGGCCTAACATTCTGCTGGTTTAAGGCTTAACTCACCCAAAGGACCTAATATTCTGCTGGTTAAAAGCTCAACTCACCCAAGGGACAAAATCTAAGCTGGTTAGAGGCTGAATCCACCCAAAGGGCCAAATTCTAAGCTGGTTAGAGGCTCAATCCACCTAAACTGCCAACATCTATGCTGGTTAGAGGCTCAATGCACCCAAAAGGCCAAAAACTATGCTGGTTAGATGCTCAATCCACCCAAAGGGCCAAAAACTTTGCTGGTTAAAGGCTCAATTCACCGAATGGGCTTAACATCCTGCTGGTTAAATGCTCAACTCACCCAAAGGGCCTAACATTCTGCTGGTTAGAGGCTCAACTCACCCATCGGGCTTAACATTCTGCTGATTAAAGGGTCAGTTCACCCAAAGGGCCTAACATGCTGCTGATTAAATGCTCAACTCACCCAAAGAGCCTAACATTCTGCTGGCTAAAGGCCCAACTCACCCAAAAGGCCTTATATTCTGCTGGTTAAAGGCTTAACTAACCTAATGGGCCTAACATGCTGCTAGTTAGAGGTTCAACTCACCCAAAGGGCCTAACATTCTGCTAGTTAAAGGGTCAGTTCACCCAAAGGGCCTAACATGCTTCTGGTTAAAGGCTCAACTCACCCAAAGGGCCTAACATTCTGCTGGTTTAAGGCTTAACTCACCCAAAGGACCTAATATTCTGCTAGTTAAAAGCTCAACTCACCCAAGGGACAAAAAATAAGCTGGTTAGAGGCTGAATCCACCCAAAGGGCCAAATTCTAAGCTGGTTAGAGGCTCAATTCACCTAAACTGCCAAAATCTATGCTGGTTAGAGGCTCAATGCACCCAAAGAGCCAAAAACTATGCTGGTTAGAGGCTTAACTCACCCAAACGGCCTAACATTCTGCTGGTTCAAGGCTCAACTCACCCAAAGGGTCAAAAACTATGCTGGTTAGAGGCTCAATGGGCTTAAAAGGTCAAAAACTATGCTGTTTAGAAGCTCAATGCACCCAAAGGGCCAAAAACTAAGCTGGTTAGAGGATCAATTCACCCAAACAGCCAAAAACTATGCTGGTTAGAGGCTCAATGTACCCAAAGGCCCAAAAACTAAGTTGGTTACAGTATCAATCCACCCAAAGGGCCAACATCTAAACTGATTAGATGCTCAATCCACCCAAAGGGCCAAAAACTATGCTGGTTAGAGGCTTAACTCACCCAAACGGCCTAACATTCTGCTGGTTAAAGGCTCAACTCACCCAAAGGGTCAAAAACTATTCTAATTAGAGGCTCAATGTGCTTAAAGGGTCAAAAACTATGCTGTTTAGAAGCTCAATGCACCCAAAGAGCCAAAAACTAAGCTGGTTAGAGGCTTAATGTACCCAAAGGCCCAAAAACTAAGTTGGTTAGAGTATCAATCCACCCAAAGGGCCAACATCTAAGCTGATTAGATGCTCAATCCACCCAATGGGCCAAAAACTAAGCTGGTTAGAAACTCAATCCACGCAAAGGGCCAAAAACTAAAACTCTTCTGCTACAAGGGTCAGTTCACCAAAATGGCCAAAATCTAAAACTCTGCTTGTACAAGGCTCAACTCACCCCCAGGTACAAAATCTATGCTGGTTAGAGCCTCAACTCACCCATAGGGCCTAACATTCTGCTGGTTAAAGGCTCAACTCACCCATAAGGACTACCATTCTGCTAACTAAAGACTCATCTCACCCAAAGGGCCTGACATTCTGCTGGTTAGAGGCTCAACTCACCCAAAGGACCTAACATGCTGCTGGTTAAAGGCTCAACTCACCCAAGGGACAAATACTAAGCTGTTTATAGGCTCAATGCACCCAAAAGGCCAAAAACTATGCTGGTTAGATGCTCAATCCACCCAAAGGGCCAAATACTTTGCTGGTTAGAGGCTCAACTCACTCAAAAGGACTAACATTCTGCTGGTTAAAGGCTCAACTCACCCAATGGGCTTAACATGCTGCTGGTTAAAGGCTCAACTCACCCAAAAGGTCTAACATCCTGCTGGTTAAAGGCTCAACTCACCCAAAGGGCCTATGATTTTGCTGGTTAAAGGCTCAACTCATCCAAAGGGCATAACATACTGCTGGTTAAAGGCTCAACTCACCCAAAGGGCTTAACATGCTGCTGGTTAAAGGCTCAACTCACCCAAAGGGCCTAACATTTTGCTGGTTAAAGGCTAAGCTTAATCATAACGCCTAACATTCTGCTGGTAAAAGGCTTGACTCACCAAAATGGACTAACATTCTGCTGGTTAGAGGCTCAACTCACCCAAAGGGCCAAACAATCTGTTGGTTAAAGGCTCAACTCGCCCAAAGGGCTTAACATGCTGCTGGTTAAATGCTCAACTCACCCATAGAGCCTAACATTCTGCTGGTAAGAGGCTCAACTCACCCAAAAGGCCTAACATCCTGCTGGTTAAAGGCTCAACTCACCCAAAGGGCCTATGATTCTGCTAGTTAAAAGCTCAACTCACCCGAAGGGCCTAGCAATCTGCTGGTTATAGGCTCATCTCAACCAAAAGGTCTAACATCCTGCTGGTTAAAGGCTCAACTCACCCAAAGGGCCTATGATTCTGCTGGTTATAGGCTCATCTCACCCAAAAGGTCTAACATCCTGCTGGTTAAAGGCTCAACTCACCCAAAGGGCCTATGATTCTGCTGGTTAAAGGCTCAACTCACCCAAAGGGCTTAACATGCTGCTGGTTAAAGGCTCAACTCACCCAAAGGGCCTAACATTCTGCTAAATAAAGGCTCAAATCACCCAAAAGGCCTAACATTCTGCTGGTTAAAAGCCCAACTCATCCAAAAGGCCTAATTTTCTGCTGGTTAAAGGCTCAACTCACCCAAAGGCTCAACTCACCCAAAGGGCCTATGATTCTGCTGGTTAGAGACTCAACTCGCCCATCGGGCCTAACATTCTGCTGGTTCAAGGGTCAGTTCACCCAAAGGGCCTAACATTCTGCTGGATAAAGGTTTAACTCACCCAAAGGGCTTAACATGCTGCTAGGTTAAAGGATCAACTCACACAAAAGGCCTAACATCCTGCTGGTGAAAGGCTCAACTCACTCAAAGGGCATAACATTCTGCTGGTTAAAGGCTCAACTCACCGAAAAGGCCTAACATTCTGCTGGTTAGAGGCTCAACCCACGCAAAAGGCCTAACATGCTACTGGTTGAAGGCTGAACTCAGCAAAAGGGCTTAACAAGCTGCTGGTTAAAGGATGAAGTCACCCAAAGGGCCTAACATTCTGCTAGTTAAAGTCCCAACTCACCCAAAAGGCCTAACTTTCTGCTGGTTACAGGCTCAACTCACCTAATGGGCTTAACATTCTGCTAGTTTGAGGCTCAACTCACCCAAAGGGCCTAACTTTCTGCTGCTAAAAGGCTCAACTCACCCAAAGGGCCTAACATTCTGCTGGTTAAGGGCTCAACTCACCCAAAGGGCTTAACATGCTGGTGGTTAAAGCCTCAGCTCACCCAAAGGGCATAACATTCTGCTGGTTTAAGGCTTAACTCACCGAAAAGGCCTAACATTCTGCTGGTTAGAGGCTCAACCCACGCAAAGGGCCTAACATGCTGCTGGTTGAAGGCTCAACTCAGCAAAAGGGCTTAACAAGCTGCTGGTCAAAGGATGAACTCACCCAAAGGGCCTAACATTCTGCTAGTTAAAGGCTCAACTCACCCAAAAGGCCTAACTTTCTGCTGGTTACAGGCTCAACTCACCTAATGGGCCTAACATTCTGCTAGTTTGAGGCTCAACTCACCCAAAGGGCCTAACTTTCTGCTGCTAAAAGGCTCAACTCACCCAAAGGGCCTAACATTCTGCTGGTTAAGGGCTCAACTCACCCAAAGGGCTTAACATGCTGGTGGTTAAAGCCTCAGCTCACCCAAAGGGCATAACATTCTGCTGGTTTAAGGCTTAACTCACCGAAAGGGCCAAATATTCTGCTAGTTAAAAGCTCAACTCACCCAAGGGACAAAAACTAAGCTGGTTAGAGGCTGAATCCACCCAAAGGGCCAAATTCTAAGCTGGTTAGAGGCTCAATCCACCTAAACTGCCAAAATCTATGCTGGTTAGAGGCTCAATGCACCCAAAGAGCCAAAAACTAAGCTGGTTAGAGGCTCAATCCACCCAAAGGGCCAAAAACTATGCTGGTTAGAGGCTTAACTCACCCAAACGGCCTAACATTCTGCTGGTTCAAGGCTCAACTCACCCAAAGGGTCAAAAACTATGCTGGTTAGAGGCTCAATGGGCTTAAAGGGTCAAAAACTATGCTGTTTAGAAGCTCAATGCACCCAAAGGGCCAAAAACTAAGCTGGTTAGAGGCTTAATGTACCCAAAGGCCCAAAAACTAAGTTGGTTAGAGTATCAATCCACCCAAAGGGCCAACATCTAAGCTGATTAGATGCTCAATCCACCCAATGGGCCAAAAACTAAGCTGGTTAGAAACTCAATCCACGCAAAGGGCCAAAAACTATAACTCTGCTGTTACAAGGCTCAGTTAACCCAAGGCCCAAAATCTAAAACTCTGCTTGTACAAGGCTCAACTCACCCCCAGGTACAAAATCTATGCTGGTTAGAGCCTCAACTCACCCATAGGGCCTAACATTCTGCTGGTTAAAGGCTCAACTCACCCAAGGGACAAATACTAAACTGTTTATAGGCTCAATGCACCCAAAAGGCCAAAAACTATGCTGGTTAGATGCTCAATCCACCCAAAGGGCCAAAAACTTTGCTGGTTAAAGGCTCAACTCACCGAATGGGCTTAACATGCTGCTGGTTAAAGGCTCAACTCACCCAAAAGGTCTAACATCCTGCTGGTTAAATGCTCAACTCACCCAAAGGGCCTAACATTCTGCTGCTTAGAGGCTCAACTCACCCATCGGGCTTAACATTCTGCTGGTTAAAGGGTCAGTTCACCCAAAGGGCCTAACATGCTGCTGATAAAATGCTCAACTCACCCAAAGAGCCTAACATTCTGCTGGCTAAAGGCCCAACTCACCCAAAAGGCCTTATATTCTGCTGGTTAAAGGCTTAACTAACCTAATGGGCCTAACATGCTGCTAGTTAGAGGTTCAACTCACCCAAAGGGCCTAACATTCTGCTAGTTAAAGGGTCAGTTCACCCAAAGGGCCTAACATGCTTCTGGTTAAAGGCTCAACTCACCCAAAGGGCCTAACATTCTGCTGGTTTAAGGCTTAACTCACCCAAAGGACCTAATATTCTGCTAGTTAAAAGCTCAACTCACCCAAGGGACAAAAAATAAGCTGGTTAGAGGCTGAATCCACCCAAAGGGCCAAATTCTAAGCTGGTTAGAGGCTCAATCCACCTAAACTGCCAAAATCTATGCTGGTTAGAGGCTCAATGCACCCAAAGAGCCAAAAACTATGCTGGTTAGAGGCTTAACTCACCCAAACGGCCTAACATTCTGCTGGTTCAAGGCTCAACTCACCCAAAGGGTCAAAAACTATGCTGGTTAGAGGCTCAATGGGCTTAAAGGGTCAAAAACTATGCTGTTTAGAAGCTCAATGCACCCAAAGGGCCAAAAACTAAGCTGGTTAGAGGATCAATTCACCCAAACAGCCAAAAACTATGCTGGTTAGAGGCTCAATGTACCCAAAGGCCCAAAAACTAAGTTGGTTAGAGTATCAATCCACCCAAAGGGCCAACATCTAAGCTGATTAGATGCTCAATCCACCCAATGGGCCAAAAACTAAGCTGGTTAGAAACTCAATCCACGCAAAGGGCCAAAAACTAAAACTCTTCTGCTACAAGGGTCAGTTCACCAAAATGGCCAAAATCTATAACTCTGCTGTTACAAGGCTCAGTTCACCCAAGGCCCAAAATCTAAAACTCTGCTTGTACAAGGCTCAACTCACCCCCAGGTACAAAATCTATGCTGGTTAGAGCCTCAACTCACCCATTGGGCTAACATTCTGCTGGTTAAAGGCTCAACTCACCCATAAGGACTACCATTCTGCTAACTAAAGACTCATCTCACCCAAAGGGCCTGACATTCTGCTGGTTAGAGGCTCAACTCACCCAAAGGACCTAACATGCTGCTGGTTAAAGGCTCAACTCACCCAAGGGACAAATACTAAGCTGTTTAGAGGCTCAATGCACCCAAAAGGCCAAAAACTATGCTGGTTAGATGCTCAATCCACCCAAAGGGCCAAATACTTTGCTGGTTAGAGGCTCAACTCACTCAAAAGGACTAACATTCTGCTGGTTAAAGGCTCAACTCACCCAATGGGCTTAACATGCTGCTGGTTAAAGGCTCAACTCACCCAAAAGGTCTAACATCCTGCTGGTTAAAGGCTCAACTCACCCAAAGGGCCTATGATTTTGCTGGTTAAAGGCTCAACTCATCCAAAGGGCATAACATACTGCTGGTTAAAGGCTCAACTCACCCAAAGGGCTTAACATACTGCTGGTTAAAGGCTCAACTCACCCAAAGGGCCTAACATTTTGCTGGTTAAAGGCTAAGCTTAATCATAACGCCTAACATTCTGCTGGTAAAAGGCTTGACTCACCAAAATGGACTAACATTCTGCTGGTTAGAGGCTCAACTCACCCAAAGGGCCAAACAATCTGTTGGTTAAAGGCTCAACTCGCCCAAAGGGCTTAACATGCTGCTGGTTAAATGCTCAACTCACCCATAGAGCCTAACATTCTGCTGGTAAGAGGCTCAACTCACCCAAAAGGCCTAACATCCTGCTGGTTAAAGGCTCAACTCACCCAAAGGGCCTATGATTCTGCTAGTTAAAAGCTCAACTCACCCGAAGGGCCTAGCAATCTGCTGGTTATAGGCTCATCTCAACCAAAAGGTCTAACATCCTGCTGGTTAAAGGCTCAACTCACCCAAAGGGCCTATGATTCTGCTGGTTATAGGCTCATCTCACCCAAAAGGTCTAACATCCTGCTGGTTAAAGGCTCAACTCACCCAAAGGGCCTATGATTCTGCTGGTTAAAGGCTCAACTCACCCAAAGGGCTTAACATGCTGCTGGTTAAAGGCTCAACTCACCCAAAGGGCCGAACATTCTGCTAAATAAAGGCTCAAATCACCCAAAAGGCCTAACATTCTGCTGGTTAAAAGCTCAACTCACCCAAAGGGCCTAACATTCTGCTAAATAAAGGCTCAAATCACCCAAAAGGCCTAACATTCTGCTGGTTAAAAGCCCAACTCATCCAAAAGGCCTAATTTTTTGCTGGTTAAAGGCTCAACTCACCCAAAGGCTCAACTCACCCAAAGGGCCTATGATTCTGCTGGTTAGAGACTCAACTCGCCCATCGGGCCTAACATTCTGCTGGTTCAAGGGTCAGTTCACCCAAAGGGCCTAACATTCTGCTGGATAAAGGTTTAACTCACCCAAAGGGCTTAACATGCTGCTAGGTTAAAGGATCAACTCACACAAAAGGCCTAACATCCTGCTGGTGAAAGGCTCAACTCACTCAAAGGGCATAACATTCTGCTGGTTAAAGGCTCAACTCACCGAAAAGGCCTAACATTCTGCTGGTTAGAGGCTCAACCCACGCAAAAGGCCTAACATGCTGCTGGTTGAAGGCTGAACTCAGCAAAAGGGCTTAACAAGCTGCTGGTTAAAGGATGAAGTCACCCAAAGGGCCTAACATTCTGCTAGTTAAAGGCCCAACTCACCCAAAAGGCCTAACTTTCTGCTGGTTACAGGCTCAACTCACCTAATGGGCTTAACATTCTGCTAGTTTGAGGCTCAACTCACCCAAAGGGCCTAACTTTCTGCTGCTAAAAGGCTCAACTCACCCAAAGGGCCTAACATTCTGCTGGTTAAGGGCTCAACTCACCCAAAGGGCTTAACATGCTGGTGGTTAAAGCCTCAGCTCACCCAAAGGGCATAACATTCTGCTGGTTTAAGGCTTAACTCACCGAAAAGGCCTAACATTCTGCTGGATAGAGGCTCAACCCACGCAAAGGGCCTAACATGCTGCTGGTTGAAGGCTCAACTCAGCAAAAGGGCTTAACAAGCTGCTGGTCAAAGGATGAACTCACCCAAAGGGCCTAACATTCTGCTAGTTAAAGGCCCAACTCACCCAAAAGGCCTAACTTTCTGCTGGTTACAGGCTCAACTCACCTAATGGGCCTAACATTCTGCTAGTTTGAGGCTCAACTCACCCAAAGGGCCTAACTTTCTGCTGCTAAAAGGCTCAACTCACCCAAAGGGCCTAACATTCTGCTGGTTAAGGGCTCAACTCACCCAAAGGGCTTAACATGCTGGTGGTTAAAGCCTCAGCTCACCCAAAGGGCATAACATTCTGCTGGTTTAAGGCTTAACTCACCGAAAGGGCCAAATATTCTGCTAGTTAAAAGCTCAACTCACCCAAGGGACAAAAACTAAGCTGGTTAGAGGCTGAATCCACCCAAAGGGCCAAATTCTAAGCTGGTTAGAGGCTCAATCCACCTAAACTGCCAAAATCTATGCTGGTTAGAGGCTCAATGCACCCAAAGAGCCAAAAACTAAGCTGGTTAGAGGCTCAATCCACCCAAAGGGCCAAAAACTATGCTGGTTAGAGGCTTAACTCACCCAAATGGCCTATCATTCTGCTGGTTCAAGGCTCAACTCACCCAAAGGGTCAAAAACTATGCTGGTTAGAGGCTCAATGGGCTTAAAGGGTCAAAAACTATGCTGTTTAGAAGCTCAATGCACCCAAAGGGCCAAAAACTAAGCTAGTTAGAGGCTTAATGTACCCAAAGGCCCAAAAACTAAGTTGGTTAGAGTATCAATCCACCCAAAGGGCCAACATCTAAGCTGATTAGATGCTCAATCCACCCAATGGGCCAAAAACTAAGCTGGTTAGAAACTCAATCCACGCAAAGGGCCAAAAACTAAAACTCTGCTGTTACAAGGCTCAGTTAACCCAAGGCCCAAAATCTAAAACTCTGCTTGTACAAGGCTCAACTCACCCCCAGGTACAAAATCTATGCTGGTTAGAGCCTCAACTCACCCATAGGGCCTAACATTCTGCTGGTTAAAGGCTCAACTCACCCATAAGGACTACCATTCTGCTAACTAAAGACTCATCTCACCCGAAGGGCCTGACATTCTGCTGGTTAAAGGCTCAACTCACCCAAGGGACAAATACTAAACTGTTTATAGGCTCAATGCACCCAAAAGGCCAAAAACTATGCTGGTTAGATGCTCAATCCACCCAAAGGGCCAAAAACTTTGCTGGTTAAAGGCTCAACTCACCGAATGGGCTTAACATGCTGCTGGTTAAAGGCTCAACTCACCCAAAAGGTCTAACATCCTGCTGGTTAAATGCTCAACTCACCCAAAGGGCCTAACATTCTGCTGGTTAGAGGCTCAACTCACCCATCGGGCTTAACATTCTGCTGGTTAAAGGGTCAGTTCACCCAAAGGGCCTAACATTCTGCTGATAAAATGCTCAACTCACCCAAAGAGCCTAACATTCTGCTGGCTAAAGGCCCAACTCACCCAAAAGGCCTTATATTCTGCTGGTTAAAGGCTTAACTAACCTAATGGGCCTAAAATGCTGCTAGTTAGAGGTTCAACTCACCCAAAGGGCCTAACATTCTGCTAGTTAAAGGGTCAGTTCACCCAAAGGGCCTAACATGCTTCTGGTTAAAGGCTCAACTCACCCAAAGGGCCTAACATTCTGCTGGTTTAAGGCTTAACTCACCCAAAGGGTCTAATATTCTGCTAGTTAAAAGCTCAACTCACCCAAGGGACAAAAACTAAGCTGGTTAGAGGCTGAATCCACCCAAAGGGCCAAATTCTAAGCTGGTTAGAGGCTCAATCCACCTAAACTGCCAAAATCTATGCTGGTTAGAGGCTCAATGCACCCAAAGAGCCAAAAACTAAGCTGGTTAGAGGCTCAATCCACCCAAAGGGCCAAAAACTATGCTGGTTAGAGGCTTAACTCACCCAAACGGCCTAACATTCTGCTGGTTAAAGGCTCAACTCACCCAAAGGGTCAAAAACTATGCTGGTTAGAGGCTCAATGGGCTTAAAGGGTCAAAAACTATGCTGTTTAGAAGCTCAATGCACCCAAAGGGCCAAAAACTAAGCTGGTTAGAGGATCAATTCACCCAAACAGCCAAAAACTATGCTGGTTAGAGGCTCAATGTACCCAAAGGCCCAAAAACTAAGTTGGTTAGAGTATCAATCCACCCAAAGGGCCAACATCTAAGCTGATTAGATGCTCAATCCACCCAATGGGCCAAAAACTAAGCTGGTTAGAAACTCATTCCACGCAAAGGGCCAAAAACTAAAACTCTTCTGCTACAAGGGTCAGTTCACCAAAATGGCCAAAATCTATAACTCTGTTGTTACAAGGCTCAGTTCACCCAAGGCCCAAAATCTAAAACTCTGCTTGTACAAGGCTCAACTCACCCCCAGGTACAAAATCTATGCTGGTTAGAGCCTCAACTCACCCATAGGGCCTAACATTCTGCTGGTTAAAGGCTCAACTCACCCATAAGGACTACCATTCTGCTAACTAAAGACTCATCTCACCCAAAGGGCCTGACATTCTGCTGGTTAGAGGCTCAACTCACCCAAAGGACCTAACATGCTGCTGGTTAAAGGCTCAACTCACCCAAGGGACAAATACTAAGCTGTTTATAGGCTCAATGCACCCAAAAGGCCAAAAACTATGCTGGTTAGATGCTCAATCCACCCAAAGGGCCAAAAACTTTGCTGGTTAAAGGCTCAACTCACCGAATGGGCTTAACATGCTGCTGGTTAAAGGCTCAACTCACCCAAAAGGTCAAACATCCTGCTGGTTAAATGCTCAACTCACCCAAAGGGCCTAACATTCTGCTGGTTAGAGGCTCAACTCACCCATCGGGCTTAACATTCTGCTGGTTAAAGGGTCAGTTCACCCAAAGGGCCTAACATGCTGCTGATAAAATGCTCAACTCACCCAAAGAGCCTAACATTCTGCTGGCTAAAGGCCCAACTCACCCAAAAGGCCTTATATTCTGCTGGTTAAAGGCTTAACTAACCTAATGGGCCTAATATGCTGCTAGTTAGAGGTTCAACTCACCCAAAGGGCCTAACATTCTGCTAGTTAAAGGGTCAGTTCACCCAAAGGGCCTAACATGCTTCTGGTTAAAGGCTCAACTCACCCAAAGGGCCTAACATTCTGCTGGTTTAAGGCTTAACTCACCCAAAGGACCTAATATTCTGCTGGTTAAAAGCTCAACTCACCCAAGGGACAAAAACTAAGCTGGTTAGAGGCTGAATCCACCCAAAGGGCCAAATTCTAAGCTGGTTAGAGGCTCAATCCACCTAAACTGCCAACATCTATGCTGGTTAGAGGCTCAATGCACCCAAAAGGCCAAAAACTATGCTGGTTAGATGCTCAATCCACCCAAAGGGCCAAAAACTTTGCTGGTTAAAGGCTCAATTCACCGAATGGGCTTAACATCCTGCTGGTTAAATGCTCAACTCACCCAAAGGGCCTAACATTCTGCTGGTTAGAGGCTCAACTCACCCATCGGGCTTAACATTCTGCTGATTAAAGGGTCAGTTCACCCAAAGGGCCTAACATGCTGCTGATTAAATGCTCAATTCACCCAAAGAGCCTAACATTCTGCTGGCTAAAGGCCCAACTCACCCAAAAGGCCTTATATTCTGCTGGTTAAAGGCTTAACTAACCTAATGGGCCTAACATGCTGCTAGTTAGAGGTTCAACTCACCCAAAGGGCCTAACATTCTGCTAGTTAAAGGGTCAGTTCACCCAAAGGGCCTAACATGCTTCTGGTTAAAGGCTCAACTCACCCAAAGGGCCTAACATTCTGCTGGTTTAAGGCTTAACTCACCCAAAGGACCTAATATTCTGCTAGTTAAAAGCTCAACTCACCCAAGGGACAAAAAATAAGCTGGTTAGAGGCTGAATCCACCCAAAGGGCCAAATTCTAAGCTGGTTAGAGGCTCAATTCACCTAAACTGCCAAAATCTATGCTGGTTAGAGGCTCAATGCACCCAAAGAGCCAAAAACTATGCTGGTTAGAGGCTTAACTCACCCAAACGGCCTAACATTCTGCTGGTTCAAGGCTCAACTCACCCAAAGGGTCAAAAACTATGCTGGTTAGAGGCTCAATGGGCTTAAAAGGTCAAAAACTATGCTGTTTAGAAGCTCAATGCACCCAAAGGGCCAAAAACTAAGCTGGTTAGAGGATCAATTCACCCAAACAGCCAAAAACTATGCTGGTTAGAGGCTCAATGTACCCAAAGGCCCAAAAACTAAGTTGGTTACAGTATCAATCCACCCAAAGGGCCAACATCTAAACTGATTAGATGCTCAATCCACCCAAAGGGCCAAAAACTATGCTGGTTAGAGGCTTAACTCACCCAAACGGCCTAACATTCTGCTGGTTAAAGGCTCAACTCACCCAATGGGTCAAAAACTATTCTAATTAGAGGCTCAATGTGCTTAAAGGGTCAAAAACTATGCTGTTTAGAAGCTCAATGCACCCAAAGAGCCAAAAACTAAGCTGGTTAGAGGCTTAATGTACCCAAAGGCCCAAAAACTAAGTTGGTTAGAGTATCAATCCACCCAAAGGGCCAACATCTAAGCTGATTAGATGCTCAATCCACCCAATGGGCCAAAAACTAAGCTGGTTAGAAACTCAATCCACGCAAAGGGCCAAAAACTAAAACTCTTCTGCTACAAGGGTCAGTTCACCAAAATGGCCAAAATCTAAAACTCTGCTTGTACAAGGCTCAACTCACCCCCAGGTACAAAATCTATGCTGGTTAGAGCCTCAACTCACCCATAGGGCCTAACATTCTGCTGGTTAAAGGCTCAACTCACCCATAAGGACTACCATTCTGCTAACTAAAGACTCATCTCACCCAAAGGGCCTGACATTCTGCTGGTTAGAGGCTCAACTCACCCAAAGGACCTAACATGCTGCTGGTTAAAGGCTCAACTCACCCAAGGGACAAATACTAAGCTGTTTATAGGCTCAATGCACCCAAAAGGCCAAAAACTATGCTAGTTAGATGCTCAGTCCACCCAAAGGACCAAATACTTTGCTGGTTAGAGGCTCAACTCACTCAAAAGGACTAACATTCTGCTGGTTAAAGGCTCAACTCACCCAATGGGCTTAACATGCTGCTGGTTAAAGGCTCAACTCACCCAAAAAGGTCTAACATCCTGCTGGTTAAAGGCTCAACTCACCCAAAGGGCCTATGATTTTGCTGGTTAAAGGCTCAACTCATCCAAAGGGCATAACATACTGCTGGTTAAAGGCTCAACTCACCCAAAGGGCTTAACATGCTGCTGGTTAAAGGCTCAACTCACCCAAAGGGCCTAACATTTTGCTGGTTAAAGGCTAAGCTTAATCATAACGCCTAACATTCTGCTGGTAAAAGGCTTGACTCACCAAAATGGACTAACATTCTGCTGGTTAGAGGCTCAACTCACCCAAAGGGCCAAACAATCTGTTGGTTAAAGGCTCAACTCGCCCAAAGGGCTTAACATGCTGCTGGTTAAATGCTCAACTCACCCATAGAGCCTAACATTCTGCTGGTAAGAGGCTCAACTCACCCAAAAGGCCTAACATCCTGCTGGTTAAAGGCTCAACTCACCCAAAGGGCCTATGATTCTGCTAGTTAAAAGCTCAACTCACCCGAAGGGCCTAGCAATCTGCTGGTTATAGGCTCATCTCAACCAAAAGGTCTAACATCCTGCTGGTTAAAGGCTCAACTCACCCAAAGGGCCTATGATTCTGCTGGTTATAGGCTCATCTCACCCAAAAGGTCTAACATCCTGCTGGTTAAAGGCTCAACTCACCCAAAGGGCCTATGATTCTGCTGGTTAAAGGCTCAACTCACCCAAAGGGCTTAACATGCTGCTGGTTAAAGGCTCAACTCACCCAAAGGGCCTAACATTCTGCTAAATAAAGGCTCAAATCACCCAAAAGGCCTAACATTCTGCTGGTTAAAAGCCCAACTCATCCAAAAGGCCTAATTTTCTGCTGGTTAAAGGCTCAACTCACCCAAAGGCTCAACTCACCCAAAGGGCCTATGATTCTGCTGGTTAGAGACTCAACTCGCCCATCGGGCCTAACATTCTGCTGGTTCAAGGGTCAGTTCACCCAAAGGGCCTAACATTCTGCTGGATAAAGGTTTAACTCACCCAAAGGGCTTAACATGCTGCTAGGTTAAAGGATCAACTCACACAAAAGGCCTAACATCCTGCTGGTGAAAGGCTCAACTCACTCAAAGGGCATAACATTCTGCTGGTTAAAGGCTCAACTCACCGAAAAGGCCTAACATTCTGCTGGTTAGAGGCTCAACCCACGCAAAAGGCCTAACATGCTACTGGTTGAAGGCTGAACTCAGCAAAAGGGCTTAACAAGCTGCTGGTTAAAGGATGAAGTCACCCAAAGGGCCTAACATTCTGCTAGTTAAAGTCCCAACTCACCCAAAAGGCCTAACTTTCTGCTGGTTACAGGCTCAACTCACCTAATGGGCTTAACATTCTGCTAGTTTGAGGCTCAACTCACCCAAAGGGCCTAACTTTCTGCTGCTAAAAGGCTCAACTCACCCAAAGGGCCTAACATTCTGCTGGTTAAGGGCTCAACTCACCCAAAGGGCTTAACATGCTGGTGGTTAAAGCCTCAGCTCACCCAAAGGGCATAACATTCTGCTGGTTTAAGGCTTAACTCACCGAAAAGGCCTAACATTCTGCTGGTTAGAGGCTCAACCCACGCAAAGGGCCTAACATGCTGCTGGTTGAAGGCTCAACTCAGCAAAAGGGCTTAACAAGCTGCTGGTCAAAGGATGAACTCACCCAAAGGGCCTAACATTCTGCTAGTTAAAGGCCCAACTCACCCAAAAGGCCTAACTTTCTGCTGGTTACAGGCTCAACTCACCTAATGGGCCTAACATTCTGCTAGTTTGAGGCTCAACTCACCCAAAGGGCCTAACTTTCTGCTGCTAAAAGGCTCAACTCACCCAAAGGGCCTAACATTCTGCTGGTTAAGGGCTCAACTCACCCAAAGGGCCTAACATGCTGGTGGTTAAAGCCTCAGCTCACCCAAAGGGCATAACATTCTGCTGGTTTAAGGCTTAACTCACCGAAAGGGCCAAATATTCTGCTAGTTAAAAGCTCAACTCACCCAAGGGACAAAAACTAAGCTGGTTAGAGGCTGAATCCACCCAAAGGGCCAAA